>NW_023416346.1:72343720-73062263 GCF_014108235.1 Myotis myotis | reverse complement strand
AACAGGAACAAGACAGGGATGCCCTCTCTCACCACTCCTGTTCAACAAAGTACTGGAAGTGTTAGCCATTGCAATTAGGCAAGAGGAAGACATAAAAGGCATCCAAATTGGAAAAGAGGAAGTAAAACTGTCCTTATTTGCAGACGACATGATATTATACATACAAAAACCATAGAGACTCCATCAAAAAGCTACTAGACTTAACACATGAATTTGGCAATGTAGCAGGATACAAAATTAACCCCAAAGAAATCTGAGGCATTTCTATACACCAATAGTGAACTTTCAGAAAGAGATATTACAAAAACAATCCCATTTACCATCGCACCAAAGAAATTAAGCTACCTAGGAATAACTTAACTAAAGAGGTAAAAGACCTCTACTCAGAAAACTACAGGACGTTGAAAAAAGAGATAGAGGAAGACATAAACAATGGAAGAACATTCCGTGTTCATGGATTGGTAGGATCAACATCATTAAAATGTCCATACTACCCAAAGCAATCTATAAATTCAACGCACTTCCCATTAAAATACCAACAGCATACTTCACAATCTAGAACAAACACTCCAAAATTCATCTGGAATAAAAAAGACCCCGAATAGCTGCAGCAATCCTGAGAAAGAACAAAGTAGGTGGGATCTCAATACCAGATATCAAGCTGTATTACAAAGCCACTGTTCTAAAAACTGCCTGGTACTGGCACAAGAACAGACATATAGATCAATGGAATAGAATAGAGAGCCCAGAAATTGGCCCGAACCAATATGCTCAGTTAATATTTGACAAAGGAGGCAAGAACATACAATGGAGCCGGGATAGTCTCTTCAATAAATGGTGTTGGGAAAATTGGACAGATATATGCAAGAAAATGAAACTAGACCACCAACTTACACCATACACAAAAATAAACTCAAAATGGATAAAGGACTTAAATGTACGACAGGAAACCATAAAAATTCTAGAGGAATCCAAAGGCAACAAAATCTCAGACATATGCCGAAGCAATTTCTTCACTGATACAGCTCCTAGGGCACTTGAAACTAAAGAGAAAATGAACAAATGGGACTACTTCAAAATAAAAAGCTTCTGCACAGCAAAAGAAACCATCAACAAAACAACAAGGAAACCCACTGTGTGGGAAAACATATTTGCCAATGTCATATCTGATAAGGGCCTAATCTCCAAAATTTATAGGGAACTCATACAACTTAACAAAAGGAAGATAAACAATCCAATCAAAAAATGGGCAAAGGACCTAAATAGACACCTTTCAAAAGAGGACATTCAGAAAGCCAAGAGACATATGAAAACATGCTCAAAGTCACTAATCATCCGAGAGATGCAAATCAAAACCACAATGCGGTATCATCTCATACCTGTCAGACTGGCTATCATCAACAAATCAACAAACGACAAGTGCTGGAGAGGATGTGGAGAAAAAGGAACACTGGTGCACTGCTGGTGGGAATGCAGACTGGTGCAGCCACTATGGAAGACAGTATGGAGATTCCTCAAAAAACTACAAATGGAACTACCATTTGACCCTGTGATCCCACTTGTAGGAATATATCCCAGGAAACCAGAAACACCAATCAGAAAGGATATATGCACCCATATGTTCATAGCAGCACAATTCACCATAGCTAAGATCTGGAAACAGCCTAAGTGCCCATCAGTAGATGAATGGATTAGAAAACTGTGGTACATCTACACGATGGAATACTATGCTGCTGTAAAAAAGAAGGAACTCCTACCATTTGCAACGGCATGGATGGATCTGGAGAGCATTATGCTAAGTGAAATAAGCCAGTCAATGAAGGAAAAATACCACATGATCTCACTCATTCATGGATAATAGAGACCATTGTAAACTTTTGAACAGTAATAGATACAGAGGCAGAGCTGCCTCAAACAGATTGTCAAACTGCAGCGGGAAGGCCGGGGAAAGTTGGGGGGCAGGAGGGAGGGGTATAAGAGATCAACCGAAGGACTTGTATGCATGCATATATGCATAACCAATGGACATCGGACGCTGGGGGGTGGGGGAGGCCAGGGGATAGCCAAGGGCGGGGGAAAAAGAAGACACATATGTAATACCCTTTGTAATACTTTAAGCAATTAAAAAAAATAAATTAAAAAAAAGAAATATTCAAAGTGATGAATACCAAGAACCTAAAACCAAGATTACTTTATCCAGCAAAGCTATCATTCAGAACTGAAGGTCAGATAAAGAGCTTCACAGATAAGGAAAAGCTAAAGGAGTTCATCACCACCAAACCAGGATTATATGAAATGCTGAAAGGTATCCTTTAAGAGGAAGAAGAAGAAAAAGGTAAAGATACAAATTATGAACAACAAACATGCATCTATCAACAAGTGAATCTAAGAATCAAGTGAATAAATAATCTGGTGATCATAATAGAATCAGGGACATAGAATGGGAATAGACTGACTATTCTTGGGGGGGAAAGGGGTGTGGGAGATGCGGGAAGAGACTGGACAAATATCGTGCACCTATGGATGAGGACAGTGGGTGGGGAGTGAGGGCGGATGGTGGGGCGGGATCTGGGAGGAGGGGAGTTATGGGCGGAAAAAAGAGGAACAAATGTAATAATCTGAACAATAAAGATTTAATTAAGAAAAATAAATAAATAAATAAATAAATAAATAAATAAATAAATGCATATAATGGATGTACATTAAAAAAATTAAAATAAATGAAATTTCCAGGATTAAATTTCATTATTAAAAAAAGTAATTGTAGGCCAGAAGGACCTTGTGCACCACCCTGCTGTGCAGGGGCCACACAATGAGTCACACACCAGTGGGCTCTGGGACCTCAAAAGTAGTTGAACACCAGAGGAATAGTGTGTGCACCTCTGCCAAGCATGAGCGTCTGCAGCTGACACCCGAGGAACCATATCCATGTGGGAAGGGAGTACAACTGAGAACACAGACAATAAAGGTGTGAGACTCAAAGCAGACCCATTCTCTGGGCTAAGGAGTTCCGAACTAATAGGGGCTTCAACCTCTCAGGCCTCAATCAGGTTGCCCAGGACCAGAAAGAGACAGTGACTCACATTCACCTGCACTAGAGAAGCCTCCAGGAAATCTATGACAGATGAACCAAGGGACCAGACTCATCAATATCAGAGCAAAATTCAGCAAGCCCCAACCTCATTGGTAGCAAGTCAGAGGGGAGATTCTTCCAATGAACAGGACAAAAACAATCAAGTGGGGTAGGAAAACACACCCACCATATTCTCTGAAAGCTAAACATCACCTCCCCCTCCTAAAGCCCTATCAGAAACAGACTTTTGAGTGATTAAGATTGACAGCTGGCTGATAAGCAAATACCAGCAGAGGTGAAGCCCAGGGAGCCAGGAGAACATCTTTAACCAGCCATGAAGCTAACAAAATATTTTAGAAGGCAGGTTGACCCCACCTGTGTGTGGAGACAAACACAAGTGGTGGATCAGTTGATTGGTGGATCACCTGGAACAGCAAGCAGCACATCTGCAACAGCTTACACAACAAGGTCAGAGGTGAGCCATATAGTCAGACAACCTGTGAGGAGACTCCATACATGAACAGGACAATAACTTACAAGACCCAACTACATCAGAAGAACCAAAATGAATCAAGTAGAGGGCTTTCTTAGAACACCCAGCCCAGGGGTTCTAAGAGACTGCACCATTGGGTCTCACAAAACACCAACTACTTAGGACCACCCAAAAAAAATCTATGTGGCTTAGAAGTTTGATCTTAGACATAGAAATAAAGACCAAAAGGCAGCAAAAATGGGGGGACAAAGAAACAATCCCCAAGGGAAAGAAAAGGAGGAATGGCACAAAAGGGACTAAATGAAATGGAGGCAAGTAATTTGTCAGATACAGAATTAAAAGTAATGGTTATAGTTACTCAAATATCTGAGAATTACAAGCAAGTAAATGAGAATTATAAGGAGCTGAATGAGAAATACACCACAATGGATAAGAATCAAAAGAAAATGAGGAATAACATAGCAGCAATAAAGAACACCCTGGAAGGTTATAACAGTAGACTAGAAGAAGCTGAGGACTAAATCAGCAAGTTAGAAGAGAGGGTAGAAAAAAAACACCCAATCAGAGCAGTAATTAGGAAAAAAATTAAAAACACAAAGAGAGTTTAAGGGTGCTCTGGGCCAACATGAAATGAAGAAACATTTGCATAACAGGCATGTCAGAAGGAGACGGAGCTGAACAAGAAATAGAAAACCTGTTTGAAGAAATGACAGAAGCTTCTCGGACATGGGGAAAAGTCACACAAGTCCCCAAAGCACAGAGAGTCCCAAACAAGATGAACCTAAAGAGATCCACATCAAGACACATCATAATTAAAATGGCAAAATTAAAGACAAAGATTCTTAAGAGCTATAAGAGAGAGACAGAAAGTTACCTACAATGGATCTCTCATTAGACTATCATTTGATTTCTCACCAGAAACACATCAGTCCAGAAAGGAGTGGCAGTAAAAACCAAAGTAATCAAAAGAAAGGAACTGAATCCAAGACTACACTATCCAGCAAGGCTATCATTCAAAATAGCAGGTGAAATTAGCAGCTTCACAGACAAAACAAGAGGCTAAAAAAGTTTATTACTACCAACCAGCAATATAAGAAGTCCTAAAGGGACCACTCTAAGAATAATAGAAAGAGAGTGAGAAACACAGGAGAAGAAAAATTGCAACAAACAAGTAATCTTAAATGCAAATGGATCAAATAACTCCAATCAAAAGACATAGGGTAGCTGAATGGGTTAGAAAACGTAACCCATATATATCTGTCTACAAGAGACCCACTTCAGAAAAAAGGACTCACACAGACTGAAAGTGAAGGGAATAAAAAAAAATTCTTGAGGCAAATGGAAATGAAAAAAAAAAAGGTGGGATATCAAAAATTATATCTGACAAAATTGAGTTTAAAGTGAAGGCCATAACAAGAGATAAGGAAGGCCACTTCATAATACTAAAGGGATCAATACAACAAGAGTATATAACTATGATAAACATATATACATGCAATACAGGAGCATCCAAATAAAAAATAAACCTTCTCGAAGATACAAAGGGAGAGATAGACAGCAATGCAATTATAGTAAGAAATTTAATAACCCATTGATCTCACTGGATAAATCTTCTAGACAAAAATAAATCAACAAGGAAACAGCAACCTAAATGACTCACTAGATCAGATGGAACCAGTTGGCATCTTCAGAACTTTTTACCCCAAAGTTATGGAATATACATTCTTCTCAAGTGCACATGGGGTATTTTTAAAGAGAGACCACATGTTAAGACACAGGTTAAGTCTCTACAAATTTTACAAATTTAAGAAGACTGAAATCACACCAATCACCTTCTCAGATCATAATTGCATAAAATTAGAAATAAACTACAGAGAACCTGGAGAGGAAACCAAGATAGCCGCATAGGTTAATGCCGGAGATTGCTGCCTCGAACAACCACTTCAAAAAACAACTAAAAGACGGAACGGACATCATCCAGAACCACAGGAAGGCTGGCTGAGTGGAAATTCTACAACTAGGAGGAAAGAGAATATCACACTCAGATGCAGAGGAGGTGCAGTGCTGAAGTGAAATACTAAGGTGTAGCGTGCACGCGGAGCGGGCTGGAGGCGGAGGGCGCAGTTGTTGTTTTCAATTGGGAGGGAGTCTCAGATTCTGAGCTCCAGATCCGGGTGAGTCTCTAGGGACCCAGACTCAAACGGGAGAAGTGGGACTGTCTGGCTTCAGTCGGAACTCGAAGGCAGCTTTCTCTCCGAGGTTTGCAGCGGTTGCTGGGACTCTGTGAGGCAGAGCCCCTAGGGACAGAACTGAGAGCAGCCATAACTGCTCTCTCCGGCCCGCCCTGTAGATCCCCGGGGACCCGCCCAGCCCAAGCCCTGCACAGAGCCATTTGCCTGATAGCCTCAGGCAAAGGCTAGATTAGCACCGCCCTAGAGATCCAGCACAGAAGCTCTCCCACTGCAGACACAGCAGACTCTCATAGCCAGTTAGCCTGGAGGTCAAATCACCCCCGGTATTGCCGACAACAATCAAGGCTTAACTACAACAAGACTGCGCACAAAGAGCACTAGGGTGTGCACCAAGAAAGCATAAAAAATGTGGAGACAAAGAAACAGGACAAAACTGTCAATGGAGAATATTGAGTTCAGAACCATACTTTTAAGGTCTCTTAAGAACTGTCTAGAAGCCGCCGATAAATGTAGTGAGATCCTCAAGAAATCTAATGAGACCCTCGATGTTATGATAAAGAACCAACTAGAAATTAAGCATACACAGACTGAAATAACGAATACTATACAGACTCCCAACAGCAGACCAGAGGAGCGCAAGAATCAAGGCAAAGATTTGAAATGCGAAGAAGCAAAGAACACCCAACCGGAAAAGCAAAATGAAAAAAGAATCTGAAAATACGAAGATAGCGTAAGGAGCCTCTGGGACAGTTTCAAGCGTACCAACATCAGAATTATAGGGGTGCCAGAAGATGAGAGAGAGCAAGATATTGAAAACCTATTTGAAGAAATAGTGATAGAAAACTTCCCCCACCTTGTGAAAGAAATAGACTTACAGGTCCAGGAAGCGCAGAGAACCCCAAACATAAGGAATCTAAAGAGGACCACACCAAGACACATCATAATTAAAATGCCAAGAGCAAAAGACAAAGAGAGACTCTTAAGAGCAGCAAGAGAAAGAAACTCAGTTACCTACAAGGGAATACCCATACAACTGTCAGCTGATTTCTCAACAGAAACTTTGCAGGCCAGAAGGGAATGGCAAGAAATATTCAAAGTGATGAATACCAAGAACCTAAAACCAAGATTACTTTATCCAGCAAAGCTATCATTCAGAACTGAAGGTCAGATAAAGAGCTTCACAGATAAGGAAAAGCTAAAGGAGTTCATCACCACCAAACCAGGATTATATGAAATGCTGAAAGGTATCCTTTAAGAGGAAGAAGAAGAAAAAGGTAAAGATACAAATTATGAACAACAAACATGCATCTATCAACAAGTGAATCTAAGAATCAAGTGAATAAATAATCTGGTGATCATAATAGAATCTGGGACATAGAAAGGGACTGGACTGACTATTCTTGGGGGGAAAGGGGTGTGGGAGATGCAGGAAGAGACTGGACAAAAATCGTGCCCCTATGGATGAGGACAGTGGGTGGGGAGTGAGGGCGGATGGTGGGGCGGGAACTGGGAGGAGGGGTGTTATGGGCGGAAAAAAGAGGAACAAATGTAATAATCTGAACAATAAAGATTCAATTAAAAAATAAATAAAGAAAAAGAAATAAACTACAATAAAAACACTGAAAAACAATCAACACATGAAGGCTAAATAGAATGTTATTTATAAATGAATGTATTACCAAAGAGATCAAAGAAGAAATTTAAGAAAAAGAAAACATCTGGAAACAAATGACAGTGAAAGCACAACAATCCAAAATCATGGGACACAGTGAAAGCAATCCTGTGAGGGAAGTTCTTAGCACTACAGGCCTACCTTAAAGAACAAGAAAAATGTGTGATAAGTTATCTAACCATACAACTTAAAGAATCAAAGAGACAGCAACAACAACAAAAAAAAAACCCCATAGTAAGTAGAAAGATGTTAATAATAAAGATCAAAGTGGAAATAAATGACATAGACACTAAAATAAAAATACAAAAGACAGAGAGAGAAAAAAATGGCGTACGTTTAGACGGACGTGTGGGTGCCTTGTCCTGGAGCAGATAAGGGCGAGCAACTGAAACAGGTAACATACAGCCCGAATAAGCAGAGGAGATTCAGCTGAGAGATAGTCTGCAGCCAGGAAATACAGAGAACTCCTAGAAAAAGGGAAAGGTTGGTTAGAGACTGAGGCTGAAACCTCTCCCGGTGCGTCAGCTCAGCTATGGAGACCGTGCCATCTTGAGTGGCTGTTACGGCATCCAGAGACTGGCTACTAACCCAGAAGCAACGGCTCTCAAGCAGCAGGACTATGTGAACTCAGAGGAGCCCTGCTTCTCCCCACAGAAAGGTTAGGCTTCCCCCAAAGGTGCAGTTTGCAATTTAGGTTGGAGAGTGGAATGCACCAAGGGGGGAACTCTGCGCCCCACAAAGTCAGCGGCCTTTGGAGCCAGCGTGACCCACGAGTGTGGAAGAGCTCCTCCAGTTCTGCTGGCAGAAGGGAACGCTATAAATAAGCCCACAGTTGGACTGGACGAAAACGGGCAGCCTCAGATTTTGCCAGTTTGCCGGCTACTTGGTGCCAGGGGCCAGAGCGCGCAGAGACTCTTCGCAGGTCTGGAAGGTGGAGCCTTGCGAGTCCGCACAACTTCCCAGGCTCTTGTTCTTACACTTCCTCTTAAATCTGTGCATTTGATTGTTGAACCCAGTGCATGGGATTACCCAATTGTGGTCAGTTGCAGAGCCTATAAGGGAAGGTTGTTTTGGGGGATCCTGGGAAACAGAGTGGGGAGTGATGACTGGGGAACCAGCTCTGGGCGGAGGACTTTCCCAAACCAGTTTCAGGTACAATAGAGAACACCTGGTCAGAGAGGACTTATAGCCTCAGAGGTCAATCCCGACACACTGCCACCCAGAGGCAGAGCCACGAACTGACTCTTCTGTAAATACAGATAAGGGCTGTCTGGGAAACCAATATGGCCTGCCTTAAAATCAGGACTGTGGCTTACAATACGGAGGAACAGTGTATCAGAGGGAAATTCAACATTCTCCTGAATACCTGGCATGCCAAAAAGAAGAGTAGAAGATCTGAAGCACCTTCATTACTGCACATTTTTAATTATTTTTTTAAATTATTTTTTCACCTTTTAACTAAGAAACCATTTTTTTCTTTTTTCATCACCTGATTTTACCCTTTTAATTACTACATTTTTATTTTTAACCAGTATTATTACTGCTACCTTTTTACCATTTTTTAAAGTGTCATTTTATTTTCTCTTTATTTTATTTTGGGACTAGTGTTCTCCATTCTATTTTCATCTTTCCTTTAGCATCATTTTCCTCTACCTCAATTTTGCCTCTGTGCTAAAACCCTCTTCCCCACTTTTCCCCTTTTGCTGTCTTGTTTCTCTTACCCTATTCCTGCTTTAGATTGTCCCTATTCTTTTTTACCCCCTGTCAAAATTTCACCCTACTTATATATCCCTTTTCCAATCACCTCCTCTAAATCCTTAAACACCTCTCCCTTATCTTTATTCACTACCCAAATTTTTTCTCTCTTCTTTACTCTATTGTTTTGTTGTTGTTTGCTTGATTGTTGAGTATATTGGGGGTTTTTTAAGGATCGTCTGTGAGGTTGTTCTGCTTTTTCTTTTTCTTTTTCTGTTCCCCCCCTCATACACCCCCCCACCCCAGTTATTTTTGTGCTTCTGTTTTCCTTTGCCTCGCTTGATATTATTGGTTATTTGTAGTTTGTATTCCTCTCCAGGGATCCGTTGCTGGAATTTGTTGGGATTAGTGGGGGTTCTATCGGAGTTTTCTCTTCATATGAGATGCTGGAGTCCATTCATTGTCTTTACTAGCTGAGTTTAGACAGAGACCCCCCCCCCCAAAAGCTAGTAGCCCTTAAAGTCCTAGTAAAGGTCAGGGCTTGAAAGTCTTATCAAAGGTCAGAACTGTGAACCACCCAGTTAATTTATGTAATAATAGTTGAAGCATCCCCACCTAAGTTCACTTAATTCCTTAGATACTTATGTAGATCCTTGTTCATTATTGCTAATCAGATACACTGCCTGTTCCTGAAAATCTATTGATGAGCTAATCAGATGCTTTGTCTATTCCTGGAAATTGTCTGCTGATCTGTGTGTCATTGAAACCTTTTTACCCTAAGGGCTACTCCAGATCAATAAAAGATTGGAGCAGCCTGAGCATAGGTGGAAGTCCTTCGGGACTTGCCCGCCTGGTCCCCCAATATTGCAAAATTATCTCCTGTCTTTTTCTCTCATTTGTTGTGTGGCTCCTCTTTCAGATACCGAACCCTACTCCACGCAGAACGTGGAGGGAGTGTTACTCAACAATGAATAATCTCCTTCCCTCTTCTACTTCATTCTCTTTTCTCTCTTACTTTTTTTTCCCTGTTTTCTCTTCTATCTTTTTCGCTTCTTTCTTCCTTATCCCCTAATTCTCTTAGCTCAGGTGGCCACCTTTATTTGGGGTTATTAATACTGTAAATACATTTGTGTTCAGTGCCTGGTACATTGTGCCTTGTTGTGTTGTATTCTGTGCCTATAAATCAACGCAGCAGATCCAAGCAACACTGGCCTCCTGATCACCACACGGTCTGTCTGAGGAACAGTTGCTGTGTGTGTGAAGCCTTCGTCCACCATCCAGAAGAGCCACCACAGCTGTGAACAGCACCCATCAGAGGACCTGCTACCAATGGAGGAGCAGCTGCTACCACAACTGCCCAAGGAGCAACCACAGCCCGAGGAGCCACTGCCACACAGGGAGCAGCCACTGAATGACTCAATATCTATATATGTTGGTGAGATCAAACATGGGTAGACAAAGAAACCCTCAAAGGAAAGAAAAGGAGGACTTGCCAGAAAAGCAACTAAGTGATACAGAGGAATGCAACATGACAGAAAAAGAATTCAGAATAAGGGTCCTAGAGTGCATAAACCGGATGGAGGAAAAAATCAACAACATATACAAGAAGCAAGAAGAAAGAGATGAAAAAATCAACAACTTAAGTAAGACCCAAGAAGAAATGAAGAGCGATATAGCTGTAATATAAAACACCATTGAAAGTATCAATAGTAGACTAGGAGAAGCGGAAGACTGAATTAGTGAATTAGAAGACAAGGAGGAAAAGCACACCCAAACTGTACTTCAATTGGAGAAAAAAATTAAAAGACAGGAGGAGAGTCTAAGTGAGCTTTGGGACAACATGAAATGAAACAACATACGAATAATAGGGGTGCCAGAACAACAGAAAGATGACCAAGGATTAGAACACCTATTCGAAGAAATAATATCAGAAAACTTCCCTGAGGTGGGGAAGAAAAAAGTCACACAAGCCCAGAGAGTCCCAAACAAGGTGAACCCGAAAAGAACCACACCAAGACACATCATAAATACCATGGCAAATGTTCAGGACAAAGAGAGAATCCTACAGGCTGCAAGAGAGAGACGGAAAGTTACATACAAGGGATCTCCCATTAGATTATCACATGATTTCTCAACAGAAACACATTAGGGCAAAAAGAATGGACGGAAATTTACAAAGTGATGCAAAGCAAAGGACTGAATCCAAGAATACTCTATCCAGCCAGGCTATCATTCAAAATTGAAGGGGAAATAAGGAGATTCATAGACAAAAAAAGGCTAAGGGAGTTTATCACCACCAAGCCAGCAATGCAAGAAATGCTAAAGGGACTGGTGTAAAAAGAAGAAATAAAAAGCTCAGAAAGAAAACAGCCACACAAAAAAAATAAATGGCTACAAACAAGTACCTTTCAATACTAACTTTAAATGTAAACGGACTAAATGTTCCAACCAAAAGACATCGATTGGCTGAATGGATTAAAAATCATAACCCATACATTGGCTGTCTACAAGAGACCCACCTCATTAGAAGGGACTCACACAGACTGAAAGTGAGGGATGGAAAAATATCTTACACTCAAATGGAAAGAAAAAGAAAGCTGGGGTAGCAATACTTACATCAGACAAAATAGACCTCAAAGTGAAGGCCACAACAAGAGATAAGGAAGGCCACTTCATAATACTAAAGGGATCAATACAACAAGAAGATTTAACCCTGGTAAACATATATGCACCCAATGCAGGAGCATCCAAATACATAAGAAAACTCCTGGAAGATATCAAAGGAGAGATCGACAACAATACAATCAAAGTAAGGGACTTGAATACACCATTGACATCACTGGATAAGTCGTCTAGACAAACAATCAGCAAAGAAACAGCAATCCTAAATGACTCACTAGATCAGATGGACTTAATAGACATCTTCAGAACACTTCACCCCAAAACCACGGAATATACAGTCCACTGAGATGCTCATGGGACAGATTCAAAAATAGACCACATATTGGGTCACAAGCAAAGTCTCCCCAAATTCAGGAAGATTGAAATCATACCAACCATCTTCTCAGATCACAAGGGCATAATATTAGGAATAAACTAAAATAAAAACAACCCAAAATACTCAAACACTTGGAAGCTGAAAAGCACGTTATTAAATATTGATTGGGTTACCAATGAGATCAAAGAAGAAATTAAAAATATCCTGGAAACTAATGACAATGAAAACACAACAATCCAAAACCTATGGGACACAATGAAAGCAGTCCTGAGAGGGAAGTTTATAGCTCTACAGGCCTATCACAAAAAAACAAGAAAAAATGGTACTAAATCATCTAACTCTACAACTCAAAGAATTAGAAAGACAGCAACAAGAAAACCCCAGAGTGAGCAGAAGGAAGGAGATAATAAAGATTAGAGCAGAAATAAATGACATAGAGACCAAAAAAACAATACAGAAAATCAATGAAACCAAGAGCTTGTTCTTCAAAAGGATAAATAAGATTGACAAACCTCTAGCCAGGCTCACCAAGAAGCGAAGAGAGAGGGGCCAAATCAACAAAATCAGAAATGATAGAGGCAAAATAACAACAGACCCCACAGAAATACAAATGATTGTTAAAAATACTATGGACAGCTCTACTCCAACAAACTAGACAACCTGGAGGAAATGGACAAATTCCTAGTAAAATACAACATTCCAGAACTCAATCAGGAAGAATCTAAAAATCTCATTAGGCCAATAACTATAGAAGAAATTGAAGCAGTCATCAAAAAGCTTCCATCAAACAAAAGCCCAGGACCAGACGGCTTCACAGGGCAGTTTTACCAAACATTCAAGGAAGAACTAAAACCTATCCTCCTCAGACTATTCCAAAAAAAATTCAAGAGGAAGGAACACTTCCAAGCCTATTCTATGAAGCCAGCATCAACCTAATACCAAAACCAGGTAAAGACAACACAATGAAAGAGAATTACAGGCCAATATCCCTCATGAACATAGATGCCAAAATCCTCAACAAGATCTTAGCAAATCAGATCCAGCAGTACATCAGAAAGATCATACACCATGACCAAGTAGGATTTATCCCAGGGATGCAAGGATGGTACAAGATCCGCAAATCAATAAACGTGATACATCACACAAACAAATTGAAAGAAAAAAAACACATGGTCATATCAATTGATGCAGAAAAAGCATTTGACAAAATCCAACACCCATTTTTGATAAAAAATCTCAGCAAGGTGGGAGTAAAAGGATCATACCTCAACATAATAAAAGCCATATATGACAGGCCCACAGCCAACATCATACTCAATGGACAAAAACTAACACCATTTCCCCTAAGAACAGGAACAAGACAGGGATGCCCACTCTCACCACTCCTGTTCAACTTAGTACTGGAAGTGTTAGCCATTGCAATTAGGCAAGAGGAAGACATAAAAGGCATCCAAATTGGAAAAGAGGAAGTAAAACTGTCCTTATTTGCAGACGACATTATATTATACATACAAAACCCTAGAGACTCCATCAAAAAGCTACTAGACTTAAGACATGAATTTGGCAATGTAGCAGGATACAAAATTAACCCCAAGAAATCTGAGGCATTTCTGTACACCAATAGTGAACTTTCAGAAAGAGTTTATAAAAACAATCCCAGTTACCATCGCACCAAAAAAATTAAGCTACCTAGGAATAAACTAAAGAGGTCAAAGACCTCTACTCAGAAAACTACAGGACATTGAAAAAAGAGATAGAGGAAGACATAAACAGATGGAAGAACATACCAAGTTCATGGATTGGTAGAATGAACATCATTAAAATGTCCATACTACCCAAAGCAATCTGTAAATTCAACGCACTTCTCATTAAAATACCAATGGCATACTTCACAGGTCTAGAATGAACTCTTCAAAAATTCATCTGGAAGAAAAAAAGACCCCGAATAGCTGCAGCAATCCTGAGAAAGAACAAAGTATGTGGGATCTCAATACCAGATATCAAGCTGTATTACAAAGCCACTGTTTTCAAAACTGCCTGGTACTGTCACAAGAACAGACATATAGATCAATGGAATAGAATAGAGAGCCCAGAAATCGGCCCGAACCAATATGCTCAATTAATATTTGAAAAGGAGGCAAGAACATACAATGGAGCCAGTATAGTCTCTTCAATAAAAGGTGTTGGGAAAATTGGACAGATATATGCAAGAAAATGAAACTAGACTACCAACTTACATCATACACAAAAATAAACTCAAAATGGACAAAGGACTGAAATGTACGACAGGAAACCATAAAAATTCTAGAAGAATCCTAAGTCTACAAAATCTCAGACATATCCAAAGAAATTTCTTCACTGATACAGCTCCTAGGACATTTGAAGCTAAAGAGAAAATGAACAAATGGGACTACATCAAAATAAAAAGCTTCTGCACAGCAAAAGAAACCATCAACAAAACAACAAGAAAACCCACTACGTGGGAAAACATTAGGTCCTGATAAGGGCCTTATCTCCAAAATTTATAGGGAACTCATACAACTTAACAAAAGAAAGATAAACAATCCAATTAAAAAATGGGCAAAGGACCTAAATAGACACCTTTTAAAAGAGGTCTTTCAGATAGCCAAGAGACATGTGAAAACATGCTCAAAGTCACTAATCATCCGAGAGATGCAAATCAAAACAACAATGAGGTACCATCTCACACCTGTCAGACTGGCTATCATCAACAAATCTACAAACGACAAGTGCTGGAGAGGATGTAGAGAAAAAGGAACACTCGTCCACTGCTGGCGGGAATGCAGACTGGTGCAGCCACTATGGAAGACAGTATGGAGTTTCCTCAAAAAACTGAAAATGGAACCCCCGTCTGACCCTGTGACCCCACTTCTAGGAATATATCCCAAGAAACCAGAAACACCAATCAGGAAGGATATATGCACCCCTATGTTCATAGCAGCACAATTCACCATAGCTAAGATCTGGAAACAGCCTAAGTGCCCATCAGTAGATGAATGGATTAGAAAACTGTGGTACATCTACACAATGGAATACTATGCTGCTATAAAAAAAAGGAACTCTTACCATTTGCAATGGCATGGATGGAACTGGAGAGCATTATGCTAAGTGAAATAAGCCAGTCAATGAAGGAAAAATACCACATGATCTCACTCATTCATGGATAATAGAGACCATTATAAACTTTTGAACAATAATAGATACAGAGGCATAGCTGCCTCAAACAGATTGTCAAACTGCAACGGGAAGGCCAGGGAGGGTTGGGGGGCAGGAGGGAAGGGTGGTAAGAGATCAACCGAAGGACTTGTATGTATCCATATAAGCATAACCTATGGACATAAGACACTGGGGGTTAGGGGAGGCCAGGGGATTGTCAAGGGCTGGGAAAAAAAAAAAGGACACTTATGTAATACCGTTTGTAATACTTTAAGCAATAAAAGAAAAAAATAGAAAAGACAATAAAACCAAGAACTGATTCTTTGAATGGGAAACAAGATGATGAACATCTTACCAGGGTCACCAAGAAACAAAAGAGAGAGGACAAAAAAATAAATAAAATGAGAAACGAAAGAGATGAAGTAAGAACTGAGCCCACAGAAATACAAAGGATCATAAAAAAATTCTGTGAAAAACTGTATTCCAAAAACTTGGACAACCTGGACAAAACTGACATATTTCTAGAAAAATATAATCTTTAACAATTCAATCAGGGAGAATAATAAAACTTAAATAGGCCAATAATGACTGATGAAATTGAAGCAATAATTAAAAAAAAAAAAAAAAAAAAAAAAAAAAAAAAAAAAAAAAAACTTCCAGCAAACAAAACCCCTGGCAGGATGGCTTTACAGGTAATTTTTATCAAAAATTCCAAGAATAACTAACACCTATTCTCCTCAAACTATTCAAAAAAATTCAATCGGAAGCAATACTTCCAAGCTCATTCTATGAGGCCTGCATTACTCTAATCCCAAAACCAAATAAAGACATTACAAAGCTAGAGAATTATAAGCCAATATCACTGGTGCACATAGATGTTAAAGTGCTCAACAAAATATTAGCAAATCGCATCCAGCAATACATCAGAAACATCATACATCATGACCAAGTGGGATTTATTCCAGGGATGCAAGATTTGTGCAATATCTGCAAATCAATACATGTGATACAGCACATTAACAGACTGCAAGATAAAAATCACATTATCATATCAATTGATGCATAGAAAGAATTCTACAAAATCCAACGCACTTTTAAAATAAAAACTCTCAGCATAGTGGGAAAAGAAGAATCATACCTCAACATAATAAAATCTTATATAACAAATCTACAGCCAACATCTTACTCAGTGGGGAAAACCTGAAACCATTTCCCCTAAGAACAGGAACAAGACAGAGATGTCCCCATTCACCACTACTGTTTGACATAACTGTGGGAAACAGTTTATTGTCTTCACTATCTGATAAGTATAGACAGAGAACCCCCCCCCTGAAGGCTGGGCGCCTTTGAAGCCCTAGCAAAGGTTGGAGCTAGGCGCCACCTCTGTTTGTCCAGACAGTGGTAGCTGAAACTACTCTCCCATTTATTATTATGTAAATCCTTGCTGATGGGCTAATCTGCCTGTTTCAGGGGGTCGCCTGCCTAAGGGCTATGCTATGGGTGCATCCCAAATCAGTAAAAGCTTGGTGAGGCCTGAGCATGGGAGGAAGTCCTTCCCCTTGAGTTGGACTTGCCTGCCTGGTCCCCCAATATTTCCAAATTATCTCTGGTCTTTTCATATTCATTTGTGTGCGGCTCTGCTTCCAGTTCCTGAACCCTGACCCACGCGAGACGTGGGAAGGAAACACTCAACGCATAATACTGGAAGTACTAGCCACACTGATCAGACAAGAAGAAGAAATAAAATGAAACCAAATTGGATAGGAAGAAGTAAAGCTATCATTACTCCAGATGACATGATATTGCACATAGAAAACCCTAAAGACTCCATCACAAACTATTAGAGTTAATACATTAATATGGAAATGTAGAAGGATACAAAATTAACACCCAGAACTAGATGGCATTTTTTTAAATTAAATCTTTATTGTTCAGATTATTACATTTGTTCTTCTTTTTTTCCCTCATAACTCCCCTCCTCCCAGTTCCCGCCCCACCCTCCGCCCTCACTCCCCACCCACTGTCCTCATCCATAGGTGCACAATTTTTGTCCAGTCTCTTCCTGCATCTCCCACACCCCTATCCCCCCCAAGAATACTCAGTCCATTCCCTTTCTATGTCCCTGATTCTATTATAATCACCAGTTCATTCTGTTCATCAGATTATTTATTCACTTGATTCTTAGATTCACTTGTTGATAGATGCATATTTGTTGTTCATAATTTGTATCTTTACCTTTTTCTTCCTCTTCCTCTTCTTAAAGGATACCTTTCAGCATTTCATATAATCCTGGTTTGGTGGTGATGAACTCCTTTAGCTTTTCCTTATCTGTGAAGCTCTTTATCTGACCTTCAATTCTGAATGATAGCTTTGCTGGATAAAGTAATCTTGGTTGTAGGTTCTTGGTATTCATCACTTTGACTATTTCTTGCCACTCCCTTCTGGCCTGCAAAGTTTCTGTTGAGAAATCAGCTGACAGTTGTATGGGTATTCCCTTGTAGGTAACTGAGTTTCTTTCTCTTGCTGCTTTTAAGATTCTCTCTTTGTCTTTTGCTCTTGGCATTTTAATTATGATGTGTCTTGGTGTGGTCCTCTTTGGATTCCTTTTGTTTGGGGTTCTCCGCGCTTCTTGGACCTGTAAGTCCATTTTTTTCACCAGGTGGAGGAAGTTTTCTGCCATTATTTCTTCAAATAGGTTTTCAATATCTTGCTCTCTCTCATCTTCTGGCACCCCTATAATTCTGATGTTGGTACGCTTGAAGCTGTCCCAGAGACTCCTTACACTATCCTCGCATTTTTGGATTCTTTTTTCATTTTGCTTTTCCGGTTGGGTGTTTTTTGCTTCCTCGCATTTCAAATCATTGACTTGATTCTTGCGCTCCTCTGGTCTGCTGTTGGGAGTCTGTATAGTATTCTTATTTCAGTCGGTGTATGCTTAATTTCTAGTTGGTTCCCCATCATAACATCGAGGGTCTCATTAGTTTTCTTCTGGATCTCATTAAGTTTATCGGCGGCTTCTAAACATTTCTTGAGAGACCTTAAAAGTGTGGTTCTGAACTCTATATCTTCCATTGACAATTTTGTCCTGTTTCTTTGTCTCCGCATTTTGTTATGCTTTCTTGGTGCACCTCCTATTGGTCTTTGTGCGCAGTCTTGTAGTTAAGCCTTGATTGTTGTAGCTAATACCAGGGAGGGTTTGACCTCCAGGCCATGTGGCTGTGAGAATCAGCTGTGTCTTAATTGAGAGAACTTCTGTCCTCTAGGGAGGTGCTAATCTAGCCTTTGCCTGAGGCTATCCGGCAAATGCCTCTGTGCAGGGCTTGGGCAGGGCGGGTCGCACAGGATCAACAGGGTGGACCGGAGAGAGCAGTTATGGCGGCTCTCAGTCCTGTCCCCAGGGGCTCTGCCTCTCTGAGTCCCAGCACCCGTTGCAAACCTTGGAGAGAAAGCTGCACTCGCTCTGACCGAAGCCAGACAGTCCCGCTTCTCCCGTTTGAGTCTGGGTCCCTAAAGACTCGCCTGTATCTGGAGCTCAGAGTCTGCGACTCCCTCCCGATTGAAAACGCCAACCGCGCCCTCTGCCGCCAGCCTGCTCCGCGCGCACTCCGGACCTCAGAATTTGACTTCAGCACTGCGCCTCCTCTGAGTGTCCGTATGCGTTTCTCTTTCCTCCTAGTTGCAGGACTTCCACTCAGCCAGCGTTCCTGTGGTTCTGGGTGATGTCTGTTCCGTCTTTTAGTTTCACTTTTGAAGTAGTTGTTCAAGGCAGCAAACTCTGGTGTTAACCTATGCCGCCATCTTGGTTCTCCCTAGATGGCATTTTAATACACCAATAATGAACGCAAAGAAAGAGAAACTAAAAAAAAAAAGAAGAAGAAAAATCGCATTTACCATTTCAACAAAAAAATTTAATATACATATGAATAAGCTTAACTATGGAGGTAAAAGTCCTGTACTCAGAAAACTACAGGATATTGAAAAAAGAGATAAAGAAAGATATAAATGAGTGGAAGAATGCACTGTATTCATGGATTGGTAGAATCAGCATCATTAAAATACCCATACTACCCAAAGCAATGTATAGATTCAATGCAATCCCTATTAAAATACCAAAAGCATATTTCATAGACATATAACAAATTCTCCAAAAATATATATGGAATAAAAAATAAGACCCTGAATAGCTGCAGCAATCTTGAGAAAGAAGAACAAAGTTGGAGCGATCACAAAACCAGATATCAAGCTATATTACAAAGCCATAGTACTGAAACAAGAACAAACATATAGACCAATGGAATGGAACAGGGAACCCAGAAATCAACCCAAGCTATTATGCTCAATTAATATTTGACAAAGGAGGCAAGAACATACAATAGAGTCAAGACAGTCTCTTCAATAAATTGGTGCTGGGGAAATTGGATAGATACAAGCAAAGAAATGAATCTAGACCCCCAACTTACACCATACACAAAAATAAACTCAAAATGGATAAAAGACTTAAATATATGATGGGAAACCAGAAAAATCTTAGAAGAATCCATACACAGCAAAACCTCAGACATATCTTATAGAAAGATGTTTACCAATACAACTCCTAGGACAATGGAAATCAAGCAGAAAATAATCAAATGGAACTACATCAAAATAAAAAGCTTCTATACAGCAAAAGAAATCATCAACAAAACAAGAAAGTACACTGCATGGAAGAACATATTTGCCAATGTTATCTCCGATAAGGGTTTAAGCTCCAAAATTTATAGGGAACTCATGCAACTTAACAAAAGAGAGATAAACAATCCAATTAAAAAAGGGGCAAAAGACCTAAATAGACAGTTCTCAGAAGTGGACATACAGAAGGCTAAGAGGTATATGAAAAAAATGCTCAAAATCAGTAAATATCTGAGAGATGCAAATCAAAACAACAATGAGGTACCACCTCACACCTGTCAGAATGGCTATGATCAACAAACGCAAGTGCTGGCTAGGATGTGGAGAAAAGGGAACCCTAGTACACTGCTGGTGGGAATGCAGACTGGTGCAGCCTCTGTGGAAAACAGTATGGAGTTTCCTCAAAAAATTAAAAGTGGAACTCCCATTTGACCCAGTGATCCCACTTCTAGGAATAGATCCCAATAAATCAGAAATACCAATCAGAAAGTATATATGCACCCCTATGTTCATAGCAGTGCAATTTACGATTGCTAAGAATTGGAAACAGCCTAAGTACCTATCAGCTGATCAGTGGATTAAAAATCTTTGGTACATCTACAGAATAGAATACTATGCTGCTGTAAAAAATAAAGAACTCTTACCATTTGCAACAGCATGGATGGACTTGGAGACTATTATGCTAAGCAAAAGAAAAAAGAAAAAAAAACAGAGTAAGATAATTATCACATGATCTCACTTATATGTGATATCTAATGAACAACATAAACTGATGAACAAAGATCCAGAGACATAGAAGCATTGAACAGACTGTCATACCTCAGAGAGAAGGCAGGGGTGGGTGGACAGTTGGGAAGAGATCAACCAATGACCTTGTATGCAAATAAGAATAACATTTGGACACAGACAATAGGGTGGTGAATGCCTGGGCTGGGAGCAGGCTGAGAGAGGTCAATGGGGCGAAAAGAGGACTTATGTAATACTTTCAATAATGAAGAATTAAAATAATTTGAATTAAAAAATAGTTTTAAAATTAAAATAGTGTAGATAATTATTAAATTTATCTTTATTGTTGAAAATATTACAGATGTCCCACTTTTTATTCTCATTGACCTCTCTCCTCCGCACTCCTATCCACTCCCCTGGCCTTCACCTCACTATTGTCTATATCCAGGGTAGGTTAGAAAAATTTAAAGTATATTCCATTCCATGATTTTTCTAATATTATTATTAATAATATAGAATCAAATGTTGCTTGGGGTTGGTAGGACAATAAGCCATTATTATAAAGCAAATAAAAATTGTGATTTTCTTGAATGAATAGCAAATGAACCCTTAATCCTGGAAACTTTCTCTTATTAGAATAAAAGATCTAGGGTAGTATCTGCACACTAAGACAATGCCATGTACATCACATTCAGTGTTTCCTCATTAAAGTTTTTGTTTTACCTCATATAACCATGATCCCAGGAGTATACACTCAGGATATTGGATAGACAGCTAGGCCATTTATTTCAGTCACTTTCATTCATGGTCCTGCCTATGAAATTGAGTGGTATTTCGATGATATTTAGCCAACAAACATAAGAATACCAAATACTAAGCCCCAACACCATTTCTTTCTGTAAGGTTTGTGATTGAGATTAATGAATAGAAAGGCAAAAAGGGACAAAAGAACACTTTATTGATTGCTGAGGTTTTGATCTAAAAACTAAATGCTAAACTCTAGTAAATTCACATGGATCATGTGGAAAACTCATTTTACCCAATTCATGTAGGTATAAACGGAGATGAATCAATGCAAAACCAAATCTGAGTTTCAGAACTCACCACTATAATGAATGAAAATATTAACTAAATCCTATCTTCCAGTAAAAGGAAAAAAAAAAAAGGAAGCAAAATATCAAGAGAGTAAAAGAGAGTGCCTTTGGCCCAATTTCTAATACCAGGATTTTTGGCAAAAATATGGGATATAGGGTGTATAGGCAAAAGAAAATGCTCATGATGGAGAAAACAACAACAACAAAAATCTTATGAGTTTTTAACAACTTGTAGGAGGTGTAAATTCGCTAAACTCATATATATTAAATATTTCAGTGTTACTGAGAAATTCACTTACTGGGACTATGACTTACAATTACCTAGAATATGCCTCAATATGTTTTTCTGTATTTTATTCAACTAAGTCATCATTTTACACCTCAGGAATAGGATAAAGGGTGGTGATAAAGAGATGCAGTTTTCCTTTTTATTCTTGCCATAGATGTCCATAACAATTTGTTTATCTTTCAACCGTACCCAGAAAAACACTCAATTATAAAAAACTGCTCATGAGCTATTTTGAACATTTCCTATCCTGCTGTTAGTCACATTTTCTGCCATATTAAAATTTGAATTTTTTTTTTTTGGTGGTCAACCTACTTCCCTAAATGTTATTTCATTTTCAGGATCTTTTTTAAAATTTTATTTTATTGCTTAAAGTATTACAAAGAGTAGTACATATGTCTCCTATTTTGCCCCATTGCATTTTCAGGGTCTTTTATCAACAGTTTATGCTGTGACATTTTAAAATCAAATCTTTTATTGAAGATTAAAGAAAATGCTAATATACTTTACATGTCATAGTCTTCCTTAAAAAAATTTAAGCAAAAGAACAGCCTTTGTTTGTGGCATAAATTGATATATTTATTTTAATGTGTTTTGTTAGCCTGGGCTATTTGTGTTGACATTCTGAACACTAATTTCACCTCCACAAATTAGAACTAGAACTACAAAACAGTATTAATGAATGAGAACTAGAACATGAATGCCCAATACACTAAAAATATGTACAGCCCAAATCTATTGGGAAAAACATAAGTTCCCCATATATAACTGCTATGGACTAACACAGTGGTTCTCAACCTTCCTAATGCCATGACCCTTTAATACAGTTCCTCATGTTGTGGTGACCCCCAACCATAAAATTATTTTCATTGCTACTTCATAACTGTAATTTTGCTACTGTTATGAATCGTAATGTAAATATCTGATATGCAGGATGTATTTCATTGTTACAAATTGAACATAATTAAAGCATAGTGATTAATCACAAAAAAAATTTGTAATTATATATGTGTTTTCCGATGGTCTTAGGTGAACCCTGTGAAAGGGTCGCTCGACCCCCAAAGGGGTCGCGACCCACAGGTTGAGAACCACTGAACTAGAGTATGGTGCTTATATTTAGTTATTTTTGTATTTAGTCTTAGTCATCCCACCTATTTCTGAAGTTACCTAAGTAAGAACCTTTTTTTCACCACCCCTAAAGTGAAATTGTTTTATATATGTTTAATATAGTTTTCCTGTCATTCTTTGCTTTAAGGGGTCCCCTGACCACCTAATTTTTAAAAAATTGTACATGTGTTAGAGTTCACTTTTTTATTTCGTAAGTTTCTATAGTTTTGACAAATATGTAATATCTTATTTTCACCATCCCACATCTATGCAAATAATTTTACTATTCCCCAAATTCCCTGATCGTTACTTATCCATTCCTTTTCCTTACCCTCAAGCTCCTTGTAACCACTAACTAACTGTTCCTATTCTTTTATGTTTTCTAGAATGTCATGAAATTGAAATCATACAATCAATATGTAGCATTTTCATTCTGGCTCCTTTAATTTAGCAATGAGCAGTTAATAATCCTCTGTCCTTTCATGATTTGATACCTCATTTATTTTTAGTACTGATTCATATACTTGGCAGGAATAAACCATAGTTCATTTATTCATTCACCTCTTGAAGGGCACCTTGGTCACTTCCAATTTTGGGTGATTATAAATAAAGTTGCTGTAAACATCATGTGCAGGTCTTTTGTAAAACTATATCCTTTCAAAGCAATAGATAAGTACCTAGGAGTGAAATTATTGGATCATGTGGCAAGATTATGTTTCGTTTTGTAAGCGACTGCCAAACTGTCTTCCAAAGTACCTCCACTATTTTGCATTCCTACCAGCAATGAATTTGTGTTCCTATTTCTCTGTATCCTCTTGAGTATTGGTTATTGCCATATTCTTTTAAAACATTTTAATAGGTGTTTGGTGGTATAGATTTTATTATTTAAAATTTCCTGATGAGAAATGGTGAAGACATATAGTTATTTTTAAATCCCTATTTTGAAAATCCCAAGATATCTCCCATATTTGAGTCTGGTGATGTATAGTTAATAGGTTAATAGGAACTGAGCTAAACTAGCTTTACAGAGATAGTTTATGTTAATCTAGTTGGGATCTAGCTTGCATTTAATGTTTGCTATAGCTATAGGCATCAGAGGCTTTAATTTTCCTAGTGCCCTTGTTTCTGTCCCCCCTCCACAGGTTCCCTTAAAAACTTCTTAAACAGGATCTTAAATCTTACCCTTGCAGCTCTTTCAGCTTCAATCCACTTTTATTGTTCTGGAACCCTGCTGAGGTGGTAGGAGGCAGATGAGAAGCATTTTATAATTTTATGATTCATTCCCAATCTTTTAGTGGGCCTATGTACATTGGTTTAATCTTCACAAATGTTTATCAGCATTTTTCTCCCTTAGGTGACACAAGAAATCCAGAGGGAACCTGGCATTGGATATTTTCTCTTCTACCACGTTGGATAAAAATCTGTTTCCCTTGGTATGCTGGACTTTGTTATCGAGACTGCTCTGAACATATTTGGCAGTTGCTAATTTTTCCCCTCTCTCTGCCAGAAACAGGAAAGTTTTTCTTGATTCTTCACCATGATCACCTAATGGAGTTCGTAGAGATCAAATATATGAGAGGGTCAGGGATGGGGCCCTTAAGACTGTGGTATCCAGGAGTTTCTCACTATCACACTAGCATACACTTCATCTCCATCAATTCTTCAAAATTACCACTTAAGTGTTTCTACCAAATTATCACTCTAACAGCTTCTGCTTCTAGTAAACTGGTCTTGAATTAAAATTCTCTGTCATTACCTTTCTCTCCAGATCATGGTGGCACTTTTCTGAGTGACATCAATTATTTTGTTCCCAGTAAATATCATTGATTTTTAGATAGTTCAGCCTTGTCATAAAGATGGGAGTGAAAACACCAAATTCTTTACATGTTGGAAGTAAAACCACAGTTCCATCTCTAAGGTTTAAACAGTCAGAAAAAGAAATTCCTCTTTTCCATACTTTCCTTTTTCAGCTTTTCTATGTGGGCTTTTCTCATTATATGCAGAGGCACATCTTGTAATTATTATTACACATACTCCTTGTACTTCATTCTCTGTCCTGGTATTATATTATGTGAATATATATATATATATATATATATATATATATATATATATATATATATATATTCATAGTAATAGGAGGCATGGAAAATTCACAACTGAACTTTTTTTTTTTATTCCTCATCTGAAGATATGTTTATTGACTTTAGAGAGGAAGAAGAATGGAGAGAGAAAGAGAAACATTGATGTGAGAAACATCCATCGGTTGCCTCTCTTACTTGCCCCAACCAGAGATTGAACCCACAACCTTTTGATGTACAGGACGATGCTGCAATCAACTGAGCTACCCATCTAGGGCCACAGCTGAACTTTTAACCCTAAAAAATCTATGGATTTTAATAGACTAGAGATCTGAAAGTGTATGACCAGTTTATCTACAATTGCCATAAGCCCCATGAACAGGCTTTTCAAAAATTGGGTTCCTACTACTTCTTATCACTCAGTTGTAATGAGAAGATACCCAATGCAATGAAGAACAGAATATAACATATTCTGTCTCTTTCATGACTGTAGAAGTAAATGACCATAGTTTCCAATTCTTGGTGTCCAAGACTAGTGAAGCATCTCATAATATTCTCAGAAAATTAATGTAATTTATAATTATAGTGAGGTAAAATTATTACTCCATAAAAAATTCATAAAATTTGAAAAAAAATATAGAGTAGTAAAAAGAATACAGATACTCATGTCCTAAAAATTTCACTTTGAGTTTTTATTATACCACTTTAAAACTGTTTGACCTTGGGAAAATAATGAACCTCACTGACTATGATTAATATCATCATCTATAGACGAAATGCATTATAGTGTCGCTGTGCTCAATAAATGGTAGCATAGACATGTGTCATTAGGTTGAACAGGAGGGCTGAATTGAAATATCTAAAAAATCCAGGGAGATAAAAGCAGGTAATAAAAGAAATGGGAATGTAGTGAGATGACTTTTTATAACTAATAATAAATACAGATTATTATTTGAAATAAATGTTTACCTAATATTTTCAAAGTTAAATGTGGACAGCTTACTGTATTTAAGTGGCAAAAAGACAAACATCTATGCAATAATGCTTGCTTCCCACTTGCACAAATAATTCTGTAGGTGGTTCTTCTAGTGTTCACATATTTAAGGAATAATTACTTGTAATATTGCTAAAATGCTCTTAGGAGGTTGGATCTGTAAGTTTGAAGGAAAGATTTCATTCTTTCTTTCTTTTTTTTAAAAATATATTTTATTGATTTTTTACAGAGAGGAAGGGAGAGAGATAGAGAGTTAGAAACATCGATGAGAGAGAAACATCGATCAGCTGCCTCCTGCATATCTCCTACTGGGGATATGCCCGCAACCCAGGTACATGCCCTTGACCGGAATCGAACCTGGGACCTTTCAGTCCACAGGCCGACGCTCTATCCACTGAGCCAAACCGGTTTTGGCTTCATTCTTTCTTATGAGTAATGTTTTAATTACTTGTGAACTGACAGGATAAAATTGTTGTCAAATTAAATCATATATCATGATGGTTGGGACCTGAGGAAAACAATAACAATAATCAAAACAATTATGTTATTATCATTAAATAAAAATCTAGAATAAAAATTTTACAAATATGCCTAGCCATCTTGGCTCAGTGGATAGAACATCAGCCTGTGGACTGAAGAGTCCTGGGTTCGATTCTGGCCCGAGGCACATGCCTGGGTTGCGGGCTCGATCCCCAGTGTGGGGTGTGCAGGAGGCAGCCGATCGATGGTTCTCTCTCATCATTGATGTTTCTATCTCTCTCTCCTCCCTTCCTCTCTGAAATCAATAAAGAAATATATTTCAAAAAAAAATTTACAAATATGTCAACTGTAAATAAAAAAAAACAAGTTGATTAATTTTTGGTATTACTATATCACCTAATCCTATATAATAAAGAGGTAATATTCAAACTGAGCATCACTCCAATACACAAGATGGCCGCCCCCTGTGGACACAAGATGGCGGAAACAAGATGGCCAGCAGGGGAGGGCAGTTGGGGAGGACCCAGGCCTGCAGGGGAGGGCAGTCTGGGGTGACCGGGACAACAGGGGAGGGCAGTTAAGGGCAACCAGGCTTGCAGGGGAGGGCAGTTAGGGACAATCAGGCCGGCAGGGGAACAGTTAGGCATCGATCAGGCTGGCAGGGGAGAGGTTAGGGGGTGATCAGGCTGGCAGGCAGAAGCAGTTAGGGGCAATCATGCAGGCAGGCAGGCAATTGGTTGGGAGCCAGCAGTCCTGGATTGTGAGAGAGATCAGGCCTCAACGGGCAGTTGAACATCCCTCAAGGGGTCCCAGATTGGAGAGGGTGCAGTCTGGGCTGAGGGACACACCCTCTCCCGGTGCACAAATTTCGTGCACCAGGCATCTAGTTTTTCATAAAATCTTTTGAAATAATGTGTTGGTATTTCAGAAAATGAAAATTGAAATGTTTAATATTTTTAAATTAAATAAAAAGAAATTGAGTAATTGAAATTCAGAATTAGATACATTTATTTATTTATTTATTTATTTATTATTGCTTAAAGTATTACAAAGAGTATTACATATGTCTCCTTTTTTTTCCCCCGCCCTTGACAATCCCCTGGCCTCCCCTACCCCCCAGTGTCTTATGTCCATTGGTTATGCTTATATGCATGCATACAAGTCCTTTGGTTGATCTCTTACCCGCCCCCCTCCTGCCCTCCCACCCTCCCCGGCCTTCCTGCTGTGGTTTGACAGTCTATTCGAGGCAGAACTAGATACATTTAAAATGCCAAAGAATACTAGGTAGTACATTCTGTAATGCAGGATTTATGCCTACTATTTTAACCACAAATGTGTAACACAGTTCCTAGTGCATAATAAGCATTCAAGAAATGCTTATGACTAGGAAACAATAAAATATATGCAATATACTGATAAACTGCAAAATGTAATTATTCTCTGTATTTTTAATTGATTACTTTTAATTAAGTTTATTTTAGAGCAATTTTAGATTGACAGCAAAACCATGTTAAAATTAAAGAGGTTTCCCATATATACACTGAGTTGCCAGATTATTATGACCACCTGACATTTGTAGGCAAATTAGCTATAATTTTGCGCTGTAGTTGCTAGAGGGCCATACCATTATAAATAGGGAAGCAGGTTGTTTACCACGACAGTAAAAGTGATTTTTTTTTCTGAAGATGTGGGTAAACAATGTGATTTAACAGCCTTTGAACTAGGGATATATATATATATATATATATATATATATATATATATATATATATAGAACATATATACACTGAGTATCCAGATTATTATAACCACCCCATCAGTACTTTGTTGGGCCACCTTTTGCCTTCAATACTGCGGCAATTCTTCTTGGCATTGACTCCATGAGGTGTTGAAAGGTGATGTGAGGAATCTGACACCATGACTGTTGAATAGCACTGTCCAATTCTGTGAGATTTGATAGTTGTGGAACCAGCTTCCTGATGGCTCTTTTAACTTCGTCCCACAAATGCTCAATTGGATTGAGATCTGGTGATTGTGGGGGCCACCTAAGCAAGGTAAAGTCTCCCTCATGTTCTTGAAAGCACTCCTGCACAATATGAGCACCGTGGCATGGCACATTGTCTTGTTGGAAGAAGCCATCTCCATTGGAATATGCCATCAACATGATAGGAAGAATTTGATCAGCAATGATACTTAGGTATATTGTGCTATTCAGACGTTGTTCCACACGAATCATGCCAGGAAAACATACCCCAAACCTTAACACTGCCCCCACCAGCTTGAAGGGTTGTACTCATGCATGTGGGGTGCATGCTTTAATGCTGTTTCCGCCAAATTCTCACTCTGCCATCTGCATGATGCAACTGGAAACGTGATTCATCAGACCACATGACCTTTTCCCAATGCTCGACTTTCCAATCCTTGTTTTCCTGTGCGAATTGGAGACATTTTATCTTGGTAACTGCAGACAGCAAAGATGTTCGAACAAGCCTTCGGCTTCCATATCCCATACAATGCAGTGTACGGCTAATTTGCTTACAAACGTCAGGTGGTCATAATAATCTGGCCACTCAGTGTGTGTGTGTGTGTGTGTGTGTGTGTGTGTGTGTGTATCCCAAGTTCAAAGGCTGTTAAATCGTATTGTTTACCCATATCTTCAGAAAAAAATCACTTCTACTATCGTGGTAAACAACCTGCTTCCCTATTTATAATGGTCTGGCCCTCTAGCAACTTCAGAGTGAAATTATAGCTAATTTGCCTACAAACGGAGGTGGCCATAATAATCTGGACACTCAGTGTATTATCCTTATCCCCGCACATGCATACCCTCCTCCACTATCAACATTGCCCATCAGAGTTGTACATTAGTTACAACTGATGAAACTACATTTACAAATCATTATCATCCAAAGTACATAGTTTATCGTAAGGTTCACTCTTGGTGTACATACTATGGGTTTTGATAAATGCTTATTCATATGTATATCATGACAGTATTGCAAAATATTTTTATTCTTCCCCCAAACTCTGACAAATACTGAACTTACTATTTCCATAATTTTGCCTTTTACAGATTGTCATATAATTGGTGACATTAGTACACAGCTTTTGTAGATTGATTTCTTTTATTTACTAATGTGTATTTAAGTTTCCGTCTTACTTTCTTCTGACTTGACAGATTTTTTTACCATTGAATATTATTCCATTGTCTAGATGTACTACAGTTTATTTATTCACCTACTGAAGAACATCTTGGTTGTTTTTAAGTTTTAGTAATTAGGAATAAATCTGCTATAAACATCTATGAGTAGGTTTTAATAATAATATAAGTGTTTGGGGTTTTTTTTCATTCAGTATTGTTAAAAGTATTACATATGTCCCTTTTTTACCTGGTTGATCTCTCCAAGTCTGCCCCCACCCCCTAGCTGAGGCCTCCACCCCCCTATTGTCTGTGTCTATTGGTCATGCTTATATGCATACAAGTTCTTTGGTTGATCTCTTATCCGTGCCCCCCCTCCACCTCCCTTCACCAGCCTTCCCTCTGAGGTTTGATGGTCTGTTCCATGATTCTGTGCCTTTGGATCTATTTTCATTCATCAGTTTATGCTGTTAATTATATCCCACAAATGAATGAGATCATGTAATACTTAGTTTTTCACCAACTGGTTGATTTCACTGATAATGATTTCCAGGTCCATCCATGCTGTTGCAAATGGTAAGAGTTATTTTCTCTTAAAGCAGCATAGACTTCCATTGTGTAGATGTACCACAGTTTTTTTAATCCACACATCTGTTGACGGGCACATAGGCTGTTTCCAAATCTTAGCTATTCTACATTGCTCTGCTGTGAATATAGGGTGCATATATGCTTTCTCATTGGTGTTTCTGATTTCTTGGGATATATTCCTAGAAGTGGGATTACTGGGTCAAATGGCAGTTCCATTTTTAATATTTTGAGGAAACTCCATACTGTTTTCCACAGTGGCTGTACCAGTCTGCATTCCCACCAGCAGTGTACTAGGGTTCCCTTTTCTCCACATCCTAGTCAGCACTTATGTTTGTTGATTTGTTGATCATAGCTAATCTAACAGGTGTGAGGTAGTACCTCATTGTTGTTTTGATTTGCATCTCTCAGATATTTACTGACTTTGAGCATTTTTCATATACCTCTTGGCCTTGTGTATGTCCACTTAGGAGAAGTGTCTATTTAGGTCCTATGCTCATTTTTTTATTTGATTGTATATCTTCCTTTTGTTAAGTTGTATGTGTTTCCAATAAATTTTGGAGATTAAACCCTTATCAGATGTAAAATTGGCAAATATGTTCTCCCATGCAGTGGGCTCTCTTGTTATTTTGTTGATGGTTTCTTAGGCTGTGCAGATGATTTTATTTTGATGTAGTCCCATTTGCTTATTTTCTCCTTAGTTTCCTTTGTCCTAGGACAGGGGTGAGCAACCCCTGACATGCATGCCAAACATGGCATGCCAGTAACTTTTGCTAGCATGCAAAACCCTCTCTTATAATCTCCCATTTACAATTTTTGTGAACATTTGAATGACTTAAATGTTAAATTACAAGGAACTGGCAAAACACTTGATGTTATGTTTGGTTACACAAAAGCTTTTGAAAAGAAACTGGAAGTCTTTAAGAGGGATGTGGATGGTGAGAGATTTAGATATTTCCCAAACCTCAAGAGGCACATCAAAGACCTCCCAAAAGATGACAGAACAGACTGTCAAAACCTTCAAAAGATGTTTTTAAACATCATCAAGTCAACTATTGAGCAATTCTTCTCAAGATTTTCAAAATTCAGAGAACTGGAAGAGACAGCAAAAGTCATGAGGTTTCCAGACAGCATGAAACTGGAGGAACTAAACTTACAAATGTTTTCATGGATAGACATGGCTGACTTCGAAATGCAGTTGATTGAATTTCAGAGTAGTTCAATTTGGAAGCAGAGATTTATTGACCTTAGAGTTGACTTGGAAAACATTGAAAAAAGCGATTAGAGACGGGAGTGCCAGAGAGAAATGTCGAAAATGAACTATTGAGGGCTTGGAATGCCATTACAGAAAATTTTTTCTGTTTAAAATACTTTGCAACAACGTTACTCTCCATGTTTTCATCCACATACGCCTGTGAATCTTTGTTCTCAGTGATAAATTTTGTTAAGTCTCATAATAAGAGTAGCCTGATGGATGAAAGTAGTAGCTCGTGCATATCTCTGAAGGTCACGAAATATAAACCTGATGTAAGATCTCTGTCATCAGTGATGCAGCAGCAAAAGTCCCACTGATAATATCAAACGGAGTCAGAAAGTTTTCTGTCGGACTATCAGTGTACATGTATACATTAAAAAATAAATGTATTTTTCATCATTATATAATGTGTTTTTGTCACTCAAATGGATTTTATTATTTCTTCAAAGTTATTCACATACGTACACCTTAAGAGATATCAAGTAGGCGTAACATGTTCTCAAAAAATTAGGGTTGGCACGCAGAAGAATTTTGAGTCAGAGATTTTGCTGGTTTTGGCACTCACTCACAAAAAGGTTGCCCACCCCTGTCCTAGGATATGTATCAGTAAATATATTGCTACAATATATGTCTGATATTTTGCTGCCTATGGGTTCTTCTGAGATTTTTCTGGTTTCCCATCTTATATTTAAGTCTTTTATCCATTTTGAGTTTATTTATGTATATGGTGCAAGTTGGTAGTCTAGACTCATTTTTTTTTGCATGTATCTGTCCAATTTTCCCAACACCATTTATTAAAGAGACTGTCTTGACTCCATTGTATGCTCTTGCCTCCTTTGTCAAATATTAATTGAGCAAAGTGGCTTGACTCTATATCTGGGCTCTCTCTTCTGTTCCTTTGGTCTATATGTCTATTCTTGTGCCAGTACCAGGCAGATATGAGAGCAGTGGCTTTGTAAAGTAACTTGATATCTGGTATTATGATCCCTCCAACTTTGTTCATCTTTCTCAAGATTGTTGTGGCTATTTGGGGTATTTTTCTTATTCAATATAATAGTACATATTTGGAGAGTTTGTTCTAGGTCTGTGAAACATGCCATCCTATATAATAATAGACAAACATGGTAATTAACCGTAGCTCTGACACACTTCCCATTGGCTAATCTGGGCGATAGGCAAATTAACTGCCAACCAAGATGGTGGCCAGCAGCCAGGCAGCTGAAGCGAACAGGAGGCTTGCTTGCTTGAGTGATGGAGGAAGCCAAGGTTCCCCGCCTGCCGCTGCCAGCCTCTGAGCTTGCACTCTAAGAAACAATGTTGCAATTATAGAAGTTAAACAAAACCCAGAAACCTGCTTTTTGCCAGCCGGGCTTCATCTAGCAGGATCGCAACAGTGTTTCAATTATAGAATCTAAACAAACCCAGATTCCTCCTTTCAGCAGCCGAGGTCTCAGAGCTGCAGCTGGGCCTCAGAGCTAAAGCTGACTCTCAGCTCCAGTGACAGCCATAGAAGGTAAATAAATCCCAGAATAAAAAAGAAAAAAGAAAAAAAGGAGAAGTTGGGAGCTTCAGTCGCCTGCCAGCCTGAAAACAGCCCTCAGCCCCTCACCCAGACTGGCCAGGCACCTCAGTGGGGACCCCCACACTGAAGGGTGTGTGACCAGCTGCAAACAGCCATCATCCCCTCATCCAGGCTGGCCAGGGACCCCAGTGGGGACCCCCACCCTGAAGGGGGTTCAGGCAGCTTAAAAACGGCTCTCAGCCCCTCACCCAGACTGGCCAGGCACCCCATTGGGGACCCCCACCCTGAAGCAACAAGATGGCGGCTAATTTGCATACTGAAGGCCAGTGGCAGTGGGCAAGGCTGTCTGCTATCCCGGGACCCGGATCTGTGACCCTGCCTGGTGGGGGGCAGCGCTTGAGGCTGACCGTGGTCTGGGACCTAGATCCATGGCCTGGAGGGCGGGGGCAGCGCTTGAGCGCTTGAGGCTGTCTGCGGTTCCGGGACCCGGATCCGTGACCCTTCTAGGCAGGGCGGAAGCTCGCACAGGGGCAGATCGGCTGGTGTTTGGAAGGGCAGGACGCCTGGCTTCCACCCAGCCCCAGTCACTCTGGGCAGGTGAGCAGCGCAGAGAGCCTCTGGACAGGGGAGGCAGGCCGGCGGAGGGCAGCCTGTACTCCCCGCATGGTGGTGGTGACAGCTGTGAGCAAGCCAAGCGGAGCCTGCAGGCTGAGCTGCGCCCAGGAGTGGCTGCTCAAGATCCGCCTCCTGGCCCAGAAGGTGCAGGATCGCAGGGACAGCCACCATGGCGGGCCAGACTGATGTCCTCCTGGCCTCCCCACAGGGGTTTGCAGATCTGCAAAGCCAGAGGCCTCCAGTGTACACATCCCCCCCTGGCATGCGAACATCCCCCAACACACTGTCACCTTCCCATGCCTGCAACAGTTGCAAACCAAGGCGTTCACAAGTTCCCCCCACCTCTCCACTGCACTTCCATCAACCCAGCATGCCTAACACCCCCACAGGATGTGCACACATCCCCTCTGATGTGCTCACATCCTTTGGAGAGTGTCTGGGTGTTCTGGGTGCTGAGGGTGGGTGCCTGTGAGATGACAGTGAGAGGGCGGAGTGGTGATGCCCTGTTCCCACGGAGACCAGTGCAGCTACAAGATCACCTCTGGGGGATTAATGCAGATGATGAGGCAGGAGCAGGTGCAGATAGACACACCTGGTGGGCTCGGGCGGCCCTTGCTGAGGTGCCTTCGGTCAGCGTTCAAGATCAAGAACCCAGAGGCTGAGAGGAATTCCGTCCTCTCAGTGAAACAGTGGGATAGTTGGGGCGACTGTAGGTGAGGAATGTGCACTTTGGTTGCCAGCACCCATGAGCGAAGGCTGCCCTGACTGAGCCTCACTTGCTTGGGGCCTAGCACACTCCTGCCAGGCAGCGGGTGACAGGACGTACTTTTCCAAATTAATGAGAAAACGTTGATTCTCCTGCTGCCCACGAAGATGGAAAGTGAAGTGGGGAGACATGTGGGGAGTGAGTGAGGTTCCCTGTCTGGGGGTTCCAAATCTGCTGTTGGTTTCTTTCACCACTGACTAGAGATATACAGGGTGTCCCCCCAAAATGTATACACACTTTGAATACCTACTAATTCCAATGGTTTTAAGCATAAGAAAGAAACATCAATGGAGCTGTTATCTGTTAAAAGTGTGGGCACAAACAGGTTGTTGGACATTCCCTGAGGGGTCTCAGATTGGAGAGGGTGAAGGCCAGACTGAGGGGCTCTTTTCTTCCCCCCTACCCCAGTGCACGAAATTCGTGCACCTGGCTACTAGTTGGTATTATAATAGCATGGCATTGAAAGTATAGATTGTTTGGGTAGTATGGACATTTTAATGATGTTGATTCTACCAATCTATGAAGACAGTATATTCTTCCACTTGTTTTTAATCTTTATCTCTTTTCAATGTTCTGTAGTTTTCTGAATACAGGTCTTTTACCTCCTTAGTTATGTTTATTTTAGATATCTTAATTTCTTTGTTGCAGTGGTAAATGGGATTGTGTTTTTTGTTTGTTTCTCTTTCTGTGAGTTCATTATTGGTGTATAAAAATGCCATTGAGTTCTGGGTGTAAATTTTATATCTGGGTAACTTGCTGAATTCACTTATTAAATGCAGTAGTTTTTTTATGTAGTCTTTTTTTTCTGTATACTGTCTTTTTTTAAAAAAATATATATATATTGTTTAAAACATTACATATCTCTCTTTTTTACCCCATTGGCGTCTCCCTGGACATTGCCACCCCCCTCCAGCACATGCCCTCACCCCTGAACTGTTTCTGTCCATAGGTTCTGCTTATATGCATGCATACAAGTCCTTTGGTTGATTTCATGCCCCCCCCCCACTTCCCTGCCTTCTGTCTGAGGTTTGACATTCTGTTCAATGCTTCTATGTCTCTGGATCTAATTTTGTTCATCAGTTTAGGTTGTTCACTATATTCTACAAATGAGTGACATCATGTGATATGTATCTTTCTCCAAATGGGATGTTTCACTTAGCATATTGCTCTCCAGGTCCATCCATGCCATTCTAAATGGTAAGAATTTCTTCTTTTTTACAGCAGCGTAAAATTCCATTGTGTAGATGTACCACAGTTTTCTAATCCAATCATCTACTGATGTGCCGGGAGCTGGTCCATCCTTGCTGTTTCAAGGGACCTGGCATATATGGCATATTGTTCTTAATATGTTTGCTCACCTTCTTGGCACTATGTGTTTTAACCAAGGTCACCTCTCTGAGAAAGGTTGTTTCCCCAGGTAGGGATTTTCCCCTGAAGTTAGGGAGGGAATAAAACCCCTTAACTAAATGCCAGACAGGTAGTTAATCACTTTAACTACGAACAATCATGCTTAAGCTACATAATCTTTACTCCCTGGAATGGAGATAAGAAACGCCCTAACCTTTGGAATAGAGATTGATAGGCTTGGAATCAACTGGTATAAATACAGATGTAACAAGACCACAGGACACAGAACCTACACAGAACCTAGAGACAGAAGAACTTCGCTGGAGAGAACATGGCAAAAGATCTTGGACAGAAACTGGAGACAGAACCTAGAGACAGAACCTAGTGAGAGAACATGGCAAAAGATCCTGGACAGAAACTGGCCACAGAACCTAGAGACAGAACCTAGAGACAGAACATGGAAAATGATCCTGGACAGAAACTGGCAACAGAACCTAGAGACAGAACCTAGCGAGAGAACCTGGCTACAGAACCTGGATAGAACATGGCAAGAGAACCTGACTAGAACCTGGTGACTGAACCTGGCTGGAGAACCTGGACAGAACCTGGCTGGAGAACCTGGAGAACCTGGCTGGAGAACCTAGCAAGAGAACATGGACACAGAACCTGGCTGGAGATCCTAACCAGAACTTCGCTGGAGATCCTGACCAGATCCTGGCTAGAGATCCTGGCTAGGCTTCTGATCAACTGAACGCTGTCTCCGTGTCATTCCTTTTTTGCCGACTCCATCCACACCTTTGGGGACCCCTGGACCTGCTGGGGTTGGACCCCAGCACTGATGGGCACTTAGGCTGTTTCCAAATCTTAGCTAGTAAATTGTGCCTCTATGGACATAGCGGTGTATATATTCATTCTGATTGGTGTTTCTAGTATCTTGGGATATTTTCTTAGAAGTGGGAATCACTGGGTCAAATGGGAGTTGCACTTTTAGTTTTATGAGGAAACTCCATACTGTGTTCCACAGTGGCTGCACCAGTGCACAAGGGTTCCTTTTTCTCCACATCCTCGCCAGCACTTATCATTGGTTGATTTGTTGATGATAGCCATTCTGACAGGTGTGAGATGGTACTGCACTGTCGTTTTGATTTGCATCTCTCAGATGATTAGTGACTTTGAGCATGTTTTCATATGTCTCTGGGCCTTCTTTCAAAAGTATTTAGGTCTATTGCCCATTTCTTTATTGGGTTGTTTATCTTTCTTTTGTTAAGTTGTACGAGTTCCCTATAAATTTTGGAGATTAAACTCCTATCAGTGATAACATTGGCAAATATGTTCTCCCTTGCAGTGGGCTTTCTTGTTGTTTTGTTAATTTTTTTTTTCTTTCTGTAGACCCATTTGTTTATTTTCTCCTTTGTGTCCATTGTCATAGGAGCTGTATCGGTAAAGATATTGCTATGACATATGTCTTATATGTTGGTGCTTATGAATTCTTCTAAGATTTTTATGGTTTCCCATCTTACATTTAAGTCCTTTATCAATTTTAAGTTTATTTTTGTGTTTCTTGTAAGTTGATGATCTAGTTTCATTTTTTTTTGTTTGCAATTTTCTCAAGACCATTTATTGAAGAGACTGTCTCAAATCCATTGTATGCTCTTGCCTACTTTGTTAAATATTAATTGAGCATAATGGCTTGGGTCTATTTCTAGGTTCTTGGTTCAGTTCCCTTGGTCTATATGTCTATTATCGTGCCAGTACCAGGCAGTTTTGAGAACAATGGCTTTGTAATATTGCTCTATATAAGGTATTGTGACCCCTCTAACATTGTTCCTCTTTCTCTGGATTGCTGCGGGTATTCAGGGTCTTTTTTATTCCATACGAATTTTTGGAGAGTTTGTTCTAGGTCTGTGAAATATGCCATTGGTATTTTAATAAGCATGGCATTGAAAGTATAGATTCCTTTGGGTAGTATGGACATTTTAACAATGTTGATTCTACCAATTCATGAATGTAGTACATTCTTCCATTTGTTTATATCTTCCTCTATCTGTTTTTGCAACTTCCTGTAGTTTTCTGAGTATAATTCTTTTACCTTCTTAGTTAAGATTATTCTTAGGTATCTTAATTTTTTTTGTTGCAATGGTAAATGGGATTGTGTTTTCTTTAAAATTTATCTTTCTGTGAATTCATTATTGGTGTATAAAAAAAACATAGATTTCTGAGGGTTAATTTTATACCCTGCTACATTGCCAAATTCATTTATTAGGTCTAGTAGTTTTTAAATGGTATCTATAAGGTTTTCTATGTACAATATCATGTCATCTGTGTATAATGACAATTTTACTTCTACTTTTCCAATTTGGATGCCTTTTATTTCTTCTTCTTGTCTTATCATTATGGCTAGCACGTCCACTACTATGTGAAACAGGAGTGGTGAAAGTGGGCATCCCTCTCTTGTTCCTCTTCTGAGGGGAAACAGTTTTAGTTTTTGCCCATTGAGTATGATGTTGGCAGTAGGTTTGTTATATAAAGCATTTATTATGTTGAAATATTATCCCTCTATTACATTTGCTGAGTTTTTTTTATCATTAGAGGGTGTTGGATTTTGTTAAATGCATTTTCTTCAACGATTGATAAGATTATGTGATTTTTATCTCTCAGTTTGTTTATGTGATGTATTACATTTATTGATTTTCAGATATTGTACCACCCTTGCATCCCTGTAATAAATACCACTTGGTCATGGTGTATGATCATTCTAATGTAATGCTGGATCTGATTTGCTAGAATTTTGTTGAGGATTTTAGCATGTATGTTCATCAGGGATATTGGCCTGTAATTCTCTTTTTTTGTAATGTCTTTATCTGGTTTTGGAATTAGGGTAATGCTGGCTTCATAGAAAGAGCATGAAAGTGTGCCTTCCTCTTAAATTTTTTGGAGTAGTCTGAGGAGGATATGTTTTAGTTCTTTAAATGTTTGGTAAAAGACCCATGTGAAGCCTTCTGGACTAGGGTTTTTGTTTGCTAGAATTTTTAGATTACTGCTTCAATTTCATTGGTAGTTATCAGCCTTTTCATGTTTTTTGATTCTTCATAATTGAGTTTTGGAAAATTGTATTTTTCTAAGACTATGTCCATTTCATCTTGGTTATCCAGTTTGTTGAAGTGTAGTTTTTCATAGTATTTTTTACAATCCTTTGTATGTCTGTGAGGTCACTTGTTACTTCAAGTCTTTCATTTCTGATTTTGTTTATTTGGGTTCTCTCTCTTTCTTGGTGAGCTTGGCTTGAGGATCATAAATCTTATTTATCCTTACAGAGAACCAGCTCTTGGTTGTATTTATCTTTTTTATTGGGTTTTTGTTGTTGTTCTCTATGTCATTTATTTACACTCTGATATTTATTACTTCCTTCTGCTTCCTCTGGGTTTTTCTTATTGCTTTATTTCTAATTATTTAAGTTGTAGAGTCAGATGATTTATTACCAATTTTTGGGGTTTTTTTGAGGTAGGGCCATATAGTTATGAACTTCCCTCTCAGTACTGCCTTCACTGTGTCCCATAGATTTTGGATTATTGTGTTTTCATTGCCATTTGTTTCCAGGATGCTATTTATTCCTTGATCTCTTTGGTAACCCAGTCATTGTTTAATAGCATGCTATTTAGCCTCCAAGTGCTTGATTTTTTCATTGTTTTTAGTGTAGTTGATGTCTAATATTATGCCATTGTTGTCTAAGAAGATGCTTGACATGATTTTTATCTTCATGAATTTGAAGAGACTTTGCCTGTACCGCAATATGTGGTCTATTTTTGAAAATGACCCATGTGCATTTGAGAAGAATGTATATTCTCTGGCTTTGGGGTCAAATGTTCTGAAGATGTCAATTAATTCCATCTGACCTGCTGAGTCATTTAGGATTGCTGTTTCTTTGTTGATTTTTTCTTTAGAGGATTTATGCAGTGATGTCAATGGGGTATTAAAGTCCCCTACTATGATTAATTGTTGTTGATCTCTCCCTTGATACCTTTCAGAAGTTTTTTTTTTTTTTATGTATTTGGGTGCTCCTGTATTGAGTGCATATATGTTTACCAGAGTTTTATCCTCTTGTTGAATTGTTCCCTTTAGTATTATGAATTGGCCCTCCTTATCTCTTGTTATGTCCTCCACTTTGAGGTCTATTTTGTCAGATATAAGTATTCCTACTCCAGCTTTTTATTCCTTTTCATTTGCTTGAATTTTGTTTTCTATGCCTTCACTATGAGTCCCTGTGAGTCCTTTCTTCTGAGGTGGCTCTCTTGTAGACAGCCAATATATGGGCCATGTTTTCTTATCCATTCAGCTACCTATGTCTTTTACTAGAGCACTTAATCCATTTACATTTAAAGTTATTATTGATAGGTGCTTGTTTGTTGCCATTTTTATTATTTATGCCTGTGTTACTTCTTCCCTTTCTATTTATTCTTTTTTCAACATTCCCTTTAACATTTCTTCTATTTCTGGCTTGGTGGTAATAAACTTTATTTTTTGGCATTTTTGTCTATGAAGCTCCTTATTTTACTTCAATTTTGAATGATAGCCTTGCTGGGTAAAGTATTCTTGGATTCAGTACCTTTCTTTGCATCACTTTGTATATTTCATTCCATTCCCTTTGGGCCGGATGTGTTTCTGGTGTGAAATCAGTTAATAATCTAATGGAAGATCCCTTGTAGGTAACTTTCTGTCTCTCTCTGGCAGCCTTTAAGATTCTTACTTTGTCATTGAAGTTTGACAATCTAATTATGATGTGTCTTATTGTCAGTCTTTTTAGGTTCATCTTGTTTGGGACTTTGTGTGCTTGTACTTGTGTGACTTTTTTCTTCCCCAAATCAGGGAAGTTTTCTGTCATTATTTTTTCAAAAACCTTTTCTATTTCTTACTCAGCTTCCTTTCCTTCTGGCACCCTTATTATGTGGATGTTGTTTCATTTTGCTTTGTCTCAAAGCTCCTGTGGTCTCTCCTCCAGCTTTTTAATTATTTTTCCAGTCCCTCCTCTGCTTGGGTGTTTTTCTACCTTGTTTTCTAACTTGCTGATGTGGTCCTCAGGTTCTTCTAGTCTACTACTAAAACTTTCCATTGTGTTTTTTTTATTGCAGCTATGTCTTTATTTCTTCTTGATTCTTCTACATGTTGAATTTGTCATCCATCCTTTACAGTGTCCTTATAACCATTGCTCTTAATTCTTTCTCTGATAAATTGCTTGCCTCCATTTCATTTATTTCCTTTTTGGTGATTCCTTCTTGTCTTTCTTATTGTTTTTTTTTTGTCACCCCATTTTTGCTGTCATTTTGTGATTGTTTCTTTGTATTAGATGAAACTGCTAGGCAACCCAGATTTATTTTTTTTGTCTTATATAGTAAATGTTTTGTGGGACACAGTGGTGCAATTTCTCAGGTCTACTTGGCTGGGTATTTTAGAGACGCCCCCTACTTGGGATATTTGGGTTCTCCTTATGTAGTTGGGTTTTGAATGTTATTGTCCCATTCATGGATGGAGTCTCATCCTAGGGTGTCTAGTTATGTGGCTCCCTCTCTACCATGTTGACCAAACAGCACAAAATACAGCTTGACAAGCCACAACACAATGAGAACAAAACATGCATGTACTCATGACACAAATAACCCCAATAAAAATGACCTCCAGAAAAAAATGATATCGAGAAAAGGTAGGACAGAAAAGAAAAATAAGAAAAAAGAACACAGAAAAATTATATGGGGAGTATACACCACAAAACAAACAAATGAAAGAATGCAAACAACAGACAACTAGAAAAAGGGGGGGGGGAGGGCAGAATCTGTAGAGGCACAGATTATATACAGAAAGTAAGGTTAAGGAATTGAATGAATATGGGAAGGACCATGGTTCAGTATAGAGGAGGTAGAAAGAGAATGAGTGGATATGACAAAAAAGAAAAGAAAAGAAAAGAAAAAAGAAAAGAAAAGAAAAGAAAAGAAAGAAAGAAAAGAAAAGAAAAGAAAAGAAAAGAAAAGAAAAGAAAAGGAAAGGAAAGAAAAGGAAAGGAAAGGAAAAGAAAGAAGGGAAGAGAAAAGAAAAGAAGAGAAAAACAGATAAAACAATTTTTTTTAAATTTATCTATGTATTCCCTTATATATGGAAAAGAGAATAAAGGAGAGAGCAGGTAGGCTTGAGTTTAGTGAGTGAAACTAATTAAACAATTAGGAGAAGAAGAGAGCAGGAGAGGAGAGGAAAAATGGTGGGCCCAATCTGCTGTATTCTCCTGTCTGCCTGCTATCAATCTTAACTCAAGTGCCTATTTCTGACAGGGCTTTAGGTAGGGGTAGTGCTGTATCACTTTCTGGGACTGAACAGTCCCTTTTCAACCCAGTCCCTGAGGGCTATTTAGGGCTATCCAGAGTCTTTCTTTCCTTTGATAAGCACAATGTAGAGGCTGGGTGTGGCTGTATTAGCTGCCTTGAGGCTGCTGGGAGAGGCTGGCTCTTCAGGAGAAAAGTGGCTGCTTAGGTTTTGTTATGCCCAGAATTCAAGATCCCCAAGAAACCATGCCAGGGAGTCAGTCCGATGCAAAAGCAGAAGGTCCTTTATTGAGTTAGCTAACCCGACCTGGGCCTCCAGTCGACGCAGCGACCGGAAACCGAGTGAGACCCGTGTGAAAATCAGGGCTTTAATAGTGAGGGGAGGGGAGCTGGCTGTGGCCCTGCCAATTGGCCAGGCGCAAGTCGGGTCTTGTTACACAGGATGTGGTCATCTCTATGGCGCGCACATCCCTTGCTTGTCATTGGTTAGTTCAAAGAAATCCCGGGCGTGGCCAGCAGGGGCCTGGGCTCGGGAAGAAGGCACTTTTCTGAGCACATGGCCTCTGCCCCAACATGGAGGATCCAGGGTAAGATGGAGGGCGTAGCCCTCGCCCTTTCATTCCCCCCTTGTCTTGGAACTCCCGGCTCAATCATGAGACGGACTGCACTTTTATTTCACCGTCGCTAGGGGCCCGTAGTGAGCACACAGAACTATCAACTGAACTATTTTATACACGTAACAAATGGTCCCGTGGAAGGGAAAGAAACCATTTTAACTTTAACAACTTCTATTGAAATAGGATTTTTCTTCTTAAAATTCCTCCATGGCTATTAAAAAGCCAAATAAAGATTAATTTATTTACTGTCCTGATGTTTGCATAAACACAACAAGAATGGTAACTGACTACCTTTGCTGGAATTTCATGGTTGAACCTTAATGTATCCCATAGGGCCAGGAAGCCAAGCCATCCAGCTGCCATCAGGCCTGCCTGCAGTATCTGCTGAGTTAGGTGAATCCCTCACCTGTAGCAACTCCACCTGAGCCCATGCTCCAGGCTTTAAGGCCCATCTCAGTAGCCCTCCTACTCGTTGCGGCCCAGAGTGTGTGGGGGTTCTGCAGGGATGCAGAGGCATCTTTACTGCTCCCCTTCTACTCTTACCAACCGCCAGTGATGGTAGGGCATGGGCCTGACGCTCCAGTGCCAGCCGTCTTCAGGGCTCCCAGGCAGGATACCAGGCTTTCTTTGTGGCATTCTTAGTGGCTTCAAGTCTTTAGAGCTCAGATAGGGCTCTTTAAAACATGATACTCCAGTCAAAGTTTTCCGTTAATAAAACCACTACTAGGCACCAGTCTTACTGAATCTATGCAAAGAAACGTACTTACTTAGCATTGCCAGATTTTGGAGGAATTACATAAGGAGAAAAACATACTGATTTACTCTAAGATTTTCTGACTTTCCTTGCTAATTTCTTTTCATGGATTTAAAACAAAACAGTAATTGTTGGTCCATGCCTCGGACTTTCTAGTCTAAACAGGCTTTTTCCAGCTTTACTACCCCTGACATGGGCATGGTGACTCAGGCCTGCAAGACAGTATTTCAGGCTGTCAACTGTTAGCTGTCTCTCAACAGAGACCAAAACCTGATGGGCACCCTTCCCTGCCCAGTTGGGCCCTTGTCCTCTTGGCAGCTAGACACCCTTTACTTTTGGGGGTCACCCCACACAGCTCCCTTCCAGGACAGCCAACATACATTCAAACCTGCAAAAGAATCAAAGGTTAATATAACATATCAATACAATGAAACATAATATTGGCATCATGGCCGCTTCAGGTAGCCAAATCTACCACTAAACATGTGATCCTATAAATGGTCCTTGTCTCTTTGGAGCCATGTCCATGAAGATGCAGGCATTATCTAAGTGTATTACACAGTATTGTGGGGGCTCCTGGTGACAGGAGCGATCACGAGTCATGTTACCGGCATCAGGCAGGTCAAGCACTCCGTAGCTTGAGCTTGAGCGGGTTGTGTTGATCTTGATCGATCGATGCTCCATTTGGTGATGAAGTCTTTCCGGATGGACCTAGGTCGTGAAGCCGTCTACCTTGAGAGCAGTGGGGGTCTTCAGCACCACAGTGTAGGGACCCTTCCAACGTGGCTCTAGGGTCTCCCAGCAGTACCTTCTGATGTAGACCCAATCTCCTGGTCTGTGCTGATGAGGAGTTGGGGTTGGGCTGGTCCCATAGATGGCGCGGAGGCGCGACCAAATGTCCTCGTGCACCCTCTGGAGCCCTCTCAAGGAAAGAGATTGTTAAAGAAAAGCCACCCAGTCCTCACCAGTCTCTGAGTCAGATTCCTCCTCTCTTGGAGAACTTCCAAGTCCTGATGGCTTCTAGGTAACCCTGTTTATCAGTTACAGCACTCTGCTTTTTTTGTCTTTCTACCGGTTCCCTTTGTGGCAGAGCAGCAACCAGGCTTCTTTCAAGGGAGTGCGCTAGAAGTGGGTATCAGCCCCTCCTTTGCTAGCAGCAACAGGTACCAAACTCTTTCAGTACATTTGACCAGCTTCATTCCCGCCCACCTTTACAGATTCTAAGGTCCATTGTTTTCCTTTAACCAGCAAGCTAAATGACACTGGCCTGTATTATTTAATTCAGCACAGGCAGGGGGAAGGGCCCATGGAATCTCTGCCCTGAGGAACTGTGAGCCCTACCCTTAAATGTCCCAATCAGACTAGAAAAGTCACAAATATCTTTTAAATCTACCCCAGAATTCCAAAATCCCAACCTAGCACAGAATATATTTCCACACTTACATAAACAAATACAGTCTTGGGATCTTGAGCAGGTAACAGGAACACCGCCCAAGTCCCCTGATGGGGGCCTGACAGGAACAGATGTGGGGGCCTCCCTTTCCCATGTCCCAGGATGGGATTCTTGACCTATGTCTCATCCAGATAGAAACGGTACTCATATTGAACAAGGAAATCAAGACTAAATAGACATGATAACTAGATACATTCCCCATTAAGAACTTTGAGGTGCATGCCACATTTATATCACAAAATACCAACAAATCAGTTTCAGTTGTGTCAAGATACAGAACAAGTCCCTGAACAGAGGCGGTAGAAAACTGTCTAGGAATGCTTCTTTTCTATCTTTCTAAAACCCTTAGAGATTCTTGATACAATCCCCTAAAAGTTAAAGAGGAAGGAAAGAACCATTCAATGTCCTTCAAGAGGATTAAACACATTGGATCCTCTGACGTTTCAGGGGTACCAAGGAAGGAGAAATTAGGCCATGTTTAGTCCTTCTCACAATCCATTATTAGTGACCAGTCCCAGCTCACTGGTATATTATTCATTTAACATTTTTTTTTCTCCTATCACACCAAGGCCATGCTTTCCAGGTAGCTAGAACTCTTAGCCTTAATTCTTAGGTGATTAGCAATACATTTTAAGAGACACAGAAAAAAGAAAAATCTTTCTTGGGTAACCTAGGTAAAACTTAGGAAAACATTTTCAACACTTAAAAACAGTTCTCAACATAATAGGATTTAGTCTTGACCATGGAATCAATTACTCTTAATTTGTTTATGATATTATGTATAACTGTGGTTCTACTGCTATCATACCACTGAAATTATATTAAGACCGTGATTGCTAATTTATTAAGTATTAAATAAACCCGCGAGGCTAGCACACTTTTTGCCCCATCTGCATTTCCGCAGTAAAACTCCACCCCTGAAATCCCATCCTGCCTCAGTGAGCGGACATTCCTTTTGTGATTGGCTAAGTCAGAGGGAGGGGCTGTTCCAAGATGGCGGCCCCCAGGGGCGCAGCAGGCCATGCAGCCAACATGGCGGCTGCCAAGTCAGGCAGCTCAACATTGTGGCTGTCCACTGTTCTCTGACAGAGCAAACCAAAACCCCTAAAAGTAGATGGCCAACATTATATTGTAGACAAACAGAAATCTCATTAGCTGTTTATACTTTTTATAATTATCTTAATATCAATTAAGTTTAAACTGGTTTTTGTATTAAAAATCTTCAGTTGAGGTCACAAAATCAATCCTCTCTTCTCAATCAGATTAATAAGCAAAGGCATTTTCAATTAACAGATTAACTTCTATCATTTAGACCTCATATTAGGCATATTTAGATCAACATTTCAGTATTACAAATTTCAATGCTTTTAGATGATTTGCACGTAAAAGTTTTAAGTTTCCAGCCAATAAGCCTGGCATAGCTGCTAAAATGGTCACAATTTTCCTGTTGGGGAAGTCAAGAAACAAAACCATAGCTATTCACATGTAAACTTGACTATCAACTTCCTGGTGGTACTTGCCTCAGGGCGGGAAATTTCCTTTTTAAAGACCAAAACAGTCTTGGGTTTTTATTCTGTACACAGCAAAAAGTCAAGTCCAGCTCAAAACTATGCACACTCGTTTTTAAACTGGCCTTTTCCCTTTACATGTGCACAGAAATCCCGGATGCATTTATAAATTTGTAAATGCTTTTCAATTACAAGAAGGATTTTAATTTTAGAATACTTGGGGAGGGGGTGACCTGTTTCCACAGACCCTCACTCAGGTGGCCGTCCGACCGCCACACAAAGGCGGGGTGAGAGCAGTCCCCCTCCCTCCACATTCATACACTTTCACCAGACATCCATTCAGAGTTTAAACAATCCATTCAATTCCTAAGAACTTCCCCATTCCTGAGGGAGCTCTAAAGCCTCCCCCAATCTCCTTGAAATTATTAATCCAGCAAGTCCACAAAATAAAACGGAAACACAAACAACTAAAGGGCCCAAAAAAGTACAGCCTTCCAACTCCATGGAAGCAAAAACCGAAAGCTAGACTATGGCTGCGCGCCAACCAGCAGGAGCGACCTGCCTTTTCTCAGATTGAGGAGTTCCTACAGACCTTCCGACTCCGCGGAAGCAAAATTTCCCCTCTTCAGATGGAGGATCGGGGCGCCCCCCTACTCCTCCTGCCTGTCTCAGATTAAGGGGTTTCCTACAGACCTTCCAACTCCGCGGAAGCAAAGCTATACCCCTTCAGATGGAGGATCGGGGCGTCCCCCGGCTCCTCCCACCTGTTGATCCCGTGCATCCACTCAGATCATTATTACAGGCATTTACAGGCATTTACAGATTTCAGAAGTGAGCTCACACCGGATAGATACAAAACAAAACACACGACATAAACAAAACAAGACCTACCGCGGTCAGTCAGGCCCTCCGGACTGGGGGTCCCTCATGGTGTTGGGGATCCCGGTGAGCCCCCAAAATGTTATGCCCAGAATTCAAGATCCCCAAGAAACCATGCCAGGGAGTCAGTCCGATGCAAAAGCAGAAGGTCCTTTATTGAGTTAGCTAACCCGACCCGGGCCTCCAGTCGACGCAGCGACCGGAAACCGAGTGAGACCCGTGTGAAAATCAGGGCTTTAATAGTGAGGGGAGGGGAGCTGGCTGTGGCCCTGCCGATTGGCGAGGCGCAAGTCGGGTCTTGTTACACAGGATGTGGTCATCTCTATGGCGCGCACATCCCTTGCTTGTCATTGGTTAGTTCAAAGAAATCCCGGGCGTGGCCAGCAGGGGCCTGGGCTCGGGAAGAAGGCACTTTTCTGAGCACATGGCCTCTGCCCCAACATGGAGGATCCAGGGTAAGATGGAGGGCGTAGCCCTCGCCCTTTCAGGTTTGAAGGGTCAGAGATGTCTCAGTGCTAGAATCCTTGTTACCTCTCCCTATCCTGCTCCCCTCCACAGCCTCTTCCCAGACTCCACAAATCTGTACCTCCACCTGCACCCCAGTCTCAGGTGAGTGTTTATAATTGAAAGGTCCTGTGAACTGGGTTTAGTAAAAAAAAAAAAGCAAAGACAAAACCGAGGCAAAACAACCACACAACTGTGAGTTTCTCTCCCCCAGCACCAAGCGGATTGGGCAGCTCTTCAGGCTGCCTTTCTGGGCTCAGCCTCCTGTGGCAGTGGTCTTAGATCTAAATTTCCCAGCCACCAGCAGTCCTGTGGATTTCCTTTCCAGTCAGATGTTATGCCTGTCCCTAAGGGATACGGACTTGGTTCAGTGCACCTTCCTTCTGAGCTTCTCGGTCCGGTGGTTGTCCATCTCTCTATAGCCCAGATCCCCAATCCTACTGTTTGCCAGGCATCCTCTGCCTTTTTGGCTGTGAATTGTCTCACCAGCTGTGTCTAATTCATCAATTCTGGATGGATGTTATTTGATTTAGATGCCCTTTCTATCTGTTCCATGACAAGGCACAGTACATATCTGCCTATTGGGCCATCATTTTTCTTTCCTCTGTATATTCTTGATGGAGTCTTTAAGGTTTTCTATCTACAATATCATGTCATCTGTGAATAATGACAGTTTTATTTCTTCTTTTCCAATTTGGATTCCTTTTATTTCTTCTTTTTGTCTGATCGCTATGGCTAGCACTTCCAATACTATATCAAACAGTAGTGGTGAAAATGAGCATCCCTGTCTTGTTCCTGTTCTTAATTGGAAATGGTTTTAGTATTTTCCCATTGAGTATGATGTGGGCTATAGGTTTCTAAATAAGGCTTTTATTATATTGAGGTATCATCACTCTATTACCACTTTGCTGAGAGTTTTTATCAAAAAAACATTGTTGGGTTTTGTTGAATGTTTTTTCTGTATCAATTGATATTGTGGAAGAAAGGGTCCACATGCTGACCTGACAAGCTCAGGGAAGGCCTGCGTGGCAGCCTAGCAGACTCAGAGACCTAAAATAATTGAAAGGTCTCTTTCAGACCACAAAGGATGGTCTGAAATTAAATTTTAACTAAAAGCAGTTATGGTGTGCAGTTATGTTCTAAGCCAGTATCTTCACTGACAAGATCAACTTTGATCCTTACTGAGCCCATTTGCCTTTTTGCCTCTAAGATAACATTCCCTTGAAATGTCTGGGTAACTTGTAACTTCCCTTTTTCTGGAGCCCCTGGGGCACAACCAAATGTTCTGGGCACCAGGACAGATACTACAAATTCCTTCATTATCATGTTAATTGATCCTGCACCCACCTAAGTATATGTCCATCATTTTACTTTTTATCCTATCACAGAGGTTTCCCCGCTTTACTTAATCCCACCTCCTTAAATCTGTCACCAATGAATTTCATGTATAAATACGGATGTAACCCTGCCATTCTCTGGAGCACTATCTCAATTCGTTGAGGTTCTGCTTCCCGGCATATGTCAACACTTTGGCTCAAATAAACTCACAAAAATTCTTTACAGGTTTCAATGGTTTTTTTACGTTAACAATATGATCCTGTGATTTTTGTCTTTGAATTTGTTCATGTGATGTATAACATTTATTGAATCGTGGATATTGCACCAGCCTTGCATCCATAGAATAAATCCCACTTGGTCATTGTGTATGATCTTTTAATGTATTGCTAGATGTGATTTGTTTGGTTCTGTTGATCTTTTTATAATTTTCTTGGACTCTATGTCATTTATTTTCTGCTCTGATCTTTATTAATTCCTTCCTTCTACTTACTCTGGATTTTCTTGTTGCTCCTTTTCTAATTTTTTAAATTGTTGGGTTAGATAACTTGTTAAATTTTTTCTTGTTTTTTGAGGTAGGCCTGTACTGCTATAAACTCCCCTCTCAGGATTGCTTTCACTGTGTCCCATAGGGTTTGGGTTGTTGTGTTTTCATTTTAAAAATTTTTTTCTTTAATCTCTTTGGTAATCCATTCATTGTTTAATAGCATGCTGTTTAGGCTCCAAGTGTTTGATTTTTTTCACTGTTTTTATTTTAGTTGATTTTGATTTTTATGCCATTGTGATCTGAGAAGATTCTTGGTATCAGTTCAGTCTTCTTGAATTTGTAGTGACTTTGTGACCTAATATGTGGTCTATCATTGAAAATGTCTCATGTTCACTTGAGAAAAATGTGTATTCCATAGCATTTAGGTGAAATGTTCTGAAGATGTCAATTAGTTCCTTCTGATCTAATGTGTCATTTAGGATTGCGCTTTCCTTGTGGATATTTTGTCTAGAAGATATATCCAGTGATGTCAGTGGGGTATTAAAATCCCCTAATATGATTGTATTGCTGTTGATCTCACTTTTGATATCTTTCAGAAGTTTTTGTGTTTTTTTTTAATGTATTTAGATGCTCCTTTATTGGGTACATATATGTTTATCAGAGTTATATCCTCTTTTATAGATCCTTTTAGTATTATGAAGTGTCCTTCCTTATCTCTTCTTATGGTTTTCACTTTGAGGTCTATTTTTTCAGATATAAGTATTGTAACCCCAGCTTTATTTCATTTCCATTTGCCTGAATTTTTTTTCCATCCTTTCACATTCATTCTGTGTGAGTTCTTTGTTCTGAAGTGGGTCTCTTATAGAGAGCATATATTTGAGTCATGTTTTCTTATCCATTAAGTCACCTTATGTCTTTTGATTGGAGCATTTAATCCATTTATGTTTAAGGTTATTTTTGACTAGTGGCCCAGTGCATGAGTTCATGCACATTGAAAGGAAATTAATTAGAAGAAATATTTTAATATCGCTATTGGCCCTTTCTCTATAATAGAAGTGTCAACCAAATTCATGATTGACAACAACAGATCAAAACACATGTGTGTGATTGGCGCCAGTGAGAGCTTTATATGTATCGTGCATGTGCCAGTCAATTTAGCCTTTTATATATATAGAATAAACTTGTTTAATTAGATCTGCTTTCTGATTTAGCTAAACTTTTTCCAGCCCAGTGAAGCACCCCAAACTTCTCTTTCAGGTAATTCTCAGCAACACAGCGGTAAATATTAACACAAAATAGATGATTATTGTAGATCATGCAGGGAGAACAAAAGGTAAAATATTTAACTGTAGCAGTGTTTGACTATATTCTGCCCAGAGAAAACTTGAAGTCATTTTCAAGGTCCACTATTTCTTATGTCTTTTCAGTCAGGTCAAGTTTCAAAGCTTTCTAAAATTTGTTTTCTGGATAATGAAAAGAAAATAGGATTCCACTGAGTCTCCTATCTACCTACCCCAGGACTTCTGTGAGGATCAAATGAGATGAGGCATGGGAAAATGCTTCACAGACATTTGGTTACAGTGTAAAAACGTTTCCACCTGGCTGTAAAGCAAGTGCTATTCCTGGGTTGAAGAAACCTCCAAGGAGGCTAGTCACTAAGGAGAGGAAGCCAGGCGTTGCTAGTGATGTCATTACCTGGACCACACTTAGCATATTTTATATAGATATTTTATATTGATAGATAAGTACTTGTTTGTTGCCATTTTTTTTCTTTAGGTCTGCATTTCTCCCTCTCTCTCTCTATTAATACTTCTTACCAGTCCGTTTAGAATTTCTTGCATTGGTGGTTTGGTGGTAATGAACTTTTTTAGCCTATCTTTGTCTGTGAAGCTCCTGATTTCACTCTCAATTTTGAGTGATAGCCTTACTGGTTAGAGTAGTCTTGGATTCAGTGCCATGCTTTGCATTGCTTTGTATACTTCATTCCATTCCCTTTTGGCCTGATGTGTTTCTGCTGAGAAATAATCTAATAGTCTAATGGGATATCCCTTGTAGGTAATTTTCTGTCTCTCTCTTCCCGCCCTTAAGATTCTTTCTTTGTCATTAATGTTTGCTATTGTAATTATGATGTGTCCTTCTGTGGGTCTTTTTGAATTCATCTTGTTTGGTACGCTCTGTGCTTGTGTGACTTTTTTCTTCCCCATGCCCTGGAAGTTTTCAGTCATTAATTCTTTAAATAGGTTTTTCTATTCCTAGCTCAGCTTCTTCTCTTTATGTCACCCCTATTATGCCCATGTTGCTTCATTTCATGTTGTCCCAATGCTCCCTTAACCTCTCCTCCTGCTTTTTAAATGTGTTCTTTTTTCCTATTGCTTTCAGATTTGTTGTTTTTCTGCCCTGTCTTCTAACTTGCTGATTTGGTCCTTAGCTTTCAGTCTTCTTTTGAAACCTTCCATTGTGTTCTTTATTGCAGCTATGTCATTCTTTATTTCCTCTTGATTCCTAAATACGTTTGGGACTATCTAATCTAGATATTTGAGCATCCTTATAATGAATACTCTTAATTCTTTGGCAAAATGCTTTCCTTGATTCCATTTTGTTCCTTTTCTGATGATTCCTCCTTTTCTTTCTTTAGGTGATTATTTCTTTGTCTCCCCAATGTTGCTGTCATTTCGTATTTTTTTCTATGGAATTTGAGTCACTGTTTCTTTTTGGTCCTGTGCAAACGGCTTTGGGGTCTGAGAAGTTGAAGTCCTTATCAGTTCAATGGTCTGTGACACCTTAGCCCAGATGCTGGATCTGCCTTGAGTCTCACACCTTTAATGTCTCTGTGCTAAGTTGTACTATCTTCCCCCACAGGTCTGTGTTCTCAGTTTTTCTGCTGCAGATGCTCAGGATTGGCAGAGGTGCATGCAGAGTTCCTCTGGTATGTGACTCTCTATGTGGTCCCAGAGCCTTCTGGCATGCAATTCACTGCACAGAGCCAGCACTCGTGCAGGGTAGCATCCTAGGTCCTTCTGGCATGCACATGCAATGCATTCCTAGAGCCTGGTCAGGGTGTTTATTGTGTGCTTCTTGCTAGCACTACCGGTGTGGTACTGGGGCCTGTGCAGGGCAAGGCATGGGGTCCCTCTGGCATGTACTCATAGAGCAGGGTACTGGATTGTGGGATCCTTTAGTGTGGCATCCTGGAGCATGGGGTCCTGAAGCCCAGAATTTTAGAGACCAGTCAGGGAGGTGTGGAAGGTCTCTGTGGCATGTGCTCACTGCAGGTGTCTGGGAGCCCACTGAGAGGTACTACACCACTCACTGTAGGGGCATGATGGTGGTCCCTTAAGAGTTATGGCTGGCCAGCAGCTCACTGAATGGGTTTGGGGTGGTGAATGAGGCCAGTCTGGGTGTTGCACTCCTAGCCTCCCCTGCTTCCCCCTTCAATATGGCATGGGATGCAGCCAAAGCATAACCTGGGCTGGGCATACCTGTGGCAGTAACAGGGGCTCTCCATCCATGAGAGCCTGATCCTCTAGTCCCAAAGACTCCTGTGAGATCTATCTGTCCCTCAGTCACCCACACACACACCACAAATGTCCACACACTCCATTCTTACTCCTTTACTCACTCACACTCTCTTCCTCACTGCCATCCTGTTGGCTGCCATGTTGGGATCTGTACATAAGTTTTTAACTTCTTTGGATAAATACAAGGAGTGCAATTGTTGGATCGTGTCATAAGAGTATGTTTTTACAAAACTACTAAACCACCTTCCAAAAGTAGCTATAATATCTTTCATTCTCATTGATAATGTATGGGAGCTTCTTTTGCTCCACCTCCTTGCCTGCATTTGGTGTTATAAGTGTTCTGAAATTTGGCCATTCTAATGCATATGTAGTGTTATCTCATTGTTGGTTTAAATTGTATTTCCCTAATGACATATGCCAGGGGTGAGCAAACTTTTTGTGAGTGCGTGCCAAAACCAGCAAAATCTCTGACTCAAAATTCTTCTGCGTGCCAACCCTAATTTTCTGAGAACATGTTACACCTACTTGATATCTCTTAAGGTGTACATATGTGAATAACTTTGAAGAAATAATAAAATCCATTCGAGCGACAAAAACACAGTATATAATGATGAAAAATACATTTATTTTTTAATGTATACATGTACACTGATAGTCCGACAGAAAACTTTCTGACTCCGTTTGATATTATCAGTGGGACTTTTGCTGCTGCATCACTGATGACAGAGATCTTACATCAAGTTTATATTTCGTGACCTTCAGAGATATGCACGAGCTACTACTTTCATCCATCAGGCTACTTTTATTATGAGACTTAACAAAATTCATCACTGAGAACAAAGATTCACAAGCGTATGTGGATGAAAACATGGAAAGTAACGTTGTTGCAAAGTATTTTAAACAGAAAAAATTTTCTGGAATGGCATTCCATGTCTTCAATAGTTCGTTTTCAACACTTCCCTCTGGTACTTCAGTCTCTAATCGCTTTTTTTCAATGTTTTCCAAGTCAACTCTAAGGTCAATAAATTTCTGCTTCCAAATTGAGCTACTCTGAAATTCAATCAACTGCATTTCGAAGTCAGCCATGTCTATCCATGAAAACATTTGTAAGTTTAGTTCCTCCAGTTTCATGCTGTCTGGAAACCTCATGACTTTTGCTGTCTCTTCCAATTCTCTGAATTTTGAAAATCTTGAGAAGAACTGATCAATAGTTGACTTGATGATGTTTAAAAACATCTTTTGAAGGTTTTGACAGTCTGTTCTGTCATCTTTTGGGAGGTCTTTGATGTGCCTCTTGAGGTTTGGGAAATATCTAAATCTCTCACCATCCACATCCCTCTTAAAGACTTCCAGTTTCTTTTCAAAAGCTTTGTGTAACCAAACATAACATCAAGTGTTTTGCCAGTTCCTTGTAATTTAACATTTAAGTCATTCAAGTGTTCACAAAAATTGTAAATGGAAGATTATAAGAGAGGGTTTTGCATGCTAGCAAAAGTTACTGGCATGCCATTTTTGGCACGCGTGCCAGGGGTTTCCCACTCCTGACATATGCTGTGGGGCATCTTTCATATGCTTATTTACCATTTGTATATCTTCTTTGGTGAGGCAAACTCAGCCATTATTGCCTTAAATATTTATTCTGTTTCTTTTTCTTTTTCTGGCATTCCAATTATGTACCAATTACATCTTTTGTAGTTGTTCTACAGTCCTTGGATATTTTGTTTGCTTGTGCTGGCTGTCAGTCTTTTTTCTCTTTGCTTTTCTGTTTAGGAAGTTTCTGTAGGCATATTCTCAATCTCAAAGATTCTTTCTTCAGCTGTATCCAATCTCAGTGGATACAGCCCAATTAATGATACTTTTCATTTCTGTTAGTGTATTTTTATATCTGGCATTGCTTTTTAACCCTTTTTAGGATTTTCAGTTCTCTGCTTACATATTACTTGTATGATTTTACATTTTGTTTCATTTTTCCATTAAATTCCTTAGCATATTAATCACCATTGTTTTAAATTTCTGGTTGAATAATTCCAATATCCCTGCAATATGTGAATGTGGTTATTACACTTGCCCTATCTCTTTAAACTGGTGTGTGTGTGTGTGTGTGTGTGTGTGTGTGTGTTTTGGTATTTTTCTTTATAGCTGGACATATTGTGCTGGGGGGAAACTGCTATGGTAAATTGCCATTTAGTGATGTGGTAAGATGTAGGAAGAAAGAAGCATTCTATTTTTCATGATTAGATCTGAGTCTTTTAAACTGAGCTTGTGCCCCTGAGCCATGAATGTCACTAGTACTTCTAAATTCTGCCACGCCCACTTAGGTGGGACATGATGGTTAGAAGAAACTAGAGTTTGTTATTTCCGTTTCCCTATGAGGAAAACTAGAGTGGCCTGGAATTGGGTATTTCTCTTCCTCCAAGTTGGTTAGACTCTGATAAGACCCAATGAACTAGGCTCGGGTAAATCATTTCTCTTGAGGGTAAACCATTTTAGGAAGAACAGTATGCCCCGGGAGAAGGAAGATGGTTGCCAACCGGAAGGCAGACTGCAAGATAGTGCGTGAGTGAGAGAACGAAGGGAGAGTGTGTGGTCCCACAGGGAGTGTTTGTTTGTGAGTTGAGGGACAGCTATACTCCAGGGGACTGTGGGGGAATTGCCAGATGGGGTTCCCCTGACTGGACAGCTTCCACTGCTGCTGGGATCCCTCCTGTAGCCACCGGCTCTGATGCAGAGACCACTCCATCTTGAAGGGGAGAGTGGATGTTGTCGGAAACCTGAAAATCCCGGGAATCTACAACAATGGCACCCAACAAACAGCTGCGAACCCGAGAACACCAGTGGCCAAGCTGCACAAGCACGCAGATTCAGAGGAGCTCTGCACCCCCTCACGGAAAGGGCAGATTTCGCCTGGGATAAGGTAAGGTCTGTGTTCCCTGCAGGACAGAGAAACGCACACTGTGGGAGCTGGAGGAAAAGTCCGTGGCCACTGGGGCGGACATGATCCACGAACGTGGAAGGGGATCTGCAGGACTGCTAACAGAAGGGAACTCTAAAAAGACCAACCCATAGCTGAACTGGGCACGAAAGGGCAGCCTAAAAATTTTAATAGTGTGCTGACTGCTTAGACCGAAGGGGAAAAAAGACTGCACAGACTTGCGCCAGAGTGCTGGAGTTTGTGCACTTACTCTGGCTCATTTTTTTTTTCTCTCCTCTCTAAAACCTTGCTTTTGATTACTAACCCCAATACACAGGATCACCCAATTGGGGACACTGTAAGAAACTGCAGGGGAAAGTTGTTTTTGTGGAACCTGGGGATCAGAGCAGGGAAAAAAGATCAGAGAACCAGCTCTGGGGCAGCTCTTTCCCCAAAGTGCCACAAGGAAAACAAAATCTAAACACTAGCTAGAGGGACCTATTCACCCGGAGGTCAATCCAGAAACACTGCCACCCAGGGGTTGAATCAAAAATTGACTCTTGTGTAAATACAAATAAAGGAGCATAAGAAACAAAGAAATGCTGCCTGCTTGAAAATCAGGACTATGGCCTACAACACTGAGGAGTAGTGGAACACAGGGAACTTCAATATTTTTGTGACTAGGAAACAAATGTGCCAAACAGAACAGTAGAGGAAGTGAATGACCCTCACTACTGCACATTTTTATTTGTATTTCATCTTTTACTTAAGAAACTAATTTTTTTCTTTTTTCCACACTTGATTTTACCTTTTTAATTATTACATTTTTATTTCTAATCAATATTATTAGTACTACTATTTTGCCTTTTTTTAAGTGTCATTTTATTTTCTCTTTATTTTATTTTGGGATTAGTGTTCTACATTCTATTTTCATCTTTCCTTTAGCATCATTTTACTCTATCTCAACTTTACCTTTATGCCAACATTCTCTTCCTTACTTTTCCCCCTTTGTTGTCCTGTTTCTCTTACCATATTCCTTCTTTAGATTTTCCATATTCCTTCTTTTTACCCCCTGTTAAAATTTCACCCTACTTATATATCTAATTTCCAATCCCCTGCTCTAAGTCCATACACACCTCTCTCATCTTTTTCTTCACTCTCCAGATTTTTTCTCTCTCTGTCATTTTGTTGTTGTTTGCTTAATTGTTGATTTTATTGGTTTTTTTTTAATGCTTGTTTGTGAGATTTTTTCACTTTTTCTTTTTGTTTTGTTTTTTGTTATATTTTGCTTCTGTTTTCCCTTGCCTCACTTGATATTAGCTGTTGTTTGTAGTTTGCATTCATCTCTAGGTTTTGGTGGTGGCTATTGTTGAGATTAGTGGCTGTTCTATTGGAGTTTTCTCCCATTTAAATAGTTTTTTCCCCCTCTTCTATTTCATTCTCTTTCTTCTCTCTCTTACTTTTTTTTACTTTTCCCAATTTCATTTTTGCACTCCTTTTTCCCCTCTTCTTTCTTTCTTTTTCTCTTCTTTCTTTCTTATCCCCTAATTATCTTTTCTCTGGTGGTCACCATTACCTGGGGTTATTAGTATCGTGAATACATTTGTTTTCAGTGCTTTGTGCATTGTGCCTTGTTATGTTGTATTTTGTGCCTTTAAATCAATGCAGGAGAGAGAGAACTACATAACCAGACACCCAGAGAAGAGAGGTCATGGGGAGACAAGGAAACAGCCTGCATATGAAAGAAAAACAGGCATCACCAGAAAAGGAAGTAAATACAATGCATCCAAGCAACCTGTCATAGAAAGAATTAAGAGAAATGGTCATAAGGTGGATAAAATAATGGAAGCCAAATTCAACAATATGTGTAAGAGCCAAGAGGAAATAAAGAAGAACCAAGAACAAATGAAAAATGACATCACTGCTATGAATAACTCAGTAGAAGGCATCAACAGTGTACAAGAAGAAACAGAGGACAACATCAGTGAGCAAGAAGACAAGGTAGAAAAAAAATACCCAAGCAGAGCAGCTTCTAGAAAAAAAAAATTAAAAAGCAGGAGGAGAGCCTAAGAGAACTTTGGGACAACATGAAACAAAACAACATCCTCATAATAGGGGTGCCAGAAGGAGAGGAAACAGAGCAAGGAATAGAAAACCTGTTTGAAGAAATAATGACAGAAAACATCCATGATATAGGAAGAAAAAGCTCACACAAATCCAAGAAGCTCACAGAGTCCAAAACAAAATGAACCCCAAAAGACCGACGCCAAGGCAATTTAATTAATTATAATTAAATTGGCAAACACCAACGACAAAGCAAGAATCTTAAAAGCGGCCAGAGAGAGACAGAAAGTTACCTACAAAGGATCCCCCATGAGACTAGTGACTGATTTCTCAACAGAAACACATCAGGCAATAAGGGAATGGAATGAAATATACAAAGTCCTGCAAAGGAAGGGTCTGAATCCAAGAAAACTGTATCCAGCAAGGTTATAAATCAAAATTGAGGGTGAAATCAGGAGCCTCACAGACAAAAAAGGAATACAGGAGTTTATTACCACCAAACCAGCAATACAAGAAATGCTAAAGGGTCTGCTGTGAAAAGAAAAAAAATAAGAAACAAAGAAGGAACACAGGGGTAAAGAATAAAAATGGTGACAAACAAGTATCTATCAATAATAACTTTAAATGCAAATGGATTAAATGCCCCAATCAAAAGACATAGGGTAACTGAGTGGATAAGAATACATGATCCATATATCTGCTGTCTACAAGAAACCCACCTCAAAAAAAAAAAAAAAAAAAAAAAAGACGCACACAGACTGATGGTGAAGGGATGGAAAAAGGTTTTTCAGGCGAATAGAAATGAAAAAAAGCTGGGGTAGCAATACTTATATCTGACAAATTAGATCTCAAAGTGAAGGACATAAAAAGAGATAAGGAAGGCCACTTCATAATACTAAAGGGAGCAATCCAACAAGAAGAAATAACTCTGGTAAACATATACGTACCCAATGCAGGAGCCACCAAATACATAAAAAACCTTCTGGAGGATATCAAGGGAGAGGTTGACAGCAATACAATGATAGTAGGGGACTTTAATACCCCATTATCATCATTGGACAAATCATCTAAACAAAAACTCAGCAAAGAAACATCAATCCAAAAATGACTCACTAGATCAGAAGGACTTAATTGACATCTTCAGAACATTTCACCCCAAAGCCACAGAATGTACATTGTTCTCAAGTGCACAAGGGTCATTTTCAAAGATAGACCATATATTGGGTCACAGGCAAAGTCTCTTCAAATTCAAGAATTAGAAATCATATCAAGTATCTTCTCAGATCACAATGGCATAAAACAGGAAATCAACTACAATAAAAACAATCCAAAAAAAAATCTAACACATGGAGACTAAATAGCATGCTATTAAGCAATGACTGGGTTACCACATAGATCAAAGAAGAAATAAAAAACATCATGGCAACAAACGACAATGAAAACACAACAATCCAAAACCTATGAGACACAGGGAAAGCAGTCTTGAGAGGGAAGTTCATAGCTCTACAAGCCTACTGCAAAAAACGAGAAACAATGGTAATAAATTACCGAACCCTACAACTCAAAGAGTTAGAAAGAGAGCAACAAGAATCCCCCACTGTAAGCAGACGGTAGGAAATAATAAAGATCAGAGCAGAGATAAATGACATAGAGACCAAAAAAACAATGCAAAAGATCAACAAAACCAAGAGCTGATTCTTTGAAAGGATAAACAAGATTGATGAACCTGTAGCCAGACTTACCAAGAAGCAAAGAGAGAGGACCCAAATCAACAAAATCAGAAGTGAAAGAGGAGAAATAACAACAGACTCCACAGAAATAAAAAAGAATTGTTTAAAAATACTAGGAACAACTCTATTCTAACAAACTGGATAAACAGGAGGAAGTAGACATATTCCTAGAAAAATACAACCTTCCAAAGCTCAATCAGGAAGAATCTAAAACTCTCAATAGGCCAATAACCATGGGAGAAATTGAAGTAGTCATCAAAAAGCTTCCAGGAAACAAAAGCCCGTGGCCAGATGGCTTCACAGGAGAGTTTTACCAAACATTCAAGGAAGAACGAAAACCCATCCTCCTCAAACTATTCCAAAAAATTCAAGAGGAAGGACCTCTTCCAAGCTCATTCTATGAAGCCAGCATCACCCTAATACCAAAACCAGATAAAGACAACACAATGAAAGAGAATTACAGGCCAATATCCCTCATGAACATAGATGCCAAAATCCTAAACATAATTCTAGCAAATCAAATCCAGCAGTAAGGACATCAGAAAGATCATATGACATGACCAAGTAGGATTTATCCCACGGATACAAAGATGGTACAATATCCGCAAATCAATAAATGTGATACATCACATAAACAAATTAAGAGAAAAAACCACATAGTCATATTAATTGATGCAGAAAAAGCATTTGACAAAATCAAACACCCATTTTTGATAAAAAAATCTCAGCAAGGTGGAAATAGAAGGATCGTACCTCAACATAATAAAAGCCATATATGACAAACCCACAGCCAACATCATACTCAATGGGCAAAAACTAAAACCATTTCCCCTAAGAACAGGGACAAGACAGGGATGCCCACTCTCACCACTCCTGTTCAACATAGTACTGGAAGTTCTAGCAATTGCAATCAGACGAGAAGAAGAAATAAAAGGCATCCAAATTGGAAAAGAAGAAGTAAAACTGTCCTTATTCGCAGATGACATGACATTGTACATAAAAAACACTAAAGGCTCCATCAAAAAACTGTTAGACTTAATAAATGAATTTGTCAATGTAGCAGGATACAAATTTAATGCCAAGAAATCTATGGCATTTCTTTACACAATAGTGAACTTACAGAATGAGAGACTAAAAAAGCAATACCATTTACCATCACACCAAAAAAAATAAGATAACTAGGAATAAACTTAACTAAACAGGTAAAAGACCTCTACTCAGAAAACTACAGGATGTTGAAAAAAAGATAGAGGAAGACATAAACAGATGGAAGAACATACCATGTTCATGGATTGGTAGAATCAACATCATTAAAATGTCCATACCACCCCAGAGCAATCTATAAATTCAATGCACTCCCCATTAAAATACCAATGGCATATTTCACAGACCTTGAATGAACTCTCCAACATTTCATCTGGAATAAAAAAAAGACCCCGAATAGCTGCAGCGATGCTGAGAAAGAAGAACAAAGTAGGTGGGATCTCAATACCTGATATCAAGCTGTATTACAAAGCCACTGTTCTCAAAACTGCCTGGTACTGGCACAAGAACAGACATATAAATCAATGAAATAGAATAGAGAGCCCAGAAATCGACCTGAACCAATATGCTCAATTAATATTTGACAAAGGAGGCAAAAACATACAGTGGAGTCAAGACAATCTCTTCAATAAATGCTGTTAGGAAAATTGGACAGATACATGCAAGAAAAAATAAAACTAGACCACCAAGTTACACCATACACAAAAATAAACTCAAAATGGATAAAAGACTTAAATGTAAGATGGGAAACCATAAAAATACTAGAGAAATCCAAAGGCATCAAAATCTCAGACATATGCCGAAGCAATTTCTTCACCTATATAGCTCCTAGTGCATTGGAAACTAAAGAGAAAATAAACAAATGGGACTACATCAAAATAAAAAGCTTCTGCACAGCAAAAGAAACCATAAACAAAACAACAAGAAAGCCCATTGTATGGAAGAACATACTTGCCAATGTTATCACTGATAAGGGTTTAATTGCCAGCATTTATAGGGAACTCATACAACTTAACAAACGGAAGATAATCAGTCCAATCAAAAGATGGGCAAAGGACCTAAATAGACACTTTTCAAAACAGGACATTCAGAAAACCAAGAGACATATGAAAACATGCTCAAAGTCACTAATCATCTGAGAGATGCAAATCAAAACGACAATGAGGTACCATCTCACACCTGTCAGAATGGCTATCATCAAAAAATCAACAAAGGACAAGTGCTGGAGAGGATGCAGAGAAAAAGGGACACTTGTGCACTGTTGGTGGAAATGCAGACTGGTGCAGCCACTATGGAAGACAGTATGGAGTTTCCTTAAAGAGTTAAAAATGGAACTCCATTTGCCCCAGTGATCCCACTTCTAGTAATATATTCCAAGAAACCAGAAACACCAATCAAGAAAGGATATATGCATGTCCATGTTCTTAGCAGCATAATTTACCATAGCTAAGATTTGGAAACAGCTTAAGTGCCCATAAGCTGATGAATGGATTAGAAAACTGTGGTACATCTACACAATGGAATACTATGCTGTTGTAAAAAAGAAGGAATTATTACCATTTGCAGCAGCATGGATGGAACTGGAGAGCATTATGCTCAGTGAAATAAGACAGTCAATGAAAGAAAAATGCAACATGATTTCACTCATTTATGGATAATAGAGACCATTATAAACTTGTGAACAAATATAGATAACAGAGGCAGTGCAGCATTGAACAGACTGTCAAACTATAACGGGAAGGCCGGGGAGGTTTGGGGGGGTGGGTAAGAGATCAACCGAAGGACTTGTGTGCATGCATACAAGCTTAACCAATGGACACAAGACACTGGGGGGTAGGGGAGGCCAGGGGAAGGTCAAGGGGGAATAAAGGAAACATATGTAATACTCTTTGTAATACTTTAAGCAATAAAACAAAACTAAAAATAATAATAATAATAAAAAGTAAAAGTAAAAAAAGAAAAAAAAAGAACTGAATGCCCCAGGGTTACTTTTTTTTTTTTAATTAAACCTTTTTTGTTCAGATTATTACATTTGTTCCTCTTTTTTCCCCCCATAACTCCCCTCCTCCCAGTTCCCGCTCTACCCTCTGCCCTCACTCCCCACCCACTGTCCTCATCCATAGGTGCACAATTTTTGTCCAATCTCTTCCCATATCTCCCACACCCCATTCCCCCCCAAGAATAGTCAGTCCATTCCCTTTCTATGTCCCTGATTCTATTATAATTACCAGTTCATCCTGTACATCAGATTATTTATTCACTTGATTCTAAATTCACTTGTTGATAGATGCATGTTTGTTGTTCATAATTTGTATCTTTACCTTTTTCTTCTTCTTCCTCTTCTTAAAGGATACCTTTCAGCATTTCATATATTACTGGTTTGGTGGTGATGGACTCCTTTAGCTTTTCCTTATCTGTGAAGCTCTTTATCTGACCTTCAATTCTGAATGATAGCTTTGCTGGATAAAGTAATCTTGGTTGTAGGTTCTTGGTATTCATCACTTTGAATATTTCTTGCCACTCCCTTCTGGCCTGCAAAGTTTCTGATGAGAAATCAGCTGACAGTCGTATGGGTATTCCTTGTAGGTAACTGAGTTTCTTTCTCTTGCTGCTTTTAAGATTCTCTCTTTGTCTTTTGCTCTTGGCATTTTAATTATGATGTGTCTTGGTGTGGTCCTCTTTGAATTCCTTTTGTTTGGGGTTCTCTGTGCTTCCTGGACCTGTTAGTCTATTTCTTTCACCAGGTGGGGGATGTTTTCTGTCATTATTTCTTCAAATAGGTTTTCAATATCTTGGTCTCTCTCATCTTCTGGCACCCCTATAATTCTGATATTGGTACGCTTGAAGCTGTCCCAGAGGGTCCTTACACTATCTTCGTATTTTCGTATTCTTTTTTCATTTTGCTTTTCTGGTTGGTTGTTTTTTGCTTCTTTGCATTTCAAATCTTTGACTTGATTCTTGCGCTCCTCTGGTCTGCTGTTGGAAGTCTGTATAATATTCTTTATTTCAGTCAGTGTATGCTTAATTTCTAGTTGATTCTTTATCACAACATTGAGGGTCTCATTAGATTTCTTGAGGATCTCACTACATTTATCGGCAGTTTCTAGAAAATTATTGAAAGACCTTTAAAGTGTGGTTTTTAGCTCTATATCCTCCATTTATGTCATGTTTCTTTGTCTCCACATTTCTTATGCTTTCTTGGTGCACCCCCTTGTGGTCTTTGTGAGCAGTCTTGTTGTAGTTAAGCCTTGATTGTTGTTGGCAATACTGGGGGTGATTAGACCTCCAGGCTAACTGGCTATGAGAGTCAGCTGTGTCTGCAGTGGGGCAACTTCTGTGCTGGATCTCTAGGGCGGTGCTAATCTAGCATTTGCTTATGGCCATCCGGCAAATGGCTCTGTGAAGGGCTTGGTCTGGGCGGGTCCCCGGGGATCTACAGGGCGGGCAGAGCGAGCAGTTATGGCTGCTCTGAGTTTCGTCCCCAGGGGCTCTGCCTCTCAGAGTCCCAGCAACCGCTGCAAATCTCGGAGAGAAATCTGCCTTCGAGTTCCGACTGAAGCCAGACAGTCCCGCTTCTCCGGTTTGAGTCTGGGTCCCTAGAGACTCGCCCGGATCTGGAACTCAGAGTCTGAAACTCCCTCCCGATTGAAAACAACAGCCGTGCCCTCAGCCGCCAGCCCGCTCCGCATGCACTCCGCACCTTAGTATTTCACTTCAGCACTGCGCCTCCTCTGAGTCGGTATGCTATTTTCTTTCCTCCTAGTTGTAGAACTTCCACTCAGCCAGCCTTCCTGTGGTTCTGGATGATGTCCCTTCCGTCTTTTAGTTGTATTTTTGAAGTGGTTGTTCGAGGCAGCAAACTCCGGAGTTAACCTATGCTCCCATCTTGGTTTCTCTCTATTTTAAAAATATTGAATGCACGAAGCACTTTCACATCTCGTGTTTGTTTTAGAGAGAGAGAGAGCGAGGGAGCCCAGGGTTACTTTTTACCTCCACTGGCAGGAAGGACAAGATTGGTTTTCCCTGATCTTATTAAGCTCCAGGAGATAAATCTTACAAAAGTTATCATGGCTTGACCCTTCTGGATACAGTTAATTCTAAGATTTGCCCACACTGAGCCTCTAGTAATTTATCAATTACTAATTGTTTTCTTACCTTAGTAATGATTCTTGTGATGGTTTCTAGATATGGAAGTAGATTCTTTTAAGTTGTCATTTTCTGTATTCACCTGCATGTTTCTCCAATTTTGGGGATAGCATTTTGGCCCATGACCTCACTTCTCTGATAGATATATGATGAATTTTTGATTTTCAATTTGTACAGCTTTTTACTTGTTAGAATAACAAGTTACAATAAACGTAGTTACAACGTTTGTAGCTGTAAGTCTTACTTGTTAGTGTTATATACTCCTAGTTAATGTGGAATTTAAAAATCTATGGATCTTTGGAAATGGTCTTTCAGTGATTTTCCTCATAGAAATTGTACTATAAGCAAAAAGTATCTTGTTCTAAATTTGTAAGAATGCCTCTCTTTATAAGTCTTCACACATAACTGTATTCATAGTATCTATCACAGTCTCATACACACACACACACACACACGATTGAATATATAAAGCTTTCTCTTATAGAATTCACTGTTTTCTTATATTTGTAATAAAAAAGTAAAAACAGATATAAACTCCTAAAAAATTACTTAAATCATGCTCTACACTCATCTTGCAATTCCAACATTGGATACTCAGACTTGTTCATGCCCAATAGATGTTTTTGCTCCCATTTAAATGCTTATTCTTTTCAGTAGAAATTATGTGGCTATCTATAAAAACAATCAAGAACCCCTGGCAAAGCTATATATTTCCAAAAGTTAGATCTCATGGCACAAATTATCAATATGTCTAAATGGTAAACATGCATCCTTTTCATTTTTAATATGTAAAGATTTTTCTAATGTCAAAATTTTATCATTATTCTTTAATTAAATTAAAAATATATACTTATTTTTTAATTTAATCTTAATCCTCACCTGAGGAGATTATATATATATATATATATATATATATATATATATATATATATATGCTAGTAGCCTGGTGCACAAAAATTTGTGCACTTGGGGGTGAGGGTGAGGGGTGGGGCCAGACCCCTCAGCCCGACCTGCACCCTCTGTCATGTTCCGGGACCCCGGCCACTCCTGGCCTAGGCACAGGCCTACAGGCTTGGGGTGGCCTGGCTCCCGAGGCCCCATTTTATCAAGAGAACAAAGTTGGCATTAGTTACAGCCCTCACCGAACCCAGTACACTGCATCTGTGCATACAATTGCCTCGTTCATGTGCCTGCTTCGCCCTACTGAATTACTAACATCTTGAGGACATAGCTCTGTCTTATCCTGCTTCACCTTCAGTGCCTGGCCTGGTGCCAGGGACCTGAGAGTGTTTGCTGAGTGAGTGAATAATGAGTGAGTAAGTGAATGAGCAAGCAGCTACAGGATGGGAATTTCTGCCGTGTTGTCATGGCAATAGGGCAGAAGTTCCGGCCCCACTCCTGGCTGCTGAAGCCCACCCTGGGAAAGTTCCCGCCCTGCTCCCAGTGCCTGGCGCCCCTCTCCTGGCTGAATACTGAATTACTAACATCTCGAGGACATAGATCTGTCTTATCTTGCTTCAACTTCAGTACCTTGCCTGGTGCCAGGGACCTGAGAGGGTTTGCTGAGTAAGTGAATGAGTGAATGAATGAGCAAGTAAGTGAATGACCAAGCAGCTACCAGTCGGGATAGTTCGCACTGCACTCTGGGCTGCCTGATGCAAACCCTGGGAAGTTCCCGCCCTGCTCTCAGTGGCCCCTCGCCCCTCTCCTGGCTGCATAGTTTGCGCAGGGCAAAGGCGGCCCAGATGTGCATGTTGGCAGATCAGTGCATTAGCAACTGCCAGCCTCGGATCCCCTGGGGAGGGCCATTTTTGGGAGTGGCTGGTGGCGGATTGCTGTGGTCCCGCCCGCCAGCCCTGAGTCGGGTCTCATATGGGCCACCTGCCACCGGGTGCAGATAGCAGGCTCGTATGGCAGCGAGGCAGGTGGGATGGCGCTGTCCGGCCCTGCCTGCAGTATGCAAATTAACCGCCATTTTTGTTGGCGTTTAACACCATCTTGGTTGGCAGTTAATTTGCATATCATCCTGATTAGCCAATGGGAAGCGTATCAGAGGTATGGTTAATTACCCTATTTGTCTTTTATTAGATAGGATATATATATATATAAATATATTTTAGTGAGAGGAAGGGACAGGTTGAGAGAGGGAGAGGAAGAGAAACATCTATGTGAAAGAGAAACATCAATTCGTTGGCTCTTGAACATGCCCCAACCAAGACTGAACCTGCAACCTAGGAATGTGCCCTGATCAAGAACTGAAGCTGGACCTTTTAGTGTACCAGATGATGTTCTAACCAACTGAGTCACACTAGCCAGGGCATTAGCATCTTTCAACATAAATAATGTTGAAAAATAAACTTTGGTTACCCTACACTACTTATTTGAATAATACTAATATATCTCAAGTTTACTTATCAAGCCACATTTTGGCATTAAGTAAATATGTAGTTAAAATAATAGGCTATATTTATTAGTCGTTATATCAAATTGCCTTGTGCATTCTTATGCTGGGTCGAAAGGAGTTTTTGAGAAAAATTGCAATGCAAAGTGTCTGATGCTATTATCATGTCAGAAGAAGAAATACCTTTTATGATTATCCTGTAATTGAGGAAAATAAAGGCCAACCATATTTTATTATTTGAACTCAATTTGCTTAAAACAGAAATTGAATGCATTTGATATTACATTCCTTACAGTGACATTCCTCTTTTCCTCAGATAAAATACTTGACATACTTGGTTCTGAGTAGCCTCTTCAGGAATGCATATTTCTTGTGCAGGAGATTGGGTAGTATTGTTAATTATTTAATCCCTTCTTATGTATAAATTAGGAATGAGAGAAAATCAGGCACATGAATCAAGTGTCATAAAGATCAATGGTAACATCTGTTTCCATCCTGGTGCTAAAATATATGCTCTGTCTGCCTAATTTACCAGTTGCTGGAGATGTGATTTACAACAGGTACAACTGTAATCAAATTGACAGTCTCAATGTAATATGCCAGTCAATTCAGAAAGGAGGGGAATGTTTCATTGTTGGGCTAACTGGCTTCATAAAGTACACTCATTTTATTATGAATGAGGTACTTGAGAGAAAGGATCACCATGAATTGTTAATATCTTGAGAAGATTACCCTCTTTTGAGTGACCCTAAATGCTGCTATCCTTTCTAAGATCAGCACCATTCCCATATTGTTATTACTGAATTACAGGGCTGTGACCCACATCAAATGAGATCATGGAATTAGGTTGAATTTCTGGTGAATAGGTGACAGCAATGCTAAATCAGCCCTCTGTGCCAGCTGACACTGGCTCCAGGAAAATATCTGCAGGAATACTGTCTAGCACAAAAGGACCTGACCCCAACTCAGTTATCTCAGTCATAAAGAAACTTCCTTCAATTCAAGCTTTTAGCAATTTACTTTCTCTAGTTTGTGCCTATTGGGACAATGCATTTTCTGGATGATAGTTGTTTTGTTCCTTCTTCCATTATATTTCCATTATGACAATGGGAGCCAAAATATGACTTGTATAAGTAAAATAATAGTTCTAAATTATAGGGGATTCGGTGATTTCATTATTTTTTCTGAGAAATAGAAATATTCAACATAGGTATACTTCTCAGAAGTTTTGAATCTTCAAAGTCAACAACTGCATTGCAGTATCCCATGTGCTAGAATAGTAAAGATGAATTTTTCAGCAAAAGGAATAGGCTTTACAGATACATAAATAATTTTTATCTTATTTTCATTTTCCCTTGTCTACAAATGTCAAGCATCAACATCCACTTTTATGTTTTATACCTACATTACCTTGTTTGTCTTACTTCTTTGAAAAATAATGAACATTATTTCATCTTTATTTATTCTATTTACTCAGTGTGAACAGTTTCCAGATTGACTTAGTGATGTGGAAATGAACCTATGAGAAGTTAAACAATTAAAGTGTTAAATATAGGTGATTAATTTCCTTACTTTTTCTTTAAGTAAGCACACATTTTTCAATCAGTTCTTCAAGGAGGCTATGAATTTTAGGTTATTCAAATAGTTTTTCTGCATGCAGTGTGTCAAGTTCATATGCTGAAACTCAAGTGTTCAAAATCACCCAAAAAATAGAATTTTTAATGTATTTTTATTGATTTCAGAGAGAGAGGAAGGGAAAAGGGGAGAGAGAGAGAGAGAGAGAGAGAGAGAGAGAGAGAGAGAGAGAGAGAGAGAGAGGAACATCAGTGATGAGAGAGAATCATTGATCAGCGGCCTCCTGCAGCCCCCTACTGGGGATTGAACCCACAACCCTGGCATGTGCCCATGACCAAGAATTGAACCATGACCTCCTGGTTCCTAGGTTGATGCTTAACCACTGAGCCATGCCAGCCAGGCCAAATGATAGAATTTTAAATGGCAAGTACATTGTTTAGAAAATACAAATATTGTTTAATTAACAAATGCTGGTCAGGTTGTGGAGAAAAAGGAAACTTAGTACACTGCTGATGGGAATGCATACTGGTACAGTCACTATGAAAAAACAGTATAGAGTTTCCTCAAAAAATTAAAAATGGAACTGCCATTTGACACAATGATCCCACTTTTGGGAATGCTAAGAAACCTGAAACACCAATCAAAAAGAATATACGCACCCCTATGTTCATAGCAGCACTATTTGCAATAGCTAAGATCTGGAAACAGCCCAAGTGCCCATTGGTAGATGAGTGGATAACAAAAGCTCTGGTACATTTACACAGTGGAATACTATGTAGCTGTAAAAAAAGACAGCTTTCTTACACTTTGAGACAACATGGAGAGACCTAGAAAATACTATGCTAAGTGAAATAAACCAGTCAGAGAAATACAAATATCAAATAATCTCACTTATATGTGGTATCTAATGAACAAAATAAACTGACAAGATAAATTCAGAGACATGGAAGCATGCAACAGACTGAGAATTATCAGAGGGGAAGGGGGGAATGAGAAGAGATTAACCAATGAATTTATATGCATATATGCAAAACCCATGGACTCAGACAATAGTGTGGTGAAGGCTTGGGGAGGGGATGGGAGTGGAGAAAAAGGGGTCAATAGGGGGACATCTGTAATACTTTAAACAATAAAGATAAATTTAAAAATAAAGAAGTAAAAAAAAATAATAAAAGAAAATAAAAAAGAAAATGGACTTGCCCTAGCAGGGTGGCTCAGTTGATTGGAATGTTGTCCCGTACACCAGAAGGTTATGGGTTTGATTTTTAGTTGGGGCACACACCTAAATTGTGGTTTGATCCAAGGTTAGGGCACATATGGGAGGTGTCAGATCCATGTTCCTTTTTCACATCGAGATTTCTTTCTCTCTCGCTCTAAAAATCAATAAAATCATATCCTCTGGTGAGGATTTAAAAGGTAAATAATTGAAAAATAAAATAAATTGGACTTTCTTGATGAACATTATTTTTTAATTTAAAAAAATTAAATATTTTTATTGATTTCAGAGAGGAAGGGAGAGGGAGAGAGAGAGAGAGAAACATCAATGATGAGAGAGAATCATTGATTGGCTGCCTCCTGTATGCCCCCTACTGGGAATCGTTCCCACACCCAGGCATGTGCCTTTGACAAGAATTGAATGTGGGACCCTTCAGTCCACAGGCTGATGCTCTATCCAGTGAGCAAAACCGAACAGGGCTTGATGAATATTATTGACTAAATAATTTTTTAAGTCTTAAGACCAACTCTAATAAAAATTATCTCTGATTTTGAGAGATATATGCTTTTTCATGGCATATATATTTTAACAGCTTTTTGAGATACGATTTACATATTGTACAATTTATTGATTTAACATGTAGAATTCAATGATATAATTTACAAAATGTATAATTCATTGATTTAACACATAGGATACAATTATTTTCACATATTCATAGAGTTATACACCCATCATCACAATCAGTTTAATATTTTTACCATCCCCAAAAGAAACCCTGTCACTCCCCATTTTCCTTGTTCCCTCAGCCCCTGGCAATCACTAATATACTTTATCTCTCTATGGATTTGCCTATTTGAAGCATGTCATATACATAGAGTCATATAATATGTAGCCTTTTGTGTCTGGCATAATGTTTTCAAGTTTAACCTGTGCTATCACATGCATAAATATTTCTTTTTAATCACAAATAATATTCAATTGAATGAATATTACATATTTTAATTATGCATTCATCAAATGATTGAAATTTGGATTGTTTCTACTTCTGGGCTATTATAAGTAAGTTTGTATGTACATTCATGTACAAATATTTGTGTGGATGTATATTTTTATTAACCAGGCATATATCAAGGAGAGGAACATGTTTATTTATTTTAGTAACTGCAAAATTGTTTTTCAAAGCAACTGTACCATTTTACATTTCTAAAGAGAATGTATGAGGGTTGTGATTTCTGCACATCCTTGCCAACACTCATTATTGTACTTTTTTTTAACTCAAGCCATCCTAATAAATGTGAAGTGTTATTTTCTTGTGTTTTTTATTTGTGTGTCCCTAATGATTAATGATATTAAGCGTCTTTTCATGTGCTTTTTGCCATTTGTATATCATCTTTGGTGAATCTATTCAAATACTCTGCCATTTTTTATTGTGTTATCTGCCTTTTTATTATACACTAGAGTCCTGGTGCACAAAAATTCGTGCGCTTGGGGGGGTGGGTCCCTCAGCCCAGCCTGCACCCTCTAGCAATCTGGGACCCCTCGGGTAGGGTCCTTAGGCCTGGTCTGAGATAAGGTCCTATAGGGGCTTTCCTCACCAGCTCCCTTCCCCCCCCCCCCCCCCCCCCCCGCCGTTGCTGGCAGCTGGCCCCGCCTTTGCCGCTGCCACTGCTTGCCATCTGTGCAGTGCTCTCCCCCTCCTCTGCCACTGGTGGCCTCTCTCTGCAGGCGACAAGCGTGGGGTGCTATCGCTTGTCTGGCTTGTGCCTCCCTCTGCGTCGCGATTGCCACAGTGTCGCTGGCCAGTGGTCTTGGCCTCCCTCTGTGGGATGATAGATGGCCAGCCCCCAGATTGATCACCCCACAGAGGGAGGCCCCGCCCACCTGCTGCTCTACTGGCCAGGTAGCCTGAGCCTCCCTCTTTTTTTTTTTTTTTTTTTTTTTAAGTAAGAGTAATGTTTACTGAGCTATATAGAACTGAGTACTGTGAAGGGTTTACCAGGATGGAAATGCACCACACCCCCGCCCCTGCCACCCTCAACACCCAGAGACTACAGTACTTAGAAGTTACACGTAAGTAACGGTCATAACTGCTGAATATCTGTTCATAACAAACAAACCATAGCATATTTATACTGTATCACATCGAGTGATTATAGAAATCCATTTATATATCGCTTGTATAAAATATTTTTTTGTAAAAATTATTTTTTTAAAAAAGGAAAGTATAAAAAACACGTGCAGTTGAAAGCCCTGCCAGGACAACCAGTCTGTAAACATTCAGTGAGTATGTGCTTTGGAGGGGTGCCCATACCTCGTATCCACAGCAACTCCAGAAGGGCTGGCGAGGGTGCGCCCTGGCTGCCACTCCGAGCAGGACTGAGCTGGACCACAGTGGGTGGGTACAGCAGGGCCTGACACTGTGCCTTTCTCCAACCTTGCATCAGGATCAAGGTCAGGACTGGGGGCAGGCAGGTTGCAGTTTCACTCTGAGTTCCATACTGATTTTGTTTGCAACTCATGACTTTTCCTGGCTGCTTGGATGTCCTTTGGGTAGGTGCGCTGGCGGAGAGGCTGGAGAAGTGCCCATAGCTGTCTCGTTGGCTGTCTCTCCAGCCCAGCCCCAGGCAGAACAGACTCCCCTCAGGATTACTTTGGTCTCAGCGCTTGGTCCTGGGTTTCATCAGCCTGGGTTTCTTCCCCTGGTGTGGCTGATCTGAGTTTCACAAAAAAGCCTGGCGGATGCTGGCTGTGCTGAGCCTCATTGCAGTTTTTTTAATGCAGCAAGGAAGAGCCCTCTCGGAACCCTTCTCCTCCTCCCTCTCCCCATCTCCTCCTCCTCCTCCTCCTCCCAGCCCATGGTCACTTCTTCTCTAGCTGCTCCAGGAGAGGGTTGCCTTCTGAGTCAGGGGTCTTAATGCTGTCAGTCCTAAGGATGCAGGTGGGGTGATGCTGGTTGAGCATCAGGATGAGCTGCTGCCACTCCTGTTTCAGCTCCTCCATCTGGGTTTTCAGCTCCGCATTTATGAGCCCCAGCCACTCAGATTCCCGCAGAAACTCTTTCTGCTCCTTCTTCTCAGGCTGCCCCCACTTTGTTCTTTTCCTGGTGCCTTTTTCTCCACTTCCCTTCCTTGTTGAGCTTACTTTTCACACGTTGAGGCTTCTTGCCCAGTTTCACCTCCAGGAGGCGCAAATGGGCGATCATGACCCCAATGTTGTGGATGTCAGCTTATTTCAGCTCCTAAGCAGTCAGGGCTGAGCCCTGGCAGAGAGCCCGCAGTCATGGAAGGGTCCAGGATCTGCCCAGGCATCATAGCAGGAGTGGCAGTCCAGCCCTACAGAAGCCTCAGGCAGAGGTGGCAACCCTGGGCCAGGCTGCAAGCGCCAGCCCCACCCTGCAGTATCCACCACCACCAGTGCCTCCCCTTTCAGCTGCTGAGCATCTCTCCAGCAGGCTGTGGTGGGAGGCCTGGGTCTCCCCTTTTGAGGAGATCAATCCTGGGCTCTGCCTGCCTGCCTCATCACCCCTAACCACTCACCTGCCTTCCTGATTGCCCCAGCCACTCGCCTGCCTGCCAGATTGCCCTTAACTGCTCACCTGCCTGCATGATGCCCCTAACTGCTTGCTGGGGGTGGGGCCAGCCCGGGTGAGGCTCTGTGGTGGTTCTGGTCTCTGGTTGTTCTGGTTGTTCTGCTGTTTCAGTCGCTGGGCTTTGATTATATAGGATTTGTAAAAAGTTCTTTATACATTATGAATATAAGTACCCCAGATATATGATTTGTTAATATTGTTTCATCTTTTGTGGGTTCTCTTTTTACTTCCTGGATAGTACTATTTGCAGAACAAAAGTTAATCACTTTGTTAAAGTTAATTTTTTTTTCTTTTCCTTAATTTTTTGTTGTTGGTGGTGGTTGTGCTTATGTTGTATCTATGAAACCATTAGCTAACCCTAAGTCACAGAGATTTATGCCTATGTTTTTTTCCAAAAGGCTTGTATTTTAGCTCTTCCATTCAGGTCTATGATCCACTTTGAATTAATTATTGTGTATGGTATCCAAATTTATTCTTTCAAATGTGAACATTCAGTGATTCCAGCAGAATGTGTTGAAAAGATTATTATTTTTCCATTGAATTATTCTAGCACACTTGTCAAAAGTCAGTTGACCATAAATGTAAGGATTTGTATTTGCATTCTAAATTCTAATGATCTATCTACCTTTATGCCAGTACCACCAATTCTCAATGACTGTAGCTTTGTAGTAAGTTGTGAAATCAAGAAGTCTGATATCTTTAATTTTGCTATTTTTTAAGATTGTTTGGACTATTCTAGGTCTTGAAATTCCATATGAGCTATAAATCAATTTAGGGAGTGTTGCAATTACAACAAAATTTCATGTAATCTGATTCATGAAAATGGTAACAATTGCATTTATTTATTTCATAATTTTTATAAAACAAGTGTTACACTTCTTTTGCTAAATTTATACTTAAACATTTTGTCCTATTAAAAAATATTTTTTTATTGGTTTCAGAGAGGAAGCGAGAGAAGGAGAGGAGAGATGAACATCAATGATTAGAGAAAAATCCTTGATCAACTGTCTCTGCATACCCCCTACTGGGGATCAAGCCTGCAACCCAGGCAAGTGCCCTGACCAGGAATTGAACCATGACCTCCTGCTTCGTAGGTTGACGCTCAACCTCTGAGCAAGCATTTTATTCTTTTGATGTCATTTTTAAAAGAATTAGATTTTAATTTCATTTTCTGATTGCTCAGTAAAGATATATAGATATAAAATTGGTGATTTTATATTGTCTATGTATTTTCAAATGTTTATCTTAAAATCATTTCAAATTAACAAAATGTTTTAAAAGCGGTCCAAAGAATTTCTATTTACCTTCACCGATCTGTTCTCATTATTAACATTTTTTCAAAACCTCAGTACAACTTTCAAAACCAGGACATTGACATTTGTACAGTATCATTAAATAATCTAAAGATTTTAATCAAATTTTACTAGTTGTCTTCTGAATATACACTTTCTGGTCCATAATTATATCCAGAATTAAATATTACATGAATTGGAGGAGTTAGTCTTTCCTCCAATCTTGGAAAATCAAGTAATTTTTATTTGTCTTTACGACCTTAATACTTTTGTGGGTGTGTGCACATTTTTGTTATTTTATTTATTTATTTATTTATTTATTTATTTATTTATTTATTTTTTACAAAAAAAGTCATTTTAATTTTGATACATATTAAAACATTTCAGTCAGTTTCTCCTGACAGCATAACACGACAAATACACAAGACCTCAAACATGCTTTAAAATGACATTCAGCAAAGTATTTAAAACTTAATAAATAACAATAATCACACACAAATACATACTTCATAATCATTAAGCTACGAAAACAGACAGCTAAAGAATAAATAAACAGGAATGGACAATAAAAATAATATGTGGGGTTTGCAAATTACTCTACTTAAAATAGGGGCTGATCTAAATGATTTGTTTTTCAACATGTAGCATGATCCCCCTCAAGAATAAAATATATTGAAAAAGTCACTTTCTTATAATAATGCAGTCTTTAAATACAACAAATAAATATAAAACCAGCAAAGAAATTTCAATTTGTAATAAAAATGCCCCCTTCACCCCCCCAAAGCTATGGAAATATATAGTTATTGTGGTAGCAAATAATAGTATTTAAAGTGATAGTGCTTATGCACTAAACTCATCTGAGACCTTTATATGATTTTAGTGCAAATCCCTAGGGTCCAATACAAGCATAACCCTATACCAGGGAAAGACATTACCAGTTGGAACTTATCTTGTACAATTTTTGTACATATTTTACAAAGTTCAAGATTTAATGCATAGTAGAATATCTTCATCCGCTCAATCCTGTCCCTAAATAGAGATGAAAAAGAAATGACTTGTAATTTTACCATTTGGTTTAATACCATATTAGAGGATTAAAGTCAAGATTAGAAAACCTATAAAAGAGTTTCATTTTTGCCATTAGTTTACCTAACTTTATCTAAATTTCAGATCACTGCATGTTCAACATAAGAGAAAAAATTTTAGACAAAGTTTTTTTTCCCTTTAACAAGTTCTTATTATGATGAAATCCAATAATATTTGGACAAATGATATATAAATAAAAACACATGTGAGTATAAGGGTCCCCACCCTGCATTGGGAGTACATTAACAACCTTGACTTCTAGTTTATTAAGTTACAAGATGTACTGGCAAAAGCAGAAAGGGTTCAATTAAAATAAGATATTTTGTACAAATAATAGTTTTAACATAGAATAAACTGACATCAAATGAGTTTCAGCAGCCATATTTCTAACATGAACTACAGTACCAGGATAAAAACAATGAGAAACAAATGGAAGAACATCATTGAACAATATGAATACATAATGCATGTTTAGCTGCTAAAATAGCAAACTCTAAAGTTACAAATTGTTTAATTTAACCATGCAGGCTAACATACAATAATAAGAAATCACCCTGCATCTTTTTTCTTTTTAAATTAATACTAGTTTAATTGTAAAGTTACAAAACAATGACTGGATATTGCTCCAACTTGTATATAATTTCCTTTATGTGATTCATACCTAACAAAGTAACAAAGCCTCATCATCACTCCTTTCGTTTTTCAGTGTTGCCTCTAAGCACGTGTCCGGTATCTGGGCAGTGTGCACAATACCACAGCGCTCACAGGGGCCGTCTGTACTGCCTGGCCTCACGCCAGGGTTTGTTGCAGTATATGGTTGCCTGAAGCCTTGGCCTTGATCTGAGGCAAGATCAAGAAGAGGTCTAGAGCAGTCGTTCACATCCAAGTCTGAAGCTCCATCAGAAACTGGAATTAGCATTTCCACATCATCATCTTCTTCTCTTCCACTGACCCCATTATCAAGTTGTCTCAAAGGACTCTGGTTCTGATTTACGGAGCTTGATCGACCTAACGTAAAACGTACCCAACGTAGCCCCTGAGTCATCCGACTTAGTGCACTTGTGAGCTGGTGATGAGCTGGACTCACACTTGGGGGTTCCACACTGGTCACGTCTCTTCCATTATCGGAGTGGCCGCCCTGGGCACTCTGAGTGGAGGAACTTCCACTGGCTCCCACTGTTGCTTCTACTGCTGTGGTGGGAGGGACTTTCTGGGGCAGAGGAGCTGCAACCCCACCAGATGCTCCGGCTGCATCTCTCCTCTCACTCTCTGTGTCTGTGTCGTCTGATTCCACAGAAAACAAACTTCTGTGAGTATGATTCCTTTCAGGTTCTCTGCTGGTACCCTGACTAGGGACAACCTCGTCACCATCTGCTGAGACCAAAGCCAATGACCCTGAATGACGCGATCTTGCAAAGTTGAAAATGCGATTCCAAATGTTGCTGGATCTGCCTGCCATAGGAGGTCTTATTGAAGTAAATCCAAGCTGGGATCCTACAGCTAGCCTCAGGTTTTCCAGAACAGAAGCCTGATTAAGTGAACACACAGGAAAATCTTCGACCGGTGGGATTAAGCCCTGAGCAATCAACTGTTCGTATGAGGGGGGAGCTTCTCTTCTTAGCAATTCTGCTTCCACTCTTGACAGCTGTGTTTCAAATGATCATACACCCCGGCGAGGAAGAGCAAGACCCACGCAGACCTCCACCGCGGAGACTCTTTTGTGCTCCAGCGACAGGCCATAGCCACGGCAGACGGAGGGAGCAAGGAGATGGAGGAGGAGGAAAAGCAGGAGGAGGAGCCGGGGCCAGATGCCGCCGCCGCCGCCGAGCCCCCGGCTGCTCCCTGTTATTTATTTTTTAATAATTTTACTGAGGTATATTGATATACAAAGAACTGTACATGATTAATGCATAAATATTATTAGACTGGACATATGCAAATAGCAATAATATTACCATCACAATCAAGGGAATAGACATATACACCACCTCCCAAAGCTTCCTTGTGTTCTTTTGTTTTAATTGTTTGTTTGTTTTTAATGTGGGCAACAACACTTAACATGAGATCTACTTTTTTTTTTTTAATTCAAAGGTCAGTGACTCAATGGTCCAATTTATGCCACAATAGAAATTTATGCTCATTTTTTCCATCTAGGCAAAACCACACCGATAAAGGTTGCAATTAGCAACCAGATATGAGACTACAAAGTTACCACTGAAAGGATGAGGCTTATTCCAATTCAAAGATTTTCTGAATAAGTGAAATATGAAAGCATCAATACTGAAACTGACAAAGATCCCTCAATCTCAGTCTGCACATGATGAAACTAAAAAAGACAGGCAAATCCAAAATGTTCGCTTCAAAACAAAATATTACAGCGTCCCATGATAAAAAGATTGTCACTCTGAAAGAGTTCACAAATTTTCAAAAAATAATCCTCAAAGAGATGGGGTTATTTGAAGATGAAGGAGTCAAAAGTAAAATTCTATCTTATAGCTTGTGCTTTCACTTTTGGACCTGTATAGAATTAGAAATAACATTGTCAGAAGCTGGAAACATTTGTACAAAAATATGCTAGTAACTGGATAATGATGCCATTGACCTCATTTTGTTTAAGTTGCTACTTCCTTTTTTATTGTTTAAAGTATTACAAATACTAGTAGTACATATCTCTCCTTTTCCCCCCACTGATCTCCCCCTGGACTCCCCACCTCCCTGCACATGCCATGACTCTCCCCACCCAGTGTCTGTATTCATTGGTTATGCTTATATGCATGCATATAAGTCCTTTGATGATCTCTTGCCCCATAAAACCTCCCCTGCCTTCCCGTTGTAGACAGTCAGTTCAATGCTACTTTGTCTCTGTATCTATTTTTGTTTATCAGTTTATGATGTTCTCTATATTCCACAAATGAGTGGGATCATGTGATATTTATCTTTCTCTGACTGGCGTGTTTCCCTTAACACAATACTCTCCAGTTCCATTCATGCTGCTGCAAATGGTAAAAAGTCATTCTTTTTTACAGCAGTGTAGTACTCCATTTTCTAATCCACTCATCTGCTTATGGGAACTTAGGCTGTTTCCAAATCTTAGCTATTGTAAATTATGCTGCTATGAACATAGGGATGAATATATCCTTTCTGATTGGTGTTTCTGGTTTCTTGGGATATATTCCTAGAAGTGGAATTAGTGGGTCAAATGACAGTTCCATTTTTAATTTTTGAGGAAATTCCATACTGTTTTCCACAGTGACTTCACCAGTCTGTATCCCCACCAGCAGTGCAAGAGGGTTCCTTTTTCTCCACATCCTCTCCAGCTCTTGTCGTTTGTTGATGATAGCCATTCTGATAGGTGTGAAGTGGTACCTCATTTTCATTTAGATTTGCATCTCTTGGATGATTAGTAACTTTGAGCATGTTTTCATATGCCTTTTTGCCTCTGTATGTCCTGTTTCAAAAAGAGTTTATTTAGGTCCTTTGCCAATTTTTTTATTGGATTGTTTATCTTTCTTTTGTTAAGTTGTGTGGGTTCCCTGTAACTTTTGGAGATTAAAACCTTATCAGAGATAACATTGGCAAATATGTTCTCACATGCAGTGGGCTTTCTTGTGTTTTTTTTTTTGGGGGGGGGGTTGTTTGTTTTTGTTTGTTTGTTTTATGGTTTATTTTGCTGTGCAGAAACTTTTCATTTTGATGTAGTCCCATTTGTTTATTTTCTCTTTAGTTTCCATTGCCCTAGGAGCTGTATCAGTAAAGATTTTGCTACAACAATGTCTGCTATTTTGCTGTCTAGCTTCTTCTAAGATTTTTATGGTTTCCTGTCTTATATTTAAGTCCTTTAGCCATTTTGAGTTTATTTTTGTGTATGGGGTAAGTTGTTGGTCTAGATTATTTTTTTTTCCATGTATCTGTCCAATTTCCCCAACACCATCCAACTGCCTTGACTCCATTGTATGCTCTTGCCCCCTTTGTCAAATATTAATTGAGCATAATGGCTTGTGTTGATTTCTGCATTCTCTGTTTTGTTCCACTGGTCTGTATGTCTGTTCTTGTGCCAGTATCAGACAGTTTTGAGAACAGTGGCTTTGTAGTATAGCCTGATACCTGGTATGTGATCTCTCCAAATTCGTTCTCAAGATTGCTGCAGCTATCCGGGATCTTTTTTTTAATCCAGATGAATTTTTGGAGAGTTTGTTCTAGGTCTTTGAAGTATACTGTTGGTATTTAAATGGGGATTGCATTGAATTTATAGATTGCTTTGGGTAGTATGGACATTTTGATGATGTTGATTCTACCAATCCATGAACATGGTATATACTTACATTTGTTTATGTCTTCCTCTAGCTCTTTTCTCAGTGTCCTGTAATTTTATGAGTACAGGTCCTTTACCTTCTTGGTTAAATTTATTCTTAGGTATCTTAAATTTTTTGTTGCAGTGGTAAATGGGATATTTTTTTTTTAGTTTTTCTTTCTGTGAGTTCATTATTATTGTAGGAAAAAGAACATAGATTTCTGGGCATTAATTTTGTTTCCTGCTACATTGCCAAATTCATTTATTAAGTCTAGTAGTTTTTTGATGGCGTCTTTAGGGTTTTCTATGTACAACATCATGTCATCTGGAAATAATGACAATTTTACTTCTTCTTTTCCAAGTTGGAGCCTTTTATCTCTTCTTGTCTGATCACCATGGCTAGTACTTCCAGTACTATGTTGAACAGCAGTGGTGAGAGTGGGCATTCCTGTATTGTTCCTGATCTTATGTGAATTTTTTTCCCCATTGAGTATGATGTTGGCTGTAAGTTTCTCATATATGTCTTTTATTATGTTGAGGTATGATTCTTCTATTCCCACCTGTGGAGAGTTTTTATCAAGAAAGGTTATTGGATTTTGTCAAATGCTTTTTCTGCATTTATTGATATGATTATGTGACTTTTGTCTCTCTATTTGTTTATGTGATGTGTTACATTTATTGATTTGTGGATATTGTACCATCCTTGCATCCATAGAATAAATCCCACTTGGTCATGGTGTATGATATTTCTAATGTAATGCTGGATTTAATTTGTTAGAATTTTTTTTGAGAATTTTGACATCTATGTTCATGAGGGATAGTCGCCTGAAATTCTCTTTCTTTGTATTGTCTTTATCTAGTTTTGGGATTAGAGTAATGCTGGCTTCATTGAAAGAGCTTGGAATTGTTCCTTACTCTTGAATTTTGTGAAACAGTCTGAGGAAGATAGATTTTAGTTCTTTGAATGTTTCATAAAACTCCCCTCTGAAGCAATCTGGTCCATGGCTTTTGATCTTTAGAAGTTTTTTGATTACTGTTTCAATTCCCTCCATAGTTAGCAGCCTATTCAGATTTTGTGATTCTTCCTGATTGAGATTTGCAAGGTCGTATTTTTCTAGGAAATTGTCCATTTCTTCTAGGTTGTCTAGTTCGTTGGAATAGAGTTGCTCATAGTATTTCTTTTTTTTTTTTTTTTTAATATTGTCCGTTGAAAGTTATTTCTTTTTTTATTGTCTAAAATTTTACATATGTCTTATTTTACCCCAATAGACCCCCCCCACCCCTCCCAGCCATTCCCATTCTGGCAAGCACCCACTGCCCCATTGTCTGTGTCATTGGTTATGCTAATATGCATGCATACAAGTCCTTTTGTTGCTCTTTAACACACCCTTCCCTACCATTTGTCTCTGGATCTATTCTTCTTCATCAAATTATGTTGATCATTATATCTCACATATGAGTGAGATCATGTGATATTTATCTTTCTCCAACTGGCTTATTTCACTTAGCATAATGCTCCCCAGTTCCATCCATGCTGTTGCAAATGATAAAAGTTCCTTCTTTTTATAGTGGCATAGTATTCCATTGTGTAGATGTATAACAGTTTTTTAATCCACTCTTCTGTTGATGGGCAATTAGGCTGTTTCCAAATCTTAGCTATCATAAATTGTGCTGCTATGAACATAGGGGTGCATATATCCTTTCTGATTAGTGTTTCTGGTTTCTTCGGCTATAGGCCTAGAAGTGGGATTACTGGGTCAAATGGGAGGTCCATTTTTAACTTTTTGAGGAAACTCCATACTGTCTTCCACAGTGGCTACACCAGTCTGCATTCCCACTGGCAGTGCACAAGGGTTCTTTTTTCTTCACATCCTCTCCAGCACTTGTTGTTTGTTGATTTGTTAATGAAAGACATTCTGACAGGTGTGAGATGGTATCTCATTGTTGTTTTGATTTGCATCTCTTGGATGACTAGTGACTTTGAACATGTTTTCATATGTCTCCCAGCAGTTTTCAACCTGTGGGTCGTGAACAATTAAAATACATCCTGCATATCAGATATTTACATTACGATTCATAACAGTAGCAAAATTACAGTTATGAAATAGCAATGAAAATAATTTTATGGTTGGGGGTCACCACAACATGAGGAACTGTATTAAAGGGTCGCGGCATTAGGAAGGTTGAGAACCACTGCTAGGCCTTCTGTATGATTGCTTTTGAAAAGTGTCTATTTGATCCTTTGCCCATTTATTGATTGGATCATTTATCTTCCTTTTGTTAGGTTGTATGAGTTCTCTGTAAATTTTGGAGATTAAACCCTTATCATAAATATCATTGGCAAATATGTTCTCCTGTGCAGTTCGCTTTCTTGTTGTTTTGTTGATGGTTTATTTTGCTGTGCAGAAGCTTTTTATTTTGATGTAGTCCCATTTATTTATTTTCTCCTTAGTCTCTACTGGCCTAGGAGTTGTGTCTGTAAAGATATTGCTACGATATATGTCTGCTATTTTGCTGCCTATGGAGTCTTGTAGGATTTTTAGGTTTCCCGTGTTACACTTAAGTGCTTTAGCCATTTTGAGTTTGTTTATTTGTATGATGTAATTTGGTGATCTAGTTTCATTTTTTGCATATATCTGACCAAGTTTCCTAGCACCATTTATTGAAGAGACTGTCTTGACTCCATTGTATGCTCTTGCCTCCTTTGTCAAATATTAATTGAGCATAATGGCTTGGGTCAATTTCTGAGTTCTCTGTTCTGTTCCATTGGTCTATATGTCTGTTCTTGTGCCTGTACCAGGAAGTTTTGAGAACTGTGGCTTGGTAATGTATCTTTCAATCTGGTATTGTGATTCCTCCAACTTGATTCTTCTTTCTCAGGATTGCTGTGGCTATTTGGAATTTTTTAAAAAATTTTTTTTATTGCTTAAAGTATTACAAAGAGTATTATATATGTCTCCTTTTCTTCTTTCTCCCCTTGACCTTCCCCTGACTCCCCTACCCCCCAGTGTCTTGTGTCCATTGGTTATGCTTATATGCATGCTGGAGTCTTCTTTTTATTCCAAATGAATTTTTGAAATGTTTATACTAGATCTTTTAAATATGCCATTGGTATTTTAATAGGGATTGCATTGAATTTGTACATTGCTTTGGGTAGTATGGACATTTTAATGATGTTGATTCTACCAATCCACGAACATGGTATGTTCTTCCATTTGTTTATGTGTTCCTCTATCTCTTTTTTCAATGTCCTGTTGTTTTCCAAGTACAGGTCTTTTACGTCCTTGGTTAAGTTTATTCCTATGTATCTTAATTATTTTGGTGCAATGGTAAATGGGATTTTTTTTTTCATTTCTCTTTCTGTGAGTTCATTATTGGTGTATAAAAGGCCATAGAGTTCTCGGTGTTAATTTTGTATCCTGCTTTATTGCCAAATTCATTTATTAAGTCTATTAGTGTTTTGATGGATTCTTTAGGGTTTTTTATGTATAGTATCATGTCATTTGCAAATCATGACAGTTTTACTTCTTCTTTTCCAGTTTGGATGCCTTTTATTTCTTCCTCTTGTCTGATTGCTATGACTAGTGCTTCTAGTACTATATTGAACAGGAGTGGTGAAAGTGGGCATCCCTGTCTTGTTTCTGTTCTTAGGGGAAATGAGTTTAGTTTTTGCCCATTGATTATGATGTTGGCTGTAGGTTTGTCATATAAGGCTTTTATTATGTTGAGGTATGATCCCTCTATTCCCACTTTGCTGATAGTTTTTATCAAGAAAGGGTGTTGGATTTTGTCAAATGTTTTTTCTGAATCAATTGATATGTTTATGTGATTTTTGTCTTTCAGTTTATGTGGTGTATCATGTTTATTGATTTTCAGATATTTTACCAGTCTTGCATCCCTGGAATAAATCCCACTTGGTCATGGTGTATGATCATTCTAATGTAATGCTGAATCCGACTTGATAGAATTTTATTGAGGATTTTAGCATCTATGTCCATCAAGGATATTGGCCTGTAGTTCTCTTCTTTTATGGTGACTTTATCTGGTATTGGAATTAGGGTAATGCTGGCTTCATTGAAAGAGCTTGGAAGTGTGCCTTCCTCTTGAATTTTTTGGAATAATCTGAGGTGGATAGGTTTTATTTTCTTTGAATGCTTTGTAGAACTCCCCTCTAAAGCTGTTCTGACCGGGGCTTTTGTTTGCTGGAAGATTTTTCATTACTGCTTTAATTTTTTCTGTAGTTATTGGTCTATTCAGGTTTTTTTTTTTATTCTTCTTGCTTGAGTTTTGAGAACTTGCATTTTTCTAAGAATGTGTCCATTTCATCCAGGTTGTCCATTTTGTTGGAATATAGACTTTCATAGTACTTTTTTTCATAATCATTTGTATTTCTGTGGGATCAGTTGTTACTTCATTGCTTTCATTTCTGATTTTGTTTATGTTTAATGTTATTATTGATAGGTACTTATTTGTAGCCATTTCTTTTCCTTTATTCCTGTATTCCTTCTTCCCTATTTCTTCTTTTTACAACATTCCCATTAGCATTTCTTGCATTGCTAGCTTGGTAGTGATAAACTCCCTTAGTTTTGTTGTTGTTTTGTTTTGTTTTTGTTTTTTGTTTTTGTTTTTTGTCTGCGAAGCTCATGATTTCCTCTTAAATTTTGATTGATGGCCTTGCTGGATAGACTATTCTTGTATTCAGTCTTTTGCACTGCATCACTTTGTATACTTCATACCATTCCCTTCTGTCCTGATGCATTTCTGTTTAGAAGACATTTCATAATCTGATGGGATATCCTTTGTAGGTAACTCTCTGTCTCTCTCTTGCAGCCTTTAAGATTCTCTCTGTCATTAATGTTTACCATTATAATTACGACATGTCTTGGTGTGGGTCTTTTGGGGTTCATATTGTTTAGGACTCTCTGTACTTTTGTGATTTTCTTCTTCCTCATATCAAGGAAGTTTTCTGTCATTATTTCTTCAAATTGGTTCTCTAACCCTTGCTCCTCTTCTTGTTCTTCCGGCACCCCTATTATTCATATACTAGTAGCCCAGTACATGAAATTCGTGTATATTGAAAGGGAATTAATTAGAAGAATGTAATTTGGACTCACTAACTAATATCAATAATATGTGAGTGAGAGGCAGTCCGCGTTTCTGAAATTCAATGACATGAATTTTAACTATTACTTTGCCAAATAAAGGACTTTACAGATATCATTTAAAAGAGCATTCAGCTTCATATAAAAAACTCTGGCTACCAAGTCAGGTCTGTTTTCAACTTTTTGCCAGCGTTGTAAATTGTTTGCAATATCTACCCATTTGGGGTTGCATGTCATGGTTATGAATAAATCAGGCTTGCCATACCTCGTTACAATTGCCATAGCATCCTGATATCACTGCTGCATATTTCTGGGACTACCCTCAAAAGATGATGGAAGTATTATCATTTTACCAATTGGCACATTGTCATTTTCAGATCTAGATTTGAGGTAATCCATAAAACCACTTTATTTTTCAACTCTCAACTTAGATTGGTTTGCTTTGATGAAATTTATCCACTTGGCCTCCATTTTTTAATACAAATCCACGATAAACTATTGAGTTAATTTTCCTGCATTTAAAATAGGATTGAATGTGTCCTGCACAGAGAGATGAAATCCATATACTGCATTTGTGTGACTTGTGTCCTTACATTTTGTCTAGTATTATTGTTGATTACACTGTTGTCTCTGAGTCTTAATGCAATATCTGTTCCCCAGCCTTGTTCACCATGTGGAAAAATAATAGGATATGTCATTGCATCTAATGTAGGAAACAGGATATTGATTTGTTTCATTGTAGTGGCATCTGGATTATTGGGATCTGGTTTACAATGAATGAGCAAGTCCCTTTCAAAAGGAGGTTCTCCATCTTCGTTTCTGAATATGACAGCAACCTCGGTTACACAGGGAGAATTATATCTACCCAAGTAACTGTTATGATAGTATTTAATCGCCATTGTTACCTCTGTGGGAGCAATACCTTTTGCTGCTGCTTCAGATTGGGCTTCCTTTTCTACCTCATGTAGCATCTTGTACGATTTTGTTAATTCATTTATTTCATGCATGAGGTTGTTGATGTTGATCGTGAGTCTTTCTGAGCAGCCTTGGTTTTCTGGCATTGCTAATCTTTCACTTGTAGCTTCAGCTGTATCCAAAATATAGAGTTGAGTAAACTTCCGAGAAACACCATCAGTATGATGTAAAGTTCCAGTACGGTGATAAACTTGTCCATGTATTCTAAAACAGTATGGCCCAAATCCTGATGGCGATGCAATATTTGCACCCATGGAAGCAAAAGCAAAAGAACTATTTATGGAACAAATATTTTCCTTGAAATTTTTACTGTCAGAGTCTCCGTTTGTCATTAATCTTTTTAAATATGCGGGATAATCTGGAAAATGTATATCATTTGGACAGACTTTCCCTTTGCTACAACATTGAGTAAATTTCCCATTGGATGATTTTTCATCCGAGAAATTTAGTGATAGGCAAAATTCATATTGAACAGTCATTCCACCACAACTATGTTCGAGGATTGCATCCTTATGTACTCCATTTTCGCTGAGAAGGCAGTTCCTACCGGTATTGGTAGTACTTGTTGATGACTGTTCTCTCGACATATTCTGTAATCACCACCACCTTCTTTCAACTTCAAAGGCACGTTGGTTGGTCTTTAGACATTTTCTGTTGATAACGCTGTTATTTGTGGGGGTGGGACTTCCTCCTCCCTGCTGTCTGTTTTTTGGAATCAGAGCAACGTTTTTCCAGTAGCTGGTGTTCAGATACATCCTGTCGCAGGCACCACCTTCTTTCAAGTTAAGACGCACGCTGCTCTGCAGACACTTTCTTTGGATAATGCTGGCATCTTTCTGCTGCAGAGCTACGTTGTATCAACAGTTGTTCTTTAGATATAGCCCCACATCTCTACTGTCACAGTCTGAGATGCAGGTGAATGAGAGTCCTGACTAACAGGCCACTGAGAGATGTTTGACCAATGGCTGGTTCTGGCTGATTCTGTGGAAGTGGGACTTCCTCCTCCCTGCTGTCAGTTTCTACAGCTGTGATGAGGAGCTGGGGTGACAGAGGGAGCCGCACCCTCCAAGCCGCCTTCTCTCTCTCTCTCTGCTCTATGTCCAGTGGTCTCCTGCTCTGCCAAGTCCTCCAAACCTCATGCTCTCCACTGGCAAGGTGCCAGGAGTCCGCAGGCATAGCTACGGCCTCCCCTCCCAGGGCCAGTGAAGGTCCTGGGAGCCCACGGACGTGGCTAGGCACAGGTGGTCATGCCTCCCTGACCCGTGAAAGTCCTGGGAGCCTGTGGCAGTGGCTACCATCACCTCCTGGGGCGCTTGACACCTGCATATGCAAATTAACTGCCATTTTTGTTGGGTTAATTTGCATAGTCGCTCTGATTGGCTGGTGGGCGTGGCTGGTGGGCATGGCTTGAGCATAGCGGAGGGGGTGGCTAATTTGCATGTTTCTCTTTTATTATATAGGATTACTTCGTTTAATGTTGTGCCAAAGCTCCCTTAGGGTCACCTCCTGCTCTTTATTTTTTCTTCAGTTGCTGTTCAGATTGGTCTTGTTTTTCTACCTTATCTTCTAACTCACTAAGACAGTCCTCCACTTCTGCTAGTCTACTGTTGAAACCTTCCATCGCATTTTTAATTGTATCTATATCACTTTTGATTTCTTCCTGATTTTTGCATAAGTTGTTGAGCATCCATCTGATATTTGAACTGTATGACCATTACTCTGAATTATTTTTCTGACATATCACATACCTCTATTTCATTTAGTTCCTTCCTTTCAAGTCCTCTTTTTCTTTCCTTTGGGGATTATGTTGTTGCCTCCCCATTATAGCTATCACCAGAAGGTCCAAGCGCTGAGTTACAGGGGCCTGAGCAGTATGCAGTGGGAGCATCTCGCCACCTGATCATCACTGAAGAGCTCAAGCACTGAGACATGTGGCTGCCATGGGTTGGCAGGAGCTGCATGAACCAAGAATTAGAGTCCCCACATGCCTGCACCTAGAATCAGTCATGGGCACTCAGTGCAACCTTGTGCGCTCATCAAGAATCAGGGTCCCCGTGTGCGTGCTGGGAATAAGAGTTCTCATGGGCAAGGACGGAGATTCAAAAATAGGGGTACTGGTGTTTGGGGTGGCCTCTCACGTATCCTGAGAATCAGTCGGTGCATGTGCTGAGAATCAGAGTCCCTGGCCTGCTAGGGGCACCATGTTGCACAGCCACCCTGTAGTGGTGGGAGGCCTGTTCATGCACTGTGGGTCCTGCAAGCCCTATGTCTCCACTGCAGGCTGGTGGGGTGCACTGGGATGTCTGGAATCTCAGTATCTGTGGGTCTGCAGCTGTGGTAGCAGGTCTTTGTCCAGAGTGACTGTAGGGTCCCAGTTTGCATCTGAGGCCAGTCTGGGTGGTGGTGAGGCTAGAATCCTAGTCATAACAGTTCTTCCCTTCAAGATAGCTTGGTACTGTGTCAGTGCTGGTTGCCTGGGAGTGTTTGCAGAAGCAGCAGGGTCTCAAAGTCAAAGACCGCATGGTCCACCAGCCCCCAAAAGTCTAGCAGGATCTAACTGTCCCCTCTCTCTCTCTCTCTCTCTCTCTCTCACACACACACACACACACACACACACACACACACACACACCACACTCCCCTTTCACTCCTTCACTCTCTCATACTCTCTTCTTCACTGCCATCCTGAAGGTCGCCGTCTTCTAACCTCCAAAGTCTAAGTTCGAGACCTACTCTTTTAACATATTTTCAAGTTCACAATACTGTTTTATTAACTACTAATAGCCCTGCGCATGAATCCGTGTGCCAGTAACTCGCTGCCACCCTCCAGTAGCTCTCCACCCACTTGCACTGCCCTCCTGTAGCTCTCCCTGACCCCCCAACCCCTCCAGGTCACCCCTCATAGCTTGTTGCCCTGCCCTCTCCTGTAGCTCTCTTCCAGTAGCTCACTGCTGCCCTCCTGTAGCTCTCCGCCTACTGCCTCGCCCTCCTGAAGCTCCCTCCACCCCCCGCCCCCCTTCATAGCTTGTTGCCCTTCCCTCTCCTGTAGCTCTCCACCTACTGCTTGTAGCTCGCTGCCCCACCCTCCTGTTGCTCTTTGATCCAGTCGTTACGCAGTCGGTCATTATGCTTCATGGCGTAATGACTATTTGCATATTACATCTTTATTATATAGGATAATCACTATATTGTACAGCAGGTGTTTATAACTTATTCATTTAGCATAACTGAAACTTTCTACCCTTTGAAAAAACCCATTTTTTTTCTTTCCTAGCCCCTGGAAACTACTATGGCATTCTTTGCTTCTATTAGGTTAACTAATTTAGATACATCATGTATCTAAATTAGTGGAATCATGTAGTTTTTGTTCTTAATATTTCTGATAGGTTTTCAGTGAAGTCCTAAGGATTTTCTAAACGTAAGATAATGCTATGTGTAAAAGGAGTGTTTTAATTCTTTCTTTAAAAACTGAATGCCCTTTATTTATATGTTTATTAGTTTGTTTTTACTTCCCAGATTTTTGTTTCTAGTACCTCTAGTACAGTGTTGAAGAAAAGTGATATAGCATCCTTAAAACTTTTCCTGATCCTATGAGAAAACCAAGTTGTCTTTCATCTTTGTTTTGATATTAGTTATATATATTTTATAGATGTCCTTAATTTGTTTGGGAAAGTTTGCTTTAATACTATCTCTATAGATTTACCTAATTCTGAACATTTCATATAGATGTAATTACTCAGTTTTTATTTTGTACTGAATATAAAGTATATTGCTTTGTATAATCTTATATTTTTTAAAATCTGAGAGGGAAAATAAACTAATAAATACTCTGAACTTGTTATTTTGAACTTCTTATTTATTCTTTTTATTTATCATTATTTATTGCCCTGTATATGAGTCATCAGCTGTTGTCATATTTTTTAAATATATTTTATTGATTTTTTTACAGAGAGGAAGACAGAGGGATAGAGAGTTAGAAACATTGATGAGACAGAAACATCAATAAGCTGCCTCCTGAACACCCCATACTGGGGATGTGCCCGCAACCAAGGCACATGCCCTTGACTGGAATCGAACCTGGGACCCTTGAGTCCGCAGGCCAACGCTCTATCCACTGAGCCAAACCAGTCAGGGCTGTTGTCATATTTTAAATAAAATACAGCTTTGTTCCCATCTGCCTCCTTGTGTTATTATTATTATTATTATTATTATTATTACTAGAGGCCTGGTGCACGAAATTCATGCTCTCGGGGAGGGGGTGTCCCTCAGCCTGGACTGCACCCTATTGCAGTCTGGGAGCCCTCAGGGGATGTCTGACTGATGGCTTAGGCCTGCTCCCTGCAGACATCCCTGTGGGAGCGGGCCTAAGCCATCAGTTGGACATCCTTAGCATTGCTGTGGAGGTGGGAGAGGCTCCCACCACTGCTGCTGCGCTAGCCACCCATGAGCCCAGCTTCTGGCTGAGCAGCGCTCCTTCTGTGGAAGCACACTGACCACCAGGGGACAGCTCCTGCATTGAACATCTGCCTTCTGATGGTCAGTGCGTGTCATGGTGACTGGTTATTCTGCTGTTTGGTCAATTTGCATATTAGCCTTTTATTATATAGGATAATGTGTTATTATGGGCAAGGCCTCTAATTCAATTTTTTTAGGTAGTTAAAGGAAGGGGCAGTATTTTCACTTGAGTCTGAAGCTAAAATTGCCCTTAGTTCAAAAATCTGCATACCACTGGTACACATCTTGGTGAGGCTCATTCTGAGTTCCCACACTTCTTTTATGTGTATAAGTATTGGGAACCATCTTATCTCTTTAGTGAAAGGAACCTTTTGTTATGTTACAATGACTAACTTTATCTCATGAGTTGTGTTTCGGCTTCAAACCTGTATCCAGTATTCATGCAGCAACTTCAGCTCTTATGTTCAATATTAACCTGGCATGTCTTTTATTTTATTTTCTATAAATCTTTCTAGATTTTTATGTATTAGATAGGAATAGCCCATGGACATGGACAATAGTCTGGTGAAGACCTGGAAGGGGCGGGTACAGGGTGGAGGAGATCAATGGGAAAAACAAAAACTAAAACAAGGGGACATCTGTAATACTTTCAATAATAAAGATACATTTTAAATAAAGGAAAATATCTTAGTTTAAAGGAGTTTTATGTGAAATAATATAAGTAATTGCTCTACACTGTACTTTATATTCTCAACTCCTCTCAAAGAGATAGTAATTGAACTTATGTTCACTTAATGTTAATTGACCCTATGTTCATTGACTGCAGGACTGGCTTCCACCACGCCGACCCAGCACTGACTGCTACAGGGGCTGCAATCAGACCCTGCTTTTCTCTCCCAGCCTCTGTCCAGGTCTGATCGCAGCCCCCTCAGCAGTCAGTGCTGGGTTGCCTTGGCTGAGGTGCCCTCAGTGCTGCAGTCAGTGCTGGATCACCATGGTGACCCAGCAATGACTGCAGGACTGACTTCCACCATGCTGACCCAGCACTGACTGCTACCAGGGCTGCGATCAGACCCTGCTTTTGTCTTACAGCCTCTGTCCAGGCCTGATCGCAGCCCCCTGAGCAGTCAGTGCTGAGTCACCTCAGCTGAGGTGCCCACAGCCTGGCAGTCAGCCTGACTTGCAGTGGTTGATTGAGCCTTCAGTCGTTACAAACCCTGGCTCATATATATATATTATAAATTATATTTCTATATTTTATAGTTCTGACAATACAATCATATACCTGTTGTTTTTGTAAATAAATTAATAAAGGAGAATATTGCCCTAACTGGTTTTGCTCAGTGGATAGAGCGTTGGCCCGCGGATTGAAAGGTCCCAGGTTTGATTCCGGTCAAGGGCATGTACCTTGGTTGTGGGCACATCCCCAGTGGGAGGTGTGCAGGAAGCAGCTGATTGCTGTTTTTCTTTCATCGATGTTTCTAACTCTCTATCCCTCTCCTTTCCTCTCTGTAAAAAATCAATAAAATATATTTTTAAAAAAGAAAGGAGAATATTCAATTATATATTTGTATAATTAATTGCATAATTACCTTTACAGTGCTTTTTCGTGTGCAATTCAAATTACTCTCTGATTATCATTTCTTTCAGTCTGAATAAGTTCCTTTACTATTCTCCATAAGGCCAGTCTAACAGGACTTATTAATAAATTTTATTCAGTTTTTGCTTATCAGAGAATAACCTCATTTTGGCTTCATTTTTAGAATATCTTTCCTTGATATAACATTCTCGGTTGATTGGTTAACTTATTTTTATTTTTCTCTTTCAGCACACTGAAAATGTTGTCCCACTTGCCTTTAGTCTCTTTTATTTCTGATGAGAAGTCAAATGTTATTCTTACCTTGTGCATGTCTGATGTGTATCTCTTTGTGTTTATCATACTGATGGCATTTGAGCTTTTTAGATGTCTACATTAATTTTTATAAACAAATTTAGGAAGTTTTCAACCATTTTTTCTCTTTTTTGAGTATGTTCTTATTAACTTTAGAGAGAGGAAGGAAAAGAGATAGAGAGAGAGAGAGAGAGAGAGAGAGAGAGAGAGAGAGAGAGAGAGAGAAACATTGATGTGAAAGAGAAACATCAATCAGTTGCCTCCTACATCTCGCTACTAAGGATTGAGCCTGAAACACAGGCTTGTACTCTGACAGGGAATCAAACTATCAACCTTCTGGTACATGGGGTGATGCCCACCCAAATTAGCCACACCAGCCAGGATTCAACCATTATTTCTTGTACAGCCTCCCAACATGCATCCCAGGAGGGTTCTTCTTGTGTCTCTTTTGTGCCTCCTTGTTTTCATTAAGCTTATGATTTTTTGCTCCCATATTGCTTTAACCAAAAGTTTGTCTCTTTTTTTATTAATTAAATCTTTATTGTTCAGATTATTATATTTGTTCCTCTTTTTCCCCCCCATAACTCCCCTCCACCTAGTTCCCACCACACCCTCCTCCCTCACTCCCCACCCACTGTCCTCATCCATAGGTGCATGATTTTTGTCCAGTCTCTTCCCGCATCCCTCTCACCCCTTCCCCCCTCAAGATTAGTCAGTCCACTCCCTTTCTATGCCCATGATTCTATTATAATCACCAGTTCATTCTGTTCATCAGATTATGCACTTGATTTTCAGATTCACTTGTTGATAGATGTGTATTTGTTGTTCATAATTTGTATCTTTACCTTTTTCTTCTTCTTTCTCTTCTTAAAGGATACCTTTCAGCATTTCATATAATACTGGTTTGGTGGTGATGAACTCCTTTAGCTTTTTCTTATCTGTGAAGCTCTTTATCTGACATTCAATCCTGAATGATAGCTTTGCTGGATAAAGTAATCTTGGTTGCAGATTCTTGGCATTCATCACTTTGAATATTTCTTGCCACTCCCTTCTGGCCTGCAAAGTTCCTGTTGAGAAGTCAGCTGACAGTCGCATGGGTACTCCCTTGTAGGTAACTGACTTTCTTTCTCTTGCTGCTTTTAAGATTCTCTCTTTGTCTTTTGCTTTTGGCATTTTAATTATGATGTGTCTTGGTGTGGTCCTCTTTGGATTCCTTTTTTTGGGGGGTTCTCTGCACTTCCTGGACTTGTAAGTCTATTTCTTTCACCAGGTAGGGTAAGTTTTCTGTCATTATTTCTTCAAATAGGTTTTCAATATCTTGCTCTCTCTCTTCTTCTGGCACCCCTATAATTCGGGTGTTGGTATGCTTGAAGCTGTCCCAGAGGCTCTTTACACTATCTTTGTATTTTTGGATTCTTTTTCATTTTGCTTTTCCAGTTGGGTGTTTTTTGCTTCTTCGTATTTCAAATCATTGACCTGATTCTTGCGATCCTCTAGTCTGCTGTTGGGAGTCTGCATAATATTCTTTATTTCAGTCAGTGTATACTTAATTTCTAGTTGGTCCTTTATCACAACCTCAAGGGTCTCATTAGATTTCTTGTAGGTCTTATTAAGTTTATCAGCAGTTTCTAGAAAATTCTTGAAAAACCTTTAATATGTGGTTTCGAACTCTATATCCAGCATTTTTCTTTTCTCCATTTCTGTCATTTGTGTCCTTTCTCTTTGTCTCTGCATTTTTTATGCATCCCTGTGTTGATAAAGTGGTTTTCTGTACTAAGTGTCCTCTAGGGCCCAGTGGTTCAGCCTCCCCAATTACCTGAGGAGGACACACTTGGTGCACCCCTTGTGGTCTTTGTGCACAGTCTTGTTGTAGTTAAGCCTTGATTGTTGTAGGTATCACTGGGAGGAATTGACCTCCAGGCCAATTGGCTGTGAGAATCAGCTGTGTCTGCAGTGGGAGAACTTCTGTGCTGGAGAAACCCCTCTGGGGCAATACTTGCTTCAATGGGGCTTTGGTGCTCACTGAGTCTGCTCCCTGAGTGTGTCCTTTATCGTTCCATGGAGCTGCAAACTGGATGGTCCCACTCTGACCTCTGGGTACACTGGCTACTGGATCTCTAGGGAGGTGCTAATCTAGCCTCTTCCTGACGCTATCCCACAAAAGCCTCCCTGCAGGGCTTGGGTTCCACAGGATCAACAGGGCAGGGCTAGCAGTTATGGCTGCTCTCAGAGGCCCAGCTTCTCAGTGTCTCAGCAATCGCTGCAAGCCCCTCCGAAAGCTTCCCTCGAGTTCCGACCGATGCCAGACAGTTCCGCTTCTCCCATAAGAGTCTGGGTCCCCAGAGACTCACCTGGAACTGGAGGTCAGAGCCTGAGACTCCCTCTCGATTGAAAATGACAACCGCGCCCTCAGCTGCCAGCCCACTCTGTGTGCGCCTCTGTACCTTAGTATTTTACTTCTGCACTGCACCTCCTCTGAGTCTCGGTATGCTTTTCTCTTTCCTTCTAGTTGTAGAATTTCCACTCAGCCAGCCTTTCTGTGGTTCTGGATGATGTCCGTTCCGTCTTTTAGTTGTATTTTTGAGGTGGTTGTTCGAGGCAGCAAACTCCGGTGTTTACCTATGCCGCCATATTTCCCAATTCCCTGTCTCTTCCTTTAAACATTTTTCATTAAGATCTTTATTGTTTACAATCATGCACAGCAAAATATTTTTACTTTCCAGTGAGGAATAAGACATAAATAAATAATAGAAAACAGGTTAGTATAGAGGCCTTTTGTTATTAACTCAAAAATGTACTTTTTATATTTTGTGTTTATTTAAAATCAGGATTTTTTTAATCTCTCCAAAAGCAAAAATAAAAACAGAATATACACCAAAAAATCACTTTTATAAAATCATTGGTTATAAAGAAATAGAAAATCTGAACAAATTGCTAGTAAAGATATTGAAACCATAATTAAAATTCTCTCAAGAAAGGAAATCCCAGGACCAGATGGCTTCACTGGTGAATTCCTCCAAACATTTAAGTAAAAATTAATGCCAATTCTTCTCAAATTTGGCCAAAAAACAAACAAACAGAAAAAGGAAACACTTTCAAATTTATTGTAATAAGTCAGCATTACTCTGAAACCAAAACCAGACATCAATACTACAAAAAAAAGAGAAAAAGATAATTACAGGCCAATATCCCTAATGAATATAGATACAAAAATTCTAAACAAAATAGCAAACTGAATTCAATAGTACATTAAAAGACTCATACACTATGATCAGCAAGGAATTATTCCAGAGATGCAAGGATGTTTCAGCTGTGCAAATCAATTAATGTGATACACCACATTAACAAAATTGCAGGTAAAAATCATATGATACTCTTAATAGATGTAGAAAAGGCATTTGTCAAAAGTCAACATCTTTTCATGATAAGCAAAGGACTTATATGCATGCATATAGGCCTAACCAATGGACACAGACAACAGGAGGGTGAGGGCATGATTGGGGGGGGATGGGGGGTAATGTGGGGATAAGGACATATATGTAAAAACTTAATCAATAAAGAAATTAAAAAAAACTCCCCACAAACTGGGTGAAAGGGAATGTGTACCTCAACATAATAAAGGCCATCTATAGCAAGCCTGCAGATAACATTATACCAAGCGGTGAAAAGCTGAAATCTTTTCCTCTAATATTAGGAACAAGACAAGGATCACCATTACCACCACTTTTTTTCAACATAGTTGTAGAAGTTTTAGCCAGAACAATTAGGCAAGCCAATTTAATAAAAGGTATCCAAATTAGAAAGGAAGAAATAAACTTGTCTTTATTTGTAGATGATATAATATACAAAAACCCTAAAGACTTCACAAAAAATGTTAAAACTAATAAATGAATTCAGTAACATTACAAAAAACAAAGTCCACATTCAAAAAATTGGTTGCATTTTTATGCACCAAAAACAAATAATCAGAAACAAATTATAAACCAATCCCACTTATAATTGAATCAAAATGCTAAAATGCTTAGAAATAAATTTAACCAAGGTGATAAAAGACCCATACATTGAAAATTATAGCACATTGATTAAATAAATAGAAAAAAAACAATTGAAAAAATATTCCATGCTAAGGTAATGAAATAATTAATATTTTTAAAATTGTCACATTATCCAAAGTAATCTAAAGATTTAGTGCAAATCCTATCAAAATTCCAAGGACATTTTTCACAGAATTAGAGAGAAAAATTCTAAAATTTGTATGGGACCACAAAAGATTCTAAATAGTGAAAACAGTCTCAAGAAAACAGTATAAAGCCAGAGTAATAACACTTTCTGAGTTGAAAGTATATTATAAAGCTACAGCATACAGTATGATATTGGCATAAAAACAGATTCATAGATGAATGGGAAAGAATAAGCCCATGCATACATTGTCAATTATTTTATAAAAATGAGAAAAGATGGTCTCTTCAATACATATTGCTGGGAAAACTGGATAACCACATGCACGAGAATAAAACTGGACCCCTAACATCACCATATAAAAAAATCAACTCAAAATTAATTAAAGACTTGAATATAGAATCTTAAACCATAAAACTCCTGGAAGAAAATACAGGGTATAAGCTCCTTGATATCTGCTGTAGCAGTAATTTTTTGCATTTGACACCAAAAGCAAAATATAAACAAGTGGAAATATATCAAATTCAAAAAATAAAAATAAAAACCACAATACTACTATACAACAAAGGAAACCCTGAACAAAATGGAAAGGTAACTTACTGAATAACAGAAAATATTTGCAAATCAGTATATGACAAGGATTTTAATATCCAAAATATATAAATAACTAGATATATTATTTCATTTCATAGGAAAAATGAAAATAATAATATTAATAATCTGATTTAAAAATGGGTAGGGGAAATAAGTACACATTTTTCCAAAGAAAGCATACAAAGAGTCAACAGGTATATGAAAAAGTGTTCAGCACCTCTAATTATCAGAGTAATGCAAATCAAAATCATAATGAGATGTCACCTCACACCTGATAAAAATGGCTATCATCAAAATGTCAAGAAACAAGTTTAGATGAGGTTGGGATAAAGTAGGAATTCTGGTGCACTGTTGATGGCAATGCAAAATAATGCAGGTACTATGAAAGACAATATAGATATGCCTTCAAAAATTAAAAATATAACTACATATAATCCAGCAATCCACTTCTGGGTATATTTCCAAAGGAAATACAAACAGGATTTTGAAGTGTTATCTGCACTCATAGTATTCATTGCAGCATTATTCATAATAATCCAAATGTGGAAATGTTACTGGACTAAAAGGATCCATTTGTCTGTGTGCATCAAAGTCCAATCAAATGTAAATAGGAGTTTTCAGCCTAGAAAGGTTTATTTGTAAGGAAATGGCACCACTCCTGGAGTCTCAGGTAAGCTCATGCTTAAAGAACTGACTTCCCAATGGCTTTCAGGAGATGGATTATATAGGGGAAACATCATTAACCATGATGCCTAAAGGAGTTGAGTCATGGGCTTTACTGATTGGTTGGGGCCAGGGTAAGGAGTAATTGATCGTTTTTTGTCAGGTCCTGCACTCACCAGCCATGAGCCTGGCTTCTGGCTGAGCAGCACTCCTGCTGTGGGAGCGCACTGACCACCAGGAGGCAGCTCCTGCGTTGAGAGTCTGACCCCTGGTGATCAGTGTGTATCATAGCGACCGGTTGACAGGTCATTTGGTTGCTCGGTCACTTGGTCACTTAGGCTTTTATATATATACTAGAGGCCCGATGCACAAAAATTTGTGCACTGGCGGGGGTGTGTGTCCCTCAGCCCCACTTGTGCCCTCTCACAGTCTGGGACCCCTCGGGAGATAACGACTTGCTGGCTTAGGCCTGCTCCCTGGTGGCAGAGGGCAGGCCCAATCCCTAGGTGCCTGCCCTGCAGCTCCTGGTCGGGCTCAGAGCAGGGACGATTGGGGAGTTGGGGCGCTGCCCCCTGTCATGCACAGAGCAGGGTGGATCAGTGGGTTGTGGTGCCATCCCTGTCACATACAGAGCAGGGCCGATCAGGGGTTTGGGGAGCTCCCCCATGTCACGCACAGAGCAGGGCCGATCAGGGGGTTGGGAGCTCCCCCGTCACACACAGAGCAGGGGCGATCAGGGGGTTGGGGAGCTCCCCCCTTTCAGGCACAGAGCAGGGCAGATCAGGGGGTTGGGGCACCTTCCCCTTTCACAAACAGGGCAGATAGGGAGGTTGTGGCCCCACCCCCTGTCACACACAGAGCCACAGGGCCATCAGGGGTTTTGGGCACTGCCCCCTATCAAGCTGCTCCAGGGGCCAGGAGGCCTGGCTGCTCTGCTGATCCCAGGTTCAGGAGGCCTCGAGGCACCGCTGATCCCGGTGCTGGGAGGCATATTACCCTTTTATTATACAGGATAGAGGCCTGGTGCACAGGTGGGGCCTGGCTGGTTTGCCCTGAAGGGTGTCCTGGATCAGGGTGGGGGTCCCCACTGGGGTGCCTGGCCAGTCTGGGTGAGGGGCTGAGGGCCGTTTTCAGGCTGGTGGGCGACTGAAGCTCCCAACCTCTCCTTTTTTTTTTAATTCTTGGATTTATTTACCTTTTATGGCTGTCACTGGAGGTGAGAGCCGGCTTTAGCTATGAGACCTCCGCTGCTGAAAGCAGGTTTCTGGCTTTGGTTACCTTCTGTATTTGAAACTTTGTTGCGACTCCAGCTCTGAGATCCCGGCTGACTGAAAGCAGATTTCTGGGGTTTTGTTTAGCTTCTATATTTGTAACAATGTTTCTTAGAGAGAGGCTCAGAGGCCGGCAGCGGCAGGAGGGGAAACTTGGCTTCCTCCATCACTGGAGCAAGCAAGCCTCCTGTTCGCATCAGTTGCCTGGCTGCCGACCTCCATCTTGGTTGGCAGCTAATTTGCATATCGCCCTGATTAGCCAATGGGAAAGGTAGCGAAGTTATGGCTAATTACCATGTTTCTCTTTTATTAGATAGGGGATATATATATATATATATATATACACACTAATAAAAGACAAACATGCAAATTGACCGTACCTTCGCTATGCCTTAAGCCACGCCCACCAGCCAATCAGAGCTGCTATATGCAAATTAACCCTACCAAGATGGTGGCCAGCAGCCACAGAGTTGGAGCAAGCAGGAGGCTTGGTTGCCCCAATGATGGAGGAAGCCAAGCTTCCCGCCTGCCGCGGTTGGCCCTGAGCCCCACTCAAAGCAACAAAGTTTCAATTATAGAAGGTAAATAAACCCCAGATACCTGCTTTCAGCAGGCCGTGGCCATGGAGCTGGAGCGAGCAGGAGGCTTCGGTTGCCCCTGGTGATGGAGGAAGCCAAGCTTCCCTCCCGCCAGCCCTGGCTGGCTCTGAGCTCCTCTCAAGGCTACAAAGTTTCAATTATAGAAGGTAAATAAATCCCAGAATAAATAAGAAATAAAGGAGAGGCTGGTAGCTTCCGTAGCTGGGGGGGGCTTGGCCAACCTGAAAATGACCCTCAGCCCCTCACCCAGACTGGCCAGGCACTCCAGCGGGGACCCCACCACCCTAAAGGGGGTGTGGCCAGCCTGCAAACAGCCATCAGCCCCTAACCCATGCTGGCCAAACCTCCATGGGGTGAGGGTCCCCACTGGGGGTGGGTCTTGACCAGCCTGCAAACAGCCATCAGCCCCTCACCGAGGCTGGCCAGGCACCCCAGTGGGGACCTCCCCCTTGAAGGGGGTGTGACCAGCCTGCAAACAGTCATCAACCCCTCACCCAGGTTGACCAAACCTCCATGGAGTGAGGGTCCCCACTGGGGGGGTCTTGACCAGCCTGCAAACAGTCATCAGCCCCTCACCCAGGCTGACCAGGCACCCCAGTGGGGACCCTCACCCTGAAGGGGGTGTGACCAGCCTGCAAACAGCCATCAGCCCCTCACCCAGGCTGGCCAGGCACCCCAGCGGGACCCCCACCCTGATCCAGGACACCCTTCAGGGCAAACCAGCTGGCCTCCACCAGTGCACCAGGCCTCTATCCTATATAATAAAAGGGTAATATGCAAATTGACCCTAACAGTAGAATGACTGGGAATGACTGGTCACCGTGACACACACTGACCACCAGGGGCCAGACGCTCAGTGCAGGAGCTGTCCCCTGGTGGTCAGTGTGTGCCCACAGGGGAAGCTCTGCTCAGCCACAAGCCAGGCTGCCAGCTGCCAGCACAGTGGTGGTGGTGGGAGCCTCTCCCGCCTTCTCAGCAGCGCTAAGGATGTCCAACTGCAGCTTAGGCCTGCTCCCCGCTGGCAAGTGGACATCGCCTGAGGGCTCCTGGGCTGCCAGAGGGATGTCTGACTGCCAGCTTAGGCCCAATCCCCTGGAGAGAGGGCCTAAGCCTCCAGGTGATCATCCCCTGAGGGGTTGGACTGCAAGAGGGCACAGGCCAGGCTGAGGGAACTCCCCGAGTGCACAAATTTTTGTGCACCGGGCCTCTAGTATATATATATATATATATATATATATATATATATATATATATATATATTATACTGTATTATATACTTGAAAGTTACTAAAGGAGTAAATCTTAAATGTTCTCACCACACACACAAAAAAATGGATATTTTTATTATGTGAACAATGTTTTAGCTACGATGGTAGTAATCACTTTGCTATATATAAATGTATCAAATCAACACGTTGTATACCTTAAACATACACAATGTTGTCTATCAATTATATCTTGATAAAGCACGGAAAAATATCAGTGCTCCATCATTAAAAATAAAATGAGAAGCAATCTTTAAAGTGTCTTTCAGTACACTGTAAAAGACCACAAAGATAAATAATCCAATCAAAAAATGGGCAAAAGACCTAAATAGACACTTTTTGAAAGAGGACATACAGAAGGCCAAAAGACATATGAAAACATGCTCAAAGTCACTAATCATCCAAAACATGCAAATCTAAATGACAGTGAGGTACCATCTCACACCTGTCAGAATGGCTATCATCAACAAATCAACAAACAACAAGTGCTGGAGAGGATGTGGAGAAAAAGGAACCCTCTTACATTGCTGGTGGGGATGCAAACTGGTGCAGCCTCTGTGGAGAACAGTATGGCATTTCCTCAAAAAATTAAAAATGGAACTCCCATTTGACCCAGTGATCCAACTTCTTGGAATATATCCCAAGAAAACAGAAACACCAATCAGAAAGGATATATGCACCTCTATGTTCATAGCAGCACAATTTACAATAGCTAAGATTTGGAAACAACCTATGTGCCCATCAGCAAATGAGTGGGTTAGAAAACTGTGGTACATATACAGAATGGAATACTACGCTGCTGTAAAAAGGAAGAAATTCTTACCATTTGCAACAGCATGGATGAAGCTAGAGAGCATTGTGCTAAACGAAATAAGCCAGCCAGAGAAAGATAAATATCACATGATCTCACTCATTTGTGGAATATAATGAACAACATAAAATGATGAACAAAAATAGAACCAGAGACAAAGACGCATCAAGCAGACTGTACAACCTATGAGGGGTGAGGAGGTAAGAGTTCAACCAAAGGACTTGTATGCATGCATATGAGAAAAACCAATGGACAAAGACAGTAGGGGTGTGAGGCTTGTGCTTGGGAGAAGGGGTGGCAGGGGAAAATTCAATGGGGGAAAAAAGGAGACTCATGTAAAACTTTAAACAATAAAGAATTTTTTAAAAAGATGTTCAGACAGATACACAAACAAGTGCAACTCTTCTGTGAATGCTGCTATATAGGAATTAAACTCTTTTTAAACCTAAGCAGCAGACAAAGAGAATGTTTTTGTTTATTCTGATTGACTGCAGATATGACCTATTAAAACAGAAATATATATATTGAATAAAGCTAGGAAGCCTACTAACTATGACTATTTTAAATTCTATCTTATAGAGGAATTAGAGCAGTGATGGCTTTTGAGCTCAGCGCGTCAGCATTTTGAAAAACCCTAACTTAACTCTGGTGCCGTGTCACATATAGAAATTTTTGATATTTGCAACCATAGTAAAACAAAGATTTATATTTTTGATATTTATTTTATATATTTAAATGTAATTTAACAAATAAAAATCAACCAAAAAAATGAGTTCGCGTGTCACCTCTCACACGCGTGTCATAGGTTCGCCATCACTGAATTAGGATCTAGATAGATAGATGATGATAGATAGGTAGGTAGATAGATAGATAGATAGATAGATAGATAGATAGATAGATGATAGATAATAAAACCAAGGACAATTTGTGATCTGCCTAAGTTCTGATAAAATTGGTTAATGTCTATCGCATTTATTTAACTATAAAGGTAAAAGATGATAGTTTGCCCCATACCTGCCTTGCTATTGTGTTCTTTAGAATTAGCAGGGATTTCTAAAGTGTAAAGTACTTATTAAATTGGTTTGGCAATTTTAAATGTGAATAAGTGCTTACGAAATTCTGAAAATTGTAGAGAAGTGGGAAGAAGATACTGTCCATGGAATTGAAGGAACTGGGCATAGATATTCTAATAATGAAAAGAAACACTTTGAAGGCATTTTTGTTTTAGTTAACAGTTTGTTAATGTTGAGGTTTAAATCACTAGAACCACTCTTGGAAAACAAGTATCTCCTTAATTCAAAGTGCCAAACATTGATAGTGCTGCCATAATAGAGGTTGAATAGATTAAGAACACAAGAGCAAGCAGTTTGCATGTGCTAAAAAAAGAAATGAAATCCTATGTCTTAAGATACAGGGAGGCAATCAAATGTTTGGTGGTGCTTTTCTTCATACTGAGGCAAGAAATTGGATAGTCTGTGATTGGTCTGCTATAAAATGCCATTTTAGTTAGCAATTTGCTCAGTGTAGGAAAAATCACATCCTCTCTCCATTATTAGTAACCTAAGGGGGTATTTAAAGGATAAGTGTTTCTCATTCATTTAAGAGCTTAAAAAAAATCCACACACTTTCTTGAGAAAAGTAGAAGAATAAATGCATTCAGGAAAATGCAAGCTACACAAGAAATGTTCCAATGTCACTATTTTGATGAAGAAATAAAATGTAAAGAACAAATTCGGTTTACCATTAATATCCTATACCTAAAGTACCTAGAAAAAGTATATGCTAGTTGTGGTGATATTCACTCATCTTACATAGGCTGAAATTTCTATAAATTATCTGAATATAGAATGTATCAACTCTGAAAATCTTACACTTCTTTTTCTGTGATCAATTAAAATTACATTTTCTTCAAGAAATCTCTGGAATTTACTTTATAAGAATTGATGACTCCTTTAAGAACACCCACATATCATGTTTTTATTAATCTCTATTGTTATATATATGTATATATATATGTGTGTGTGTGTGTGTGTGTGTGTGTGTGTGTGTGTGTGTGTATGTTATCAGTCATACTGCCTAGTATATACACCTAGTAATGTTTTTTGCACTGATAGGCACTTAATAAATATACTTGTTAAATAGAATTTAAGACTCAAAAGAGAGACGCGTCCCAGGTCGTCTCCCGGAGCAAATGGAGTAAGCAGCTGAAACTAATAATACCCACTCCAAATTGGTGAGACTACTCAGCTGGTGAGATGGTTTTCAGCCGGGAAGGGCAGAGCTCCCCTGGAAAGGTAAAAAACCAGGGATCTGGGCAGGAAAGTTTGCCAGACCTCTGAGCCCAGAGGGTTAGAGGAAGACCGCGTGGCAGACAGTCGGTCCCTTGGGACAGGCACAGCCCCTGACTGGGGAAAGGAGATCTGCGGGATTCCTGGTGCCGCCGGGGAATTTGAGAGCTGGGTTCTGTGATCACGGAGGGCTGAGCCTAAAGGGGGCAGCCTGAAGAGCTGACCAGAGCATGCAGTGCCGATAATAGAAGAGCTTGTAGAGGGTCAGCCTTCCCTGTTTCCGCGGCCGGCGTTTGCTTGTTTATTTTCACTGAAACCTGTTCATGAGACACTTCGGATACAGACACTCACCTGTGCTGAAGAGAGGGAGAAGGTGCGGACGAGTGGAATCTGGGGAGAGACTGAGGGGAGAGGGGGGGCCGGGAGAGGTGGCAGCGAATTGAGTGTTGAGACACCCCTGGGACCAAGATCAGGGAAGCCATTCTCTCCGGAGGGTGGGACTCCCCTACCTAACCCCCAGGCAAGGAGCACATCTACACCCAGATTCCACCCTGAACGAGATCAAGGATTAAAATAATCTGATCAGTCCCTGGGAGTTAACAGGGTCTGGCCTATAGAGGGATTTTCAATCCCAGCAACAACACAGAGCAGGGTAACGATTAAAGAAACAGCTCTGGATAGTTGACCTCCCCAAACCAGTTTTAAGTGCGATAGAGAAGCCATATAGCCTCAGAGGTCAACCCCAGAACACTGCCACTCGGAGGCTGAGCCACAAACTGACTCTTTGCTAAACACAAATTAAGGCAGTCTGGGAAACAAACACGGCCTGCTTTAAAATAAGGACTGTGGTTTACAACACGGAGGAACAGTGTATCACAGGGAAATTCAAAACTCTCCTGAATACCTGACAGGACTAAGGCGAGCCATACTGACGAGTAGAAGAACAGAAGGACCTTCACTACTGCAATTTTTTTTTCTTTTTTCACCTTTTAACTAAGAAACCAATTTTTTTTCTTCTTTTTCCATCACCTGATTTTACCCATTTAATTACTACATTTTTATTTTTAACCAGTATTATTACTGCTACCATTTTACCATTTTATAAAGTGCCATTTTACTTTCTCTTTATTTTATTTTGGGATTAGTGTTCTCCATTCTATTCTCATAGTTCCTTTAGCAACAATTTTCCCTACCTCAATTTTACCTCCATGCTAAAACCCTCTCCCTCGCATTTCCCCTTTTGTTGTCCTGTTTCTCTTACCCTATTCCTGCTTTAGATTTCCCTATTCCTTCTGTTTAACTCCTGTCAAAATTTCACCCTACATATATATCCTATTTCCAATCCACTGCTCTAAATCTTTATACACATACCCCTTATCTTTCTTCACTATCCAAAATTTTTCTTTTTTCTCTTCTTTTATCTTTCTATTGTTTTGTTGCTGTTTGCTTGATTGTTGAGTATATTGTTTTTTTGTTGTTGTTGCTTGTTTTTGTGTGTGTGTGTCTGTGTGTGTGTGTGTGTGTTTTAGGACTGGTTGTGAGGCTGTTTTGCTTTTTCTTTTTATTTTTTTCCGCTGGTTTTCGCCCTCCCTCTACCCATCCCCCCCGGTTATTTTTGTGCTTCTGTTTTCCCTTGCCTCTCTTGATATTATTGGTTGTTTCTAGTTTGCATTCATCCCCAGGGAGCTGTTGCTGGAATTTGTTGGGATTAGTGGCGGTTCTATAGGAGTTTTCTCCGCGTATAAATAGTCTATTCCCCTCTTCCATTTCATTCTCTCTTTTCATTCTCTTTTTTTTTCTTTTCTTTTCCCTCTTTTATCCCCCCCCTCCTTTTTCCCAATTTCATTTTTGCACTCCTTTTTTTTTGGTCCCTACTTTTCTTTTCTCTTCTTTTCTTTTTTCTCTTTTATCTTTTTATCTTCTTTCTTCCTTATCTCCTAATTCTCTTAATTCGGGTGGTCACCTTTATTTGGGGTTATTAATATCGTGAATATATTAGTGTTTAGTGCCTGGTACGTGGTGCCTTGTTGTGTTGTATTTTGTGCCTTTAAATCAACGCAGCAGATCCAAGCAACAGCAGCCTCCTGAGCACCACACCCTCTGTCTGAGGAACAGCAGCTGTACGTGAAACCTCCCCCCACCAGACACAAAAGCCACCACAGCTGTGAACAGCACCCAGCAGAGGAGCTGCTGCCAAATGAGGAGCAGCTGCTACCGCAACCGCCTGAAGAGCAACCACAGCCCAAGGAGTCACTGCCACCCAGGGAGCAGCCACTGAACGACTAAACGTCTAGATATGTCAATGAGATCAAACATGGGTAGACAAAGAAACTCCAAAATAAAGAAAAAGAGGACTCACCAGAAGAGCAGCTAAGTGATACAGAGGCATGCAACATGACAGAAAAAGAATTCAGAATAAGGGTCCTAGAGTGCATAAACCGGATGGAGGAAAAAATCAATAACATATGCAAGAAGCTAGAAGAAACAGATGAAAAAATCAACAACTTAAGTAAGACCCAAGAAGAAATGAAGAGCGATATAGCTGCAATAAAAAACACCATTGAAAGTATCAACAGTAGACTAGGAGAAGCAGAGGACCAAATTAGTGAATTAGAAGACAAGGAAGCAAAACACACCCAAACTGTACTGCAAGTGGAGAAAAAAATTAAAAGACAGGAGGAGAGTCTAAGGGAGCTTTGGGGCAACATGAAACAAAACAACATACGAATCATAGGGGTGCCAGAACAACAGAAAGATGAACAAGGCTTAGAAAACCTACTTGAAGAAATATCAGAAAATTTCCCTGAGGTGGGGAAGAAAAAAGTCCCACAAGCCCAGAGAGTCCCAAAAGAGGTGAACCCGAAAAGACCCACACCAAGAGACATCATAATTACCATGGAAAATTTAAGGACAAAGAGAGAATCTTACAGGCTGCAAGAGAGAGACAGAAAGTTACATACAAGGGATCTCCCATTAGATTATCAAATGATTTCTCAACGAAACACATCAGGCCAGAAAAGAATGGACAGAAATTTACAAAGTGATGCAAAGCAAAGGACTGAATCCAAGAATACTCTATCCAGCAAGGCTATCATTCAAAATTGAAGGGGAAATAAGAAGCTTCACAGACAAAAAAAGGCTAAGGGAGTTTATCACCACCAAGCCAGAAATACAAGAACTGCTAAAGAGACTGGTGTAAAAAGAAGAAATAAAAATCCCAGAAAGAAAACAGCCACACACAAAAAAAGAAATGGCTACAAACAAGTACCTTTCAATAATAACTTTAAACGTAAACGGACTAAATGCTCCAACCAAAAGACATCAAGTGGCTGAATGGATAAAAAAAATGACCCATACATCTGCTGTCTACAAGAGACCCACCTCATTAGAAGGGACTCACAAAGACTGAAAGTGAAGTGATGGAAAAATATCTTTCAGGCAAATGGAAAGGAAAAGAAAGCTGGGGTAGCAATACTTATATCGGTCAAAATAGACCTCAAAGTGAAGGCCATAATAAGAGATAAGGAAGGAAACTTCATAATACTAAAGGGATCAATACAACAAGAAGATATAACTCTGGTAAACATATATGCACCCAATGAAGGAGCCCCCAAATTCATAAAAAAACTCCTGCAAGATATCAAAGGAGAGGTCAACAACAATACAATCAGAGTAGGGGACTTTAATACACCACTGACATCACTGGATAAGTCCTCTAGACAAACAATCAGCGAAGAAACAGCAATCCTAAATGACTCACTGGATCAGATGGACTTAATAGACATCTTCAGAACACTTCACCCCAAAGCCACGGAATATACATTCCACTCTGATGCTCATGGAACATATTCAAAAATAGACCACATATAGGGTCACAAGCAAAGTCTCCCCAAATTCAAGAAGATTGAATCAAATCATAAAAAGCATCTTCTCAGACCACAATGGCATAATATTAGAAATAAAGTACAATAAAAACAATCCCAAATACTCAAACTCTTGGAAGCTGAATAGCATGTTATTAAATATTGATTGGGTTAACAATGAGATCAAAGAAGATATCAAAAACATCCTGGAAACTAATGACAATGAAAACACAACAATCCAAAACCTATGGGACACAATGAAAGCAGTCCTGAGAGGGAAGCTTATAGCTCTACAGGCCTATCTCAAAAAAACAAGAAAAAATGGTAGTAAATCATCTAACTCTACAGCTCAAGGAATTAGAAAGACAGCAACAAGAAAACCCCAGAGTGAGCAGAAGAAAGGAGATAATAAAGATTAGAGCAGAAATAAATGACATAGAGACCAAAAAAACAATACAGAAAATCAATGAAGCCAAGAAGCTGGTTCTTTGAAAGGATAAACAAAATTGACAAACCTCTAGCCAAGGCTCACCAAGAAGCAAAGAGAGACGACCCAAATCAACAAAATCAGAAACGATAGAGGCGAAATAACAACAGACCCCACAAAAATACAAATGATTATTAAAAAATACTATGGACAGCTCTACTCCAACAAACAAGACAACCTGGAGGAAATGGACAAATTCCTAGAAAAATACAACATTACAAAACGCCATCAGGAAGAATCTAAAAATCTCAATAGGCCAATAACTATTGAAGAAATTGAAGCAGTCATCAAAATGCTTCCAGCAAACAAAAGCCCAGGACCAGACGGCTTCACAGGGGAGTTTTACCAAACATTCAAGGAAGAACTAAAACCTATCCTCCTCAGACTACTACAAAAAATTCAAGAGGAAGGAACACTTCCAAGCTCATTCTATGAAGCCAGCATCACCCTAATACCAAAACCAGGTAAAGACAACACAATGAAAGCGAATTACAGGCCAATATCCCTCATGAACATAGATGCCAAAATCCTCAACCAAATCTTAGAAAATCGGATCCAGCAGTACATCAGAAAGATCATACACCATGACCAAGTAGGATTTATCCCAGGAATGCAAGGGTGGTACAATATCCGCAAATCAATAAACGTGATACATCACATAAACAAATTGAAAGAAAAAAACCACATGGTCATATCAATTGATGCAGAAAAAGCATTTGACACAATTCAACACCCATTTTTGATAAAAACTCTCAGCAAGGCGGGAGTAGAAGGATCATACCTCAACATAATAAAAGCCATATATGACAGGCCCACAGCAAACATCATACTCAATGGACTAAAACTAACACCATTTCCCCTAAGAACAGGAGCAAGACAGGGATGCCCACTCTCACCACTCCTGTTCAGCATAGTACTGGAAGTAATAGCCATCACAATTAGGCAAGAAGAAGAAATAAAAGGCATCCAAATTGGAAAAGAGGATGTAAAACTCTCCTTATTTGCAGATGACATGATATTATACATACAAAACCCTAGAGACTCTATCAAAAAGCTACTAGACTTAATACATGAATTTGGCAATGTAGCAGGATACAAAATTAACCCCAAGAAATCTATGACATTTCTATACACCAATAGTGAACTTTCAGAAAGAGAGATTATAAAAACAATCCCAGTTACCATCACATCAAAAAAATTAAGCTACCTCGGAATAAACTTAACTAAAGAGGTAAAAGACCTCTACTCAGAAAACTACAGGACATTGAAAAAAGAGATAGAGGAAGACATAAACAGATGGAAGAACATACCGTGTTCATAGATTGGTAGAATCGACATCATTAAAATGTCCATACTACCCAAAGCAATCTATAAATTCAACGCACTTCCCATTAAAATACCAACGGCATACTTCATAAATCTAGAACAAACTCTCCAAAAATTCATCTGGAATAAAAAAAGACCCCGAATAGCTGCAGCAATCCTGACAAAGAACAAAGTAGGTGGGATCTCAATACCAGATATCAAGATGTATTACAAAGACACTGCTCTCAAAACTGCCTGGTACTGGCACAAGAACAGGCATATAGATGAATGGAATAGAATAGAGAGCCCAGAAATCTGTTGGAACAAATATGCTCAATTAATATTTGACAAAGGAGGCAAGAACATACAATGGAGCCAAGATAGTCTCTTCAATAAATGGTGTTGGGAAAATTGGACAGATATATGCAAGAAAATGAAACTAGATCACCAACTTACAGCATACACAAAAATGAACTCAAAATGGATAAAGGACTTAAATGTACGACAGGAAACCATAAAAATTCTAGAAGAATCCAAAGGCAACAAAATCTCAGACATATGCCGAAGCAATTTCTTCACTGATACAGCTCCTAGGGCACTTGAAACGAAAGAGAAAATGAACAAATGGGACTACATCAAAATAAAAAGCTTCTGCACAGCAAAAGAAACCATCAACAAAACAATGAGAAAACCCACTGCGTGGAAAAACATATTTGCCAATGTCATATCTGATAAGGGCCTTATCTCCAAAATTTATAGGGAACTCATACAACTTAACAAAAGGAAGATAAACAATCCAATCAAAAAATGGGCAAAGGACCTAAATAGACACCTTTCAAAAGAGGACATTCAGAAAGCCAAGAGACATATGAAAACATGCTCAAAGTCACTAATCATCGGAGAGATGCAAATCAAAACAACAATGAGGTACCATCTCACACCTGTCAGACTGGCTATCAACAACAAATCAACAAACGACAAGTGCTGGAGAGGATGTAGAGAAAAAGGAACACTCGTGCACTGCTGGTGGGAATGCAGACTGGTGCAGCCACTATGGAAGACAGTATGGAGTTTCCTCAAAAAACTATAAATGGAACTCCCATTTGACCCTGTGATCCCACTTCTAGGAATATATCCCAAGAAACCAGAAACACCAATCAGAAAGGATATATGCACCCCTATGTTCATAGCAGCACAATTCACCATAGCTAAGATCTGGAAACAGCCTAAGTGCCCATCAGTAGATGAATGGATTAGAAAACTGTGGTACATCTACATGATGGAATACTTTGCTGCTGTAAAAAAAGAAGGAACTCTTACCATTTGCAACGGCATGGATGGAACTGGAGAGCATTATGCTAAGTGAAATAAGCCAGTCAATGAAGGAAAAATACCACATGATCTCACTCATTCATGGATAATAGAGACCATTATAAACTTTTGAACAATAATAGATACAGAGGCAGAGCAGCCTCAAACAGATTGTCAAACTGCAGCGGGAAGGCCGGGAGGAGAGGGGGGGGCAGGAGGGAGAGGGTAAGAGATCAACCAAAGGACTTGTATGCATGCATATAAGCATAATAAATGGACATAAGACACTGAGGGTTAGGGGAGGCCAGGAGATTGTCATGGGCTGGGGAAAAAAGGGACACATATGTAATACCCTTTGTAATACTGTAAGCAATAAAAAAAAAGACTCAAAAGAAAAAAAATGAAATTGCTCTAATATTGTGGAAACCTTGTGTGTCATATTGAAGCCTACATTTCCAAAATGATCTATACTCTTCAGAGGACTGTACCTTATAAAGGATTTAGTGCATCCCCTTTTATAATTGTTACCTTTTTACCTCAGGGCATAAATACATTTTCTTATTTGTTGAAGTAGTAATTTCCTTATAAAAATGTTTTACTTGGGTTGAACTTGAATAGCAGATGTTTTAGAGTAAATATGGCTTCCGTTACTTTATATACAGGGTGAAGAACTATGCTCTATTACTGGTTCCCAAACTTCATCTCAAATTATTATAATTTAAGGGAGCTTTTATAGAAATGAGCATACCCAAATACCACCAAAAATTCAAACATTTTAGAATGTTTATTTGAGGCACAATGAGCAAAAGATGATGGGTAGAAAAAGAAGATGTATTGACTATTTTTTTTGCCTACCCAACATCCTTTTCCTCTTTATTTGGTATTAGCACCTCCATTTTATTTTGAGGAAATCCCATTCTGTTTAAAAACACATACTACTGGTTGAGTTATCCTATCCCCAATTCCTGTAAGCCCTAGACATAATCTTATAACAGTGGTTGGTGGCCAAGCATAGTACTATATTTCATTAATCACAGTGATTGGGTGAGAAATATGCACAGAAACTAAGCATTATCAATTAGTGGCTGCACAGGTTGATAACTAAGTAGAATAAAAATAATGGAAGATCATTTTGCCATCACGTAGAGAGAACGTTCCTGAAAATTATGCCAACACTGAGGAGAGGAAGACCAAGAGATGGAAAAAGAAAGATTACTCACAGCAACATGTGCTCTCCTAGATCCAGTTATGCACCCTGTATGGGATAACTTTAATTTTATCCTTTAGGCACACACCACGCCTTTTTCTCCTGTACTTTGTGTCTTTGTAGAATGACCAATATGTACTCATTAAAGTGCTTCCTTGCATTCTAGTTTCACTTTGAGTTTGGCTATTGGAGTCAACAACAGGAAATTGAAATGTGGGATGATGTTGAGGTCATTCTTCCTGGTTTATTAACTGATAAATTGCTATGTATCCAGTTACTTATTTTTTGTTCAGAACACTACAATTTATGTTAGAAAGGTCCCCTCCACACACCTATACATAATGACTTCCAGTAATTATTCTCTCCCATGAGCCATGAGGCCTAGTGATAATAATTGCTCCCTGCTATTTTCATCCTGTAAGTATCGTATTGTCTTGTATCGGTTTCTCTAATAACTGTTCATATCTTTGTAAGCTGGCACTTTACAAAGCTGTCATCTAATTAAAATAAGTTATTTCTTTGGAAAATACTTGACTCCACAGATTTAGTCCAGCATAGTAACAGTAACCCTCAATTTGATTGATATTGCTGCAGAAGGATATTATATTATTTGCTAAATGTTATTTTCTGATTGTTTCTTGAACTGTCTGTACAAAGATAAGGTATATTAATAGTAAAAACAAAAGATCAGGCATTCACTAGGAAAAACAAATCAATGATAAATATTTATGTATACTAAATTCAATGGTTCGTTCCAAATCCAAAACAAACAAACAAAAACTTTTGGCTAGCTGTAGAAAGTCATTGATGGATATAATGAGAGTCCTACATTCCCAGTCATCCTAGGCATAAGCTTAGTTCAGGGTTAGTAGCCTGAAATCTTTTACCTTGATTTCCTTGCAAAGCAAGTGGATAAGCAAACAACAACAAAAAACCCTGCACACATGCACATTATACTAATATTTAAAAAGAGTGCTACAAATAATTACCAATGTTCCAAGAAATGCTAAGAGTGCTAGTTGAAGCACTTTCCCTTAAGTGTGACCAGGCTTGACATTGAAATCAAATCCATTTTCACAAGATGTGTAATCTCATAACTTTTAGTTAATATGCTAAGAATTACTTGGCATTTCTTGTGAAGGAGGAAAGAAGATTTATTAACCAGCTTCTTGGAAAATCAAAGACACTAAATGTTTTCTGTATTACTGTTTAAACGTTTTCTACTATATTTCTCATCTTTTATAAGTTCGTATAAATTAAATTAAATTGATTTCCTTTTTATAGAAAACATTTTAAAAATTCCACATTACATTGCTATTAAAATAAAGATAATTTTTCATACATTACTCATAAATATTTATTGTTAAGACTTTATTCATGAACCTATAGTATTATGTGGCATTTAAGTATTTTAATATTAACAACACAATTGAGATCCTCACATTACTTATAGTTTTGTTCTGTAAATACCACAATTTTCCTTTCCTAAACTTTTGTAGGCATTTAAATCCCAGTCCTCTGTTAATGACCAACATTATTAAGACTGGTCATTCATAGATAAATATTATTTACTCTTTTCTGTCACATTAAAAAAAAAAAGTCCTGAAGTAAAATAGTACATTTATTTTCTTATTTTTAATGGTTTGTTTCATTTCTTTATTTTTACCTTCAGTATTCCATAATATACAACACATTAAAATTATAATAAAATATATAGTTCAATAATTTATCTCAAGTCAATACCTGTGTGGCCACAAAACAAATAAAAATAAAATAAAACATTATGTTCTTTCACAATCTTTACAGTCCCTCTTGCCAGAAAAGTTGCTTCATATGTAATTCACATCATGCCTTTTATGGTGAATATATCCTTGATTATCTTTATTCTATTAACAACTAAACATTTGTTATTCAACATATCATTTAGTTTTCACTGTAATTTGCACTTTACACATAGAATCACAAGGATATTTTTTGTTTGTCATTTCCTTCTCTTAATATTTTGTATGTAACCTCTGTTTAGGTTTCTAATAACAAATGTAATTCTTTGCGTGACTACACCACAATTGATTATTTGATAGATATTTGATGGTTTTCCAATTTGGAGCAATTATTAAAAGCTGCTAAGAGCATTCTAGTATACAGGTCTTCCTGCAAATTGAAATTGCTAAGCCGTACCTCGATCTCTTCAGTGTTAGCAGATGATGCCAAATGGTTTCCCCAGCATGGCTGTACCAATTTAAACACTCACCACATTTTATGAGAGTTCCCTTTGCTTAACATTTTCAACATTTCTCATAGTTTTTGCCACTTGATTATGGTAATTTATGTAATTATATTTCAATATAGTTTTATTGTACATTTCTCTAATTGAAATGGATATTAACTCATATGTTTATTGGTCATTCAGATACCTTCATATGTGAGGAGATTATTCATTTTGGGGGGACTGTTTTTTCTTATAGATTTGTAAATTTTTACTTCTTTTTCAGTTATATAAGTTGCAAATACTTTCTCCAAGGCTTATGTTTTCACTTTCTTGTGTCCTATAATAACTAGAGGATCTTACTTTCAATGCATTTTGATTTACCAACCTTTTAATTTATATTTAGGATTTTCTATGTAATGTGCAAATAGTCTTTTCCTATCACTATTTAATTCATGTATTTTCTTATACTGTTTTCTAGGAACAGCATTGTTTGCCTTCATGATTAAATATATATTCAGTCTGGAAATCATTGTTATATTGACCCATATTCAGCTACCTCGGTATAATATTTCATTTTAATTACCTAATTTCTTTCTATTTGACAAGTGGGAGTCTAAATTTGTTGCTGAGTCTGACATAACCCTAGAAGTTTGTTGTAGTTGTTTTATAAATTTTTTATATCTTTTTTAACAGCTTTATTGATATATGATTAATGTATTATAAAATTTATTCAAGGTGTAAAATTCATTGGATTTTAGTATATTTAAAAATATGTGCAGCAACACCACAGTCAATTTTAGTACATTTTTCTTATCTCAAAAAGAAAGCCTGTAGTCTTTAACTACAACCTTTTTATTTCCCCATTCCCCCCGCAAAGCAACCACTAATCTACCTTCTGTTTCTATATATTTCCCTGGTCTTGACATTTTATATAAGTCAAATCATATATGTCCCACAGTGTCTGACAATTTATTTAGCATAGTATTTTCAAGGTTCACTCATGAAGTGCCATATATCAGTATTTAAATTCTTCTTATAGTCAAATGACATTTTATTATACGACATTTTATTATTATACCACATTTTCTTATCCATAATTCCATGGACATTTAGGTTGTTTGGCTAATATGATATGAACATGTGTGTAGAAGTTTTTGTTTGAACACCTATTTTCAAATATATTTTACAGATACTTAAATGTCAATGAAATGGTGAGTCTCTGGAGGATTTGAGACTTTGCCTGATTCAATCTGGGGCCAGGGGCTAAGTAGAGCAGACCCTGGTGCACATCTTGGTCCTTTAAAAGACAACCAGCCTAGGAGAGGGATCCACAAGCTGTGGATTGCTGATAGCTCCAAACAAGGTACTCAGGGCCAGTCACAAACAGCATCCTTCAGTAGAGACTGGGAATCAGAGCAGATCTATTTAATACACAGACACAAAACCAAATAGGCAGCCAGAATGTGGAGACAAAAAAGCAAGCCCCAAATGACAGGATAAGAGAATTCTCAAAAATATAGCTAAATGAAATAGAGATAAATAATTTATCAGACTTAGAAATCAGAATAATTATGTCAAAGATTCTCAACAACATGAGAAAAGATACTGTAACAACAAAGAATGACATAGCACTAATAAAGAACATGGTGAAAGGAATACACAGCACATTAGAGGAAGGCGAGGATCAGATCAGTGAATTATAAGACAGGGGAGAAAAAAATCATTCAATCAGAGAACCAAAGGAAAAAAATTACAAAACATGAGGACAGTGTAAGAGAGCTATGGGGCAACATGGACCTTAACGATATTCACATAATAGGTGTGCCAGAAGGGGAAGGAAGTGAGCTAAGGATACACAATGTGTTTGAAAAAAATAATGGCAGAAAAGTTCTCTAACCTAGTGAAGGAAAAAGTCACACAAGTTCTGGAGACACAGAGAGTCCTAAGCAAGAAGAATCCAAATAGGCCCACACCAGACACATCAAAATTAAAATGCCAAAAATTAAAGAAAAAGAGGGAATCTTAAAGGCAGCAAGAGAAAAGCAATTTGTTAACTACAAAGGAGCTCCCATAAGGCTGCCAGCTGATTTCTCATCAGAAACTCTACAGGCCAGAGGGAATGGCATTAAGTATTCAAGGTAATGAAAAGCAAGGATCTGAAACCAAGATTACCATATTCAGGAGGGTATTATTCATAATACCAGTAGACGGTAAAATAAAATAAAGAGCTTCAGAGACAAAAAAAAAAAAAGGCTAAAGTAGTTTAGCACCACCAAGCCAGCACTTCAAGAAATGCAAAAGGGACTGCTGTAATGAGAAGAAGTAACAGAGAGAGAGAGAATCAAAGGCATAAAGAATTAAAATGGCAATAAATAAGCACCTATCAATAACAACCTTAAATGTAAATGGATTAAATGCTCCAATCAAAAGACTTAGGATAGCTGAATGGATACACAAGCATGATCCAATTGTATGCTGCCTATAGGAGACTCATCTCAAAACAAAAGACTCACACTGAATGAGAGTGAAGGGATAGAAAAAAAAATCTGTGTGCAAACGGAAACGAAAAAACGAAAGAAAAGAAAACTGGGGTAGCAATACCCATGAATTACAAAATAGACTTCAAAATGAAGGCCATCACACGAGACAACAAAAGTCACTACATAATAACAAAGGGATCATTCCAACAAGAGGATATAATGCTAATAAACATATATTCATCCAAAATAGGATAACCTAAATATAAGTGCGCACACACACACACAATACTTCTGGAGGACTTTAAGGGAGAGATTGACAGTGATACAGTCATAGTAAGGGAGTTTAACACCCCACTGGCTTCACTGGATAGATCTTCCAGAAAAAAAAAAAAAAACAACTCTAACAGAGGAACAGAGATTCTAAATGACACACTGGATCAGGTGGATTTAATTGACATGTATAGATAATTTTACCTCATAGCTATAGAATATATATTCTTTTCAAGTGCACATGGGTCATTGTCATAGATAGACCACATGTTAGGACACAAAACAAGTCTCTATAAGTTCAAAAAGATTGAAATCATATCAAGTATCTTCTCAGATCACAAGGGAGTGAAATTAGAAATCAACTGAAGTATAAGCACTGCCGAAGCCGGTTTGGCTCAGTGGATGGAGCCTCGGCCTGCAGACTGAAAGGTCCCAGGTTCGATTCTAGTCAAGGGCATGTACCTGGGTTGCAGGCACATCCCCAGTGGGAGATGTGCAGGAGGCAGCTGATCGATGTTTCTCTCTCATCAATGTTTCTAACTCTCTATCTCTCTCCCTTCCTCTCTGTAAAAAATCAATAAAATATATTTTTTTAAAAAAATAAAGTATAAGCACTAAAAAACATTCAAACACATGGAGGCTAAATACCATGTTATTAAACAAAGAATGGGTTACCAATGAGATCAAGAAAGAAATAAAAAACTTTCTGGAAACAAATGAAAATGAACACAAAACAACCCAAAATCTATGGGACACAGCTAAAGCAGTTCTAAGAGGGAAGTTCTTGGCTCTACAGGCCTACCTCAAGAAACAATAAAAAAAATAATAAACTACCCCCTATAACGTAAATAATTAGAAAGAAAGCAACAAGAAAAGCCCAGAGTGAGTAGAAGGAAGGAAATAATAACGATTATAGCATAAATAAATGACATAGATGCTAAAAACAAAACAAAAGATCAATGAAACTAAGAGCTGGTTCTTTGTAAAGATAAACAAGATTGATGAACTGTTACCCTGGCTCATCATGAAACAAAGAGAGGGGACTTAAATAAATAAAATCAGAAATGAAAGTGGTGAAGTTACAACTGACACCACAAAAATACAAAGGATTGTAAAAAAATACTATGAACAACTAAATGTCAATAAGCTGGACAGCGTGGATGAAATGGACAAACTCCTAAAACACAAACAAACAAAAAAACACAATACAAGCACACACACACACACACACACACACACACACACACACACACACACACACACAATCTTCCAAACCAGGTCAGGAAGAATCAGAAAAGTTGAATAGGCCAATAACAACTGATGAACTAAAAGCAGTAATAAAACAAACAAACAAAACCCCACAAAACTCCAAGCAAACAAAAGTCGTGGTCCAGAAGGCTTCACAGGGGACTTTTACCAAAAATTCAAAGAACTAGCAGCTATACTCCTCAATCTATTCCAAAAAAAAAATCCAAAAGGATGGAACACTTACAAGCTCTTTTTATGAACCAAGCATTATCCTAATTCCAAAACCAGATAAAGACAATACAAGGAAAGAGAATTATAGGCCTGTTCATCAGGCCAATATTCCTGATGAACATAGATACTAAAATCCTCAACAAAATACTAGCAAATCGAATCCAGCCATATATTAAAAAGATCATATACCCTGGCCAAGTGGGATTTATTCCAGGGATTCAAGGCTGGTACAATATTCTCAAATCAATAAACGTGATACTTCACATAAACAAATTTAAAGAAAAAATCACATGATCATATCAATAGACTCAGAAAAAGCATTCAAAAAATCCAACACCCACTTTTTTATAAAAACTCTCAGCAAAGTGGGAATAGAGGGATCATATCTCATCATAATAAAGGTCATATTTAAGAAACTGACAGCCAATATCATGCTCAATGGGCAGAAACTAAAACCATTTCCCCTAAGAACAGGAACAAGGCAGAGATGCCTGCTTTCACCATTCTTATTCAACATAGTACTGGAAGTCTTAGCCACAGCAATCAGGCAAGAAGAAATGAAAGGCATCCAAACTGAAAAGGCGGAAGTAAAACTGTCATTATACTCAGATGACATGATGTTGTACACAGAAAACCCTAAAGACTCCATTAAAAAACTAATAGATTTAATAAACGCATTCAGTAATGTAGCAGGATAAAAAAATGAACATCCAGAATTCGATGGTATTTTTATACACCAATAATGAATTCTCAGAAAGAGAAACTAAACAAATGATCCCATTTACCATTGCAACAAAAAAAATAAATAAAATGGTTAGGAATAATCTTAAGCAAGGACGTAAAAGACTTGTGCTCAGAAAACTACAGGATGTTGAAAAAAGAGATAGAGGAAGATGTAACCAAGTGGAAGAATATACTGTGTTCATGGACTAATACAATTAACATCATTAAGCCCTAGCTGGTTTGGCTCAGTGGATAGAGCATTGGCCTGCAGACCAAAGGGTCCCAGTTTCGATTCCAGTTAAGGGCACATACCCAGGTTGCAGGCTGGATCCCCAATAGGGGGCATTCAGGAGGCAGCCAATCAATGGTTCTCTCTCATCATTGATGTTTCTATCTCTCTCTCCCTCTCCCTTCCTCTCTGAAATCAATAAAATTATATTTAAAAAAAGAATTAACATCATTAAAATGTCCATACTACCCAAAGCAATCTACAGATTCAATGCAATTCCTATTAAATTACCAATGGCATATTTCACAGATCTAGAACAAATACTCCAAAAATCTATATGGAACCAAAAATGACCTCGCATAGCTGCAGCAAAGTCACTGTAATCAGAACAGCCTGAAACTGGCACAAGAACAGGCATATCAATCAATGAAACCGAACAGAGACCCCAGAAATTGACCCAAGCCACTAAGCTCAATTAATATTTGACAAGGGAGGCAAGAGCATACAATGGAATCAAGACAGTCTCTTTAATAAGTGGTGTTGGGAAAATGGGACAGATACATGCAAAAAAAAAAAAAATGAAACTAGTCCACCAACTTACACCATACAGAAGAATAAAGTAAAAAATAGATAAATGACTTAAATGTAAGTCATGAAAGCATAAAAATCCTAGAAGGATTTAAAAAATGGGCCAAGGACCTAAATAGACAGTTCTCCAAAATGGACATACAGAAGGCCAAGAAACATATGAAAAATGCTCAAAGTCACTGATCACCAGAGTTATGTGAATAAAAACAACAATGAGACGCCCTGATCGGTTTGGCTCAGAGGATAGAGCGTCGGCCTTCAGACTGAAGGGTCCCAGGTTTGATTCCAGTCAAGGGCATGTACCTTGGTTGCGGGCACATCCCCAGTAAGGGGTGTGCAGGAGACAGCTGATCAATGTTTCTCTTTTATTGATGTTTCTAACTCTCTATCCCTCTCCCTTCCTCTCTGTAAAACACCAATAAAATATATTTTTAAGAAACTACAATGAGGTATCACTTCACATCTGTCAGAATGGCTACCATCAAGAAATCAACAAATGACAAGTGCTGGTGACAGTGTGGAGAAAGGGGAAACCTCGTACATTGCTAGTGGGAATGCATACTAGTATAGTAATTATGAAAAACAGTATGAAGTTTTTTCAAAAAATTAAATATGGAACTGCTGTTTGACCCAGTGATCTCACTTCTAGGAATATCTCCTAAGAAACTTGAAACATCAATCAGAAAGACTGTATGCACCCCTATATTCATCTCAGTGCAATTTATAATAGCTAAGATCTGGAAACAGCCCTAGTGTCCACCTGTCCACCAGTAGATGAGTAGATAAAAAAATCTGTGGCACATTTATACCATGGAATACTATTCAGCAGTAATAAATAAGGATCTCCTACCCTTTGAGACAGTATGGAGGGACCTGGAGAGTATTATACTAAGTGAAATAGGCCAGTCAGAAAAATACAAGTATCACATAATCTCACTCATATGTGGAATCTTATGAACAAAATAAACTGATAAAAAAATAGATCCAGAGACATGGAAGAATTGAATAGACTATCAAATCTCAAAGGGAATGCACGGGTGGGTGGGTGGGTGGGTGTGTGGAAAAGATCAACCAAAATACTTGTATACATATATTCATGATCTATGAACTCGGACAATAGAGTGGAGAAGGCCTGGGGTAGGGGGTAGAGGCGGGTTATGAGAGGTCAATTGAGGAAAGAAAGTGGGCGTATGTAATTCTTTCAACAATAAAGATTTTTTAAAAAAATGCAAATAAAAAATACAATGAGATGCCACCTCACACATAACAAATAAAAACATGAAACAATGCATTAAATATGTTGGTGAGGATATGGGGATTGTGAAATAGTGCAGCAGCTATGAAAAGCAGTTTGGCAGATACGTAACCTATAATAATAAAAGCATAATATGCTAATTAGACAGGATAGCAGAACAACCTTCCAGAGATCATTCTGGATGTCTTTCCAGACAAAGCTGCAGTGTCAGGGCCAAGACAGAGGCAGTTACGGGAGATCAGGCAGGCAGGCAAGTGGTTAGGGGCAATCAGGCAGGCAGGCAGAGGGGTTAGGGGCAATATGGCAGACAGAGTAGTTAGGGGAAATCAGGTGAGCAGTTAGGAGCCAGCGGACCCGGATTGTGATAGGGATGTCCGATTGCAGGATCTGGCCTAAACCAGCAGTTGGACATCCCCCGAGGGGTCCCAGATTGCAAGAGGGTGCAGGCTGGGCTGAGGGACACCCCCCATGCACAAATTTTGTGCACCAGGCCTCTAGTAAGTTATATGAAATTACCATATGACCCAGCATTTCCTCTGATGTGTGTTTTTATTGACTGAGTTTTCCCCCAACCCCCTCCAAATTCATATGTTGAATCCCTAACCCCCAGTGTGACAGAATTTTAAGAGGGAATCTCTGGCCCTAACCGGTTTGGCTGAGTGGATAGAGTGTCGACCTGCGGACTGAAGGGTCCCAGGTTCGATTCTGGTCAAGGGTATGTACCTTGGTTGCGGGCACATCCCCAGTAGGGGCTGTGCAGGAGGCAGCTGATCAATGTTTCTCTCTCATCGATGTTTCTAACTCTCTATCCCTCTCCCTTCCTCTCTAGAAAAAAAAAAAAAAAAAGAAAGAAAGAAAGTAGATTAGTGGTTGACTAGGGCCAAGGGCATTGTGGGAGAAACAATAGTATGGGGTTTCTTTGGGGGTGATGAACGTGTCCTAAAGTTGAGTGTGGTGATGGATATAAAACTCTTGAAAAACATAGTAAAAAAAAAAAAAAAAAAAAAAAAAAGAGGGAATCTCTGAAGTTGTAATTAAGGTTAAATGAGGTTATATGACTGGAGCCATAATCCTATAGCATAGGTTTCCTTATAAGAAGAAAAGACAGTAAGAATGCACTTGCACAGAGGAAAAGCCATGTGAGAACATAGTGAGAAGATAGCCTTCATCCAGCCAATGAGAGAGGTCTCAGGAGACACCAATCTTGCTGATACCTTGATCTTGGACTTCTAGCTTGCAGAACTGAGAGAAAATACATTTCTGCGGTTTAAGCTATCCAGTCTGAGGAATTTTATTATTACAGGCTAGGCAAACAAATGCAGCTAAATAAAGAATTAAGAACAGTTTGTTCAAACAAAAACCTATACATGAATGTTCCTAGAAGCGCTATTCATAATAGTCCAAAGATGGAAACAACTCAAATATCTATCAGTAGATGAATGAATACATAAAAAGTGGAGATATATATATATATATATATATATATATATATATATATATGCCAGGTTATTATGACCACCTGACCTTTGTAGGCAAATTAGCCATACACTGCATCATATGGGATATGGAAGCCGAAGGCCTGTTTGAACACCTTTTCTGTCTGCCGTTACCAAGATAAAACGTCTCCAATTCACACAGGAACACAAGGATTGGACAGTTGAGCATTGGAAAAAAGTCATGTGGTCCGATGAATCACGTTTCCAGTTGCATCATGCAGATGGCAGAGTGAGAATTTGGCGGAAACAGCATGAAAACATGCACCCCACATGCATGAGTACAACCCTTCAAGCTGGTGGTGGCAGTGTTAAGGTTTGGGGCATGTTTTCCTGGCATGATTTGGGCCCTTTAGTTCGTGTGGAACAAAGTCTGAATAGCACAACATACCTAAGTATCATTGCTGATCAACTTCACCCTATCATGTTGATGGCATAACCCAATGCAGATGGCTTCTTCCAACAAGACAATGCGCCATGCCACGGTGCTCATATTGTGCAGGAGTGGTTTCAAGAACATGAGGGAGACTTTTCCTTGCTTAGGTGGCCCCCACAATCACCAGATCTCAATCCAATTGAGCATTTGTAGGACGAAGTTAAAAGAGCCATCAGGCAGCTGGTTCCACAACCATCAAATCTCACAGAACTGGACAGTGCTATTCATCATGCATGGTGTCAGATTCCTTGCATCACCTTTCAACATCTCGTGGAGTCAATGCCAAGAAGAATTGCCGCAGTATTGAAGGCAAAAGGTAGCCGAACGAAGTACTGATGGGGGTGGTCATAATAATCTGGCCACTCAGTATATATATATACTATTATTCAACCATAAAAAGAATGAATTACTGATGCATAGTATTACATGGATGAACCTTGAGAACATACTAAGTGAAAGAACTTAGACACAAAATACCTCATATTGTATGATACCATTCGTATGAAATATCCAGATTGGAAAATCTATGGAGACAAATTTGATTAGTGGTCATCGAGGTCTGAGAAGAGAAGAAAATGGGGAGTGACTTCTTAATGCATAGGAAGTTTCCATTTGGGGTGATAGAACTACATAGTGGTGATGGACTCACAACATTGTGAATATACTAAATGTCACTGATGGTAAATAAAACAAATTAACATAAAGTAAAATAATAAAATAAATTGCTACCATGTGCAATAAAAATAATGCCAGTTTACTTTACCAGTCGAACAAGAACTTCCCTACCCCTTTCTTCTCTTCCTTTACAATAACCCTCCATCTTCCTTTTACCCCAAAGGAGTAAAAGTCATCTTAGTGAGTAGAGAAACATTGTGGAAAAATCGAAGCCACTCTCTTTACTTTAGGTGTCAATCAAGAATACATATCACCTTATGGGGAGTAGAAACTTTGAATGGAATTTAGAATATTCAAATATAACATAGGATAAGAAAATTTCATATCCTGAAATAAAAATCTTCTGAGTTACATAAAGAGTCCTGGGAATTTCTTGATATTTTATCTGAGGGATATTGAAGAATAGGTCCCAGAGACTAGTTTTCAACAGATAATAGAATGAATGGTGCAGAAAATAAAGTTTTCTTATTGCATCCTATCAATTCTCTTTGTTTGATGTCATAATAACATTTTTTGGTTGATAAAATATAGTGCTTTAGATTATTCTTAATTAGGAATTATTTCAATGTCATAAAACACAATTTCATTTTTAAAGAATTTAATGATTAAAAATAAGAAATGTCTGTTATTCTATCCTTATCGAGATAATCAAAGAGACAATTATTAGCTTTATTTGCCTATGCCAGAGAAAAATTTACATTCCCTTCTCTAAAATACTTTGCAGTTCTGACTCAATAACCTCTAAAGTCCTTGTTCTTGATAATTTGAAGTTTCTTGGCAACAAACATTTGAAAACACCATTTATGGATAGAGGTGATGGTCTACATGACACTATACTGTGCATGAATCTGCTATACAAATAAAATGTATCTCCTACCCTCAGGGAGCCAACATGTGAACTGAAGACATAGAACAGGAACACATGATATCTTAAGCTATGGAGAAAAAAAGAGACATCTGGTAAATACATATTACATCATGTAAACTGTGTTTGGAATATACATAAGGTAGAGGAATCTGAGTGGAGAGGACCTTGTCAAGGCTCAGCATGGTGAGGTGTTCTGTGAGTTAGGATTGGAAGTAGATATTCTGCACATACTCCTTCTTAATCTGTATTACATTATCATCACTATAATTTGTTGAATGCCAGTTGTGAATTGATGCTGAATTGTATACTCTTTCAAATATTATCTAATTTAAAATTTGCAGCAACTGTATAAGATAGGCAACACGGTATCCTCAATTTTTCATAATAAGAAATCAAAGCTCACAACAATTGAGAATAAATTGTTCAGTCACTAAACTAATAAATTATAGAATCCTTATTCAAAACCTGAGCACATCTAAGCTTTTTTTAAAAAAAAATATATTTTATTGATTTTTTACAGAGAGGAAGGGAGAGAGATAGAGAGTGTTAGAAACATCGATGAGAGAGAAACATCGATCAGCTGCCTCCTGCACGTCTCCTATTGGGGATGTGCCCGCAACCCAGGTACATGCCCTTGACCGGGATCGAACCCGGGACCCTTCAGTCCGCAGGCTGACGTTCCATCCACTGAGCCAAACCGGTTTTTTGCCACATCTAAGCTTTTAAGTCCTACATAATATTGATTCTTAATATAGCTCAAAAAGATAATTCAATCTCCGTGGACTAGGCACATTATCATAAGGCCAAGGAAGCAATTGCATGAAGCCGTGCTGATGGTGCCATGGTTTACTTTATTTTTCTAACTTTTTTACACATATATACACACATATTTTTCCAGCTTTTCAATTTGTTTATAATATGTCATATCACCAAAAGTTCCAATATGAAGCATGCTGTCTTAATTCCCAAAAACTAAATGAACCTGTTGCTATGGCTATGCCTAATTAATATAGATTTACATATTTTCACCCATTATCTTGAAGTTATGGGATAAACATGAGTTTTTCAATTAAAAAAATCCACATTTTCCTAGAATGCATATTATTCATGGAAACTGCACTAGCATATTCATTCAAGGGTTGGAAAGTAACTGGATGATGCTTCAGGGATTTTGCTCTCTCCTTTTCTTCCACCCTATATTCCTCCCCTCCTTTAAATTATTTAAGAACCATATTTGAAAATGTAAAACTATATATATTTTTATCTTTTTAATCATGGTCCACGTGTAGCTAGGTCTCTTCTGCCTGATTTTCTCAAGGGTATTGTGATTTATTTTTCTTTAATTTTGGTACAACATATGGCTTTGGAAATTCATCAAAACCAAGTCATCAAAACTAATATGAGCAGTGAAAGTATAAGCAGAACTGAAAAAATTATGGCCATGTAATTTATTTGTGTCCAGAATTATTTTTTACAAAAGGTTGCTTTTAAAATAAAAATAAGCTTTACTCAGTAACAATTTACAAAGAAAATATTTGCACACCGATGAAATGTCAAAACTGACATTAACAAAAACATTCTTTCTTATAATATGGGCATTTATTTTTCTTCCTTTTGTTCCTGTCTTTTACCCTCTTCATATTTTTTGTGTTATAGAAAATAGGTCTGTGGAACATTAGTTTTAGTTGTCCAAATGACTACTGAAGTATTTTTTTAACTTTGAGTAATTGCCCTAATTTCTAGGAAAATCATATTCGGAAACTTTTATCTTTATTTCATTGGCCTTAAATCATGTAAATTTCCATATGTCTGTAATATGTACTTCTTTATTCAAAAAGAAAACTTAAAGCTCATATGAAAGAAACAACACCAATCTTGTCAATGCCACTTCTTTTAAGCCAGTTGAAGCCAGTGTAGAAACATAGATTTCACTCAAGGCAAATATAAAAAACTATGAAAACTTTTTGAAGAATGTGTTGTCTGATGCAACAAATGAGACTTCTATGTGTGCATAGAAGGCACATAGATCTGTATAACTTTTGTAGTACTACTTTGTGCATTTTAAATTGTATACACCATACATCTATTTAATTTTAGATTTTTACTTGCAGCATGAAAATTATATCTTTCATTCATTATCTATAATTATTTCAACATACAGGGTGGGGCAAAAGTAGGTTTACAGTTGTGAGTACACAAAACACAGTTTATTCTTGTATTATTATTTGCTAATTATTGTATTATTTTCTATATAAACAAGGGTAAACAGACTTTTCCCCCACACTGCATATCTTCATTATAGTAAACTAGAGGCCTGGTGCATGAAATTCATGCGGGGGGTGGGTCCTCAACCCTGCCTGCACCCTCTCCAATATGGGACCCCTCGGGGGATGTCCAACTGCCAGTTTAAGCAGTCAGACATACCTCTCACAATCTGGGACTACTGGCTCCTAACCACTTGCATGCCTGCCTGCCTGCCTGATAACCCCTAGCCCCTCTGCCTGCCAGCCTGATCACCCTTACCTTGCTCCCCTGTCGGCCTGTTCGCCCCTACCTTGCCCCCTGCCTGCCTGATTGCCCCTAACCTCTCTGCCTGCCTTCCTGATCACCCCTAACTGGCCTCCCCTGCCAGTCTGATCTCGCCCCTAACTGTTCTCCCTTGCAGGCGTGATTACCCCTAACTGCCATCCTCAGCCGGCCTGATCTTGCCCCCAACTGCCCTCCTCTGCTGGCCTGATCTCATCCCCAATTGCTCTCCCCTGCAGGCCTGATCTTGCTCCCAACTGTCCTCCCCTGCCAGCCTGATCACCCCTAACTGCCTCTGCTTTGGCTCTCACCACCATGGCTTTGTCCGGAAGGAAGTTGGACATCTGGAAGATGGTCAGTCTACCTGGTCTAATTAGCATATTACCCTTTTAGTAGTATAGATAGATTATATAGGATAAAATTGCTTAAATAGGGGGGAGCCTTTTTCAGAAGGAGGAGATGCTCTTGGCAGACAAAAACACATAATCTTTATATCTGGACTGATAGCCAGTCATATGCACTATACTGCCAAACCGGTCGTTAAAACATTGAACCGCTTTCTTAAACCTTACACCAAACATCTGTTGCCCTTAAAACCCCTCCTCAGCCACCACCTTAGGTTCTGCCTTTGCAGTTCACCCAGAGAAAGTTCTGATTGGTCGGTTTCTATGCCAGTCATTGTCAAAAGCTCTGCCTCCTAGGCAGCCATTGGCTCCTCTAACTGGTCAATTTCTATGCCAGTCAGCATCTCTGGGCCTATCTCCAGGCCTGATCATAGAGGTGGGGCTGATCAGCAGCCACCTCAGGCTGCTGGTGAGAGGGCTGAACTGCTGACCTCTGGGAGAGAGAGTGAAGCTTGGCTGCTGGCAAGCCCGAGAGAGAGAAGCAGGGTCTGATTACCCTGCTTCTCTCTCTTGGCCTCGCCAGCAGCTGCTGCTACTGCTGATCAGCTCTCTCTCTCTCTCTCTCTCTCTCTCTCTCTCTCTCTCTCTCTCTCTCTCTCTCCTTCTGAAAGGTCAGCAGTTCAGCCCTCTTGCCTGCTGCATGAGCAGCCTGGCATTCTATTGAGCCTTTGGTTGTTTTGGATGTTACAACCCTGGCTCTTTATAGATATAGATTTTCAATGAAAAGCCCTACAGGAGAATGAAAGATACACACGGACTAAAAATAAAGGGATGGAAAAAGGTATTTCATGCAAATGAAAAGGGATAAATAGCTGAGATAGCAAAACGTTTATCTGGCAAAATAGACTTTAAAACCAAGCCTATAGTAAGAGACAAAGAAGGACACTACATAATGATAAAGGGAGCAACCCAACAAGAGGATATAACCTTTATAAATATTTATGCACCCAAAATAGTAGAAACTAAATATGTAAATCAAATTTTGATGAACATAAAGGGAAATATTGACAGTAATACAGTCATAGTAGTGACTCTAATACCCATTAACATCAATGGATAGATCTTTCAGACAGAAAATCAGCAAGGAAACAGCAGCTTTAAATGCCTCACTACATCAAATGGATTTAATTGATATCCTCAAAGCATTTCACCTCAAAACAGCAGAATATACATTCTTTTCAAGTGCACATGTAACATTTTCTAGGATAGACCACATGTTAGGACCCATAAAAGTCTCACTATATTTAAGAAGATTGAAATTATATCAAGCACCTTCTCTGACCACAATGCTATGAAACAAAATCAATCAGAACAAGAAAACTAAAAAACACACAAAGACATGGAAGCTAAATAACATTTTACTAAAAAATGAATGGTTAACAATGAGATCAAGGAAGAAATCAAAAGATACCTTAAAACTAAGGAAAATGACATTTGTCAGTTAATTACTTATGTTTTTACATTTACATTCTCCTGTATTGCTTTTGTTTTCAGTGCATATCTCAACACTCATTGGACTTGTGATTATGCCTATTGCTGAATATTCCAATGATGGCAATATATTCCCTAGAATTGAGAATATGTCACCAAGGCAGTTTTGCTTTTCTTTAGTCTCCCTCACTATCAAACCTCATGTTCAGCCATCTAAATATATCAACATATTTCTAAATAAGCATGTAGTTATCCTTGATTCCCTCTTTCTTTCATAGCATATTTCGAATTAATCAGAACATTTTGTTGGTTCTGCCTTCAAAATATATCCAGAATCTGACTTCTTATCACCACTTCCACTCTTCTAAATTCTCCCATTGATTATTGAAATAAGCATGTAACCATTTTTCCTTATTCTACTTTTGAGCACTTGCTGTTTACTCTCAATCTAGAAGATAAAATAATTTAAAATCTAAATCAAACATATTCGTTTTTTTTAAAATTAAATCTTTATTGTTCAGATTATTACATTTGTTCCTATTTTTCCCCCCATAACTCCCCTCCTCCAGTTCCCACCCCACCCTTCGCCCTCACTCCCCACCCACTGTCCTCATCCATAGGTGCACGATTTTTGTCCAGTCTCTTCCCGCATCTCCCACACCCCTTTCCCCGCCAAGAATAGTAAGTCCATTCCCTTTTCTATGTCCCTGATTCTATTATAATCACCAGTTCATTCTGTTCATCAGATTATTTATTCACGTGATTCTTAGATTCACTTGTTGATAGATGTGTATTTGTTGTTCATAATTTGTATCTTTACCTTTTTCTTCTTCTTCCTCTTCTTAAAGGATACCTTTCAGTATTTCATATAGTACTGGTTTGGTGGTGATGAACACCTTTAGCTTTTCCTTATCTGTGAAGCTCTTTATCTGACCTTGAATTCTGAATGATAGCTTTGCTGGATAAAGTAATCTTGGTTGTAGGTTCTTGGTATTCATCACTTTGAATATTTCTTGCCACTCCCTTCTGGCCTGCATAGTTTCTGTTGAGAAATCAGCTGACAGTCGTATGGGTACTCCCTTGTAGGTAACTGAGTTTCTTTCTCTTGCTGCTTTTAAGATTCTCTCTTTGTCTTTTGCTTTTGGCATTTTAATTATGTTGTGTCTTGGTGTGGTCCTCTTTGGATTCCTTTTGTTTGGGGTTCTCTGCGCTTCCTGGACTTGTAAGTCTATTTCTTTCATCAGGTAGGGGAAGTTTTCTGCCATTATTTCTTCAAATAGGTTTTCAATATCTTGCTCTCTCTCATCTTCTGGCACCCCTATAATTTGGATGTGGGTAGCTTGAACCTGTCCCAGAGGCTCCTTACACTATCTTCATATTTTTGGATTCTTTTTTCATTTTGCTTTTCCGGTTGGGTGTTTTTTGCTTCTTTGCATTTCAAATCTTTGACTTGATTCTTGCGCTCCTCTGGCCTGCTGTTGGGAGTCTGTATAATATTCTTTATTTCAGTCAGTGTATACTTAATTTCTAGTTGGTCCTTTATCACAACATCGAGGGTCTCATTAGATTTCTTGAGGATCTCACTATATTTATCGGCGGTCTCACCAGTCTTTTCGAGGGCCTTACTAAATTTATCGGCGGCTTCTAGGCAGTTCTTGAGAGGCCTTAAAAATGTGGTTTTGAACTCTATATACAGCATTTTGCTTTCCTCCATTTCTGTCATTTGTGTCCACATTCATTTTTTAATGTAAAATTCTATGGTGTTTTCCCATCTTGGTGAGAAGAAATGCTAAACTCTTTACAATATCCTACATGGCCCTAACTCATTTTGGCCCCTCATTAATTCTCTGAGCATATCTTCCACTAAGTTCTCAATTTGTTCTTCTAAATGCACACTGGTCTCTTTACACTTCCTTGAATACATCAAGCACATTCCCACTTCAGGGCCTTTACGTTAGCCATTTCCTAAGTTAAGAATGCACTCTTTCCTCACATATCTAAATGGGTTATACCTTCATCTCTTAAATTTTCTGCTCAAATATCACTTTATTTTATTTATTGATTTTAGAGAGCGAAACATAACCTTTTTACCCTCCCTCCATTCCTTCCTTCCTTACTTCATTCCTCTTTCCTATCTATCATCTGTCTGTCTATCTATTTATCTCTTAATTTTACTTACATTTTTATGTCTCTTCTCAGTATAATGAAAACTTCATGAAAGCAGGGATTTTTGTCTACTTTTTCACTGATGTATCACAAATATCTGGCATACAGTAGATACTCAATAAATAATTTGATAAATAAATGGTCTTTAAACCAGAAGGAACCAGCATATCAATGTTTACATTTTATTTATGAAAAAGATCTTCAGCCATCTTGTGAGTTTTCCTTCTTTCTGGAACACATATAGAGGCATATGAGAACTAGAGTATTTTGTAAACTCACACACATATACACACAAACACATTCACACACACACACATCTAGGTCATTCAATCATTGCTGACTTATTGAACATTTATTTTACTAAGAACCAAGCATTTTCTGTAAAAAAGAGTATGTGAGTTTCTGTTGCTACCTCTAAAGTTAAACTGGTAACTTTAAAATTACAAATTTTCTTTAAAAAAACTAAAAAAAAGTGTACAAATTTCCATTTTATTGGGTAGCCTATTGAAAAAAAATGCACAGTTTAAAACAATTAAGAACGTGTTAATTTCAGCCTTTTGCTATTAAATAAAATGCCCCCAAATTTCTGGCTTTCTGAGTTCTTAGCTTTTCTTTGAATAATGTCTCCATTTTTCTTTGATATCAGCCTGTCAATTCTCAGTTGTTATTGCTTTTAGTGTGCTATATAGAGTATTTGTGTTTCTTCCTTTAAATCTGTACATTTTCTTATTCTTAGGTTCATTATAGAAATTTTCAGACATTTACAAAATTAGAAAAAAATTATACAATGAAACATATCATTTAACTTCAACAATAGTTATCATTTCACTATTCTTCTTCTTTCTATACCACCTATTCTTTTTCTTTTCCTGCCTGGACTATTTTATAGCAAATCTAAGGTGATTACATAATATATCATTTAAGCCATAACTTTTAGTATATTTTCAATATATAAATATTTTATATTTTTTTAAATCACACACTAATATGACTGGATGGCTCAGTTGCTTGGAGGGTCATCCTGTATTACACCAAAAGTTTGTGGGTTTAATTCACAGTCTGGACATGTACCGGAGGCAACTGATTGCTGTTTCTCACATCCAAGTATCTCTCTAAAATCAATTAAAAAAACCCCACTTATCCTCAGGTGAGGATTTTGTAAAAATCACATATTAACATCCACATTAAGGTGAAGAAATTAGACAAATAAAAAAAAACCTGATAGACACACACATCATTATGGTGATTACCAGAAGGAAAGAGCAGATGGGGGAGGTAGAAGAGGGGGAAGGAGGGGAAAAATGGTGATAGAAGGAGACTTGACTTGGGGTGGTGAACACACAATACAATATATACATGATGTATTATAGAATTGTACACCTGAAGTCTATATAATTTTATTAAGCAATGTCACCTCAATAAATTCACTGAACATTTTTTAAAAAGAAAATAAGAATTTTCAACATTATATCTGATCTAGATAATATGTATATATGTATATATGTGCATATGCACACATGTAGAGACAAGTGTGTGTATGTTTGTATCATTTTAGAAAATTGTAACTGACCTGTGTCTTTTCTTAATCTGATTGAAAAGTATGCTATGAGAAGAAATTAAAAGTTTTGTGTTGGTAACTACCTCTACCATAGCTCAGAATCAGTGCTTAATAACTACTTGTGATATCTGATACATGTATTCTTAGTCATTTATAAAAATCAGCACAACCTTACATATTCCAAAAGATTGGAACCAGATAGTTTCTTTCTATACATCAAATCCAGCAAGATGGTCTAAGATACTCCTTTGCTTGGCTAAAGATGTATAAAAGTCTACACCACAGGAATAGGATAGTACCTATCCTAGGCCTCTCTCTCTCTCTTTTTCTCATGGTTCTTGGAGTCCATAGAAGGCCATAAGCTATTATATAGGGTGAGGCAAAAGTAGGTTCACAGTTGTGAGTATGCAAATTACAGTTTATTCTTGTATTATTATTATTTATTAATGATTATATTATTTTTCATATGATTAATTTTAAACCTACCTTTGTCCCACCCTGTATTTTGTTGACTCAGAGATCCAGATACTTAAGGTCTGAGTAAATGAGAATGCATTGTGTAGCATACTGTAGTTTGAAGACTTTACCTTGTATTGCAATTTGCAGAATTTTTGTATGTATATAATTGGCTTAGGATTGAATTTGAAAGCTAGCTTGCTTAAAAGAGGATTTATAATGTTGTAAAAATATACCTTGACTTGAAATTTGCACTCTTCTTTATGCCTATATTTTTTACTGACTTTATTGTATTTTCTACAATAAAAATGTTCCCTTAGAAATAATAAAAATGAAGACAGCATCCCAAGTGAAGGTTATATAGAATAGGATGTATAAAGAGAAACAACGAAAGAAAAGTAAAAAGCATGTTGCACTGATAAAACATGCTGTAGTTTTATTAAAACACTTTATCTCCACAGTCCCTGTTTAATACAATAAGTGTTTAGAAGCTTAGGAAAAATATATTAATGTATGGAGGTAATGTGTCCAGACTTTATTAATATCTTGACAATAGTCCTCAGAATGCATGAAAAGTAATAAACCATATATATATATATTTTTTTCAAACATACAACTGATGCAAATCTGAATAATTCTTTGTATACACAGAGACCCACACACAAACTTATCCTAGATACTAATCCCATATGATGAAGACAAGAGTACTGAGTGTTTTATTATGAGCCCTGTTTTTATTATAGTAAATATGAGATCAAATATATGATGAAACTTCAGCTTTCCACCATACAATATCAGGAAACTCAAAAAATTGATAAAACTTCCATTATTTTAATAGAGATGTAAAAATATTTTTCAACCAACTGCTTGTTTTTAGTTCAATAGATACCTTGCAGCAGAGCCACAGCTTTCAATATTTCTGACCTTCTGTATAATTGTCATTTCATTTTTTAAAATATATGTTTATTGATTTCAGAGAGGAAGAGAGAGGGTGAGATAGATATCAATGATGAGAGAGAATCATTGATTGGCTGCCTCCTGCACACCCCACACTGGGGATCAAGCCTGAAACCCAGGCATGTGTCCTTGATCAGAATCAAACCCAGGACCCCTCAGTCTGCAGACTGACACTATCCACTGAGCCAAACTAGCTAGGGCTCATTTGGTTTCTAACTACAGTTTTTTTTCCAATTACCTCAGATAATGTGTGTGTGTGTGTGTGTGTGTGTGTGTGTGTGTGTGTGTGTGTTTCTATTGAATTGATATTTAGCTTCAAGTGGTTGTATATAACCGGTAAAATAACCCGTTTTTAACATCCTTGTTTTAATTACTCTTATGTCACAACATCTGCACCAGACTTATCTGAAGTGGTCATCTACACAATTTATTTCTGCATACATTTAATTCATTTACATATATTAGCAAATTGATTGGTAGACTAATTGTCATATTAATAACATTAGGGAATATTATGAAAAAATATAAGGAATAGAAAATTAGCTAGTTTCTAGTTTTAAAAAAACTGGTCTGTAACATGTGTCTTACAATAATAAAAATAGTAACAGCATCTATATATAATGAACATTTATTACATGTTCGACCAGGGGTGGGCAAACTTTTTGACTCAAGGGCCATAATGGGTTCTTAAACTGGACCGGAGGGCCGGAACAAAAGCATGGATGGAGTGTTTGTGTGAACTAATATAAATTCAAAGTAAACATCATTACATAAAAGGGTACGGTCTTTTTTTTTTTTTTTTTTTTTAGTTTTATTCATTTCAAACGGGCCGGATCCGGTCCGCGGGCAGTAGTTTGCCCACGGCTGTATTAGACTCAAGCTACTTATGGCACATAATCCTCAAAATCATGCCCCTGGAATAAAAAATATTATCATGTTTTAGAATTTAGATTTATGATGGTTAAACAATTTCCCTAAGATCACAAATTATTAAGTAGTGGAACCAAGATTCAAATCTAGTGTTTTGATGTTTAATAACTCAATATTACACTTCAATATAATAAAAAATAATTAAAGCAATCAAAAAAAGCATAATAATTCTTACGAACCAGAAAGAATGTCTTCTGCAAGTCAAATTTTAGTGAGATTCTTAGAAGTTACAGGGGCAATGGCACTGAATTTACTGAAAAAATAACAAAAATTAATAGAAGTAATAGTGGTTATCTATCTACACTAATAAAAGAGAAACATGAAAATTGCTGTCACTCTGCTACACCCACAAGCCACGTCCATCAGCCAATCGTGAGAGAGTATGCAAATTAACCCAACCAAGATGGCGGCAGCCACAGAGCTGGAGCCATCAGGAGGCTTGGGTTGCCCCCAGCAATGGAGGAAGCCAAGCTTCCCACCAGCGTGGGCCAGCCCTGGCCTCTGCTCAAGGCTATAAAGTTTCAATTATAGAAGATTAATAAATCCCAGATACCTGCTTCTCCCCACTCAAGGAGGCGCTGAAAAAAAAAGCAAAAATGGAGGGGCTGGGAGCTTGGGTCACCAGGGACCGTGGCCAGCTTTCAAACAGGCATCAGCCCCTCACCCAGGCAGGCCAGGAACCTCAGTGGAGACCCCCACCCTGAAGGGGCTGTGGCCAGCCTGAAAACAGCCCTCAGCCCCTCACCCAGGCTGACCACACCCTCATGGGGTGAGGGTCCCTGCTGGAGGGCTTGGTCAGCCTGCAAACAGCCATCAGCCCCTCACCCAGGCTGGCCAGGCACCCCAGCAGGGACCCTCACCCCATGGGGGTGTGGCTGGCCTGCAAACCACCACAGGCCCCTCACCCAGACCACCCCACACCCTAAGGGAACCCCCGCCCTGATCCGGGACACTCTTCAGGGCAAACCAGCTGGCCCTCACCTATGCAACAGGCCTCTATCTATACTAATAAAAGGGTAATATGCTAATTAGACTGGGAGACCTTCCAGGATACCTTCTGGACGTTCTTCTGGACAAAGCCATGGTGGCGGGGCCGAGGTAGAGGCGGTTAGAGGCCAAGAGGGGAGGGCAGTTGTGGGTGATCAGGCTGGTGGGGGGCGGGGCAGTTGGGGGTAAGCAGGCCATCAGTGGGGGTCAGTTGGAGGTGATCAGGACAGCGGGGGGCAGTTTGGAGTTAGCCGGCCAGCAGGGGGACAGTTGGAGGTGAGCAGGCCAGTGGGGAGGTAAGGTAGGGGCTGGCAGGCCTGTTGTGAGGACAGTTGGGGGTGAGCAGGCTGGCAGGGGAGGCAGTTGGGGGCAAGCACACTGGCACGGAGGGCAGTTGGGGGTGATCAGGCTGGCGGGGGAGCATTTGGGGGCAAACAGGCCGGCAGGCAGAGTAGTTAGGTGCAATCAGGCAGGCAGGCAGGCAGGCAGGTGAGCGGTTAGGAGCCAGCAGTCCTAGATTGTGAGAGGGATGTGCAACTGCTGGTTTAGACCCAATCCCTGTAAACTGGCAGTAGGACATCCTTCGAGGGGTCCCAGATTTGAGAGGGTGCAGGCCAGACTGAGGAACACTCCCTCCCCCATGCACGTATTTCATGCACCGGGTCACTAGTATATATATAAAAAGCCAGTGTTCATGACAACCAGGATGACCAAACAACCTGTCAACATGAGGTGCATTGAGCACCTCTTGGTCCCTCCCCTGAAGCCCACAGGCTCTGATAGCAACAAGGCAGGCAGTGGGCGGGTGGGGCAGTGAGCATGGCTAGCAGTGGTGGGTGGGAGGGCAGGGCAACAAATGAGGCAAGCAGTGGCGGCCTACTGTGCATGATTTCACACACTGGGCCTCTAGTTTTCTAACAAACCCCAAAGACAGTACATGCTTAGTGTAAACAATGAAATGAAAGATTGAGAGCAGGAAATAGAGCAATTTTCAAAATAATAATTTTTTTAAACTCTTTAAGAAAGGCTGGCCCATTGGGCTTATGTCCTTTCTAAGAGCATGCTTCCAGCCATGGCTTTGGTGCCCAAGTAAGAAGCCAAAAATTGCTCTCCAGGAAAACTGTATGATGCCTCTGAGAATGGATCTTAGTGTGAGTGATGAGGGATACAAAATTAATACCCAGAAATCTATGGCATTTTTATACACCAATAGTAAACTTACTGAAAGAGAGATTTAAAAAAAAATCTCATTTACCATTGCACACAAACGAAAAAATTAAGATACCTAGGAATAAACTTAAATAAGGAGGTAAAAGACCTGTACTCAGAAAACTACAGGACATTGAAAAAAGAGATAAAGGAAGACATAAACAGATGGAAGAACATATCATGTTCATGGATTGGTAGAATCAACATCATTAAAATTTTCATACTGCCCAAAGCAATCTATAAATTCAATGCACTCCCCATTAAAATACCAATGCCATATTTCACAGACCAAGAATAAACTCTCCAAAAATTCATCTGGAATAAATAAATAAATAAATAAATAAATAAATAAATAGCTGCAGAGATTTGGAGAAAGAAGAACAAAGTAGGAGGAATCTCAATACCAGATATCAAGCTGTATTACAAAGCCACTCTTCTCAAAACTGCCTGGTACTGGCACAGGAACAGACATATAAACCAATGGAATAAGATAGAGAACCCAGAAATCAGCTCAAACCACTATGTTCAATTAATATTTGACAAAGGAGGCAAGAGCATACAATGGAGTCAAGACAGTCTCTTCAATAAATGGTGTTGGGAAAATTGGAGAGATAAATGCAAAAAAAAATGAAAGTAGACCACTAACTTACACCATACACAAAAATAAACTCAAAATGGATAAAGGACTTATATGTAAGATGGGAAAACATAAAAATTTTAGAGGAATCCACAGGCAGAAAATTTTCAGACATATGCTGAAGCAATATCTTCACCGATACATCTCCTAGGGCAATGGAAACTACAGAGAAAATAAACAAATTGAACTACATCAAAATAAAATCTGCACAGCAAAAGAAATCATCAACAAGAAAGTCCAGTGCATGGGAGAACATATTTGCCAATGCTATTTCAGATAAGGGTTTAATCTCCAACCTTTACGGGGAATTCATACAACTTAACAAAAGGAAGATAAACAATACAATAAAAAAATGTGCAATGGACCTAAATTGATACTTTTCAAAAGAGGACATACAGCCCTAACCGTTTGGCTCAGTGGATAGAGCATCAGCCTGCAGACTGTAGGGTCTCCAGGTTTGATTCTGGTCAAAGGCAGGTACCTTGCTTGTGGGCATTATCCCCAGTAGGGGGTGTGCAAGAGGCAGCTGATCGATGTTTCTCTCTCATTGATGTTTCTAACTCTCTATCCCTCTCCCTTCCTCTCTGTAAAAAATCAATAAAATAAAAAAGAGTACATACAGAAGGCCTAGAGACATGTGAAAACGTGCTCAAAGTCACAAATCATCTGAGAGATGCAAATCAAAACAACAATGAGGTGCTATCTCATACCTGTGAGAATGGCTATCATCAACAAATGTCAAGTGCTGTTGAGGATGCGTAGAAAAAGGAACTCTCATGCACTGCAGACTGGTGCAGCCACTGTGGAGAACAGTATGGAGTTTCCTCAAAAAACTAAAAATGGAACTCCCATTTGACCCAGTGTTCCCACTTCTAGGAATATATCCCAAGAAACTAGAAACACCAATCAGAAAGGATATATGCACCCCTGTGTTCATAGTAGCACAATTTACAATAGCTAAGATTTGGAAACAGCCTAAGTGTCCATCAGCAGATGAGTGGATTAGAAAACTGTGGTACATCTATACAGTGGAATATTATGCTGCTGTAAAAAGGAAGAAATTCTTACCATTTGCAACAGCATGGATGAAGCTAAAGAGCATTATGCTAAGTGAAATAAGCCAGTCAGAGAAAGATAAATATCACATGATCTCACTTATTTGTGGAATGTAATGAACAACATAAACAAATTAACAAAAACAGATCCAGAGACAGAGAAGCATCTATCAGACCATCAAACCTCAGGGGGAAGGCACGGCAGGGTGTGGGGAAGGGCAGAGATCAACCAAAGGATTTGTATGCATGCATATAAGTATAACCAATAGAAAGAGACACTAGGGGTTGAGGGTATGAGCTGGGGGGTGGTGGGGGGGGGATGGGAGGATAAGGACACATATGTAATACCTTAATCAATAAAGAAAAAAATATTTAAAAATTGAATGTGATGTTCATTATAAAAGTATTTGGATAATACATAAATATATATATATATAATCTTCCAATCTTATTTTTACTTTTTATAACCACTTTGTGCCAAAATGTGTGTTTGATATATTTATATTTATTTTCTCTACATATGAAAATATATGATTTTTACAAATAAAAGTAATATCATACTGTAAATATGATATCACAAGGTAAATTTTCAGTCTGTATTAGACTTTATTTTTTTAATCAATTTTATTGGTTCATCCTATCTAATAAAAGAGAAACATGGTAATTAACTGTAACTTTGTTACCCTTCCCATTGGCTAATCAGGGTGATTGCAAATTAACTGCCAACTAAGATGGCGGTTAACCGCCAACAAAGATGGTGGCTAATTTGCATATGCCCAATGATGGGAGGTGAAAGGGGAAGGACTGAAGAATGGGATCATTAACCCGGGCAGCAGGCAAGAGCTGGGGCGTGGGCAAAGGCCACCTTTCCCCACCCCCCAGCCGGTGATAACCATCGGAAAGCCAGTGGCAACACTGACCCTAGAGGCCGGGGTTGCTGAGTGGCCTGCACCCAGTGATCACCATGGTAATTGGAGGGTGGGAGGGCCTGCGCCCTGAGATGAAGGGCGGGAGGGCTGGGACGCAGGCCAGGCAGCAACCCCGGACTCCCGGGGGCGGGGTTGCCTGCTGACCTGCGGCAGCAATTGCCATGGTGATGGGAGGGCGGGAGGGCCAGGGTGCAGGCCAGGCGGCAACCCCGGACCCCCTAGAAGCCACCTGCCCACCACCCGTGATCCTATTGGGTACGGGCCGTAGGCCGGTTCCCGTGTACAGCCACAGAAGCTGTCTGCCCGCTGCCCGTGACCCGATCCGGTCCCGGGTTGTAAGCCGGCACCCGTGTGTAGCCGCAGAAGCAGCCTGCCCACAGCGTGGGCAGCCACAGAAGCCACCAGTCCGTGCCTGTGTGCAGCCGCAGAAGCCGCCTGCCTGCCGCATCCCACTATGATCCACTGAGTTATGAGGCCAGAGAGCAAGGAGAACTTCCGCCCCTGAGTCAAAGTGGGGAGCGGAGGACACAGCCTCCCCTCCTAAAGTTGCCAAAGGACAGGACCTAACCTAAGCCACATCCTCTGAGACAGCCCGGCAGGCACCACTGACCCTCTCTGCAGGCCAGGCCCCCCTCCTCCTTCCCCTGTCCCTGCACAGTTCCCATAGCTCCCCACTGGCTGAGTCAGGCACAACAGGTTTGCAGCCACAGGGGCGATTTAGCAGCTAATGAAAAATGCAAGAACGAACAAATGAAGCAGCTACTGCAGTGGGAAAAAGACCTTCATCAAATTCGTTGTCTCTGAGAAACTGAGGCAGCCAGCACAGGCCCCTGCACAGGATGAGGCTTCTGCTTCTAAAGAAATGGCCTGGGGTTAGAGGTGAGGGGGTGCTGCCTTTCCCATCTCAGAGCTCTAGGAGGAGTCTGTGCTCCCCCTCCTGGTATTCTTAACACCCAGAGACCCCTCCCCAGTCCAGGCAGGAATGTTTCACGCTGACCGCCTCCAGAAAGAAGAGAACAAAGAGGCACTTCTTGACTTCAAGCCTCTAAACCAGTGGTTCTCAACCTTGGCTGCACATTAGAATCACCTGGGAATCTTTTTAAAATCCTGATTTCTGGGCCTCATCCTCTGGAAATTCTGTTTCTTTGTTATGGGGTAGAGCCACAACATTAGTAACAAAGAAACAGAATTTCTGGAGGATGAGGCCCAGAAATCAAGATTTTAAAAAGATCCCCAGGTGATTCTAATGTGCAGCCAAGGTTGAGAACCACTGCTCTAAACAGACTTGACCACTGCGGGCAAAGACCTGCAGCTGAGAGGGGGCAGGTTCTGGGTGTCGAGGTCCAGAGCGTGGAAGACCTCCTGGGGGAGCAGTGGATCTGGAAGCCTGTGTGCTGGGTCAGAGACACGCCTGCCTCCCACCCTCCCCTACCCTGCACATAGACGTGCCTGGACTGGGGTGAGGAGGAGGAGGAGAACTAGAGGGAAGGAACACTGCGTGTTGGTTGGCGGCCATGTGAAAAGGACTGTGACCCTCCCCTCCCACTGAGTCACTCCCTAAGGCAGCAGGAGATGGAGGGTCTGAGAGCAGCCACACAGCTTTGTGACCGTGACCAAGGCACCAAGATGGTGTCCATGCAACGGAGCTGAGGAGGTGTCAGAGGACCTCACCCCAGAAAGCCCAATAGCTCTTTGTGTGAGAGAGAGAAGGTGGCAGGGAGGGAGGGAGAGAGCAAATTGGACTCAAGAGGCCTCAAGGCCCAGATGAAGAGAATATACCAGGGATCAGCATGGACTTGAGCTCTGAGGTGAGGGTCAAGGGCAGCTGGGTGGGGGCCAGCCCAGACAGAAGACTGAGGTCCAGATGTTCTTGACCCTGCTCCATTCTTTGGCACCTCTGCCTGAGATATAAATTGTCTGACATGGAAGTACAACTCCAGAGAAGGGGGTGGGGAACCTAAGTTAAATAATATTTTGTTTTTGTTTTTTCACTTGGCAGAATGGGGGCTGAAGTTGAAGTTAGGTTTGGTTACTAAAGGATAAAGAAAGCAACATTTCTTGCACACCCAACTGTGTGGTCTGAGTTTGCTGCTGCCTATAAACCGAGAAAAAGTTGTAAAATGAAGTACTAATCTCTAGGGTTTAGGTCAGACCGAGGAGTAGTGCCACTCAGCCAGAAGCTGGGTCATAGCTGGCCAGTGCAGAGGTGGTGGCAGGAGCCTCTCCCACCTCCGTGGCAGCACTAAGAATGTCCAACTAACAGTTTAGGCCCGATCCCTTGGGGGCCTAAGCCTTTAGTCGGACATCCCCCGAGGGCTCCCTGGCTGCCAGAAGGATGTCTGACTGCAAGCTTAAGCCTGATCCCCCGGGGAGTGGGCCTAAGTCAACAGGTGGACATCCCCCAAGGGGTCCTGGACTGCAAATGGGCGCAGGCCGGGCTGAGGGACGCACCACCCCCCCGAGTGCACAAATTTTGTGCACCGGGCCTCTAGTAATTTATATATAATAAAATTAACCCTTTTGAGGAGTGCAGTTCTATAAATTTTGATAATTATGAGAAAAAACTATAAACCTATCAAATAGTTCAGACTATAAACTTAAATCCAAAGGAAACATATTACATGTTAAAAACTTAAAAATAAAATATTATACCCACTATAAATAAATGAAGATATTTCTGATTCCCATTATAATAGGTTAGTTTGTAGTAGACCAAACCTGCTTAGACTGAACAGAAAATATAAGAATAATAAAGAAATCATGCATTTTAATTAATTGAACAGAGGCAACATGCAAAACAATAAATGAGGCCAGGGTAAACAAAGATGAAAATAGTGCCTAACACTCAGTATGGACTTCTCCCCTTAAGGCTTACACTGATTCACAAATAAGAAACAGATAAGCAAAACAGAGTCACTGAGAGTGATGGAGTTAGTATAACAAAAAGAGTTCAGTGTTCATCAAGTAGGAGAAGCTTTAATAAACCTCCCAGTTTGGACTACCCAACTGAAATAGAAATAGAATAACGTTAAAAGACTAAAGTCAAACTTTGGATCATTTCAAATTCTGATTATATTAGTGATCTATTTAACCCTGCTAGAAACACAAGTAAATATCTATGGATAAAAATAAAACCATACAAACTCTCAAATTACTACTACAATGTATTCATACTCAGAATGTGGTAGGAAGTTAAACAGAAAGACATGAGCAGAGCAAGGGTGATGGGCCAGGTATAGAAGGCCACCAGGATGGAAGGCCCCAGGTGCTTGGCAATGGACAATCAATTATAGGATGGGACCTCCCCTCAGGATGACTTTTCCTCCCCTAGACTATCACTGGTCATGGGGTTTGGACCCCCTGACTTTTCTTCCCTAAAGATAACATTTATGCCTCAGTTGTATTTAGCTACTGGCCCAGAGAAGCAACAAAACCAGCCATGGCTGGCCTCAGGACCAGCTGCTTTGAATAATGACCCTCCCCACAACTTCCCATCCTGGTGCCAGCCAACCAAAAAGTAGAGACCACAACCCTGAAAGGACACACCTGGAAAAACTGCTGAATATTCTATTAATATCTTACCCCTGAGATCTCCTCTAAAATCTTCACCTTTAAAACCCCTAGGCTGGAGGACCCAGTATACTCTTCCTCCTAGGAGTATGCCTATGCCCTGCCCCAAACATGTTACCATTAGCTTCCTTACTCCCAAGCTCCAAGGGTCCTTCCTTTGCCTCCAGAACTTGTCTCCCTAAGCCCATTTCTTCTAAGAATTACTTCTTCTACCTCTGTGATTTTTCCAAATAAATGTTTTCTTACAGTTTGTGTTTTGGCTCTAATTCTTTCCTAGCCAGAACCCAAGTACCAAGGTTGCTGAACCCAAGTCCATTGTAGCTGATGTTCCTGATGCCTATAACAAGAAGACATAACAAAAAAATCACTGAAAAACAAGAGAAAACCTCTATGAGACGAGTAGATATACATTATCTATTTCTACATAACAAATTAACCCCCAAATGTAACAAATTTTAAAAAACACATTATCTTACAGAATTTTGGTGGGACAGAAATCTGGGAATTAGTTGGCAGGTTCTTGCCCAAGGTCTCTCATGAGTTGTTGTCAAGACTTACTATATCTTAGGCTGACTGAGACTGTGGATCTGTTTTCAATGTGGCTCACTCAGATGCTTGCTGGTTATGGCAGATTTTTGGCAAGGGTTCCTCACCACATGAACCTATCCATAAGACTGTGTGAGTGTTTTTTCATCATGGCAGTTCTGCACCTGTGGACGAAAAGGGGCCACATGCTAACCTGACAAGTTCAGGGAAGGCCTGCATGGCAGTCTTGCAAACTCTAAGACCTAAAGTAACCACAAAAGGTGTTCTGAAATTAAAACTTTAACTAAAAGAAATTAATGTGAGTAGTCATGTATTAGGACCCTATCTTCACTGACAAGGTCAATCTACACCTTAACTAAGCCTATTGTCTTTTTGCATCTAAGATAGCATAGCTATGAAATGTCTGGGTAACTTGTAATTTCCCTTTTTCTGGAACCCTCGGGGCACAACCAAATGTGCCTGGGTGCCAGGACAGAGACCATAAATTCATTCATTGTTATTGTTATCATGTTAAATGTTGACTGTTAACGGTCCTGCACCCACTTAAGTAAAAGAAGTATGTGTCTATCATTTAACTTTTTATCCAATCCCAGAGGTTCCCCCCTACACACACTTTGCTTTCTCCCACCTCCCTAATCTATCACCAATGGATTTCATGTAACCCACTTACATCTCCTCTTTTGATATAAAACAAGGTGAAAAACTGCCATTCTCCAGAGCATTATCCCAATCCGTTGAGATTCTGCTTCCCGGCAATTGTAGACAGTTTGGCTCAAATAAACTCACAAAAATTCTTTACAGGTTTGAGTGTTTTTACGTTAACACACTCTATATGAGTAATATGAGATAGACTATGGTAGAATTTGCAAAGCTTTTATGTTTTAGAATTAGAAGTTGTTAGGTCAATGCCAAGAGAAACCAGGCTGAATGAAATTAAAAAACATTAATTTTATTGCTACATCTGCTTACAGAAGGGCTGAGACTAAAATAGCATTAAGGGGTAAGAGTAGGGGAAACAGGATATTTATGGATCTCTTGCAGGTTAGAGTAGCAGGTCGGACCAGGTGTAGGTGGATGGCCGGGTATAGGCAGTCCACTGAAAACTAGGTGAGTCATTTACTGAAAACTGAAAGACTTTAATCATGTCTTCAAAAACCTGTAATGAGAATATTAGGAAAACCTCTGGGAGGGGAAAAGCCCCAAGCAGAGCATAATGAAGCATAAGGGAAAGGTCCTGGGGGCAGACAACTCCCAGCCATGTTAGAATGTCCTTTCTTTAATCAGAACAAGGAAATCATGGTTAACAGAGCATGGTTAATATTTTTTATAACTATAGCTGTTAGGGTTAAAAGAATATTGGGCCTAGCTATGGTTGTGGGAAATAATAATCATCCTCTGTTAACCATGATTGCCTTGTACTGGTTAAAGAAAGGACATTCTAACCTGGCTGGGAGTTGTATGCCCCCGGGACCTGAGAGCCAACCTTAGACCTAGGAGCCAACCTTGGACCTGGGAGTCAACCTTGTACCTAAGAGTCAACCTTGGAACGTGGTCCATTTTCATTCAAGAATATCTATTATGAGGAGATCCAAGATGGCTGCCAACAGGATGGCAAGTTGCAACATAGTGTGTGAGTGAGAGAATGAAGGAGAGTGCCTGGATGTGCAGGGAGTGTCTGTATGTGTGAGTGAGGGACAGCGATATTCCACAGGACTGTAGGGAACTGGTGGACCAGGCTCCCCTAGCCAGGCAGCCTCTATTGCTGCTGAAATCTCTCCTGGAGCAACTGGCTCTGCTGCAGAGACCGCGCCATCTTGAAGGGAAGAGTGGCTGTGATCCTAAGCCCAGCCTTACCTTCAACTGGGGAGACCTAGGCTATCTCTTGGGACCCTACAGCCACAACACCCAGGGACCAGTTGCCTCAGCTATAAATCCACAAACACCGAGACTCAGCCTCCCCAGCCATGGGCGCCTAAAAAGTTTGCCCAGGTGGTGGCCAAATAGGTGGACAGGCCCTGCGCCTTCTCACAGAGCAGATAGAAGGAAGAGCTGAATCAAACAACACCCACCTGGAATTGGTGAATTAAACACAGCTGGTGAGGCAATCCATGGATGGAAAAGTCAGAGATCGCCTAGAGCAGTGATTGCAAAACTATGACACGCGTGTCAGAGGTGACACGCGAACTCATGTTTTTGGTTGATTTTTCTTTGTTAAATGTCATTTAAATATATAAAATAAATATCAAAAATGTAAGTCTTTGTTTTACTATGGTTGCAAATTTCAAAAAAATTCTATATGTGACACAGCACCAGAGTTAAGTTAGGGTTTTTCAAAATGCTGACATGCCAAGCTCAAAACGTTCGCCATCACTGGCCCAGAGAGAGGTGAGATCTGGGATCCTGGCTGGAGGGAGAAACACGCGCAGCAGGGACTTGAGTCTCAGAGGGAGACTGTGCTCCACCAAATCTGCAGCCCTTGGGGTCAGTATAGCCCTCGAATGTGTTAGGGGGTCCACAGGGCTGCTGTCAGAGGGGCTTTCTAGATTTAAACCCACAGCCAAGGGAGACTGTGCCCAGAAAGTCAGTCTGAAGTTCTATACCAACCTTGCATTGCTGGGGGGAGAAAGACACGAGTCGGAGCGGTCCTTTGCCTTTCTTACTTCCTTGCTTTTGCTTGCTAAGTCCAGTACATAGGATCTTCCAATTAAAAACACTCACTGAGACTGCAGGGGAAAGTTGTTTTTGTGGAAACTGGGGATCTGAATAAGGAGAGAGTAGCAGGAAACCAGCTCTGGGTCAGTCCATCCCTCCAACCCAGTATTAAGTGCAGCAGGGAAAAAAGTATCTAAACACTAGGTTGAGGGGCATTTGGTCCCAGAAACTAATACAGAAACACCGCCACCCAGGTGTTGTGTTAGAAATTGACTCCTGTGTAAATACAAGTGAAGGTAGTCAGAGAAACAAAGTGAGCAGAGAGATCACGTCTGCTTAAAAACGAGGTTGTGGCTTATGACACAGAGGAGCAGTAGATCGCAGGGAACTTCATTACTGTGCTGATTACCTGACAGGAAACAGTCATACCAGGCAGAAAAGTACAGAGGGGTCCTAAACCAGACCCCATGGGTCATTGAAGCCCTGCTGAAGTGAATGACTTTCATTACTTCACTTTTTTATTTTATATCTTTTACTTAAGAAACTAAAATTTTATTTCTCACTTTATTTTGCTTTTTTATTATTATATTTTAAATTTTTGTTATTATTACTATTGTTTTATCTTTTTTAAAGTTTTATTTTATTTTTTCTTTATTTTATTTTTGGATTAGTGTTCTACATTCCATTTTTATTTTTATTTTAGCACTATTTTACTCTATCTCAATTTTTCCTTTATGCCAACACTTGCTTCCTCACTTTCCCTCTTTTTAGTCCTGTTTCTCTTATCCTGTTCCTGCTTTAGTTTTTCTCTATTCTTTTCTTTGACTCCTTGTTAAAAATTGATCTTACTCATATATCTAATTTCCTCTCCCCTGTTCCAAGTGCAAGCACACTTCTCTCTTCTCTTTCTTCACTAAGCAATTTTTTTCTTTCCTTTTTTTCTTTTTCTTTCTTTATGTGTTTTTTCTTTTTTTTTCTGTTTTTTGGGGGTTTTTGTTTGTTTGTTTGTTTTGCTTCTGTTTTTCCTCTTCTCGCTTGTTCTCTTCTTCTACTAATAGCTTAATTAGTTTCAATCACCAACTCAGGCCTATCTACTCTATATTCTCCTTTTCCAAAAATAGATGAATACATAGATAGAATAAAAAGGGGGGAAATAATTTATATATATATACTCTTTTTATTTATTTTGTGTTTTACTTTTCTTCTTATACACTCATTCTCTTTCTACCTCCTCTATACTAAATCATAGCCATTTCCCCATTCATTCAATTCCTTGACCTTAACTTCTAGAAAAAAGCTCTACCTCTTCAGATTCATCTGAGTGTTTGTTGTTTGGCTTCGTTATTTTCATTTTTTTGAATTAGTTGTTGTTTTTTGTTTCCATTCTTCTCTGAGTGTTTGTTATTTGCATTTTTTGAATTAGTTGTTGGTTTTTTGGAGTTTTCTCCCCATAACATATATTTCCCCCCTTCTTTTTTCTACTCATTCTTTTCTCTCTTACATTTTTTCCTTTTCTTTTTTTTTATTATTAAATCTTTATTGTTCAGATTATTACATTAGTTACTCTTTTTCCCCACCATAACTCCCCTCCTCCAGTTCCCACACCGCCCTCCGCCCTCACTCCCCACCCACTGTCCTCATCCATAGGTGCACAATTATTGTCCAATCTCTTCCCTCCCCCCCACATGCCTCCCCCCCCAAGAATAGTCAGTCCATTCCCTTTCTATGTCCCTGATTCTATTACAATCAGCAGTTCATACTGTTCATCAGATTATTTATTCACTTGATTTTTATATTCACTTGTTGATAGATGTGTATTTGTTGTTCATAATTTTTATCTTTACCTTTTTCTTCTTCTTCCTCTTCTTAAAGGATACCTTTCAGCATTTCATATAATACTGGTTTGGTGGTGATGAACTCCTTTAGCTTTTTCTTATCTGTGAAGCTTTTTATCTGGCCTTCACTTCTGAATGATAGCTTTGCTGGATAAAGTAATCTTGGTTGTAGGTTCTTGGTATTCATCACTTTGAATATTTCTTGCCACTCCCTTCTGGCCTGCAAAGTTTCTGTTGAGAAATCAGCTGACAGTCATATGGGTACTCCCTTGTAGGTAACTGATTTTCTTTCTCTTGCTGCTTTTAGGATTCTCTCTTTGTCTTTTGTTCTTGGCATTTTAATTATGATGTGTCTTTTTGTGGTCCTCTTTGGATTCCTTTTGTTTGGGGTTCTCCATGCTTCCTGGACTTGTAAGTCTATTTCCTTCATCAGGTAGGGGAACTTTTCTGTCATTATTTCTTCAAATAGGTTTTCAATATCTTGCTCTCTCTCTTCTTCTGGCACCCCTATAATTCTGATGTTGGTACGCTTGAAGCTGTCCCAGAGGCTCCTTACACTATCTTCGTATTTTTGGATTATTTTTTCATTTCGCTTTTCTGGTTGGGTGTTTTTTGTTTCTTTGTATTTCAAATATTTGTAAGTCATCTTCTTACTAGATCCCTCATTGGTATTTACCAAATTGATTCATCCCCACTTCTTGGTATATTCTCTTTTCTTGATTTTTAGAATACCACACTTTATTGGTTTTCATCCTACCTCAATTCTCACTCCTTTTAAATATTCTTTTGCTCAATTCTTCTCCTCCCTGAACCTCAATATTAGAATGCGTTCTCTGAATGATTTTACCCAGATTCAAGACTCTAAACATTATTTGTAGGTCAAGAGCTGCCAAATATATATCTCCAGTCAAGACCACTCTTCTGAACCCTAGGTGTGTGTATCTAACCACATGCTCTGCATTTCCACTTGTAGATTTAATAGATAGCTCAACCTTAACATATCCAAAACTGGACTCCTGGTATTCCTACAAAAATCTAGTGTACTTACAGCTTCAAGAGGTGGCAATGCTTTTCTTTTTCGTTCTTTCCTTTTTTTGTGTGTGTTCTTTTCTCAAACTTTGGTCCTCCCTTTTAAAAATATATATTTTATTGACTTCAGAGAGGAAGGGAGAGGGCGAGAGATAGAAACATCAATGATGCGAGAGAATCATTGATCAGCTGCCTCTTGCACATCACCTACTGGGGACTGATCCTGCAACCTAGGCATGTGCCCTGCCTGGGAATTGAACCATGACCTCCTGGTTCATAGGTCAACACTCAACAACTGAGCCACAGTGGCTGAGCAATGCTTTCTTTCTGTTGCTAGAGCGACTAAATATCCCAATTTGCTGGAAACAGAGAGTTCTTAGCAAACCAGAATAAGTTGGCCAGTCTAACAGTTGCTCAAACCAAAAATATTAAGGCCATCTTTGATTCATTATCTCACATTGCATATCCAATATATTAGAAAATCCTGTTAGTTCTACCGATAACTATGATGACATTCCTTATTCCCCCATTTTTGTAATATCTTCCCATTTCAGAGTAAAAGCCAAAATCTATACAATGGCATAAAAAACCTGCACAATCTAACTTCAACTCCTGCTCTATAAGCCCAATCGTCAGTCTACCCTTTACTTTAACTCCTACAATTCTTTCCTGTATCCATTGTGCTCTAACCACATTAATTTTCTTTTTTTTATTTTATTGCTTAAAGTATTACAAAGGGTATTACATCTGTGTCTCCCCCCTCCTTGACTATCCCCTGGCCTCCCCCACTCCCCAGCGTCCCATGTCCATTGGTTATGCATATGAATGCATACAAGTCCTTCGGTTGATCTCTTAACCCCCTCCCTCCTGCACCCCCACTTTCCCTGGCCTTCCCGCTGCATTTTGACAATCTGTTCAAGGCAGCTTTGCCTCTGTATCTATTACTGTTGAAAAGTTTATAATGGTCTCTATTATCCATGAATGAGTGAGATCATGTGGTATTTTTCCTTCATTGACTGGCTTATTTCACTTAGCATAATGCTCTCCAGTTCCATCCATGCCGTTGCAAATGGTAGGAGTTCCTTCTTTTTTATAGCGACATAGTATTCCATCGTGTAGATGTACCACAGTTTTCTAATCCATTCATCTACTGATGGGCACTTAGGCTGTTTCCAGATCTTAGCTATGGTGAATTGTACTGCTATGAACATATGGGTGCATATATCCTTTCTGATTGGTGTTTCCGGTTTCCTGGGATATATTCCTAGAAGTGGGATCACAGGGTCAAATGGGAGTTCCATTTGTAGTTTTTTGAGGAAACTCCATACTGTCTTCCATAGTGGCTGCACCAGTCTGCATTCCCACCAGCAGTGCACAAGTGTTCCTTTTTCTCCACATCCTCTCCAGCACTTGTTGTTTGTTGATTTGTTGATGATAGCCAGTCTGACAGGTGTGAGGTGGTACCTCATTGTTGTTTTGATTTGCATCTCTCAGATGATTAGTGACTTTGAGCAAGTTTTCATATGTCTCTTGGCTTTCTGAATGTCCTCTTTTGAAAGGTGTCTATTTAGGTCCTTTGCCCATTTTTTGATTGGATTGTTTATCTTCCTTTTGTTAAGTTGTATGAGTTCCCTATAAATTTTGGAAATTAGGCCCTTATCAGATATGACAATGGCAATTACGTTTTCCCACACAGTGGGTTTTCTCGTTGTTTTGTTGATGGTTTCTTTTGCTGTGCAGAAGCTTTTTATTTTGATGTAGTCCCATTTGGTCATTTTCTCTTTAGTTTCAAGTGCCCTAGGAGCTGTATCAGTGAAGAAATTGCTTCGGCATATGTCTGAGATTTTGTTGCCTTTGGATTCTTCTAGAATTTTTATGGTTTCCTGTCGTACATTTAAGTCCTTTATCCATTTTGAGTTTATTTTTGTGTATGGTGTAAGTTGGTGGTCTAGTTTCATTTTCTTGCATATATCCGTCCAATTTTCCCAACACCATTTATTGAAGAGACTATCCTGGCTCCATTGTATGTTCTTGCCTCCTTTGTCAAATATTAATTGAGCATATTGGTTCGGGCCAATTTCTGGGCTCTCTATTCTATTCCATTGATCTATATGCCTGTTCCTGTGCCAGTACCAGGCGGTTTTGAGAACAGTGGCTTTGTAATACAGCTTGATATCTGGTATTGAGATCCCACCTACTTTGTTCTTTTTCAGGATTGCTGCAGCTATTCGGGGTCTTTATTTATTCCAGATGAATTTTTGGAGAGTTCGTTCTAGAACTGTGAAGTATGCCGTTGGTGTTTTAATGGGGAGTGCGTTGAATTTATAGATTGCTTTGGGTAGTATGGACATTTTATGATGTTGATCCTACCAATCCATGAACACGGTATGTTCTTTCATCTGTTTATGTCTTCCTCTTTCTCTTTTTTCAACGTCTTGTAGTTTTCTGAGTAGAGGTCTTTTACCTCTTTAGTTAAGTTGATTCCTAGGTAGCTTAATTTTTTTGGTGCGATGGTAAATGGGATTGTTTTTGTAATCTCTCTTTCTGAAAGTTCACTATTGGTGTATAGAAATGCCTCAGATTTCATGGGGTTAATTTTGTATCCTGTTACATTGCCAAATTAATGTCTTAAGTCTAGTAGTTTTTTGATTGAGTCTCTAAGGTTTTGTATGTATAATATCATGTCTTCTGCAAATAAGGACAGTTTTACTTCCTCTTTTCCAATTTATATGCCTTTTATTTTTCTTGTCTAATTGCAATGGCTAATACTTCCAGTACTATGTTGAACAGGAGTGGTGAGAGCGGGCATCCCTGTCTTATTCCTGTTCTTAGGGAAAATGGTGTTAGTTTTTGTCCATTGAGTATGATGTTGGCTGTGGGCCTGTCATATATGGCTTTTATTATGTTGAGGTATGATCCTTCTACTCCCACCTTGCTGAGATTTTTTATCAAAAATGGGTGTTGAATTTTGTCAAATGCTTTTTCTGCATCAATTGATATGACCATGTGTTTTTTATCTTTCAATCTGTTTATGTGATGTATCACGTTTATTGATTTGCGGATATTGTACCATCCTTGCATCCCTTGATAAATCCTACTTGGTCATGGTGTATGATCTTTCTGATGTATTGCTGGATACGATTTGCTAAGATTTGGTTGAGGATTTTGGCATCTATGTTCATGAGGGATATTGGCCTGTAATTCTCTTTCATTGTGTTGTATTTACCTGGTTTTGGTATTAGGGTGATGCTGGCTTCATAAAATGAGCTTGGAAGTGTTCCTTCCTCCTGAATTTTTTGTAGTAGTCTGAGGAGGATAGGTTTTAGTTCTTCCTTGAATGTTTGGTAAAATTCCCCTGTGAAGCCGTCTGGTCCTGGGCTTTTGTTTGCTGGAAGCTTTTTGATGACTGCTTCAATTTCTTCAATAGTTATTGGCCTATTGAGATTTTTAGATTCTTCCTGATTGAGTTTTGGAAAGTTGTATTTTTCTAGGAATTTGTCCATTTCCTCCAGGTTGTCTAGTTTGTTGGAGTAGAGTTTCTCATTGTATTTTTTAAAAATCATTTGTGGGAGACGGAAGATGGCGGCGGTATAGGCAGACGTGTCCCAGGTCGTGTCCCGGAGCAAATGGAGTGAGCAGTTGAAACTAGTAACATCCACCCCGAATTGGTGAAATTGCTCAGCTGGTGAGACGGTTTGCAGCTGGGAAGAGCAGAACTCCCCTGGAAAGTTAAAAAAAAACAGGGATTTGGGCAGGAAAGGTTCCCAGACCTCTGAGCCCAGAGAGTCAGAGGGAGACGGCGTGGCAGACAGCCGCGTCCCTTGGGACAGGCACAGCCCCTGACTGGGGAAAGGAGAACCGCGGGGTTCCTGGCGCCGGCGGGAGAATTGCGAGCTGGGTACTGTGATCACGGAGGACTGAGCCTAAAGGGGGCAGCCTGAAGAGCTGACCAAACCATGCAGTCCGGGTAAGAGAAGAAGCTTACAGAAACCAAGCCTTCCCCATTTCCGAGGCCGGCGTTTGTTTGTTTGTTTTCACTGAATCCTGTTCATGGGACATTTCGGATACAGACACTCACCTGTGCTGAAGAGAGGAAGAGGGTGCGGAGGAGTGGAATATGGGGAGAGTCTGAAGAGAGAAGGGGGGCCGGGAGAGGTGGCAACGAATTGAGTGCTGAGACACCCCTGAGCCCAGGTCTAGGGCAGCCATTCTCTCAGGAGAGTGAGACTCCTCCCCCCAGCCCCCAGGCAAGGAGCACAGCCACACCCAGATTCCACCCTGTAGGAGATCAAGGATTAAAATAACCTGATCAGTCCCTGGGAGTTAACAGGGTCTGGCCTATAGAGGGATTTTCAATCCCAGCAACAACACAGCACTGGTAACTATTACACAGCCAGCTCTGGGCAGTGAACTCCCACTGGACAGAGAGGCCCTATAGCCTCAGAGGCCAACCCCAGAGCACTGCCACCCAGAGGCTGACCCACAAACTGACTCTTTGCTAAACACAAAATAAGGCAGTCTGGGAAACAAATGCGGCTTGCTTTAAAATAAGGACTGTGGTTTACAACACAGAGGAACAGTGTATCGCAGGGAAACTCAACACCCTCCTGAATACCTGGCAGGTCTAAGGCGAGCCACACTGAAGAATAGAAGAACCAAAGGACCTTCACTACTGCAATATTTTTTTTGTTCTTTTTTCACCTTTTAACTAAGAAACCAATTTTTTTATTTTTTTTATTTTATTTTATTTATTTTTTATTTTTTTTCTTTTCTTCTTTTTTTTTCTCTTCTTTTTTCCATCACCTGATTTTACCCTTTTAATTACTACCTTCTTATTTTTAACCAGTATTATTACTGCTACCATTTTACCATTTATTTTTTAAAGTGCCATTTTTTTTCTCTTTATTTTATTTTGGGATTAGTGTTCTCCATTCTATTTTCATCGTTATATTATTGGTTGTTTCTAGTTTGCATTCATCTCCAGGGAGCTGTTGCTGGAATTTGTTAGGATTAATGGCCGTTCTATAGGAGTATTCTCCTCATATAAAAAAGTCTCTTCCCCTCTTCCACTTCATTCTCTCTTTTCGCTCTATTTTTTCTTTTCTTTTCTTTTCTCGCTTTTATTTTCCCCCCTCCTTTTTCCCAATTTCATTTTTGCACTCCTTTTTTTGGTCCCTACTTTTCTTTTCTTTTTTCTCTTTTATCTTTTTCTCTTCCTTCTTCCTTATCCCCTAATTCTCTTAATTCAGGTGGTCACCTTTATTTGGGGTTATTAATATCGTGAATATATTTGTGTATAGTGCCTGGTACGTGGTGCCTTGTTGTGTTGTATTTTGTGCCTTTAAATCAACGCAGCAGATCCAAGCAACAGCAACCTCCTGAGCACCACACCCTCTGCTGAGGAACAGCAGCTGTACATGAAACCTTGCCCCACCAGCCAGAAGAGCCACCACAGCTGTGAACAGCACACACCAGAGGAGCTGCTGCCAACTGAAGAGAAGCTGCTACCGCAACCGCCCGAAGAGCAACCACAGACCAAGGAGTCACTGCCACCAAGGGAGCAGCCACTGAATGACTCAACATCTAGATATGTCAATGAGATCAAACATGGGTAGACAAAGAAACCCCCAAAGGAAAGAGAAGGAGGACTCTCCAGAAAAGCAGCTAAGCAATACAGAGGCATGCAACATGACAGATAAAGAATTCAGAATAAGGGTCCTAGAGTGCATAAACCGGATGGAGGAAAAAATCGACAACCTCTGCAAGAAGCAAGACGAAACAGATGAAAAAATCGATAACATATGGAAGAAGCTAGAAGAAACAGATGAAAAAATTAACAACTTAAGTAAGACCCAAGAAGAAATGAAGAGTGATATAGCTGCAATGAAAAACTCCATTGAAAGTATCAACAGTAGACTGGGTGAAGCGGAGGACCGAATTAGTGAATTAGAAGACAAGGAAGCAAAACACACCCAAATTGTACTGCAATTGGAGAAAAAAATGAAAAGACAAGAGGAGAGCCTAAGGGAGCTTTGGGACAACATGAAACGAAACAACATACGAATAATAGGGGTACCAGATCAACAGAAGGATGAACAAGGATTAGAAAACCTATTAGAAGAAATAATATCAGAAAACTTCCCTGAGGTGGGGAAGAAAAAAGTCACACAAGCCCAGAGAGTCCCAAACAAGGTGAACCCGAAAAGACCCACACCAAGACACATCATAATTACCATGGCAAATGCTCATGACAAAGAGAGAATCTTACAGGCTGCAAGAGAGAGACGGAAAGTTAAATAAGGAGGTAAAAGACCTCTACTCAGAAAACTACAGGACATTGAAAAAAGAGATAGAGGAAGACATAAACAGATGGAAGAACATACCGTGTTCATAGATTGGTAGAATCAACATCATTAAAATGTCCATACTACCCAAAGCAATCTATAAATTCAACGCACTCCCCATTAAAACACCAACGGCATACTTTAGAGATCTAGAACGAACTCTCCAAAAATTCATCTGGAATAAAAAAAGACCCCGAATAGCTGCAGCAATCCTGAAAAAGACCAAAGTAGGTGGGATCTCAATACCAGATATCAAGTTGTATTACAAAGCCACTGTTCTCAAAACTGCCTGGTATTGGCACAAGAATAGGCATATAGATCAATGGAATAGAATAGAGAGCCCAGAAATCGGCCCGAACCAATATGCTCAATTAATATATGACAAAGGAGGCAAGAACATACAATGGAGCCAAGATAGTCTCTTCAATAAATGGTGTTGGGAAAATTGGACAGATATATGCAAGAAAATGAAACTAGACCACCAACTTACACCATACACAAAAATAAACTCAAAATGGATAAAGGACTTAAAGGTACGACAGGAAACCATAAAAATTTTAGAAGAATCCAAAGGCAACAAAATCTCAGACATATGCCGAAGCAATTTCTTCACTGATACAGCTCCTAGGGCACTTGAAACTAAAGAGAAAATGACCAAATGGGACTACATCAAAATAAAAAGCTTCTGCACAGCAAAAGAAACCATCAACAAAACAACGAGAAAACCCACTGTGTGGGAAAACATATTTGCCAATGTCATATCTGGTAAGGGCCTAATCTCCAAAATTTATAGGGAACTCATACAACTTAACAAAAGGAAGATAAACAATCCAATAAAAAAATGGGCAAAGGACCTAAATAGACACCTTTCAAAAGAGGACATTCAGAAAGCCAAGAGACATATGAAAACATGCTCAAAGTCACTAATCATCCGAGAGATGCAAATCAAAACAACAATGAGGTACCACCTCACACCTGTCAGACTGGCTATCATCAACAAATCAACAAACAACAAGTGCTGGAGAGGATGTGGAGAAAAAGGAACACTTGTGCACTGCTGGTGGGAATGCAGACTGGTGCAGCCACTATGGAAGACAGTATGGAGTTTCCTCAAAAAACTACAAATGGAACTCCCATTTGACCCTGTGATCCTACTTCTAGGAATATATCCCAAGAAACCAGAAACACCAATCAGAAAGGATATATGCACCCCCATGTTCATAGCAGCACAATTCACCATAGCTAAGATCTGGAAACAGCCCTAAGTGCCCATCAGTAGATGAATGGATTAGAAAACTGTGGTACATCTACACGATGGAATACTATGCTGCTCTAAAAAGGAAGGAACTCTTACCATTTGCAACGTCATGGATGGAACTGGAGAACATTATGCTAAGTGAAATAAGACAGTCAATGAAGGAAAAATACCACATGATCTCACTCATTCATGGATAATAGAGACCATTATAAACTTTTGAACTATAATAGATACAGAGGCAGAGCTGCCTCAAACAGGTTGTCAAACTGCAGCAGGAAGGCCGGGGAGGGTTGGGGGGCAGGAATTAGGGGGGTAAGAGATCAACTAAAGGACTTGTATGCATGCATATAAGCATAACCAGTGGACATAAGACATTGGGGGATAGGGGAGGCTAGGGGACTGTCTAGGGCGGGGGGATAAAATGGACACATATGTAATACCCTTTGTAATATTTTAAGCAATAAAAAAAAATCATTTGTATTTCTGTGGGGTCTGTTGTTATTTCGCCCCTATCGTTTCTGATTTTGTTTATTTGGGTCCTCTCTCTTTGCTTCTTGGTGAACCTGGCTGGAGGTTTGTTAATCTTGTTTATCCTTTCGAAGAACCAGCTGTTGATTTCATTGATTTTCTGTATTGTTTTTTTGGTCTCTATGTCATTTATTTCTGCTCTAATCTTTATTATCTCCTTCCTTCTGCTCACTCTGAGGTTTTTTTGCTGCTCTCTTTCTAATTCTTTGAGTTGTAGAGTTAGATGATTTACTACCATTTTTTCTTGTTTTTTGAGATAGGCCTGTAGAGCTATAAACTTCCCTCTCAGGACTGCTTTCATTGCGTCTCATAGTTTTTGGATTGTTGTGTTTTCATTGTCATTAGTTTCCAAGATGTTTTTAATTTCTTCTTTGATCTCATTGGTAACCCAATCAATATTTAATAACATGCTATTCAGCTCCCAAGTGTTTGAGTATTTTGGGTTGTTTTTATTGTTGTTTATTTCTAATATTATGCCATCGTGGTCTGCGAAGACGCTTGGTATGATTTCAATCTTCTTGAATTTGGGGATACTTTGCTTGTGACCCAATATGTGGTCTATTTTTGAATCTGTCCTCTGAGCACTTGAGTAGAATGTATATTCCGTGGCTTTGGCGTGAAGTGTTATGAAGATGTCAATTAAGTCCATCTGATCTAGTGAGTCATTTAGGACTGCTGTTTCTTTGCTGATTGTTTGTCTAGAGGATTAATCCAGTGATGTCAGTGGTGTATTAAAGTCCCCTACTACGATTGTATTGTTGTCAATCTCTCCTTTGATATCTTCCAGGAGTTTTTTATGTATTTGGGTGCTCCTGCATTGGGTGTATATATGTTTATTAGGGTTATATCTTCTTGTTGTATTGATCCCTTTAGTATTATGAAGTGGCCTTCCATACCTCTTGTTATGGCATTCACTTTGAGGTCTATTTTGTCCGATATAAGTATTGCTACCCCAGCTTTCTTTTCCTTTCCATTTGCCTGAAAGATATGTTTCCATCCCTTCACTTTCAGTCTGTGTGAGTCCCTTCTAATGAGGTGGGTCTCTTGTAGGCAGCAAATGTATGGGTCATGATTTTTTATACATTCAGCCACTCGATATCTTTTGGTTGGTGCATTTAGCCCATTTACATTTGAAGTTATTATTGAAAGGTACTTGTTTGTAGCCATTTCTTTTTTTGGGTGGCTGTTTTCTTTCTGAGCTTTTTATTTCTTCTTTTTACAATAGTCCTTTTAGCATTTCTTGCATTGCTGGCTTGGTGGTGATAAACTCCCTTAGCCTTTTTTTTGTCTGTGAAGCTTCTTATTTCCCCTTCAATTTTGAATGATAGCCTTGCTGGATAGAGTATTCTTGGATTCAGTCCTTTGCTTTGCATCACTTTGTAAATTACCGTCCATTCCTTTCTGGCCTGGTGTGTTTCTGTTGAGAAATCATTTGATAATCTAATGGGGGATCCCTTGTATGTAACTTTCCGTCTCTCTCTTGCAGCCTGTAAGATTCTCTCTTAGTCCTGAACATTTGCCATGGTAATTATGATGTGTCTTGGTGTGGGTCTTTTCGGGTTCACCTTGCTTGTGACTCTCTTGGCTTGTGTGACTTTTTTCTTCCCCACCTCAGGGAAGTTTTCTGCTATTATTTTTTCGAATAGGTTTTCTAATCCTTGTTCCTCTTTCTGTTGTTCTAGCACCCCTAGTATTCGTATGTTGTTTCGTTTAATGTTGTCCCAAAGCTTCCTTAGACTCTCCTCCTGTCTTTTAATTTTTTTCTCTAATTGCAGTACAGTTTGGGTGTGTTTTGCTTCCTTGTCTTCTAATTCACTAATTCGGTCTTCCACTTCTCCTAGTCTACTGTTGATACTTTCAATGGTGTTTTTTATTGCAGCTATATCGTTCTTCATTTCTTCTTGGGTCTTACTTAAGTTGTTGGTTTTTTCATCTGTTTCTTCTAGCTTCTTGAATATGTTATTGATTTTTTCATCTGTTTCTTCTTGCTTCTTGCATAAGTTGTCGATTTTTTCCTCCATCCGGTTTATGCACTCTAGGATCCTTATTCTGAATTCTTTTTCTGTCATGTTGCATGCTTCTGTATCACTTAGCTGCTTTTCTGGCAAGTTCTCCTTTTCTTTCCTTTGAGGATTTCTTTGTCTACCCATGTTTGATCTCACTGATATATATAGATATTGAGTCGTTCAGTGGCTGCTCCCTAGGTGGCAGTGGCTCCTCGGGCTGTGGTTGCTCCTTGGGCGGTTGTGGTAGCAGCTGCTCCTCTGTTGGGAGCAGGTCCTCTGATGGGTGCTGTTCACAGCTGTTGTGGCTCTTCTGGCTGGTGGAGGGAGGCTTCACACACAGCAGCTGTTCCTCAGACAGAGAGTGGGGTGATCAGGAGGCCGCTGTTGCTTGGATCTGCTTTCTGTGGGGAGAAGCAGGGCTCCTCTGAGTTCATGTAGTCGTGTTGCTTGAGAGCTGTTGTTGCTGGGTTAGTAGCTGGTCTCTGGATGCTGGTAACAGCCACTCAAGATGGCACGGTCTCCGCCTCCTTTTCTAATCATCATTTTTGCACTCTTTTGTCTCCCCTAATTCTCAATTCTCTGGTGGTCACCTTTATTTGGGGTTACTGGTATTGTGGATACATTTGTTTTTGTTTCTCTGTGTGTTATGTCTTGTCATGTTGTATTTTGTGCCTTTAAGTCAACACAGGAGAAAAAAAGAGAGAGCTATATAACCAGACACCCTGAGAGGAGCGAACATGAGGAGACAAAAAACAGCCCCCATACGAAAGAAAAGGAGGATTTACTGGAAAAAGGTAGTGAACAAAATGAAGGCAAGCAATTTGTCAGAGAAAGAATACAGAGCAATGTTCATAAGGACACTGAAAAGGATGGAAGACAAACTCAACAATATGTGAAAGAATCAAGAATAAATGAAAAAGAACCAAGAAGAAATGAAGAATGACATCGCTGCAATAAAGAACCCAATAGAAAGTGTCAACAGTAGACTAGAAGAAGTGGAGGACTACATCAGTGATCTAGAAGACAAGGTAGGAAAAAATACCCACACAGAGCAGCAACTGGGAAACAAACAAAAAACAACAACAACAACAAAAAACCCTTAAAAAACAGGAGGAGAGTCTAAGGGAACTTCGGGACAACACAAAACCACACAACATTCAGAAGGAGAGGAAACTGAGCAAAGGATAGAAAACCTGTCTGAAGAAATAATGACAGAAAACGTCCCTGATATTGGGAAGAAAAATCTCACACAATTCGAAGAAGTTCAGAGTCCCGCACAAGATCAACCCAAAAAGACTGACATCAAGACACATTATAATTAAATTGGCTAACACCAACCACAAAGTAAGAACCTTAAAGGCTGCCACAGAGAGACAGAAAGTTACCTAAAGGGATCTCCCATCAGACTATCAACTGATTTCTCAACAGAAACACATCAGGCCAAAAAGGAATGGAATGAAATATACAAAGTCATTCAAAGCAAGGATCTGAATCCACGAATACCGTACCCAGCAAGGCTATAAATCAAATTTGAGGATGAAATCAGGAACTTCACAGATAAAAAAGGACTAAGAGGTTTATTGCCACCAAACCAGCTATGCAGGAAATTCTTAAAGACTGCTATATATATAAATTTAATATAAATATATATAAATTTTATATATATTATTTATATATATGAATTTATAGTATAAATTTATATACATAAATTTATATAATATAAATATAAAATTATATATAAATATATATAAAGGGAAGAAGGAACACAGACATACAGAATAAAAATGGCGCCCTAACCGGTTTGGCTCAATGGATAGAGCGTCGGCCTGCGGACTCAAGGGTCCCAGGTTTGATTCCAGTCAAGGGCATGTACCTTGGTTGCAGACACATACCCAGTAAGGAGTATGCAGGAGACAGCTGATCGATGTTTCTCTCTCATTGATGTTTGTAATTCTCTATCCCTGATAAATATTTGGAAGACTAGAGAAAAACCCCACTCCCCAATACTCTTCCAACACATCAGCAGGGTCCACTGTGATAGTAATGAATTACAACTGAAAGTTGCAAATATGGACACTGTCTGAGGAGGGGTACTTAAGGATAGCCAAAGTCATGAAGGAAGATAAAAACAAGGAAACCAGAGAAATTTGAAGCCTCTGGCATCTATAATTCCAACAAATATTCTAGCAAGATTAACATAAAGTGTAGCACTGAAACCAAAGTGCTGTGATTGGGTCTGAGTTTGTTGTCTCACAAAATTGAAGAATGAGTTCACAGAAAATGATGGTCAGTAGAAGCAAAGTTTATTGAGAGATATACTTCCTGCAGCAAGAAGGGAGGGGCCCAAAGTGGGTTGCTGCTGAAGCTTCTTTCTCAGGTTCCAAAGTCCCATGCCCCTTGAAGCAGTCCTGGAAAAGGTGCAGCTGGGGTTCCAGGAGAGCTAAAAGCAGGCCAGTGCCCAGAGCTTCTGTTCCATGTTGCAGCAGAGTGTAGGGCAGCATCCAAGCTAATGAAAGTCCATGTGTGGAGTCCCACATGGCCATAAGCAACGTGGGCACAGGGGAGCATATCCCCTGCCACAGGAGAGCCAGGAACCCAGTGCACCAGAGAGAGAAGAGAGAAGCTAGTGTGCTTCTTTGTCTGGGGGTAGGTATATGCTTTGCTATCCCCTGATTGGTTCTTTCAAAGAATTCTGCCTTAGCAACATCCTTGGGATTGGTTATACACCTAACTGCCTTGTGATTGGTTATCTGCAAGTTGCCTGTCTTAGCAACATCCATACATTTTAAAGTTCATATCTCCCACACACCCTTCTTTCTCTGCCCATTTAGGAGGGCTTAATAATTCCCGCCTAGCTGGGTTCAGTTCTAGGTCCTTTTGTTTGTCTCTGTGGTGCAGTCAGCAAGCTGTATCCTCTTATTTCACAAGATTCTGTTACTTTTGGACTTCCCTGTGTCATTCCCCTTCCATGGTCCCATCCCTGACTACCTAACCCTTTTCTATCTCCTCAGCACCACAGCCTTATTTAAAAATTAATAGATAAAACATATTTATTTTTCAAGTGTCATCATAAAAAACATCCAGACCTGCAGAAAATTTTTATAAGAGTTTATTTGAGCCAATACCGAAGACAATTGCTAAGAAGGAAGATCTCAAATGCTTTCAAAGATAACAATTTTGCAGTTTATTTTATGCATTTGAGATTAAGGAAGGACTTAAGGAACATTACATGAAGGTGGGGGAAAGCAAGGCAGTGATTGGATTGCAGGGTAGTTAGCTCTCTTTTGGGTGATTACGCCTTTGAGGAGTGTTATGGAATTTCAAAAGTGTATTTTTGTCTTAAAGTGTATTAACCTAGATGCACAAGAACAATGGACAGGGATGGACAGGGCTTGCTTAAAAACATTTCACTGAAGAAGTTATGGGCCTGGGGCATGATCACCCACCATGACCTGCCTAGTTAGGGATTTATTATTTATTACTAGTGCATGGATTCGTGCACCAGTGGGGTCCCTCAGCCTGGCCTGCATACTCTCACAATCTGGGACCCCTCGGGAGATGTTGGCCTGGCCTGTGGGGATCGGAAGGAAACCAACAGTCTGACATCCCCCAAAGGATGAAGTAGTGTGCAAAGCGGCAGGCAACTGGGGAGGAACCTGAGCCCAGGCAGGGTGCCACAGCACTTCAGCTCACCCCTGCCCCACTGCACATGCCACGATCGGTAGCACTGTGCTCACCAGCCGTGAGCCCGGAGTCTGGCGCCCAATCAGCTGAGCCATGCTCCCACTGTCGGAGTGCACTGACCACCAGGGGGAAGCTCCTGCATTGAGCATCTGCCCCCTGGTAGTCAGTGCACATCATAGTGACCGGTCAAATGGTTGACTGGTCAAACGGTTGACCGGTCGGTTAGGGTTTTATATATATAGATAGCACCCTTTCGTGGGCACACACACACACACAATTATAAGACATTCTGAAAAGCCATAAAAAGCACAGTATAAATAAAGCATCAGAAACAGACTCAGATATGATAGAAATAAAACAAATTTAAAAATTCCTTACCTATAAGAAACAAGTGTATGAATTTTATTGAACTGCACTTCAGAAACTGTACAAGCAAGAAGAGAGTTGAATCAAATCTTTGAATTATTTAAAATAAAAAACACCAGACTAGAATTCTATATAAAGCAAAATTATCCTTCAAAGAGGAAGGAGAGAATTAACGGTTTCTGCTCTGACACATAAAAAGCAGGGAAGTCATCACTAGAAAAAAACACTGAATAAACAGAAAATCAACAATATCTAAGAACTTAGAGATATAAAAGTGTTGCTATCACAGGACAATCTATATTTCTAAACACTGGGGATGTTGTGCCCAGATTTCAAGATTCCCAAGACCCCCAGGGAGCCAGCCAGTCCTATGCAAAAGCAAAGAGTCCTTTTTAATTCAAGCTAGCTTGTGCTCCCCGTTCACCAGACTCACCAACACAACGGCAAGCCCAGTGGCCGAGAGAGCGAGGCCTGATGGGACAGGGGGTTTTATAGGGGAGTGGAGTAAGGGCAGGAGAGGGGACTGTGGGCCCCGCTGATTGGCCAGGCGCAAGTCGGTGTCTCATTACACAGGATGTGGTCATAGTGATGGCGTGCACTTCCCTTGATTATTATTGGTTAGTCCAGAGAAATCCTGGCTGTGGCTAGCAGAGGCTTCTTCTGGGAAGAAGCACATGGCTCTGTCCAAAAATGGAGGACCCAAGGCAAGATGGAGGGTGCAGTCCTCGCCCGGGCTAGAGGGGCTAGTCCGATCACCGGGGGTCCAGCCCAGACAGGAAGTCCACGTCCTCCATCTCGTCCCCGGGGACGCCGGTGATCGCCTCCTCCTCCGTCTCCTCGGGCTAGGGCACGCCCCCGCTCCACCGCCGCCGCTGCCGCGTGGGTCCGTTCCGGGGGGCAGCGGGCAGGTGGCGGCCTGCGCCAGGCTCCCGCTGTGGGCCCGGGAGTTGATGCCTGAGGCCGCCAGCAGCATGGCTAGGCTGTGCCTCATGGGGCCTGGCAGCCAGCCCACGCAGGCCCCGGCCCCTCTGACCTGGCCCCGAGGGCCGCATGGACCCCCGGCCCCAGTGTGGGCAAGCAGGGAGCCGACCATGGGGGAAGGGAAGAAAGAGCCAGGCAGTGAGGCCTTCCGCTCCCAGAACCTCCCCGGTTGGTCGCCGCTTGGCCCCACCCCTCAGCCCGCCGCTGGCCGCCCAGCTGGTCTGGACACTCGGACCGCTCCGGGGAGGCCAGGCCCTATGGCAGGCACGTAGGGGTTCCAGAGCCCAGCGGCCGGACTCCTCCTCCCACACCGCCCGGAGAGGCGGGTGGCGCGCCTTTCAGGGATACCATCAACTACAAAGAATCACAGCTTATTGGGAGCATAGTTACTGAGACCAATACCTAATAGGAACAAGTAAGCAGTAATTGACAAATTACAAGAGACTGGGTGTAGATGTGTTTGAGAGTTTAAAACTCCTGCAAGCCTAGTGTTAAGACCCTACCTCACATTTTTATCTTTGTGAGCTTTGCTATCAGAACCCTCACCAGCTTATCATGATGAATATCTGAGAAAAAATATCTCATGCTTTAGGGAGACAGGAAAGGAAAATTAATCATTTAGGAAAACACCCATAGAAGGATATTCTCCCTAATAAAGGCCTGTCCTCAAGAGAAACTATCAGGGCCTTATCTGATCTGGGAGAAGGAGCTATTAGACAATTCAGTCTACTTTAGACATCTGGACTCACATTAAAGGAAGAAAAATAGGCTTAAAAGTTTTTCTTCAGGGCAAAGCCAGCCCTGGGAATAAAGTCAGCTAAAAAGCTTGAGATTAATAATAAAACTACAGAACGTTTTCTCTGCTCAATCACTTACTGGCACATCAGAAGGCTCTAGTACAGTTACAGAGGATTACTGCTGAGATAGTTGCATGACATAGGCACTACTTAAGAAGTACTTTCTAAGAAAACTCAAAGAAAACAGAAGAGACCAAAACAGGAATGCTAGTCAAAATGGAGCCTCTCAGATCAATAGCTAAAGCAAACATTAATAGCCTAATTTCCTAGCCAGATCAACATAAAACTTCTCGATAAAGGCTTATTTACCTTGGTCCCCATTAGACAAGCTCACAAGGATAATGAGCTGGAGAGAGCTTGGATGTCAGAAGCCAACATAATGCATTAAGGCAACAAGACAAAAACAAAATAGTCAAGTCTTTAATCATTGTGTTACTGGTGACATGAGGAAACCTGGTTCTTATCTTCTTAAGGAAAGATTTCAATCAGAAGACAAAGTGTAGAAAAGCAAGCAAGAATTTATTGACTGCAGCAAAAATATACTTAGGACAATGAAATAACAAAAGGCATAGAAGTAGCAAGAGAGCCTAGGCTGGACTATTTGGGCTCACTGGGAAGTCAGAGAAAAGGGGGCCTTGGAGATAGGTTTAGGGGATAGTCTGGGACGAACTGCCACTGCCCTGGTTGCAAGTTTCATGGGGTCCCTGTAAGGCAGGGGTGGGCAAACTTTTTGACTTGAGGGCCACAGTGGGTTCTTAAACTGGACTGGAGGGCTGGAACAAAAGCATGGATGGAGTGTTTGTGTGAACTAATATAAATTCAAAGTAAACATCATTACATAAAAGGGTACAGTCTTTTTTTTTTTAGTTTTATTCATTTCAAACGGGCTGGATCCGGCCCTCGAGCGGTAGTTTGCCCACGGCTGCTGTAAGGGGATACATGCCTGTGAAGAAAGGAGTGGTGGAAGGGAATGGCGCAGGCATGCTCCCTGGAGGGAGGGGACTTTCATTTTCAGAGGTTTTAAAGGGCATTAAGGGGAGGTCTTAGGGATGGATCAATAGTATATTCATAAGCTTTATGCTGGTGCACCAAAAGATTTATTCTCTTAATTTGTGTCCTTGAGTGTGGTTGGCAAATGTCACTAATTGGGTTTCTATTTTCTGTCTCCCTGAGTAGGGTGATTTACATTAAGCTATTTACTCTGTAGTTGGGGAGGAGAAATGCAAACCATTTATTCTTAAGTGTCCTTGGTTTAAGGAGATAGGATTTACTAGTGGTTGCAAACTGTTGTTTAACTATCTTAGTTTCCCTATTCCACTTGTCCTGGAATTTTCTTAGCTTCTTATTATGCTATAACAATTGTACTAGTTTTTCAGGGCTACCATAATAAAATACCACAAACTGAGTGGCTTAAATAACAGAAATGTGTTTTCTCACAGTTCTGAAAACTGAAAGTCAAGGTTACATTGTCTGCAGGTTTATTTTCTTCTGATGCCTCTTTCTTGGCTTGCAGATGGCAACCTTCTTGCCTTGTCCTCACATGGCCTTACTTTGTAAGTGCATCCCTGATGTATTTTCTCTTCTTACAAGGACACTACTCATATTGGATTATGACTTCATCCTATCTGATTCATTTTAACTCTATCATCTCATTGAAAGCCCTATATTTAAACACAATTACATGGATTTGACTCATTAACCTTAATTATTTATTTAAAAAATAAATGTCCAGTCTCCAAGTAGAGTTCCATTCTGAGACTCTAGGGGTAGTATTGGGGCATGTGCATCACTTCTATACTTATTTGTACTTCAAGGACTGCTCCAGCCCATTCACATATATATATCAGTTTCACTTGATGATGGAGTGCCGCTATGCATGCTCAACTTCATTGGTTGGTGGGTCAGATAATACATAGTTTATGATGGAGGGCTCAGGTTATATGATACATGGTGGCCCATGGCTAAGTCTTGAGTCTCTGATGAGGCCCAGTAGCAGGCTAGGAGTTGTTTCTTAAAAGGACTATAGTTATCCACAGATGATGCCAGCGCTATGCTCCAAAATCAGAGGTCTGTGATAGGGACTTGCCAGAGGCTCCAAACAGCATTCCTACCTGCCAATGACACTTCAAGCACTATTGGATCTGCTGGTTCATATGGCCAAAGTGGCTGTCGGTCTGGACTTGTTGCAAAGCCTTCTCTTGTTCTGGGCTCCACTCAAAATTAGCAGCTTTTTGGGTCACTCAGTAAATAGGCCAGAGTAACAAACCCAAGGAAAAATATGTTGCCTCCAAAGATTTATGCTAAGATTTATGCCTCTTTTTTGATTGTAGGAGGGGCCAGATGCAACCTCTTATTCTTTATCTTAGAAGGAATACTTAAACATGTTCCACAAAATTGAACATCTAGAAATTTCATTGAGATAGGAGGTACCTGAATTTTTATTAAATTTATTTCAGAGCCTCTGACATGCAAATATCCTACCAGCAAATTACAGACTCAATGTTAATTCTTGCTCACTGGTTTCAGTAAGCATAATGTCATCAATATAATGAACAAGATCTTTTAGAATGGGAAGGTAATCAAGATCCCTGACATAGAGCTGCAGAGTAAGAAAAAATTCTGAGATAGGACAGGGAAGGTGTATTGCTGGCCTTGCCAGTTGAAATCAAACTGCTTCTCTTATTCCTTATTAACAAATATATATAAAATAAAAGAAAAACATGTTCTACATCATTAACTGTTTATTAGGTAGTAGGAGATATGTTAATTTGCTTAAGCAATGAAACCACATCTGGTACAAGAGTTGCAATTGAAGTTGACTTCTGCTTAAGCTTACCCATAATCTATTGTCATTCTCCAAGTTTAAACTGTCTTTTGCATAGGAAAATTTAGTCAAATGGAGATGTGATAAGAATTACCATCCTACTTCTACATCTTTCAACTTCTTGATGTTGGCACTGATCTCTGCAATCCCTCCAGGGATGTACTATTGCTTTCAGTTTACTATTTTCTCTGTAGATGCAATTCTACTGGCTTCTATTTGGCCTTTCCCACCATAAAGCACTCACCCCACAGGTTAGTCATTCAATGTGGTGACTCTGTCAGCTGTTGAGTATGTCTATTCCAATTCCAGTATGCATTATGTAATTGGAGAAATAAACACCAGATGTCTCTGAATGCCCACTAGGTGCACTATAAGATGGAGCTAAATGTCTTTGGGTCCCCCTCCCAAATTTATTTATAAGTTATGATGACAGTTTTATCTGTTGGATCCTCTTAGGGTTCTTAAGTAGGCTTTAAATGACTAATCCACTCTAACATTTCAGTCTCTTTAAGGCTTTGAATCTCTTCCCGTACATTAAACTAACGTAGGCCTGACATTGCTAATTCACTATCCATATGCCATTTTCTGGTCCATGTTTTAGCCAGTCAACGAAAGAAACTGTTATAACCCTGCTAACTGGCCAGGCTGCTGTAGTAAAGAAAAAATCATTGCTTAGTGATCCCATATCAATAAATTTTGCTTGGTCTAATGTTAGTTTCCTTCCACAGCTATGCCTCACCCTTAACATCCATTCCCATATTTGTTCTCTGGACTAATTAGAATATATAATAAGTTATTTTGGAATATAACATACTGCCTCATGGATTATACATTTTAACTCAATTTTAGGGGCCTGCTGTGACTTCGCTCTAGCTATAAGTTTGAAAGCAAATAGGGTTGCTGGGAAAGGACTTAAGGAGCATTATCAGTGCATTGCAAAGCAACTGCCTCAGTGGAAGCCACTGCAGTAGTCTCTAGAAATGAAGGATTAATCCTTATAGAGGGGGTTGGAAAGGCTGCTTCCACTAGGGATAGAAATGCTGCTTCTGCTATCAAAGAAGACCCATCAAAATTTAGGGTCTTCTCACACATCCTTATTCCAGCTTTCAGAATAACATTCTTTCCTAATCAATGTTCTTACTTCAACAGGAGATACATTATGAACATGGGAGTTCAACTTGCTTTGTCCTTCAGCCAGTCACAGGATAAGATTTTGGCTTTTATTTTCAGTAATATCAGCCCTGTAGCTATAGGACATAAAGGTCTCCTTCAGGGCACATATATAAACTCTCAGGTTGTCTATACAGCACTTCAATTGGGAATTCAAATCCCTGAACAAATCTTTTTCTTTCCCCACATCTACCAGTGACCTTAGGGGTTACCAGTCTATCTCAAACCTGTTAGTTATACAAAAATATTCAAAAAGTATTGCATATATAGTTTCTCAGATTCTTCCTTTTATAAGCGCTTGATTCAAAGTATCCAAAGGTTATATTTTCAAATAGGCTGTTGTCAGATCACACCATGGACCCATGAACTATCAGTATTCTCTTTACTACTAGAAATAGAGTCATTAGTGTCTTTAAATCTAATCAAATTAGAAAGTCAATTTCAGAAACCTCAGATCCAATTTAGAAAACACATTCTTAAAATTCAGTTCCACTAAAATCACTCTCCAGGGAAGCAGAACTGTGTGTGTGTGTGTGTGTGTGTGTGTGTGTGTGTGTGTGTGTGTGTGAGTGTGTGTGTGTGTGTGTGTGTGTATGTGTAGAGAAAGAGAGAGAGAGAGAGAGAGAGAGAGAGAGAGAGAGAGAGATTATTACAAATTTATTAACATAATTATGAAGACTGAGATGTCCTAAGATCTACAGGCTGTGTCAACAAGCTGAAGACCCACTTAGAAAAAATCTATGATTTATTTCTAGTCTGAATCTGAAGATGTGAAGACAAGGAGAGCCAATGGTATAGTTCCTGACCAAAGTCTGGCAGGCTTCAGACCTAGGAAAAGCCATTGTTTCAGTCTGACTTCAAAAGTGGGGGTGGGGGGAACAGATGTCCCGTTTTGAAGAAAGTCAGAAGAGAAAGAATTATCTCTTACTTAGGAGAGACTCAGACTTTGGATGAGGCTCACCCATATGAAGGAGGACAATTTGCTTTTCTAAATCTACCAAGTTAAACTTTAATCTCATCCAATAGCATGCTTATAGAAACACTAGAATAATAATGCTAGACCAAATGTATGGGTACCCTGTGGTCTATTCAATATGACACACAAACTTAATCATAAAAATGTGTTATAAGATTTAGATAACAAATCAAGTTGTTGTTGGAGGGAGTAATAAACTATTCAGTAAAGACTGGTGGGTGTCTGCCTATTCAGAAAAAAACTATTGGTTATTAATATAACATAAGCTCATTCTAGAATTTTTTGAAAACATAAGAATAGAAAAATAAAATATCAAGACTAATTCCTTTATTCAGATATAACCACTGTTAAAACAAATATAAGAACATGTACACAATTGTGTGTGTGTGTGGTGAGGGATTTTTAACTCCTAACATTGTGGTTTCCTCTTGCTAAAAGGAATGATGAAGTGGAATGTGGCAGAAATTGATAAAATAAAATTTTAAAAAAATACAGAGTCTGTGTGTACTAAACTGGATCATCTTTTATCCTTTGTGAAATGAAATAATTCTAAGAGAAAATGAATTTTCATATCAGGCTTTTCTCTTTTTTTTCTGTTTTTATTTTTATTTTTTTAGGTTTAGATCATTCTTTTTTTTTTATTGCTTGAAGTGTTACAAAGAGTATTACAGATGTCTCCTTTCCCCCCACAATTGACATTCCCCCAGCCTCCCCTACCCCACAGTGTCTTATGTCCATTGGTTATGCTTATATGCATGCATACAAGTCCTTCGGTTGATCTCTTACCCCCCTGCGCCCTGCGCCCCAACCCTCCCCAGCCTTCCCACTGTAGTTTGACATTCTGTTCGATGCTGCTCTGCCTCTGTATCTATTTTTGTTCATCAGTTTATAATGGTCTTTATTATCCATAAATGAGTGAGATCATGTGGTATTTTCCTTTCATTGACTGGCTTATTTCACTTAGCATAATGCTCTCCAGTTCCATCGATGCTGTTGCAAATGGTAAAAGTTCCTTCTTTTTTACAGCAGCATAGTATTCCATTGTGTAGATGTACCACACTTTTGTAATCCATTCATCTGCTGATGGGCAGTTAGGCTGTTTCCAGAACTTAGCTATGATAAATTGTGCTGCTATGAACATAGGGATGCTTATATCCTTTCTGATTGGTGTTTCTGGTTTCTTGGGAAATATTCCAAGAAGTGGGATCACTGGGTCAAATGGGAGTTCCACTTTTAACTTTTTGAGGAAACACCGTACTGTCTTCCATAGTGGCTGTACCAGTCTGCATTCCCAACAGCAGTGCACGAGTAGTCCCTTTTATCCGCATCCTCTCCAGCACTTGTCATTTGTTGATTTGTTAATGATAGTCATTCTGACAGGTGTGAGATGATACCTCATTGTTGATTTGATTTGCATCTCTCCGATGATTAGTGACTTTGAGCATGTTTTCATATGTCTCTTGGCTTTCTGAATGTCCTCTTTTGAAAGGTGTCTATTTAGGTCCTTTGCCCATTTATTTTTTTTAAATATATTTTATTGATGTTTTACAGAGAGGAAGAGAGAGAGATAGAGAGTTAGAAACATCGATGAGAGAGAAACATCGATCAGCTGCCTCCTGCACATCTCCTATTGGGGATGTGCCCACAACCCAGGTACATGCCCTTGACCGGGATCGAACCTGGGACCTTTCAGTCCGCAGGCCGATGCTCTATCCACTGAGCCAAACCGGTTTCGGCACCTTTGCCCATTTTTTGATTGGATTGTTTATCTTCCTTTTCTTAAGTGGTATGAGTTCCCTATAAATATTGGAGATTAATCCCTTTTCGGTGATAACATTGGCGAATATGTTCTCCCATGCAGTGTGCTTTCTTATTGTTTTGTTAGTGGTTACTTTTGCTGTGCAGAAGCTTTTTATTTTGATGTAGTCCCATTTGTTTTATTTTCTCTTTACTTTCCAATGCCCTAGGGTCTGTATCGGTGAAGAAATTGCTTCGGCATATGTCTGAGATTTTGTTGCCTTTGGATTCCTCTAGTATTTTTATGGTTTCCCGTCTTACATTTAAGTCTTTTATCCATTTTGAGTTTATTTTTGTGTATGGTGTAAGTTGGTGGTCTAGTTTCATTTTTTTGCTTGTATCGGTCCAATTTTCCCAACACCATTTATTGAAGAGACTGACTTGACTCCATTGTATGTTTTTGCCTCCTTTGCCAAATATTAATTGAGCATATTGGTTCTGGTCAATTTCTGGATTCTCTATTCTATTCCATTGATCTATATGTCTGTTTTTGTGCCAATACCAGGCAGTTTTGATAACCTTGTCTTTGTAATACATCTTGATATCAGGTATTGAGTTCCCACCTACTTTGTTCTTTCTCAGCATCGCTGCAGCTATTCAAGGTCTTTTTTTATTCCAGATGAATTTTTGGAGAGTTCGTTCTAAGTCTGTGAAATATGCTGTTGGTATTTTAATGGGAAGTGCGTTGAATTTATAGATTGCTTTGGGTAGTATGGACATTTTAATGATGTTGATTCTACCAATCCATGAACTTAGTATGTTCTTCCATCTCTTTATGTCTTCATCTATCTCTTTTTTCAAAGTCCTGTAGTTTTCTGAGTAGAGGTCTGTTACCTCTTTAGTTAGTTTTATTCCTAGGTATCTTAATTTATTTTTGTTATGATGGTAAATGGGATTGCTTTTTCAGTCTCTGTTTCTGATAGTTCACTACTGGTGTAGAGAAATGCCATAGATTTCTTGGCATTTATTTTGTATCCTGCTACGTTGCCAAATTCATTTATTAAGTCTAATAGTTTTTCGATGGAGTCTTTAGGGTTTTTTATGTAATATATCATGTCATCTGTGAATAAGAACATTTTTACTTCTTTTTTCTTTCAATTCTTTTTTAAAAATTAAATCTTTATTGTTCAGATTATTACATTTGTTCCTCTTTTTTCCCCCCCATAACTCCCCTCCTCCCAGTTCCCGCCCCACCCTCCGCCCTCACTCCCCACCCACTGTCCTCATCCATAAGTGCACGATTTTTGTCTAGTCTCTTCCCGCATCTTCCACACCCCTTTCTCCCCCAAGAATAGTCAGTCCCTCCCTTTCTATGCCCCTGATTCTATTATAATCACCAGTTCATTCTGTTCATCAGATTATTTATTCACTTGATTCTTAGATTCACTTGTTGATAGATGTGTATTTGTTGTTCATAATTTATATCTTTACCTTTTTCTTCTTCTTCCTCTTCTTAAAGGATACCTTTCAACATTTCATATAATACTGGTTTGGTGGTGATGAACTCCTTTAGCTTTTCCTTATCTGTGAAGCTCTTTATGTGACCTTCAATTCTGAATGATAGCTTTGCTCAATAAAGTAATCTTGGCTGTAGGTTCTTGTTATTCATCACTTTGAATATTTCTTGCCACTCCCTTGTGGCTTGCAAAGTTTCTGTTGATAAATCAGCTGACAGTCTTGTGGGTGTTCCCTTTTTGGTAACTGAGTTTCTATCTCTTGCTGCCTTTAAGATTCTCTCTTTGTCTTTTGCCTTTGGCCTTTTAATTATGATGTGTCTTGGTGTAGTCCTGTTTGGATTCCTTTTGTTTGGGGTTCTCTGTGCTTCCTGGACTTGTAAGTCTATTTCTTTCACCAGGTGGGGGAAGTTTTCTGTCATGATTTCTTCAAATAGGTTTTCAATATCTTGCTCTCTCTCATCTTCTGGCACCTCTATAATTCTGATGTTGGTACGCTTGAAGCTGTCCTAGAGGCTCCTTACACTATCTTCGTATTTTCTGATTCTTTTTTCATTTTTCTTTTCCGGTCCGGTGTTTTTTGCTTCTTGCATTTCAAATCTTTGACTTGATTCTTGAGCTCCTCTGGTCTGCTGTTGGGAGTCTGTATAATATTCTTTATTACAGTCAGTATATGCTTAATTTCTAGTTGGCTCTTTATCACAACATCGACTGTTTCATTAGATTTCTTGAGGATCTCACTGTATTTATCGGCGGTCTCACCAGTCTTTTCGAGGGCCTTACTAAGTTTATCGATGGCCTCTAGACTGTTCTTGAGAGACCTTAAAAATGTGGTTTTGAACTCTATATCCTCCATTTCTGTCATTTGCATCCCGTTTCTTTGTCTCTGCATTTTTTATGCTTTCTTGGTGCACCCCCTTGTGGTCTTTGTGCGCAGTCATGTTGTAGTTAAGCCTTGATTGTTGTAGGTAGTACTGGAGGCGGGGTGGGATTTGACCTCCAGGCCAACTGGCTGTGAGAATCAGCTGTGTCTGCAGTGGGAGAACTTCTGTCCTCTAGGGAGGTGCTAATCTAGCCTTTGCCTAAGGCTATCCAGCAAATGCCTCTGTGCCAGGCTTGGGCAGGGCGGGTCCCAGGGGATCAACAGGGCAGGCGGGTGGAGCGAGCAGTAATGGCTCCTCTCAATCCCGTTCCCAGAGGCTCTGCCTCACATAGTCCCAGCAACAGCTGCAAACCTCGGAGAGAAAGCTGCCCTCGAGTTCCGACCTATGGCAGACAGTCCTGCTTCTCCCGTCTGAGTCTGGGTCCCAGGAGACTAGCCCAGAACAGGAGCTCAGAGGCTGAAACTCCCTCCCGATTGAAACAGGCAACCGCGCCCTCAGCCGCCAGACCGCTCCACATGCACCTCCACATGTTTGTATTTTCCGCACTGCGCCTCCTCTGAGTCTCGGTATGCTTTTCTCTTTCCTTCTAGTTGTAGAATTTTCCCTCAGCCAGCCTTCCTGTGGTTTGGGTGATGTCCGTTCCGTCTTTTAGTTGTATTTTTGAAGTGGTTGTGTGAGGCAGCAATCTCCGGTGTTTACCTATGCCGCCATCTTGGTTTCCCCACCTTACTTCTTCTTTTCCATTTTGGATGCCTTTTATTTCTTCTTTTTGTCAAATTGCAATGGCTAATATTTCCAGTACTATGTCGAACAATAGTGCTGAGAGTGGGTATCCCTGTCTTGTTCCTGTTCTTAACGGAAATGGTTTTAGTTTTTGCGCATTGAGTATGATGTTGGCTGTGTGTTTGTCATATATGGCTTTCATTATGTTGAGGAATGATCCTTCTATTCCCACCTTGCTGAGAGTTTTTATCAAAAATGGGTGTTGGATTTTGTCAAATGCTTTTTCTGCAATAACTGATATGACTATGTGTTTTCTTTTCCTCTCAATTTGTTTATGTGATGTATCACGTTTATTGATTTGTGGATATTGGACCATCCTTGCATCCCCAGGATAAATCCTACTTGGTCATGGTGTATGATCTTTCTGATGTACTGTTGGATCCAATTTGCTAAGATTTTGTTGAGGATTTTGGCATCTATGTTCATGAGGGTTATTGGCCTGTAATTCTCTTTCATTGTGTTGTCTTTATCTGGTTTTGGTATGAGGGTGATGCTGGCTTCATAAAATGAGCTTGGAAGTGTTCCTTTCTCTTGAATTTTTTGGAATAGTCTGAGGACGATAGGTTTTAGTTCTTCCTTAAATGTTTGGTAAAACTCCCCTGTGAAGCCGTCTGAACCTGGGTTTGTTTGATGCAAGTTTTTGATGACCACTTCAACTTCTTACATAGTTATTGGCTAATTTAGATTTTTTATTCTTCCTGATTGAGTTTTGGGAGTTTGTATTTTTCTAGGAATACGTCCATTTCCTCCAGGTTGTCTAGTTTGTTGGAGTAGAGTTTCTCATTGTATTTTTTAAAAACCATTTGTATTTCTGTGGGGTCTGTTGTTATTTCGCCCCTATCGTTTCTGATTTTGTTTATTTGGGTCCTCTCTCTTTGCTTCTTGGTGAGCCTCACTAGAGGTTCATCAATCTTGTTTATCCTTTCAAAAAACCAGCTCTTGGTTTCATTGATCTTATGTATGGTTTCTTTTAGGTGTCTATGTCATTTATTTCTGCACTGATCTTTATTATCTCCTTCCTTCTGCTCACTCTGGAATTTTCATTTTGTTCTCTTTCTAATTCTTTGAGTTGTAGAGTTAGATGATTTACTACCATTTTTTCTTGCTTTTTGAGGTAGGCCTGTAGAGCTTTAAACTTCCCTCTCAGGACTGCTTTCATTGTGGACCATATTTTTTGGATTGTTGTGTTTTCATTGTCATTAGTTTCCAGGATGTTTTTAATTTCTTCATTGATCTCATTGGTAACCCAATCAATATTTAATGACATGCTATTCAGCTTCCAGATATTTGAGTGTTTTGGATTGTTTTTATTGTAGTTTATTTCTAATATTATGCCATTGTTGTCTGAGAAGATGCTTGGTATGATTTCAATCTTCTTGAGTTTGGGGAGACCTTGCTTGTGACCCAATATGTGGTCTATTTTTGAACATGTCCCATGTGCACTTGAGAAGAACGTGTATTCCATGGCTTTGGGGTGAAATCTTTTGAAGATGTCAATTAAGTCCATCTGATCTAGTGAGTCATTTAGGATTGCTGTTTCTTGGCTGATTTTTTGTCTAGAGGATTTATCCAGTGATGTCAGTGGTGTATTAAAGTCCCCTACTATGATTGTATTGGTGTTGATCTCTCCCTTGATATCTTCCTGGAGTTTTATTTTTTTTATATATATATTTTATTGATTTTTTACAGAGAGGAAGGGAGAGAGATAGAGAGTTAGAAACATCGATGAGAGAGAAACATCGATCAGCTGCCTCCTGCACATCTCCCACTGGGGATGTGCCCACAACCCAGGTACATGCCCTTGACCGGAATCGAACCTGGGACCTTTCAGTCCGCAGGCCGACGCTCTATCCACTGAGCCAAACCGGTTTCGGCTTCCTGGAGTTTTATTATGTATTTGGGTGCTCCTACATTGGGTGCATATTTGTTTATCAGGGCTATATCCTCTTGTATCGATCCCTTCAGTATTATGAAGTGGCCTTCCTTATCTCTTGTTATGGCCTTCACTTTGAAGTCTATTTTGACTGATATAAGTATTGATACCCCAGCTTTTTTTTCCTTTCCATTTGCCTGAAAGATATTTTTCCACCCCTTCACTTTCAGTCTGTGTGAGTCCCCTCTTCTGTGGTGGGTCTCTCATAGACAGCAAATGTATGGTTCATGTTTTTTTTTGTTGTTGTTCATTCAGCCACTCGATGTCTTTTGATTGGAGCATTGAGTCCATTTATGTTTAAAGTTATTATTGAAAAGTTCTTGTTTGTAGCCATTTTTATTTTATGTGCCTGTGTTCTTTCTTACCTTTTTATTTCTTCTTTTTACAGCAGTCCCTTTAGCATTTCTTGCATTGCTGGCTTGGTAATGATAAACTCCCTTAGCCTTTTTTTGTCTGTAAAGCTCCTTATTTCCCCTTCAATTTTGAATGATAGCCTTCCTGGATAGAGTATTCTTTGATTCTGTCCCTTGCTTTGCATCAGTTTGTAAATTTCCGTCCATTCTTTTTTGGCCTGATGTGTTTCTGTTGAGAAATCATTTGATAATCTAATGGGAGATCCCTTGTACGTAACTTTCTGTCTCTCTCTTGCAGACTTTGAGATTCTCTCTTTGTCCTGAACATTTGCCATGGTAATTATAATGTGTCTTAGTGTGGGTCTTTTTGGGTTCATCTTGTTTGCGACTCTTTGGGCTTGTGTGACTTTTTTCTTCTCCACATCAGTGTTGTTTTTGGACAATATTTCTTCGAATAGGTATTCTTATCCTTGTTCCTCTTCCTGTTGTTCTGGCACCCCTATTATTCATATGTTGCTTTGAGGCTTTTTTCTTTTTAATAAAGGGCAGGTATTTTCATTCTTTTATTCATTGATACAACGTTTAATGTTGATCAAAGCTATTGAAGAGTCATAAGTACTCATTTGAAGACTGTATTAGTGACTTTTGCATTAGAGACCATATGAAAATGGTACAAAGAACATAATTTAAGATATTCATCAAAACAATGCTGTCATTTTTTTTAAATAAGTGAGTTTACCCCTAATTACAGCTATGTTATACAGTTATGGGAAGAGATCTTGGAAAATGTTTTATTTTTAAAATATGATGTAAATAATTGATTCTATTGTGTTGTTTAACTGAAATACCTAGGAAATAAGATCAAGTTATTTTTTTTATACTCTGGGGAGGACTCATCTTTGAAATTGCTTGTTAAATAACATCATATTACACTTTGCATTACTATTTTCTATACATTGAATGCTATATATACAGTTTTCTACAACTTTGGCTGCACATAAAGTTGCCTGAGTTCGACTGCTACAGAAAAAAATTATAACAGCTTTAACATCTCTTTAGAAAATAATGCAGATGAAATCATTCCTATTCCTCTACTGAATTCTCCGTAGAATTGTCTATTATAGCATTGATTGACAGCAGTGATATAGAACTCAAATTTTCTTTTATTTTCTCTCCCTCCCTTCTTTCCTTACTTCTTTCGAGATTATAAGAACTATAAATAAGATGTACTCCTAACTTTCAAGGCTCACTGTGGAGTAGACTGCCTAGAAAATTGAGCATTAAATATAAACATAGTTCAAACTAAGAAAGATGATAATACAGGCAATCAGGCAGTTCTTTGAGCCTTGTGAAACTTATCCACCAGGCTGATATATCTATTTTTTGGACACCTATATTTCTCATCTGGCTCTAATAACCTAATCAAGATTACCACATTGTTGTTTTTTTTATGTTGTTGTTTTTTAAATCTTCATATTTTGATTTTTGAATCCAGAATACCTAGGTTTGAATATTAAAACTGCAACTAATTACCTGTTCTTTGAATTTTTCTTGTATTCTCTGTATCAATCTATATTGTTAAATGATAGATTTATATTTAGTTTTTTCCAAGAAAATTATTATTAAGTTTAAGGAGTGTATCATTATATAGCATATATGACAACATTGATTCAAATATGTTATCATCGTGTATCTAGAAGGTGAGCCAAGGAGCTATGGGATCATCTATTCTGGTGGAAATTCTGTTCTTACAAGTGAACCCAAAATAATATAATAAATATATCATGGAAAGAGGAATTGTATCTTCCCATTATTGTGTTCAGTCATGCAATTACATATTTAATGTCCTGTCTTAACTAATGAACTTTTATTTATTTAATTTTATTTAATTAATTAATTTAGTTAGTTTAATTTTTTATTGTTGAGGGTATTACAGATGTCCCCGTTTTTTCCTTCCACTGTCCCTCTCTACCTGGTTCCAGCCTCACCCCAGGCCTTCACCAACCTATTATCTGTGTTCAAAGGTAATGCATATATGCACATAAGATCATTGGTTAATCTGTTCCGCACTACCCTCACCCCTTTCCTTTGAGATTCATCAGACTGTTCCATATTTCCATGCCTCTGGTTTTATTTAATTCATCAGTTTATTTTGTTCATTAGATTCCTTGTAAGTTTATTTGATTTTAGATTCAATTGTTGATAGACTTATAATTATTGTCATTTTATTGTTTATATGTTTTATCTTTTTCTTCATTTCTTCTTCTACTTTCCCTTATTTCTTCTCCCTCCTCTTCTTAAAGAATACATTTCAACATTTCAGATTATACTGGTTTGGTTATGATGAACTCTTTTACCTTTTTCTTGTCAGTGAAGCTCTTCATCTGACCTTCAATTCTAAATGATAGTTTTGCTAGGTAGAGGAATCTTGGTTGTAGGTCATTGCTATGCATCGCTTTGAATATTTCTTGCCACTCACTTCTGGTTTATAAAGATTTTGTTTGTTTGTTGTTTTTTATATTTTGTTTTTATTTTATTTTATTTTATTTTATTTTATTTTATTTATTGCTTAAAGTATTACAAAGGGTATTACATATGGGTCCATTTTATCCCCCCGCCCTAGACAGTCCCCTAGCCTCCCCTATTCCCCAATGTCTTATGTCCATTGGTTATGCTTCTATGCATGCATACAAGTCCTTTAGTTGATCTCTTACCCCCCTAACTCCTGCCCCCCAACCCTCCCCGGCCTTCCCGCTGCAGTTTGACAATCTGTTTGAGGCAGCTCTGCCTCTGTATCTATTATTGTTCAAAAGTTTATAATGGTCTCTATTATCCATGAATGAGTCAGATCAGGTGGTATTTTTCCTTCATTGACTGGCATATTTCACTTAGCATAAGGCTCTCCAGTTCCATCCATGCCGTTGCAAATGGTAAGAGTTCCTTCCTTTTTAGAGCAGCATAGTATTCCATCATGTAGATGTACCACAGTTTTCTAATCCATTCATCTACTGATGGGCACTTAGGGCTGTTTGCAGATCTTAGCTATGGTGAATTGTGCTGCTGTGAACATAGGAGTGCATATATCCTTTCTGGTTGGTGTTTCTGGTTTCTTGGGATATATTCCTAGAAGTGGGATCACAGGGTCAAATGGGAGTTCTATTTTCAGTTTTTTAAGGAAACTCCATACTGTCTTCCATAGTGGCTGCACCAGTTTGCATTCACACCAGCAGTGCACAAGTGTTCCTTTTTCTCCACATCCTCTCCAGCACTTGTCGTTTGTTGATTTGTTGATGATAGCCAGTCTGACAGGTGTGAGGTGGTACCTCATTGTTGTTTTGATTTGCATCTCTCTGATGATTAGTGACTTTGAGCATGTTTTCATATGTCTCTTGGCTTTCTGAATGTCCTCTTTTGAAAGGTGTCTATTTAGGTCCTTTGCCCATTTTTTGATTGGATTGTTTATCTTCCTTTTGTTAAGTTGTATGAGTTCCCTATAAATTTTGGAAATTAGGCCCTTATCAGATATGACAATGGCAATTACGTTTTCCCACACAGTGGGTTTTCTCATTGTTTTGTTGATGGTTTCTTTTGCTGTGCAGAAGCTTTTTATTTTGATGTAGTCCCATTTGGTCATTTTCTCTTTCGTTTCAAGTGCCCTAGGAGCTGTATCAGTGAAGAAATTGCTTCGGCATATGTCTGAGATTTTGTTGCCTTTGGATTCTTCTAGAATTTTTATGGTTTCCTGTCATACATTTAAGTCCTTTATCCATTTTGAGTTTATTTTTGTGTATGGTGTAAGTTGGTGGTCTAGTTTCATTTTCTTGCATATATCTGTCCAATTTTCCCAACACCATTTATTGAAGAGACTATCTTGGCTCCATTGTATGTTCTTGCCTCCTTTGTCAAATATTAATTGAGCATATTGGTTCGGGCCAATTTCTGGGCTCTCTATTCTAATCCATTGATCTATATGCCTATTCTAGTGCCAGTACTAGGCAGTTTTGAGAACAGTGGCTTTGTAATACAAATTGATATCTGGTATTGAGATCCCACCTACTTTGTTCTTTGTCAGGATTGCTGCAGCTATTCGGGGTCTTTTTTTATTCCAGATGAATTTTTGGAGAGTTCGTTCTAGATCTCTGAAATATACCGTTGGTATTTTAATGGGAAGTGTGTTGAATTTATAGATTGCTTTGGGTAGTATGGACATTTTAATGATGTTGATTCTACCAATCCATGAACATGGTATGTTCTTCCATCTGTTTATGTCTTCCTCTATATCTTTTTTCAACGTCCTGTAGTTTTCTGAGTAGAGGTCTTTTACCTCTTTAGTTAAGTTTATTCCTAGGTAGCTTAATTTTTTGATGCGATGGTAACTGGGATTGTTTTTATAATCTCTCTTTCTGAAAGTTCACTATTGGTGTAAAGAAATGCCTCAGATTTCTTGGGGTTAATTTTGTATCCTGCTACATTGCCAAATTCATGTCTTAAGTCTAGTAGCTTTTTGATGGAGTCTCTAGGGTTTTGTATGTATGATATCATGTCGTCTGCAAATAAGGACAGTTTTACTTCCTCTTTTCCAATTTGGATGCCTTTAATTTCTTCTTCTTGCCGAATTGCAATGGCTAACACTTCCAGTACTCTGTTGAACAGGGGTGGTGAGAGGGGGAATCCCTGTCTTGTTCCTGTTCTTAGGGGAAATGGTGTTAGTTTTTGTCCATTGAGTATGATGTTGGCTGTGGGCCTGTCATATATGGCTTTTATTATGTTGAGGTATGATACTTCTACTCCCACCTTACTGAGAGTTTTTATCAAAAATGGGTGTTGAATTTTGTCAAATGCTTTTTCTGCATCAATTGATATGACCATGTGGTTTTTTTCTTTCAATTTGTTTATGTGATGTATCACGTTAATTGATTTGCGGATATTGTACCATCCTTGCATCCCTGGGATAAATCCTACTTGGTCATGGTGTATGATCTTTTTGATGGTCTGCTGGATCCGATTTGCTAAGATTTTGTTGAGGATTTTGGCGTCTATGTTCATGATGGATATTGGCGTGTAATTCTCTTTCATTGTGTTGTCTTTACCTGGTTTTGGTATTAGGGTGATTCTGGCTTCATAGAATCAGCTTGGAAATTTTCCTTCCTCTTGAATTTTTTGTAGTAGACTGAGGAGGATAGGTTTTAGTTCTTCCTTGAATGTTTGGTAAAACTCCCCTGTGAAGCCGTCTGGTCCTGGGCTTTTGTTTGCTGGAAGCATTTTGATGACTGCTTCAATTTCTTCAATAGTTATTGGCCTGTTGAGATTTTTAGATTCTTCCTGATTGAGTTTTGGAATGTTGTATTTTTCTAGGAATTTGTCCATTTCCTCCAGGTTGTCTAGTTTGTTGGAGTAGAGCTGTCCATAGTATTTTTTGACAATAATTTGTATTTCTGTGGGGTCTGTTGTTATTTCGCCTCTATCGTTTCTGATTTTGTTTATTTGGGTCCTCTCTCTTTGCTTCTTGATGAGTCTGGCTGGAGGTTGTCAATCTTGTTTATCCTTTCAAAGAACCAGCTCTTGGTTTCATTGATTTTCTGTATTTTTTTTTGGTCTCTATGTCATTTATTTCTGCTCTAATCTTTATTATCTCCTTCCTTCTGCTCACTCTGGGGTTTTTTGTTGCTCTCTTTCTAATTCTTTGAGTTGTAGAGTTAGATGATTTACTACCATTTTTTCTTGTTTTTTGAGATAGGCCTGTAGAGCTATAAACTTCCCTCTCAGGACTGCTTTCATTGTGTCCCATAGGTTTTAGATTGTTGTGTTTTCATTGTCATTAGTTTCCAGGATGTTTTTAATTTCTTCTTTGATCTCATTGGTAACCCAATCAATATTTAATAGCATGCTATTCAGCTTCCAGGTGTTGGAGTATTTTGGGTTGTTTTTATTGTAGTTTATTTCTAATATTATGCCATCGTGGTCTGCGAAGACGTTTTTATGATTTCAATCTTCTTGAATTTGGGGATACTTTGCTTGTGACCCAACATATGGTCTATTTTTGAATGTGTGTTATGAGCACTTGAGTAGAATGTATATTCTGTGCCATTGGGGTGAAGTGTTCTGAGGATGTCTATTAAGTCCATCTGATCTAGTGAGTCATTTAGGATTGCTGTATCTTTGCTGATTGTTTGTCTAATGGACTTATCCAGTGCTGTCAGTGGTGTATTAAAGTCCCCTACTATGATTGTATTGTTGTCAATCTCTCCTTTGATATCTTGCAGGAGTTTTTTTATGAATTTGGGTGCTCCTGCATTGGGTGCATATATGTTTATCAGGGTTATATCTTCTTGTTGTATTGATCCCTTTAGTATTGTGAAGTTTCCTTCCTTATCTCTTGTTATGGCTTTCACTTTGAGGTCTATTTTGTCTGATATAAGTATTGCTACCGCAGCTTTCTTTTCCATTCCATTTTCCTGAAAGATATTTTTCCATCCTCTCACTTTCAGTCTGTGTAAGTCCCTTCTAATGAGGTGGGTTTCTTGTAGACAGCAGATGTATGGGTCATGTTTTTTTATCCATTCAGCCACTCGATATCTTTTGGTTGTAGCATTTAGTTCATTTACGTTTAAAGTTATTATTGAAATGTATTTGTTTGTAGCCATTTCTTTTTTTGTGTGGCTGTTTTCTTTCTGAGCTTTTTATTTCTTATTTTTATACCAGTCCCTTTAGCATTCCTTGCATCTGCCACGCGGTCTCCCTCAGACTCTCTGGGCTCAGAGGTCTGGCAAACTTTCCTGCCCTAATCCCTGGTTTTTTACCTTTCCAGGGGAGTTCTGCTCTTCCCCGCTGCAAACCGTCTCACCAGCTGAACAATTTCGCCAATTAGGGGTGGGTGTTAGTTTCAGCTGCTCACTCCATTTGCACCGGGACACCACCTGGTACGCATCTGCCTATATTGCCGCCATCTTCCGTCTCCAGAAAAAGGAACTCTTACCATTTGTCACAGCATGGATGGAACTGGAGAGCAGATAAATACATGATCTCACTCATTTGTGGAATATAATCTATATTTTGTTTTTGTTTTAGAAATAAGCTGACAGTTGTTTGGGTGCTCCCTTGTACTTAACTAGCTGCTTTTTTCTTGCAGTTTTTAAGATAGATGAACCTCTAGCTACGCTCACCAAGAAGCAAAGAGAGAGGACCCAAATAAACAAAATCAGACATGATAGAGGTGAAATAAGAACGGGCCCCACAGAAATACAAATTATTGTTAAAAAATACTATGAATAACTCTACCCAAACAACTAGACAACCTGGAGGAAACGGACATATTCCTAGAAAAATACAACATTCCAAAACTCAATCAGGAAAAATCTAGAAATCTCAATAGGCCAATAACTATGGAAAAAATTGAATCAGTCATCAAAAAGCTTCCAGCAAACAAAAACCCAGGACCAAACCACTTCACAGGGGAGTTTTACGAAACATTCAAGGAAGAAATAAAACCTATCCTCCTCAGACTATTCCAATTAATTCAAGAGTAAATAACATGTCCAAGCTCATTCTATGAAGCCAGCATCACCCTAGTACCAAAACCATATAAAGATAACACAATGAAAGAGAATTACAGGCCAATATCCTTCATAAACATAGATGCCAAAATCTTCCACAAAATTCTACCAAATCGGGTCCAGCAGTACATCAGAAAGATCATACACCCTGACCAAGTAGGATTTATCCCAGGGATGGTAAAATATCCACAAATCAATAAACGTGATACATCACATAAAAAAAATTGAGAAAGAAAAACCACATAGTCATATCAATTGATGCAGAAAAAGCATTTGACAAAATCCAACACCCATTTTGATAAAAACTCTCAGCAAGGTGGGAATTGAAGGATCATACCTCAACATAATAAAAGCCATATATGACAGGCCCACAGCCAACTTCATACTCAATGCACAAAAACTTCAACCATTTCCCCTAAGAACAGGAACAAGACAGGGATGCCCACTCTCACCACTCCTGTTCTACATAGTACTAGAAGTATTAGCTATTGCGATTAGACAAGAAGAAGAAACAAATGGCATCCAAATTGGAAAAGAAGAAGTAAAACTCTCCTTTTTCGCAGATGACATGACATAGTACATAAAAAACCCAAAAGACTCCATCAAAAAACTATTAGATTGATAAATGAATTCAGCAATGTACCAGGATAAAAAATTAACGCCAAGAAATCTATGACATTTCTATACACCAATATTGGACTTACAGAAAGAGAGATTAAAAATGCAATCCAATTTACCATCACACCAAAAAATTAAGAAACCTAGGACTAAAATTAACTAAGGAGGTAAGAGACCTGTACTCATAAAACTACAGGACGTTGAAAAAACAGATAGAGGAAGACATAAACAGATGGAAGAACATACCATGTTCATGGATTGGTAGAATCAACATTATTAACATGTGCATACTACCCAAAGCAATCTATAAATTCAATGCACTCTCCATGAAAATACCAACGGCATATTTCACAGAACTAGAACAAGCTCTCCAAAAATTCATCCAGAATTTAAAAAGACCCTGAATAACTGCAGCGATCCTGAGAAAGAAGAACAAAGTAGGTGGGATCTCAATACCTGATATCAAGCTGTATTATAAAGCCACGGTTATCAAAACTGCCTGGTACTGGCAAAAAAACAGACATATAGATCAATGGAATAGAATAGAGAATCCAGAAATCGACCAGAACCAATATGCTCAATTAATATTTAGCAAAGGAGGCAAAAACATACAATGGAGTCAAGTCAGTCTCTTCAATAAATGGTGTTGGGATAATTGAACAGATACATGCAAAAAAAAATGAAACTAGATCACCAACTTACACCATACACATAAATAAACTCAAAATGGATAAAGGAATTAAATATAAGACAGGAAACCATAAAAATACTAGAGGAATCCAAAGGCATCAAAATCTCAGACATATGCCGAAGCAATTTCTTCACTGATACAGGTACCAGGGCATTGGAAACTAAAGAGAAAATAAGCAAATGGGACTACATCAAAATAAAAAGCTTCTGCACAGCAAAAGAAACCATCAACAAAACAATAAGAAAGCCCACTGCATGGGAGAAAATATTCGCCAATGTTATCACCGAAAATGGATTAATCTCCAACATTTATAGGGAACTCATACCACTTAACAAAAGGAAGATAAACAACCCAATCAAAAAATGGGCAAAGGACCTAAATAGACACTTCTCAAAAGAGGGCATTCAGAAAGCCAAGATACATATGAAAACATGCTCAAAGTCACCAATCATCTGAGAGATGCAAATCCAAACAACAATGAGATACCATTTCACACCTGTCAGGATGGCTATCATCATCAGGTCAACAAACAACAAGTGCTGGAGAGGATCTGGAGAAAAGGGAACACTTGTGCACTGCTGGTGGGAATGAAGACGGTTACAGGCACTATGGAAGACAGTATGGGGTTTCCTCAAAAAGTTAAAAATGGAGCTTCCATTTAACCCAGTGATCCCACTTCTAGGAATATATCCCAAGAAACCAGAAACACTAATCAGAAAGGATATATGCATCCCTATGTTCATAGCAGCACAATTTACCATAGCTAAGACCTGGAAACAGCCTAAGTGCCCATCAGCAGATGAATGGATTACAAAAATGTGGTACACCTACACAATGAAATACTATGCTGCTGTAGAAAGAAGGAATTCTTACCATTTGCAACAGCTTGGATGGAACTGGAGAGAATTATGCTAAGTGAAATAAGCCAGTCAATGAAAGAAAAATGCCACATGATCTCATGCATTTATGGATAATATAGACCAGCCGTGGGCAAACTACGGCCTGCGGGCCTGATCCAGCCTGTTTGAAATGATTAAATTAAAAAAATAAAAAAAATGACCGTACCCTTTTATGTAATGATGTTTACTTTGAATTTATATTAGTTCACACAAACACTCCATCCATGCTTTTGTTCCTGCCCTCTGGTCCAGTTTAAGAGCCCATTGTGGCCCTGGAGTCAAAAAGTTTGCCCACCCCTGATATGGACTATTATAAACTAATGAACAAAAATAGATACATAGGCAGAACAGCATCGAACAGACTGTCAAACCTCAGCGGGACAAAAAGGGGAGAAGGGTAAGACATCAACCAAAAGACTTGTATGCATACATGTAAGCATAACCAATGGACCCAAGACACTGGGGGTGAGGGGAGTCCGGGGGAAGGTGAAGGAGGGAAAAAAAGGAGACATATGTACTACTCTTTGTAATATTTTAAGCAATAAAACAATTTAAAAAAAAGGATTCTTACTTTTTCGTTGGTTTTTGCCAACTTAATTATAACGTGCCTTGGAGTCTGTCTTTTGGGGTTCATTTTGTTTGGGACTCTGTGAGCTTCTCGGATTTCTGTGAGCTTTTTCTTCCCTATATCAAGGAAGTTTTCTGTCATTAATACTTCAAACAAGTTTTCTATTCCTTTTTCAGTTTCCTCTACTTCTGGCACCCCTATTATGTGGATGTTGTTTTGGTTCACGTTGTCCAAAAGTTGTCTTAGGCTCTCCACCTGTTTTTTTTGTTTGTTTGTTTGTTTTTTTGTTTTGTTTTGTTTTTTTTTCTAGAAGCTGCTCTGCTTGGGTATTTTTTTCCTACCTTGTCTTCTAGCTCACTGATGCGGTCTTCTGCTTCTTCTAGTCTACTGTTGATTCTTTCTATTGAGTTTTTTATAGCAGTGATATCATTTCTCATTTCTTCTTGGTTCTTCTTCATTTCTTCTTGGTTCTTACACATATTGTTGAATTTGTCTTCCATTCTTTTCATCCAGCTTATGACCATTTCTCTGAATTCTTTCTCTGACAGGTAGCTTGGCTGCATTTCATTTACTTCCTTTTCTGGTGATGCCTGTTTTTCTTTTTTTTCTTTTTTTTGAGATGGAAAATGCCATTTATTGAGTTATAAATCTAATAAGAGAACTCTGCACAAGTGTCTGAAGAGGACTTTGACCTTGTTCTTGCTGCTGTGCTCACTGACTTCAGCTTGCTTCTGTTTCTGTAGCCTCTGTCTCTGTTTTCTGAGATGCTAAGAGGATTTCACGCGCCTGTTTCCGTCGAAGCCTCTCAGCATTTGTGATCATCTTAGGATGCAGAGGGGAAAAAACCAGCAAGGCCCAGAAGCTTTTCCAAGGGTTGGGAAAGGTGGGCCCCACAGCCGATCCAATGCCGGATCCGCTCCAGGTTGAGCACAAAGAGCTTCTCACCATGGGTGTTGGGCAGTGGATCATAGGAGCCCAGCTTCTCCATGAAATGGCCATCCCTGGGGAACTTGTTGTGAGCAGCCACTATGTGGAAGAAAGGCCAGTTGGTACAGCCGCCCAGGGTGAGATGGATAGTTAGGTGGCCTCCATGGTAGGCCTTGTGGAGGATAGCAGTGAGCTGGACCATGGTGCAGCCCACACGCTGCGGCCCAAGCACCCTGGGAAGCTCCTCGGAGCACCCTTCCACCCTCAAGGACCCTCTACCGCCTCTGGTGGGGTGGAGGATGGACGGGCAGGGCCAAGGCTGTGAAACCGAGGGCTCCCGGCTCCCCGAGCAAAGCCTGTGCATCTTGGCCTGTTTTTCTTTCATATGCAGGCTGTTTCTTTGTCTCCCTATGATCTCTCTTCAGCAGTTGTCTGGTTAGGTAGTTCTTTCTCTCCTGCATTGATTTAAAGGCACAAAATACAACACAACAAGGCACAATGCACAAGGCACTGAACACAAATGTTTTCATGATACTAATAACCACAAATAAAGGTGACCACCAGAGAAAAAAGAATTAGGGGATAAGAAAGGAAGAAGAAGAGTAAAAGAAAAAAGAGAAAAAGGAAAAAAAAGAAGTGAAAAATGAAATTGGGAAAAGGAAAACAAAGTAAGAGAGAAAAGAAAGAGAATGAAATAGAAGAGGAGAAAAACTATTTATATGCGGAGAAAACTCCAATAGAATAGCTACTAATCCCAACAAATGCCAGCAACAGATACCTAGAGATGAATGCAAACTATAAACAACAACTAATATCAAGCGAGGTGAGGGAAAACAGAAGCAAAATATAACCAAAAACAAAAATAAACAACAAAAAGAAAATGTGAAACAATCTCACAAACAAGCATAAATAAAGCAATATAATCAACAAACAAGAAAACAACAACAAAACGACAGAAAGAAAAAAAATGGATAGTGAAGGAAGAAAGAGAGAGGTGTGTATGCACTTAGAGCAGAGGATTGGAGATTAGATATATAAGTAGGGTGAAATTTTAACAGGGGTTATAAAGAAGGAATAGAGAAAATTTTAAGCAGGAATAGAGTAAGAGAAAAGGGACAACACAAGGGGTAAAGGGAGAAAGAGAGTGCTGGCATAAAGGTAAAGTTGAGATAGAGTAAAATTATGCTAAAGGAAAGATGAAAATATCATGTAGAATACTAATCCCAAAATAAAATAAAGAGAAAATAAAATGACACTAAAAAAGGTAAAATAGTAGTATAATAATGCTGATTAAAAATAAAAATGTAATAGTTAAGTAGGTAAAATCAAGTGATGAAAAAAGAATGAAAAAAAATGTAGTTTCTTAGGTAAAATGTAAAAAATAATAAAAAATGTGCTGTAGTGAAGGTCATTCACTTCCTCTACTCTTCTGTTTGGCAAGCCTTTTTCCTGTCAGGTATTCAGGATAGTATTGAAGTTCCCTGAGATACACTGCTCCTCTGTGTTGTAATCCACAGTCCTGATTTTAAAGCAGGCAGTATTTCTTTGTTTCCTAGACTGCCTTTATTTGTATTTACAGAAGAGTCAATTTGTGATTCAGCCCCTGGGTGGCAGTGTTAATGGATTGACCTCCAGGGCTATAAGTCCTCTCTAGCCAGTATTTAGGTTTTGTTTTCCCTATCGCACTTTATACTGATTTGGGAGAATCGACTGCCCCAGAGATGGTTCCTCGAAGGTTACTCTCCACTCTGATTCACAGGTTCCACAAAAATAACTTTCCCTTGCAGTCTTGGTGAGTGTCTCCAATTAGGCAATCCTATGTGTTGGGTTTAGTAATCAAAATCAAAGATTTATTTATTTTTTTTTGCTGTTTTATTTTTTTAATTTTCTTTTTTTGTTTTAATTAAATCTTTATTGTTCATATTATTACAGTTGTTCCTCTTTTTTCCATCCATAGCTCCTCTCCACCCGGTTCCCCCCCACCCTCTGACCTTACCCCCGCCACTCACTGTTCTCATCCATAGGTGTACAATTTTTGTCCAGTCTCTTCCCACACCCCCCACATCCCTTCCCCCCTGAGAATAGTCAGTCCACTCCATTTCTATGCCTCTGATTCTATTATATTCACCTGTTTATTCTGTTCATCAGATTATTTATTCACTTGTTTTTTAGATTCACTTGTTGATAGATGTGTATTTGTTGTTCATAATTTGTATCTTTACCTTTTTCTTCTTCTTCCTCTTCTTAAAGGATACCTTTCAACATTTCATATAATCCTGGTTTGGTGGTGATGAACTCCTTTAGCTTTTTCTTATTTGTGAAGCTCTTTATGTGACCTTCAATTCTGAATGATAGCTTTGCTGGGTAAAGTAATCTAGGTTGTAGGTTCTTGCTATTCATTACTTTGAATATTTCTTGCCACTTCCTTCTGGCCTGCATAGTTTCTGTTGATAAGTCAGCTGACAGCCGTATGGGTATGCCCTTGTAGGTAACTGAGTTTCTTTCTCTTGCTGCTTTTAAGATTCTCTCTTTGTCTTTTGCTCTTGACATTTTAATTATGATGTGTCTTGGTGTGGTCCTCTTTGGATTCCTTTTGTTTGGGGTTCTCTGTGCTTCCTGGACTTGTAAGTCTATTTCTTTCACCAGAGAGGGGAAGTTTTCTGTCATGATTCCTTCAAATAGGTTTTCAATATCTTGCTCTCTCTCTTCTTCTGGCACCCCCATAATTCTGATGTTGGTACGCTTGAAGTTGTCCCAGAGGCTCCTTACACTATCTTCATATTTTTGGATTCTTTTTTCTTTTTTGTTTTTCTGGTTGGGTGATTTTTGCTTCTTCGTATTTCAAATCTTTGACTTGATTCTGCTGTTGGAACTCTGCATAATATCCTTTATTTCAGTCAGTGTATGCTTAATTTCTAGTTGGTCCTTTTTCATAATCTCGAGGGTCTCACTAGATTTCTTGAGAGTCTCACTAAATTTATTGGCGATCTCACCAGATTTCTTGAGGGTCTCACTAAATTTATCAGCGGTTTCTAGAAAATTCTTGAAAAACCTTATAACCGTGGTTTTGAACTCTATATCCAGTAGTTTGCTTTCCTCCATTTCTGTCATTTGTGACCTGTTTCTTTGTCTCCATATTTTTTATGCTTCCCTGTGTTGATAGAGTGGCTTTCTGTGTTAGGTGTCCTATAGGGCCCAGTGGCTCAGCCTCCCCAATTACCTGAAGTGGACACTCATGGTGCACCCCTTTGAGGGCTTTGTGCACAGTTTTATTGTAGTTAATCCTTGATTGTTGTAGGTATCACTGGGAGGAATTGACCTCCAGACCAATTGGCTGTGAGAATAAGCTGTGTCTACAGTGGGAGAACTTCTGAGCTGGAGACACCCTTCTGGGGCAAGCCTTGCTTCAGTGGGGCTTTGGTGCTCACTGAGTCTGCCCCCTGAGGGTGTCCCTTATGGATCTGAGGAGTTGTAATCTGGATGGTCCCACTCTGACCACTGGGTACACTGGCTCTTGGATCTCTAAGGAGGTGCTAATTTAGCCTCTGCCTGAGGATACCCAGCAGGAGCTATGGAGAGATTCCTCTTCTTTGTTTGGGGTTTGGAGGTTCCCAGATGAGGCCCATCTGTGAAGCAATGCAAGCTGCTGTGGGGCCTTGGACCTTCTTTTGGAAGTTCTGGGTCCCTCTGATTCAGCTGAAGTTTGTTAGGTAATTTTCAAGTTACAAAGGCAAGGCTTTTCATATGAAAAAGCCTTTGTGCACAGCTTGGGTGGGGCGGGGTCTTAGGGGATCAACAGGGTGGAGCAAGCAGCTATGGCTGCTCCCCAGTCTTACACTAAGAGGCCCCATGTCTCAGTGTCCCGGTAATCACTGCAAGCACCTCTGAGAGAAAGCCGCCCTCGAGTTCTGCCCAATTCCAGACAGTCCAGTTTCTCCTCGTATGAGTCTGGGTCCCCAGAGACTTACCCAGAACTGGAGTTCAGAGCAGTCAGGTGCTTGATACTCCCTCCCAATTGAAAAAGACAACCGTGTCCTCAGTTTCCAGCCCTCTCCACGTGCAACGTGTCCTCAGCTGCCAGTCCTCTCCACATGCACCACATCCTCAGCTGTCCTCAGCTGCCAGCCCTCTCCACATGCACCACATCCTCAGCTGTCCTCAGCTGCCAGCCCTCTCCACATGCACCACATCCTCAGCTGCCAGCCCTTTCGGCTTGAGCAGCCATACTTCTGTACTTTACTTCCGCACCTCCTCTGAGTCTCATTGTGCTTTTCTCTTTCCTTATAGTTGTAGAATTTCCACTCAGCCAGCCTTCCTGTGGTTCTGGATGATGTCTGTTTTGTCGTTTAGTTGTATTTTTGAAGTGGTTGTGTGAGGCAGCAATTTCCAGTGTTCACTTATGCCGCCATCTTGGTTTCAAAATCAAAGATTTAAAGAGGAAAAAAAAAGAGCCAGAGTAACTGTGTGAGCTTGCAATCTCCACCGTCCAGCTCTTAGCACGATTCTCCCAACATCTATTCTGCACGCACATCCTCTCTCCTCTGACACTAAGCAGCCAGCACACTGGCAAAATCCGAGGCTGCCTTTTTGCTCCCAGTCCAGCTATGGGCTGATTTTTTAGAGTTCCCTCTGCCCGCAGCCCTGCGGGTCCCCTTCTACACTCGCGGATCATGCTGGCCCCAACGGCCACGGACTTTGTGGGGCACAGACTTCCCTTACACACATTCCTCTCTCCGACCTGAATTACAAACCACACCTTTATCTTGGCAAAATCTGACCTTTCTATGAGGAGGGGCAGGGCTCATCTGAGTCCATGTATTTGCTCTTCTTGAGATCTGGTGTTCCTGGGTTTGTATCTGGTCCCTGGGTGCCATGGTTGCAGGGTCCCTGGATGTATATGCTTCTGATAACAGCCTCTCAAGATGGCACTGTCTCTGGCGCAGAGCCAGCCATGCTGGGAGAGATTTTAGCAGCAGTGGAGACTGCCCGGTTAGGGGAGCCCGATCCGGCAGTCTCCTGGAGGATAGCTATCGCTCACCCACAAATTTATACTCTCTGTACGTCCACACACTCTCCTTTCATCCTCTCACTCACAAACTATCTTGCAGTTTGCCTTCCAGTTGGCAGCCATCTTTTTTCCCCTCTATGATGTGTCTTGGAGTTGGTCTTTTGGAGTTCCCTTTGTTTGGGACTCTGTGCTTCCTGAGCTTGCAAGTCTATTTCTTTCACCAGGTAGGGGAAGTGTTCTGTTAAGTATTTCTTCAAATAGGTTTTCAATATCTTTCTCTCTCTCTTCTCCTTCTGGTAAACCCATAATGCAAATGTTAGTATGTTTGAAGTTGTCCCAGAGGCTCCTTACACTATCCTCTTATTTTTGGATTCTTTTTTATTTTTGCTCTTCTGATTGGGTGTTTTTTTAAAATTCCTCATATTGCAAATCACTGATTAGGTTATCAGAATCATCCTCTACTTTACTGTTGAATCCTTGTATATTATTATTCATTTCAGTTAGCGTATGCTCAATTTCTGTTTGGTCCTTTTTCATGTATTTGATATTCTCACTAAGATGCTTGAAAGTCTCATTAAGTCCCTTGAATCTTTCATCAGGATCCTTGAACAATCTTATACCCATTGTTTTGAACTTTGTATCTAGTAGTTTGCTAGCTTCCATTTAATTTATTTCTTTTTCTGGAGATTTCTTTTGTTATTTCATTTGTGACATGTTTCATTTTATCCGCATTTTGGCAGATTCCCTGTGTTTGTTTGTATGTATTAGGTAAAGCTTTTATGTTTCTTGGATTTGGTAGAGTGGCTTTGTGTAGTGGGTGTACTGTAGGGCCCAGTGGCTCAGCCTCCCCAGTCACTTGAGCTGGCCACTGTAGGTACACCCCTATGTGAGCTGTGTGCACAGCTTTGTTGTATTTGAGCCTTGATTGCTGTTCGTGTCACTGGGAGGAATTGGCCTCCAGGCCAATTGGTTGTGAGGATTTGCTGTGACTACAGTGGAAGAGCTTCTGTGCAGGAGATACCCCTATGGATCAGGACTTGCTTCAATGGGGCTTTGGTGCTCACTGATTCTGCCCCTTGAGTGTGTTGCGTGTGGACATGTGGAGTTGTAATCTGGTATGATCTGAAACTGTCCACTGGATGCACTGGCTCTGGGGCCTCCTGAGCGGTACAAAGTCAGCCACTGCCTGCCCCTCTCCCCCTTTCAGGACATTCAGAGAGAGATATACTGATTGCTGCTACTTATATTGGGCTTAGAAATGCCAACATAAGGCCAGGCTGTGAAGCAGGGTACTTGTGCTGGGTCTTGGGCCTCTTATTGGGGCAGGCTTATTCAAGCTGCTGAATGTTTGAGAGATTTTAGGAAAGTCTGAAGCCTGAGTCAGGACATGCCATTCATATGGAATAGCTGCTGCAAACAACTTGGGTGAGGCTGAAAATTGGATGGAATAGGGTCTCAGGGAATCACCAGGGTGGAGGTAACAGTGTGAGCCACACTGATGGAAACTCTGATATGGCTGCCAGTCAGCTCTATGATGGTGCAAGTCCTAGCACAGGAACAATGACCCCCGCTAGCAACCCAGCAAGGGGAAAGCCGTCCCTATGTTCCTGCCTTGATGCTGGACAATCCAGTTCCTTTCCATGTGTCCCTAGATCACCCAAAGCCTCTGCCCCAGTACTGGAGCCCAGTAAGTTCATGTGCTGGCCATTTAAGAGGAACTGCCTGGGTTTCCAGCAGCCTCTGTGCCACTCAGCCACAATTCCTTCTGATTTTTACAGCCTGAAGTTATAGGGACTTCTCTTCCTGGAACTGGAACCCTGGTCTGGCAGTCTGGTGTGAGGTTGGGACCCTTTGCTCCTCATGGGAGTTCTCCTCAGCTGAGATTTTCCTCCCAATAAAAACAAAAACAAACAAACAAACAAACAAACACACCATATGTGGGTATCGGAACAGCCTGTTCTATGTCTGTGCCCCACCTACCAATCTCAATGTGCATTCTTCTTTACTTCACTAATATATGGCTTCCATTCAGCCAGATTTCAGGTTGTTCTGAATGATGGTTGTTCTGTATTTTAGTTGTAATTTTGATGTGGTTGTGGAAGGCAGTGAGTACCAGTGTTTATCTCTCTCTGCAATTCTTAAATTCTCATGTAAGCAAGGCTAGAAGCAGCCAACAAGGTGAATCTTTTCTTCTTCAATGGATAGCAGTGTGTCCTGAGGATGTCTTCAACCAGTGATATAAATATGTGCGTTGCATGATTAAGCCACACTGGAAAGATACTATCTAGGTTCTTATGGTAAAAGAGTTCTCAACTGTAGAGAAAGAGGATGCAGAATGACAAAAATACAAATTTGGGCTCTGGAAGAGGGAGGGCAGAGTGGACTAGAGTTGTATGAGTAGATTCCAGGATTGGGGGCTTTGAAATTAGAGCTCCATAACTAACTGCTTTGAACTATGTCAACAAGTACTACACAGAGTCATAAGAAGATTTAAAGTACACTCAACAAATTTAGGTAGTGATCATTTTACACTATACTTAGAGTAAAAAGGAAACTTAAATAGCACTTTCTGATTATAGACTTAGAAAGATTGACAGCTGATAATACATAGTTATAGGGAACTATGTATTTTGGGGATAGATTTCTTATTTAAAGTTCTGGGAATTTTATGAGCAGAATTAGTGTTATGTCTTTTGAAATAAATATCCTCATTTACAGAAAATTAAGAATTAAGAATTTCATCCCATCACTTTTTGAAAAGCTTGCTACATGTTTTTAAAGGCGTTCAAAAGTTATATATTCTTTGCCCATACCAAAGAAAACTCAAAATGCCTAATTGATGCATACTAGCACTGTTTAAACACATGTGAGCCACATATATAATTATAATTTTTAATAGTCAGATTAAAAAATCAAAAGGTGATTTAATTTTAATATTTTATTTTACCCAATATAACCAAGCTATTTTCATTTAACACATAATCAATATAAAATTATTAAGATCTTTTACATTAGATTTATATTACGCCTTTGGAATCCAATGTGCATTTTATGCTCACAGCACATCTCAATTAGAACCAGTCACATTTCAAGTGCTCAAAAGCCACACAGGGTCAGTTGTCTATGATATAAAACATTACAGATCTATTCAGTATACAGAAGCAAGGACATGAAGAGTGGCAAGGAAGCTTCACAGGAGTAACATAATTCAAAAGTTGTAAGTTTTAGCATCACATAAGAGAAACTGTTCATACAGTTCTTTCAAACATAAACACCTCCTAATGAGAAGGGCTAGATGTTAAGTAAGAATTTCTTTGTTTAGTCATTTTTAAATAGTGCTAATATATTGGCATTTTTTTTAGTTATTTTCAATTTCCTGACAATGAAATATCTAGTAACTATTACCTCAGTTAATTTTGCATCCTCCTTTCTTCCTATTTCTTAATTTAAATTTCTGCAAAAAGAGATCCTGAGACAAGGATTTGGGTACAAGTAATTTGTTTGGAAGATCACTTGCCCAAACACCTATACGGCAGTGAGAAAATTAGATAGATAATAAAAAAAATAGGCAGCATCAACCCTGTCATGTTTGTTAGTAATCTGATTTTATTCATGCAACAGGTACCTCAGTGTTATCTCCTGGGAGTGGTGAAGGGTGATGACTCAGCTGTTTATACAATTACTAGGGGCCTGGTGCACAAAATTCGTGAACTGGGGGGATCCCTCAGCCCAGCCTGCCCCCTCTCACATACTGGGAACCCTCAGGGGTTGTCCTAGTGATGGCTTAGGCCCGCTCCCTGCTCCCCTTGGGGAGCGGGCCTAAGCAGCAGCCTGGCCTCCCTTTGTGGGAGGTGACTAGGCTGATCAAGGGAAGGCACCAGCCCCATCACCCTGCTGCTGCAGCCACTGCCAGTCACTGCAGGCACCAAGGTGTTTTTATCAACACGGACTCCAGTCCCTTCACCATGAAAAAATGACAACTTTCTTTAAGCATTTTCAAGATGTGTCTTCCATAGGATATGACATTTCTTTCTTTATTATTTTTTTATCCTCACCTGAGGATATGTTTCCATTGATTTTTAGAGAATGTGGAAGAGAAAGGGAAAAACAGAGAGAAACATCAAAGTGAGAGGAACACTTTCATTGGTTGCCTCCTGCATGAGCCCTGACCTGAGCCCTGGCCAGGGAGGAGTCTACAACCTAGGTACATGCCCTTAGTCAGAATTGAACCCAGACCCTGTGGTAGGCAGGCCGAGGCTCTATCCACTGAGCCAAACCAGCTAGGGCAGGATATGACATTTCTTAGCCCGCCAGCAGTGGACCTTCATTTTTTTTTTCTCCAGGAGTGTGGTGGAAAAACCCTAGGTCACCTTCTTGGATTCTTATTACCCAAGTTACTAAGAATATTACCAGTGGCATACAGGGAGCTTAGCTAATGAGCGATCAAAATGGTGTTTTTTCTGTAGTTCACACGGATCCCCGGCTCAGCCCCTTTCCAGGTCTAAAGCCTTGGGGTCTTGGCAGGGGACCCCCAGATCCCTCCCATTGGCCCCTGCCCAGGCCTAAGGCCTCTGGCTGGGGCTTTAAACCTAGACAGGGGACCCCAAGCTCCCTCCCATCACTGGCTCAGCCTCTGCCCAGGCCTAAGGCCTCTGGCTGTGGCTTTAGGCCTGATCAGGGGACCCCCAGCTCCCTCCTTTCGCTGGTTGGGACCATGCGCAGGCCTATGGTCTCTGGCCAGGGCTTTAGGCCTGGGCAGGGGACCCCCATCTCCCTCTGATTACCGTCTCCACCCCTCTCCAGCTCCCTCTGATCAACGGCTTCAACCCTGCCCAGGCCTAATGCCTCTGGCCCAGGCTTAGGCCAGGGCAGGGGACCCCCAGCCCCTTCTGATTGTTGGCTCTGCCCCTGCTCCCTCTGATCGCCGGTTCTGCCTCTGCCCAGGCCTAATGCCTCTGGTTGAGGCGTTAGGCCTGGGCAGGGGACCCCAAGCTCCCTCTGATTGCTGGCTCTGCCCCTGCCCAGGTCTAAAACCTCTGGCCGAGGGTTAGGCCAGGGCAGGGGACCCCCAGCTCCCTCCAATTGCGGGCTCTGCCCCTGCTCAGGCCTAACACCTCTGGCCAAGGCTTTAGGCCTGGGCAGCGGCCCCCCTTAGCTCTGATCGCAGGCTTAAGCCCTGCCCAAGAGCCCCCTGTCTCAGGCCCTTCCTAGGCTTCTCCGGGCCCACATGTGCCCTACCTCAGAGTGACCTGGGTTCCTGATGATTTTCCTGGGACCCAGGCCACTGGGCACCTATGTATGCAAATTAACTTCCATCTTTGTTGGGTTAATTTGCATACTCTCCTGATTGGCTGGTGCGCTTAGCAGATGGACAGTCAATTTACATTTTTGTCTATTATTAGGTAAGATTTCCATCAGTCAATGAATAATGGCTATTCCGAGATGGAACTAATTCATCAGCACTTCTAGTTTTAAAAAAGAAGGCTCTGGTCACTGAGAAGCTTGCAAGCAACTGGAGGTCAAGAGGGAATATAATCTCACAAATAAGCACACAGATCTACATGCAAATAATGTAAATGAGCTTGTTCCTAATCAGTATTCCTTAGGAGTTTGATTTCCACAGGACAGATGTAGCAGAAGTTGTTAACTGAACATGATAATCTTTTTTCCTCTTTTTCCATATATTAGGGTTCTTCCTGGAACAGCTTATCCTGGGAGAGACAGAAATTGCTGGGCCCATTTGTACCTATATAAGGCCAAGTAATTAGTCTCTTGACAATAAAATGTGAGCAAAAGTCATAATCATAACTTTTTTACTTGCTTCACTTGCTTGAGACAGAATTTCTGGCCATGCACTAGACTTGTGATTCTCCTATTCCACTTCTTTGGCTCTTAGCCTGGAATGATGCTCCTCTGTACAGCCTGAGCACTGAAAAGACCTTGGCAGAGCCATCTTCCATGAATGATTTCATGGTGGAAGCTGCCCACCACACTAACACTTGTCATGCAATATTATGTGATAAATAAATATGTTGAATTTGACTATTGCATTTAAAAAAATTTTAGTGAGAAACCCACCCCCGTCTGAGAAGCAGAAGCTACATGAGCTGCCTGCCCTTGTACGAAGAGCAGCAGCCCTGCAAGCAACCTGCCACTGTCCGAGTAGCAGTAGCAGTGCGAGCAGCCCAACCCCATCTGAGGAGAAGCAGCCGTGCAACAAGCAAGCACACATATGAGGAGGAGCAGCCTTGTGAGCAGCCTGAACCTGTCTGAGGAGCAGCAGCTGCACAACCAACCTGCCCCCACCAGCCAGAGGATCCACCAATGCTGCAAGCAGTACCCACCAGAGGAGCCACGGCAAAACTGAGGTGGTGCATGACCACCAACAAAGCAGCCACCACCCGAGGAGCCACAGCCGCCCAAGGAGCAGCCCCTGCATGACTCAACACCTAGAAACTTTGGTGAGAGCAAAAATTGGGAGACAAAGAAACCCCCAGAGGAAAGAAAAGGAGGCATTGCCAGAAAGGCACCTAAGTGAAATGGAGGTATGCAGTATGTCAGAAAAAAATTCAGAATAAAGGTCATATGGTTCATAAACTGGATAGATGAAAAAAATCAACAATTTATGTAAGAATCAAGAAAAATAGTTACATGGCTGCAATAAAAACACCATGGAAAGTTTCAAAGTAGACTATGAAAATCAGAGGACCGAATTAGTGACTTAGAAGACAGGGAAGCAAAACACACCCAAACTGAACTGCTATTAGAGAAAAATATTTAAAAAAAGGAGGAGATCCTAGGGGAGTTTTGGTACAACATGAAATGAAGCAACATATGAATAATAAGGGTTCCAGAAAGGAAGAGGAACAAGGGTTAGAAAACCTATTTGAAGACATAATATCAGAAAACTTCCCTGATGTAGGGAAGAAAAAAGTCACACAAGCACAGAGTTCCAAATAAGATGAACCCAAAATGACCCACACCAAGACATGTGGTATTAATGATGGCAAACATTCTGGACAAAGAGAGAGTCTTAAAGGCTGCAAGAGAGAGAAAGTTACCTGCAAGGGATCTCCCATTAGATTATCAAATTATTTCTCAACAGAAACACATCAGGCCAGAAGGGAATGGAAGGAAATTTACAATGTGATGCAAAGCAAGGGACTGAATCCAAGAATACTCTATTGAGCAAGGCTATCATTAAAAATTGAAGGGAAAATAAGGAGATTTCCATCCAAAAAAAGGCTAAGGGAGTTTATCATTACCAAGCAAGCAATGCAAGAAATGCTAAAGGGACTGGTGTAAAAAGAATAAATAAAAAAGGAAGAAGGAACACAGGCACAAAAAATAAAAATGGCTACAAACAAGTACCTCTCAATACTAACTTTAAACATAAATGGACTAAGTGCTCCAATCAAAAGACAATGAGTGGCTGAATGGATTAAAAAAAATGACCCATATATATGCTGTGTACAAGAGACCCAACTCAGAACAAGGGACTCACACAGAGTGCAAGTGAAGGGATGGAAAAATATCTTTCAGGCAAATGGAAATTTTAAAAAAGCTGGGGTAGCAATACTTATATCAGACAAAATAAACCTCAAAGTGAAGGCCATAACAAAGAGATAAGGAAGACGACTTCATAATACTAAAGGGATCAATACAACAAGAGGAAATAACCCTGGTAAACATATATGCACCCAATTCAAGAGCACCCAAATACAGAAAAAAAAAAAAAACTACTAGAAGATATCAAGGGAGAGATACACAATAATACAATCATAGTAAGGGGACTTCAATACCCCAATGACATCACTAGATAAATGCTCTAGACAAGAAATCAGCAAAGAAACCGAAATCCTAAATGACTCACCAGATTAGATGGACTTAATTGCCATGTTCAGAACATTTCAGCCCAAAGCCACAGAAAATATGTTCTTCTCAAGTGCACATGGGACATTTTCAAACATAGACTACATATTGGGTCACAGTCAAAGGATCTCCAAATTCAAGAAGATTAAAATCATATCAAGCATCTTCTCAGACCACAATGGAATAATTTAAAAATAAACTACAATAAAGAAATTAAAAATTGCCATAACTGGTTTGGTTCAGTGGATAGAGCTACGGCCTGTGGACTGAAGGGGCCCAGGTTCAATTCCAGTCAAGGGGATGTACCTTGGTTATGGACATATCTCCAGTAGGGGGTGTGCAGAAGGCAGCTGATGGATGTTTCTCTCTCATCAGGCATATCCCCAGTAGGGGGTGTGCAGAAGGCAGCTGATCGATGTTTCTCTCTCATCGATATTTCTAACTCTCTATCCCTCTCCCTTCCTCTCTGTAAAAAAATCAATAAAATATATTTTAAAAAAAGAAATTAAAAATTAAAACACTTGGAAGCTGAATAGCATGCTATTAAACAATCATTGGGTTACCAAAGAGATCAAATAAGAAATTAAAAACATCCTGGAAATGAATGACAATGAAAACACAACAATGCAAAATCTATGGGACACAGTGAAAGCAGTCTTGAGAGGGAAGTTTATAATTCTACAGGACTACCTCAAAAAAACAAGAAAAAAATGGTAATAAATAATGTAACTCTATAACTTGAGAATTAAAAATAGAGCAATCAGAAAAACCCAGAGTGACCAGAAGGAGGGAGACAATAAATATCAGAACAGAAGTAAATGACATAGAGACCCCCCCTCCCCCGGCCCAGCCAAAAAAACACACAAAGAATAAAAAAGATCAATGAAACCAAGAGCTGTTGCCTTGAAAGGATAAAAAAGATTGATGAGCCTTTAGCCAGGTTCACCAAGAAGCAAAGAAAGAAGACCCAAATAAATAAAACAAAAAAATGAAAGATGTCAAATAATATGAGACCCCCCAGAAATACAAAGGATTGTTAAAAATATTATGAAAAACTCTATTCCAACAAACTAGACAACCTAGAGGAAATGGACATTTTCCTATAAAAATACAAGCTTCCAAAACACAATCAGGAAGATTCTAAAATCTCAATAGGCCGATAACTATGGAGGAAATTGAAGCAGTAATCAAAAAGCTTCCAGCAAACAAAAGCCCGGGGCAAGATGTTTTCATAAAGGAGTTTTATCAAACATTCAAGGAAGAACTAAAACTTATCTTCCTCAGACTACTACAAAAAATTCAAGAGGAAGGCACACTTCCAAGCTAATTCTATGAAGCCAGCATTACCCTAATAGCAAAACCAGATAAAGACAACACAATGAAAGAGAATTACAGGCTAATATCCCTCATGAACATGGATGCCAAAATCCTCAACAAATTTCTAGCAAATTGGATCCAGCATTAAATTAAAAAAGATCATACACCATGATCAAGCAGGATTTATCCCGGGGATGCAAGGATGGTACAATATCCAAAAATCAATAAACGTGATACGTCACATAAACAAATTGAAAAATAAAAATCACATAGTCCTATCAATTGATGCAGAAAAAGAATTTGACAAACTCAAACACCATTTCTTGATAAAACCTTCAGCAAAATGGGAATAGAGGGATCATACTTCCAAATAATAAAAGCCATATATGACAAACCTACAGCCAACATCATATCATACTCAATGGGAAAAAAACCCATTTCACCTAAAAACAGGAACAAGACAGGGATGCCCACCCTATTCAGCTTCCACAACTCCTGTTTGACATAGTACTGGAAGTGGTAGCCATGGCAATTAGAAAAGAAGAAGAAATAAAAGGTAACCAAATTGGAAAAGACGAAATAAAACTGTCATTATTCCCAAATGACATGATACTGTATATAGAAAATCTTAAAGACTCCATCAAAAATTATTAGACTTAATAAATGAATTTGGCAATGTAGCAGGATACAAAATTAATGCCAAGAAATCTATGACATTTTTATACACCAATAGTGAACTTAGAGAGATTTAAAAAGCAATCCCATTTACCATTGCATGCACACCCAAAAATTAAGATACCTAGGAATAAACTTAACTAAGGAGGGAAAAGACTAGTACTCAGAAAACTACAGGACATTAAAAAAAAGATAGAGGAAGACATAAACAGATGGAAGAACATACCGTGTTCATGGAATTGTAGAATTAACATCATTAAAATGCCCATAATACCCAAATCAACCTATAAATTCAATGCAATCCCCATTAAAATACCAATGGTATATTTCACAGACATAGAAAGAACTCTCCAAAATTTCATCTGGAATAATAATAATAATAAAAGACACCGAATAGCTGCAGCAATCCTGAGAAAGAAGAACAAGGTAGGAGAGATCTCAATACCAGATATCAAGCTGTATTACAAAGCCACTGTTCTCAAAACTGCCTGGTACTGGCACAAGAACAGACATATAGACCAATGGAATAGAATAGAGAACCCAGAAATCAACCCAGAGCACTATGCTCAATTAATACTTGACAAAGAATGCAAGAGCAAACAATGAAGTGAGGACAGTCTCTTCAAAAATGGTGTTGGGAAATATTGGACAGATACATGCAAAAAAATGAAACTAGACTACCAACTTACACCATACACAAAAATAAACTCAAAATGGATAAAGGACTTAAACATAAGACGGGAAACCATAAAAGTATTAGAGGAATCCACAGTCAGCAAAATCTCAGACATATGTAGAAGTAATAGCTTCACCGATACAGCTCCTAGGGCAATGGAAACTAAAGAGAAAACAAGCAAATCAGACTACATCAAAATAAAAAGCTTCTGTTCAGCAAAATAAACCATCAACAAAATAACAATAAAGCACATTGCATGGCAGAACATATTTGCCAATGTTATCACCGATAAGGGTTTAATCTCCAACATTTACAGGGATGTCATACAACTTAACAAAAGGAAGATAAATAACCCAATCAAAAAATGGGCAACAGACCTAAATAGATACTTTTCAAAAGAAGACATAAGTAAGACCAAGAGACATGAAAACATGCTCAAAGTCACTAATCGTCCAAGAGATGCAAATCAAAATGACAATGTGGTACCATCTCACATCTGTCAGAATGGTTATCGTCAACAAATCAAAAAGCTTCCAGCAAACAAAAGCCCAGGGCAAGATAGTTCCACAGAGGAGTTTGCAGAGAAAAAGGAACCCTCATGCACTGCTGGTAGCAATGCTGATTGGTGCAGCCACTGTGGAGAACAGTATGGAGTTTCCTCACAAAACTAAAAATGGAACTCCCATTTGACCCAGTGATCCCACTTCTAGGAATATATCCCAAGAAATGAGAAATACCAATCAGAAAGGATTGGTGTTCATAGCAGCACAATTTACAATAGCTAAGATTTGGAGTCAGCCTAAGTGCCCATCAGCAGATGAGTGGATTAAAATACTGTACTACATCTACACAATGGAATTCTACACTGCGGTGAAAAAGAAGGAATTCTTACCATTTGCAACAGCATGGATGGAACTGGAAAGTATTTTGCTAAGCAAAAAAAGCCAGCCAGAGAAAGATAAATATCATGATCTAACTCATATGTGGGATATAATGAACAACATAAACTGATGAACAAAAACAGATCCAGAGATAGAGAAGCATCGATCAGACCATCAAACATCAGATGGAAGGTCAGGAAGGGTGGGGGTATGGGAGGGAGATCAAACAAAAGACTTGTATGCATGCATATAAGACTAACCAATGGACACAGACACCAGGGGTGTGAGGGCATGGGCGGGGGTGTGAGGCGGCAATGGGGGGATAAGGACACATATGTAATACCTTAATCAATAAAGAAAAAAATGATTAAAGCTATTTAATATTTTATACTAATATACCACAAATGATGATGATAATGATGATGATGATGACAATGATGATGATGATGATAGTTATTATTAATATAGATAACTTTATCGAACACTGACAAGGTGCCAGCTACTCTTCTCATTGTTTAGGATGTATAACTTATTTGAGCTCACAACCAACTTTTAAGATAGGTACTATCGTTAGCTACATTTTCTTGATAAGGAAACAGAGGAACATTGACATTTTATTAATTTCCCTGTTTCACATAGTTATTAAATAGTGGAACTGGCACTCTAGGCAAGGCTGTTGGTGCCAAAGTCTCTGCTCTTTTGTTTATTTTTATTATTTTTTTTAATTCTGGAAAGTATTACATATATTCCCTATTTTCCCCCATTGACTCCCTCCAGCCCATCGCAAACCCCCCAGGCCTTCACTGCCCTATTGTCTGTGTCCATGGGTTATGCATATATGCATACAAGTTCTTTGGTTGATCACTTCCCACCCTTCCCAGCCTTCCTTTCAAGATTCCACCATAGTCTCTGCTCTTAACAAGCATACTTAAGATGAAAGTATGAATACTATCATTCTTAGGTATGCATTAGATATGGAAAGGGCGATCGGCAAAAAGTGTGCATGCGCGCGTGTGTGTGTGTGTGTGTGTGTGTGTGTGTGAATTCAAAGGCAAATATTAGGCATAATTTCTTAATTCAGAGGCTGACAACAAGAAGGAAACTAAGGATTTACTTAACTGCTATTTAATACCATTGTCAGAGGCAAAACAACAAGATTCATGGCCCAAGAGGAGTGAGTCGGTAGTCATATTTAGGTTGACATTTCATTGAATTCATGAAAATATCCTATCTACTATGCTAATGGATATTTGTAAGATCATTGATTTATAAATCTTTTCTCAAATACAAGTTCATCATGGTTTACAGTACAGTCTCTCACTAACATATGCCTCATTTTACTATTTCCTAAATTGCCAGTTTCCTGTCTCTATAGCCACTTATTTATTTCCTAATGGAAAGGAAGTATCTCTTATTCCTGAACTTAAGCATTTTTCTTGGGTATCAATGGTATATTTTGAGCAGATTGATATATAATTGTTCCTTTATTTTTCCCAAACAATTTTTAACCAGCATGAAAATATAAAACTTATATTCTGCACTGGCTGGTGTGGTTCAGTTGGTTGGAGCATGGTCCCATGCACTGATGGGTCAAGGGTTCAATTTCCTGTCAGGGCACATACCTACGTTGAGGGCTCGATCCCCAGTCAAGGTGCATACAGGAGGCAACTGATTGATGTTTCTTCTCTCTCTCTCTCTCTCTCTCTCTCTCTCTCTCTCTCTCTTTCTCTTCCTCCCTTCCTCTCTACCTGAAATCAATAAAAATGTACCCTAGTGTGAGAATTAAAAAAATTAAAAAACTTATATTCTTCAAATTATATTTTCCCTTGAAAAAACAGGTGCTATCATTTGACTGCTTAAAATCTATTTTATAGCACTCTTCTGAGGTTTTCAATGGTTGCTTGTGACATCTCTTGGGTTGCTCTGACGATCTACTTGTGATTCCTGAGATGCTTTGCCATCTGTCTGTGCGAAATTCATTTGCACTTACCCTATGTAAAATGACCTCCTTAGCTCTGAGCAAATTTAATTAAGTCAGTGATTCTTCTCTGACCTGGAATGGATTATAGCAATGTCTGGCAAAACTCCACTACTGAGAACTCTCCCAAGTGAGGCTAAGTCTGTTGATTTTTTATAAACAACTCTGAATAACCTGAATATCAGGCTTATAAAGATATTTTCAGCATTTATAGTTTATAATTAGAAATTTCTTGGCAGTAGATATAGCCTTGGTCTTCTGGATCCAATGCAGATGCAGCGTTGCTCATTTCTAAGCACTAGTAAACCGGAAACTCTTGAGTACCCTGGCCTTTCCCCCTTCATTTTTTTATATGTATTTCCTATAAGGTGGATAGTAGCAAGCTCAGTGGAATTTAATACTCTATATCTATCAATAAAGTAATAGCTTATGCTTATTTCTGTTTGAAAAAACACACATACTTTTCTTTCCCTAACTAGATAATTTTAGAGCTATAGTAATGAGTCTAGTTTTATCTTTATCTTTATTGCTCCTTAAAATTCAATTACAATTTTAAAAAAAATTATGATTTGCTTAAAGAGAATGTTTGAGAAAAATATTAAAACCCCCTTTGTCAATTATCTTAACACCTATCTCTGATTGGAAATTATTTGCATAATCCAATCTAAATTAAATATATTTTGCTAGGCTTCATTATTATTTCTTTCCCCTCAGGCAAATATATGACCTAATGGAACATCTTTTCCTAAACCTATCTTAATTTTCTCTTTCTCCCACATTAGTCTTGAAGATTAGGAAATTTCAATTCCATTAGTTAATTATTCTTGCAAAATAGGAAGTATTGATAACTTTTGTCTTATAACTCAATCTAGTTTTTCTATATTTTTAATAAAAACTAAGCCTGATGCTAGACACACTGCTTAGACAATAACCTTGAATGCCATCCTATTTGACAAAAAAAGCCTAAGTCTGTATGATGCTCTACAAGATCATTCATGAACTGTCTTCTCCAACTCTCCCTTACTATACTTTCTCTGGCAAACTGCTACACTAACCTGCTTGTTACTGCCTCTTAAATATCACAAACGTTTCTGCCCAGGAATTTAAATTAGCAGTTCTGCCCTGAGCACTCTCTTTGCTCACGTCTTCTTGTCAGTAAGTCCTCTTTCACCTCTCAACCCCAACCTATACTCTCCATGACATTTATCTTGTTCTTTCTCTTTTTTTCCTTTGCATTTATCACATATTACATAATTGACATATTCTTTACTTTTTCATTGTTTAAAGTATTACACATGGCATGTCTCCTTTATCCCTAATTGACCACCCACCACTCCTACCCCTGAGAGCAAGCCCCCACTGCCCCAGTGTCTGTGTCCATTGGTTATGCTTATATGCATGCATACAAGTCCTTTGGTTGATCTGTAAGCCCACCTTTCCCCGGCATTTTCTCTGATGTTGGACTGTCTGTTCAGTGCTACCTTTTCTCTGGATCTATTTTTGTTCATCAGTTTATGTTGATCATTATATCCCACATATGAGTGAGATCGTGTGATATTTATCTTTCTCTGACTGGCTTATTTCACTTAGCATAATGCTCTCCAGTTCCAACCATGCTGTTGCAAATGGTAAAAGTTCAGTCTTTTTTAAAGCAGAGTTGTATTCCATTGTGTAGATGTACCACGGTTTTTTAATCCACTCATCTGCTAATGGGCAATTAGGCTGTTTCCAAATCTTAGATATCATAAATTGTGCTGCTATGAACATAGGGGTGCATATACCCATTCTGATGGATTTTTCTGGTTTCTTGGGATATATTCCTAGAAGTGGGATTACAGGGTCAAATGGGAGTTCTGTTTTTAGTTTTTTGAGGAAACTCCATACTGTTCTCCACAGTGGCTGCACCAGTCTGCATTCCCACCAGCAGTTCATGAGGGTTCCTTTTTCTGCACATCCTAGCCAGCACTTGTCCTTTGTTGATCTGTTGATAATAGCCATTCTGACAAGTGTGAGATGGTACATCATTGTTGTTTTGATTGTATCTCTCAGGTGATTAGTGACTTTGAACATGTTTTCATATGTCCCTCAGCTTTCTACATATCTTCTTTTTGAAAAGTGTCTACTTAGGTCCTTTGCCCATTTATGATTATATTGTTTATCTTCTTTTTGTTAAGTTGTATGAGTTTCCTGTAAGTGTTGGAGATTAAACCCTTATCAGATATAACATTGGCAAATATGTTCTCCCATGCAGTGGGCTTTCTTTTTGTTTGTTGATGGTTTCTTTTGCTAGGCAGAAGCTTTTTATTTTGATGTAGTCCCATTTGTTTATTTTCTCCTTAATTTCCATTGCCCTATGAGCTGTATTGGTAAAGATATTGCTATAACATATGTCTGATATTTTGCTGCCTATAGAGTTTTCTAATATTTTTATGGATTCCCATCTTACATTTAAGTCCTTTTTCCATTTAGAGCAGGGTTGGGCAAACTTTTTGACTCAAGGGCCACAATGGGTTCTTAAACTGGACCGGAGGGCTGGAACAAAAGCATGGATGGAGTGTTTGTGTGAACTAATATAAATTCAAAGTAAACATAATTACATAGAAAGGTACGGTCTTTTTTTTCAATAGTTTTATTCATTTCAAACGGGCCGGATCCGGCCCGTGGGCCGTAGTTTGCCCACGGCTGATTTAGAGTTTGTTTTTGTGTATGGTGTAAGTTGGTGGTCTAGTTTCATTTTTTTGCATGTCTCTGAACAAATTTCCCAGAACCATTTATTGAAGAAACTGTTTGACTCCGTTGTATGCTCTTGCCTCCTTTGTCAAGTATTAATTGAGCATAATGTCTTGGGTTGACTTCTGGGTTCTATATTCTGTTCCATTGAGCTATCTGTCTGTTTTTGTGCCAGTACCAAGCAGTTTTGAGAACCGTGGTTTGGTAATACAGCTTTCTATCTGATATTGTGATCCCTCCAACTTGACACTTCTTTCTCAGGATTGCTGTGGCTATTTGGGGTCTTTTTATTATTCCAGATGAATTTTTGGAGAGTTCATTCTAGGTCTCTGAAATATGCCATTGGCATTTTAATTGGGATTGCATTGAATATGTAGATTGCTTTGGGTAGTATGGACATTTTAATGATGTTGATTCTACCAATCCATGAACAAGGTATGTTCTTCCACTTGTTTATGTCTTCTTCTATCTCTTTTTTCAGTGTCCTGTAGTTTCTGAGTGCAGGTCTTTTACCTTCTTAGTTAAGTTTATTCCTAGGTATCTTAATTTTTTTTGGTGCAATGATAAATGGGATTTTTTTTATTTGTTTCTCTTTCTGTGAGTTCATGATCTATATATATATAAACCCTCTGGTCGTAAGGCCGTAACGCGGTAATGACCAAACAACAGGTCACTAGGAAGTGCATTGATGTGTCTATCCAGCGCGGTGGTTCTGGGGTCCTGCCTCATGCTGCAGGACTGGGGACCCACCTTGCATGGGAAGTCTGGGGTCTCGCACAATTTTGGCTCACGTGGCGCAGCCCACAGGCTCCGATTGCAGCAAGGCTGGCAGCCGGCGGGTGGATGGGACGGCAGGCGGGTGTGCATGGCTGCGTTCCTGGCTAGGCACACGCAGGTGAGTGGGGCTATGAGCACAGCGAGACACATGTGGGTGGGTGGGGCTGCGAGTGTGGCAAGGCGCATACGGGTTTGCAGGGCCATGCAATTTCACGCACTGGGATTCTAGTTGGTGTATAAAAAAGCCATAGATTTATGGGTAATTTTGTATCCTGCTACATTGCCAAATTCATTTATTAAGGTGAAGCAGGGGATCCCACAGGGGTGAGGCCGACGGAGTCCTAACGAAGCATGCCTAACTCCGGAGACCAGGTTCAGTGATGCAGATCTAAGTTTATTGTGTAAGTGCAGCAATATATATTACATTTTGGACCAATCAGAAGTTTACACAATCCTTAGGGCAGCCAATAGTAGGAAAGATCAGGGTACTATGTAGGGGCTCTAGGAGGTGTGCTCAGGCGGGTGCTGCCACTTCCTGGTGTGCCGAGGAAGCTTGTATAGGCGGAATGTGCTCACGCCATTGCATCTGCCACTGCACTGAGATAAATCTCCTGAGCTCTTCCCACATTAAGGCTAGTAGTTTTTTGATGGAGTCTTTAGGGTTTTCTGTGTACAGTATTTGTCATCTGAAAATACGGACAATTTTACTTCTTCTTTTCCTATTTGGATGCCTTTTATTTCTTCTTCATGTCTGTTTGCTATGGCTACCACTTCCAGTACTATGTCACACAGGAGTGGTGAAAGTGGGAACCCCTGACTTGTTCCTATTCTTAGGGGAAATAGATTTAATTTTTCCCTTTGAGTATGATGTTGGCTGTAGGTTTGTCATATAAGATTTTTATTATGGAGAAACTAAGATGGCGGCATAGATAAACACCGGGAAATTGCCGCCTCCCACAACAATTGAAAAATACCGCAAAGGACAGAGCAGACATCATCCAGAACAACAGGAAGGCTGGCTGAGTGTAAATTCTACAACTAGAAGGAAAGAAAAGCACGCTGAGAGCCAGAGGAGCTGCGGAGGTGAAGTGCAGAGGTACGGCGGCTTGCGCATGCACGGAAAGAGGGTGGCACCTGAGGACGCGGCTGTCTTTTTGAATCACAAGCTCCCGACTGCTCTGAACTCCGGTTCCGGGAAGTCTCTGGGGACCCAGGACTCATACGGCGAGAAGCTGGTCTGTCGGGCAGCGGGCGAACTTGAGGGCGGCTTTCCCTCAGAGGTGCTTGCAGCAATTATCGGGTCACTGAGACACGCGACTCCGGGCGGAGAATCAGCCATAGCTGCTTGCTCCGCCCTTTGATTCCCCGAGACCCCGCCCAACCCAGGCTGTGGCAGAGGCTTTTGCATGTGAATGTACCTAACTGCAGCCGAGCCAGGCAGACCCAGAACGTCCAAGAGAAGGCCCAAGGCCCCGCAGCGGCTTGCATTGCTTCACAGCTGAGCCTCTTCGTGGCTCCTGCTGTGTGGCCTCAGGCAGAGGCTGAATTAGCACCTCCTTAGATCCAGGAGCCACGGTACCCAGTGGTCAGAGGGGGACCATCCAGATTGCAACTCCTCAGATCCATAAGGGACACACTCAGGGAGCAGACACGGTGAGCACCAAAGCCCCACTGAAGCAAGTCTTGCCCCAGAAGGGTGTCTTCAGCACAGAAGTTCTCCCACTTCAGACACAGCTGATTCTCACAGCCAATTGGCCTGGAAGTCAATTCCTCCCAGTGATACTACAACAACCAAGGCACCAAGAGTGCACCAAGAGTGTCCACCCCAGGTAACTGGGGAGCTGAGCCACTGGGCCCTACAAGACACCTGGCGTGCAGGGCCAAACTATCAACACAGGGAAGCAGCCAAAATGCGGAGACAAAGAAACAGGTCACAAATGGCAGAAATGGAGGAAAGCAAACGACTGGATATAGAGTTCAAGGCCACGTTTATAAGGTTTTTCAAGAATTTTATGGAAACCGCCGATAAATTTAATGAATCCCTCAATAAGTATAGTGAGACCATGGAGGACATGAAAAAGGACCAACTAGAAATTAAGCATACACTGACTGAAATAAAGAATAATTTACAGATATCCAACAGCAGACAAGAGGATCCCAAGAATCAAGTCAAATATATGAAATACAAAGAAACAAAAAATACCCAAACGAAAAAGAAAAAAGAAAAGAGATTCCAAAAATATGAAGATAGTGTAAGGAACCTTTGGGACAACTTCAAGCGTACCAACATCAGAATTATAGGGGTACCAGAAGGAGAGAGAGGGCAAGATATTGAAAACCTTTTTGAAGAAATAATGACAGAAAACTTCCCCTACCTGGTGAATGAAATGGACTTACAAGTCCAGGAAGTGCAGAGAACCCCAAACAAAAGGAATCCAAAGAGGACCACACCAAGACACATCATAATTAAAATGCCAAGAGCAAAAGATAAAGAGAGAATCTTAAAAGCAGCAAGAGAAAGACAGTCAGTTACCTACAAGGGAGTACCCATACGACTGTCAGCTGATTTCTCAACAGAAACCATGCAGGCCAGAAGAGAGTGGCAAGAAATATTCAAAGTGATGAATAGCAAGAACCTACAACCAAGATTACTTTATCCAGCAAAGCTATCATTCAGAATAGAAGGTCAGATAAAGAGCTTCACAGATAAGAAAAAGCTAAAGGAGTTCATCACGACCAAACCAGCATTATATGAAATGCTGAAAGGTATTCTTTAAGAAGAGGAAGAAGAAAAAGGAACTCTTACCATTTGCCACAGCATGGATGGAACTGGAGAGCAGATAAATACCACAGGATCTCACTCATTTGTGGAATATAATGAACAACATAAACTGATGAACAAGGACTGATCCAGAGACGGAGAGGCATTGATTGGACTGTCGGGCCTTGGAGGGAAGGTAGGGGAGGGTGGGGGTAAGGGGGAAAGATCAACCAAAGGACTTATATGCAAGCATATAGGCCTAATCAATGGACACGGACAACGGGGGGGGGGGGGGTGAGGGCATGAGTGGGGGGGGAGGGGTAGAGGGTAACGTGGGGACAAGGACATATATGTAATATCTTAATCAATAAAAAATATATTAAAAAAAGATTTTTATTATGTTGAGGTATGATCCTTCTATTCCCACCTTGCTGACAGTTTTAATCAAGAAGGGATGTTGGATTTTGTCATATGCTTTTTCTGCATCAACTGATATGAGTATGTGATTTTTATCTCTCAGTTTGTTTATATGATGTATCACATTTACTGATTTGAGGATATTGTGTCATTCTTGCATCCCTGGAATAAATCCCACTTGGTCATGGTGTATGATTTTCTGATGTACTGCTGGATCCGATTTGCTAAGATTTTGTTGAGGATTTTAGCATCTGTGTTCTTCAAAGATATTGGCCTATAGTTCTCTTTCTTTGTGGTGTCTTTATCTGGTTTTGGAATTAGGGTAATGCTGGCTTCATAGAAAGAGCTCGGGAGTGTGCCTTCCTCATGAATTTTTTGGAATAGTCTGAGGATAGGTTTTAGTTCTTTGAATGCTTGGTAGAATTCCACTGTAAAGCCTTCTGAACCAAGGCTTTTTTTTGCTGGAAGATTTTTTATTACTGCTTCAATTTCTTCAGTAGTTACCAGCCTATTCAGGTTATTTTATTCTTTCTTATTGAGATTTTGAAGCTTTTATTTTTCTAAAAATTTGTCCATTTCTTCTAGGTTGTCCTGTTTGTTGGAATAGAGTTGTTCATAGTATTTTTTCATAATCCTTTGTATTTCTGGGGGTTGGTTGTTACTTCACCTCTTTCATTTCTGGTTTTGTTTATTTGAGTCCTCTCTCTTTGCTTCTTGGTGTGCTTGGCTAGAGGTTCGTCAATCTTGTTTATCCTTTCAAAGAACCAGCTCTTGGTTTTATTGATCTTTTGTATTGTTTTTTTTTTTTTTTTTTTTTTTTTTTGGTCTCTATGTCATTTGTTTCCACTCTGATCTTTATTATTTCCTTCCTCTGCTTACTCTGGACTTTTCATGTTGTTCTCTTTTCAATTCTTTGAGTGGTAGGGTTAGATAATTTATTACCATGTTTCCTTGTTTTGTGAGGTAGGCTTATAGAGCTATAAACTTCCCTCTCAGGACTGCTTTCATTGTGTCCCATAGATGCTGGATTGTTGTGTTTTCATTGTCGTTTGTTACTAGGATGCTTTTCATTTCTTCTTTGATCTCTCTGGTAACCCAGACATTGTTTAATAGCATGCTATTTAGCCTCCAAATGTTTAATTTTTTTCAGTTTTTAATGTAATTGTTTCTAGTTTTATGCTATTGTGATCTGAGAAGATGCTTGATATGATGTCTATATTCTTGAGTTTGAAGACATTGCCTGTGTCCCAATGTGTGGTCTATCTTTGAAAATGTCTCATGTGCACCTGAGAATAATGTATGTTCTGTAGCTTTGGGGTGAAATGTCCTAAGGATGTCAATTAATTCTATCTTATCTAGTGATTCATTTAGGATTGATGTTTCTTTGCTGATTTTCTATTTAGAGGATTTATTGAATGGTGTCAGTGGGGTATTAAAGTCTCTTACCATGACTGTATTGCTGTCTATCTCTCCCTTGATATTTTCCAGAAGGCTTTTTATGTATTTGTGTGCTCCTGCATTGGGTGCATATATGTTTACCGGACTTATATACTCTTATTGAATTACTCCCTTTAGTATTATGAAGTGGGCTTCCTTATCTCTTGTTATGGCCTTCACTTTGAGGTCTAATTTGTCAAATATATGTATTGCTACCCCAGCTTATTTTTCATTTCCATTTACCTGAAAGATATTTTTTCATCCCTTCACTATCAGCCTGTGTGATTCCTTTGTTCTGATGTGGGTCTCTAGTAGACAGCAGATATATTGATCATATTTTCTTATCTATTCATCTACCCTATGTCTTTTTATTGGAGCATTTAATCCATTTACATTTAAGGTTATTATTGATAGATACTTGTTTGTAGCCATTTTTATTCTTTACGCCTTGTTTCTTCTTCCCTTCCTTGTTTTTTTCTGGTGTTTTTTTGTTTGTTTGTTTTCGTTGTTTTTTTGCTTGTGAAGCTCCTGATTTCACCTTTAATTTTGAATGATAGCCTTGCTGGGTACATTTTCTTGGATTCAGTCCCTTGCTTTGAATCACTTTGTGTATTTCATTCCATTCCCTTCTGACCTGATGTGTTTCTGTTGAGAAATCACTTGATAGTCTAATGGGAGATCCCTTATAGGTAACTTATTGTCTCTTTCTGGTAGCCTTGAAGGTTCTTACTTTGTCATTGGTGTTTGGCAATTTATTTATGATGTGTCTTGGTTTCGGTGTTTTTTTGGTTCATCTTGTTTGGGAGTACGTGAGTGTCTTGGACTTGTGTGAGTTTTTTCTTCACAATATCAAGGAAATTTTGTGTCATTATTTCTTCAAACGGGTTTTCTAATCCTTGCATAATTTCCTCTCCTTCTGGCACCCCTATTAGGGGGATGTCGTGGCCCACAGTTCCTTTCAAGCTTGTCCCAAAGCTACTTTAGGCTCTCCTCTTTTTAAATTTTTTTTCCACTTTCTGCTCTACTTGGATCTTTTTTCCTACTTTGTTTTCTAGCTCACTGATGTGGTCCTCAGCTTCTTTCTGTCTACTGTTAATGCTTTCTATTTTGTTCTTTATTGCAGCTTTGTTATTCTTCATTTCTCCGTGTTTCTTCTTCATTTTCTTTTGGTTCTTACACATGTTGTTGAACTTGTCTTCCATCATTTTCAACATCCTTATGACCATTGCTCTGAGGATTGAGCATCTGATTGATGCTTCTCTGTCTCTGGCTCTGTTTTTGTTCATTGGTTTATGTTGTTCATTATAGTCCACAAATGAGTGAGATCATGTGATATTTATCTTCCTCTGACTGACGTATTTCACTTAGCATAATGCTCTCCCGCTCCATCCATGCTGTTGCAAATGGTAAGAGTTCCTTCTTTTTTACTGCTGCATAGTATTCCATTGCATAGATGTGCCAAAGTTTTTTATCCACTCATCTGCTGATGGGCACTTAGGCTGATTCCAAATCTTAGCTATTGTAAATTGTGCTGCTATGAACACAGGGGTGTATATATCCTTTCTGATTGGTGTTTCTGGTTTCTTGGGATATATTCCTAGAAGTGGGATCACTGGGTCAAATGAAAGTTCCATTTTTAGTTTTTGGAGAAAACTCCATACTGTTCTTCAAGTGGATGCACCAGTCTGCATTCCCACCAGCAGTGCACAAGTGTTCCTTCTTCTGTGCATCCTCTCCAGCATTTGTCATTTGTTGATGGTAGCCATTCTGACAGGAGTGAGATGGTACTTCATTGTCATTTTTATTTGCATTTCTCAGATGATTAGTGACTTTGAGCATGTTTCCATATGTCTCTTGGCTTCCCTTATGTCTTCTTTCCAAAAGTATCTATTTAGATCCTTTGCCCTTTTTTTGATTGGGTTGTTTGTCTTCCTTTTGTTAAGTTGGATGAGTTCCCTGTAAATGTTTGAGATTAAACCTGTATCAGAGATATCGTTGGCAAATATTTTCTCCCATGAAGTGGATTTTCTTGTTGCTTTGTTGATTATTTCTTTTGCTGTTCAGAAGCTTTTTATTTTGACATAGTCCTATTTGTTTATTTTCCCTTTAGTTTCCATTGCCCTAGGAGCTGTGTCAGTGAAGATATTGCCTTAGCATATATCTGAGATATTGCTGCCTGTGGGTTCTCCTAATATTTTTATGATTTCTCATCTTATGTTTAAGTCCTTTATCCATTTTGAGTTTATTTTTGTGTATGGTGTAAGTTGGTGGTCTAGTTTCATTTTTTTGCATGTATCTGTACAATTTTCCCAACACCATTTATTGAGGAGACTGTCTTGACTCCATTGTATGTTCTTGCTTCCTTTGTCAAATAATAATTGAGCATATTGGTTTAGGTCTATTTCTGGGTTCTCTGTTCTATTCCATTGATCTATATGTCTGTTTTTGTGCCAGGACCAGGCAGTTTTGAGACTAGTGGCTTTGTAATACAGCTTGATATCTGGTATTAAGATCCCTCCTACTTTGTTCTTCTTTCTCAGGATCACTGCAGCTATTTGGGCCTTATTTTTTTATTCCAGTTCAATTTTTGGAGAGTTCTTTCTAGATCTGTGAAATATGTCATTGGTATTTTAATGGGGATTGCATTTAATCTGTAGATTGTGTTGGGTAGTATGGACATTTTAATGGTGTTGATTCTACCAATCCATGAACATGGTATGTTCTTCCATCTGTTTATGTCTTCCTCTATCTCTTTTTTCAATGTCTTGTAGTTTTCTGAGTACAGGTCTTTTACCTACTTAGTTAAGTTTTTTCCTGTGTATCTTAGTCTTTATTTGTGCAATGATAAATAGGATGGTTTTTGTAATTTCTCTTTCTGTAAGTTCACTATTGGGGTATAAAAATTCTATAGATTTCTTGACATTAATTTTGTATCCTTATACATTGCCAAATTCATATATTAGGTCTAATAATTTTTTGATGGAGTCTTAAAGTTTTCTATTACAGTATCATGTCATCTGCAAATAATGACAATTTTACTTCTTCTTTTCTAATTTGGATGCCTTTTATTTCTTCTTGTTTCATCGCTATGGTTAGTACTTCTAGTACTATGTTGAACTGGAGTGGTGAAAGCGGGTATCCCTGTATTGTTCCTGTTCTTAAGGGAAATGATTTTATTTATTGCCCATTGAATATGATGTTGGCTGTAGGTTTGTCATATAAGACTTTTATTATGTTGAGGTAAGATCATTCTATTCCCACTTTGCTGAGAGTTTTTATCAGAAAAGGGTGCTGGACTTTGTCAAATGACTTTTCTGCATCAATTGATATGATTATGTGATTGTCTCTCAATGTGTTTGATATATCACATTAATTGATTTGAGGATATTGCACCAGCCTTTCATTTCTGGAATAAATACCACTTGGTCATCGTGTATACTTTTTCTAATGTAATGCTAGATCCAGTTTGCTAGAATTTTGTTGAGGATTTTAGCATCTGTGTTCTTCAGATATTGACCTGTAGTTCCCTTTCTTTGGGGTGTCTTTATCTGGTTTGGGGATTAGGCTAATGCTGGCTTCATAGAAAGAGCTTGGAAGTGTGTCTACCTCTTGCATTTTTTGGAATAGTCTGAGAAATATTGGTTTTAGTTCTTTGACTGTTCAGTAAAACTCCCCTGTGAAGCCATCTCATCCAGGGCTTTTGTTTGCTGGAAGCTTTTCGATTACTGTTTCCATTTCATCAGTAATTATCAGCCTATTCAGGTTTTTTGATTCTTCCTGATTGAGTTTTGGAATGTTGTATTTTTCTAAGAATGTGTCCATTTCATTGAGGTTTTCCAGTTTGTTGGAGTAGAGTTGTTTGTTGTATTATTTTTTTTTTTTTTACAATCCTTTGAATATCAGTAGGGTCAGTTTTTACTTCACCTCTTTCCTTTCTGATTTTGTTTATTTGGCTCCTCTCTCTTTGCTTCTTGGTGAGCCTGACGAGAGGTTCATCAATCTTGATTATCCCTTTCAAAGAACCAGCTCTTGGTTTCATTGATGTTTTGTATTGATTTTTTGGTCTCTACATGGTTTATTTCTGCTCTGATCTTTATTATCTCCTTCCTTCGGGATACTGTGGGCTTTTCTTGTTGCTCTCTTTCTAATTTTTTAAGTTGCAAGGTTAGATAATTTATTACCACAGTTTTTCTTGTGTTTTTGAGGTAGGCCTGTATAGCTATGAACTTCCCTCTCATGACTGCTTACATTGTGTCCAATAGATTTTGGGTTGTTGTGTTTTCATTGTCATTTGTTTCCAGGATGCTTTTTATTTCTTCTTTGATCTCTTTGGTAACCCAATCATTGTTTAATAGCATTTTATTTAGCCTCCAAGTGTTTGATTTTTTTCATTGATTTTATTGTAGTTGATTGCTAGTTTTATTCCATTGTGATCTCAGAAGATGCATGTTATGATTTCTATCCTCTTGAATTTGAAGAGACTTTGCCTGTGTCCTAATATGTGGCCTATTTTTGAAAATGTCCCTTGTGCACTGGAGGAGAATGTATATTCCATAGCTTTGTGGTGAAATATTCTGAAGATATCAATTAAGTGCCTCTGATCTAGTGAGTCATTTAGGATTGCTGTTCCTTTGTTGATTTTTTGTTTAGAGGATTTATCCAGTGGTATTAGTGGGGTATTAAAGTCCTCTACTATGATTGTATTGCTATCAATCTCTCCCTTGATATCTTCCAGAAGTTGCTTTATGTTTATGGGTGCTCCTGTATTGGGTGCATATATGGTTACCAGAGTTATATCTTCTTGTTAATTGCTCCCTTTAGTATTATGTAGTGGCCTTCCTTATCTCTTGTTATGGCCTTTACTTTGAGGTCTATTTTTTCAGATATAAGTATTGCAACCCCAGCTTTTTTCTCATTTCCATTTGCCTAAAGATTTTTTTCCATCCCTTCACTCTCAGTCTGTGTGAATCCTTTGTTCTGAGGTGGGTCTCCTGTAGACAGCAAATATATGAATCATGTTTTATTATCCACTCAGCTACCCTATGTCTTTTGATTGGTGCATTTAATCTATTTATTTTTAATGTTATTATTGATAAGTATTTGTTTGTTGTCATTTTTATTCTTAATGTTTGTGTTTCTTCTTGCCTTTCTGTTTCTTCCTTTCACAGAAATTCCTTTAGCATTTCTTGCATTGCTGGCTTGGTAGTAATAAACTCTCTTAGCCCTTTTTTGTATGTGAAGCTCCTGATTCCACCTTCAATTTTGAATGATAGCCTTGCTTGGTATAGTATTTTTGGATTCAGTCCCTTGCTTTGCATCACTTTGCATATTTCATTCCATTCCATTCTGGCTTGCTGTGTTTCTGTTGAGAACTCAGTTGATATTCTAATAGGAGCTCCCATGTAAGTAACTTTCTGTCTCTGGCAGCCTTTAACATTCTTACTTTGTCGTTGGCATTTGCCAATTTAATTATGATGTTTCTTCGTGTTGGTCTTTTGGGGTTCATCTTGTTCAGGACTCTATGTGCTTCTTGAACTTGCATAGTTTTTTTCTTGCCAATATCAGGGAAGTTTTTTGTCATTATTTTTTCAAACAGGTTTTCAATTCCTTGCTTCTCTTCCTCTCCTTCTGGTACCCCTATTATGCGAATATTGTTTCATTTTGTGTTGTCCCAAAGCTCCCTTAGGCTCTCCTCTTGTTTTTTAAATCTTATTTCCAGTTGCTGCTGTGTTTGTGTGTTTTTACCTACCTTGTCTTCTAATTCGCTGATGTGGTCCTCAGCCTCTTGTAGTCTACTGTTTAAGCCTTCCATTGTGTTCTTTTTTTAAATATATCTTTAATTGATTTTAGAGAGGAAGGGAGAGGGAGAGAGAGATAGAGACATTGATGATGAGAGAGAATCATTGATCGGCTGCCTCCTGCACACCCCCTACTAGGGATCGAGCCTGCAACCTGGGCACATGCCCTGGGCCAGAATCGAACCTGGGACCCTTCAGTCCATAAGCCAACGCTCTATCCACTGAGCCAAACTGGCTAGGGCCCATTGTGTTCTTTATTGGAACTATGTCATTCTTCATCTCCTCTTGGTTCCTTTTCATGTTGGTGACATTCTCATTCAGCTCCTTCTAATTCTCATTGAGTTGTGTGTATTTGTCATTGAGTTGTGTGTTTTTGTCATCCAGCCATTTGAGCATCCTTATAACCATTACTCTGAATTCTATCTCTGATATGTTGCTAGCCTCAGTTTCATTAACTCCCTTTCTGGTGATTTTCTTTTTCTTTCCTTTTGGGATTGCTTTTTTGTCTTCCCATGTTTTGCTGTAATGTTTTAATTGTAGATCTGATTGCTTTGCTATCCAGGTTCTTTTGGGGATGGTGCTACTGGTGTGATCTCTTAGGTCTCCTGGGTTTGGTAATCTACTTGAGCTTTTTGGTTTCTCTTGATGTAGGCCTGTGAGCTAGAAATGCGCAACTGCAGTGTCTAGAATTCAGCAGCAGCCATGGAGAAGGTGTTCCAATTTTTGCTGTCTTATGCCCTTGGTTGAAGACACGCATGCCCAGCAGGGACTCACAGTGGCACCGGAAGAGCATGCAACTGTAGTGTCCAGAGTTCTGCAGCTTTGGGGTGAGCAGACTCAGTTTTTGCTGATGCACCTGTGGTGGATAAGTGTGTGCTCCCAGTGGTGGCTCACAAGGGCACCTGTGGTGCGTTTGACAGTGTAGTGTACTGAAGTACTCTGAAGGGCCCTGGCACTGAAGCCACGTATTTGAGGCATCTGTAGGCAGGTATCCAGGGTGAGTGAATTCAGTATTTCTAGTGCTGGGGGGAGTGTGTTCCTGTTTGTCCAAGATCGCACCTTGTGGGGGCTCACAGAGGCTCCTGAGCGTCCTGTGGATAGATGTGCTCTGGGTGCCTGCTCATTGGAAATGTGCAACTGTGGCAGTGAGCTTTTTGGCACAGAGCTCTGACACACTCTGAGGGGCCCGAGTGCTAAAGATGCATAGCTGGGTTGTCTATGGAAGAGGAAATTCAGAATTTCTACTGCAGGTCAGCAAGTCCTTGTGCATTCAAAATCACACCCAGCAGGGGTTCACAGTGGCATCCAAGAGCTGCCTATGGATTGGTGTGCCCTGGAAGTCTGCACGCTGGAAATGCATGAATGTTGGAAACGCCTGAATGTGGCATCTGGAATTCTGCAGCTCAGCTAGGGAGGTGGGAAGTTGCACTTACTGCTGTGGGAGGAGTGCACCTTTGGAGGTGGAGTTACCAGGGTCTGCGGGTCTGTGGGTGGGGCAGTAGGATTTTGACTGGAGTGACTGCTGGTTCATGGGCCAAAGACTTTTATTTTAATAAAAAGATAGTTGGTAATCTGAAGTACAGAAATCTTATTCATGCCTTCTGTGTCTCTGTTAATGTGTGTTGCCTCCCATATCTATTTGGGTAAACGGTAGCAAGAAAGCATATAAAGTATAGAAAACACATATAGAACTGATGGACAAATTATTTCATTAACAGAAAATAATAAAGAAAACTCAAAATTTAGTGTGATCCAGAAGTGATTTAAAACTACAAATGCTTAAACTTGGGTATGCAAGTTGAATATCATATTAACTTTCTTTCCACTCTTACTCATGTGGCAGGGCCATTCTGATTTGTCTTCATTTTTTTATTAGTATATTTAAACAATTTTCACTTAATAGTTCATTCAGTTCACATTTGAATATAAATGCCACATGAATTTGAATTTCATGCTAGGTGCCCAACCTAACCTCAAACTAATGAGATAATATTCAACAATGTTTTCAGCTATCTTCCTTTTGAATGAGTTATTTCAGATTTGAAAATACAGGACTTGGGAGCAGTCAAGTTAAATTTTCATAAATGTCCCTAGCACACTAAGAGCTCAAATTATTTATATTTCACTCTGATTATGAAGTGACTTTTGGACTTGTTTCAAACATGAGATTTTTTTTATTGATTTTTTAACAGAGAGGAAGGGAGAAGGATAGAGAGTTAAAAACATCAGTGGGAGAGCAAAATCGATCAGCTGCCTCCTGCACACCCCCCACTGGGGATGTGCCCACAACAGAGGTACATGCCCTTGACTGGAATGGAACCTGGGACCCGTCAGTCAGCAGGCCAATGCTCTATCCACTGAGCCAAACCAGTTAGGGCTCAAACATGAGATATTAATGATAGTAAAAACACATGCATACACACAAACTTTAAATAAAATATTCTTTATATCTTTAGAATACTTGCAATTTGTATTGAACACTCTTTTTCTTGTTAAGCTTATTCAAGTTTACTTTAGCTCATCAGCATTGTTTTGAGGAATAGTAATAATGTATATTAGTGAGACAAATAGAAAATATAAACTTTCTGCATATTACAAGTAATTGTAGAGTTATAGCTTTGCATCATAATTTTAAAATTCTCAGCTTTTAGATCCAATTGTTTTGTTGTTTCAAAAGTGCTTTTCCCTATACAGTGGAACCTTGTTTCTCAAACCTCTCATCTTGAACAATTCACTTCTCAACCTGAAAACCCTGCTGGTACCTCTGTGATCAGTCACGCATCTCTCAAGTGACAAAGAAGAGAATGTGCGAATATGAGTCAGTTTAACCACTGCTAAAATCTCAGGATATGGTGCTGTGTATATTTTTGTGTGTTTTTGCTTTTGTTGCTGCATATAATTAATGTGAAATTTTCATTTTTTGCTGTACATTTCCTTTTCTTTTAAAAAAATCATTTACATTTCATGTCCTTTTTGTTTTTAAAGTATTTGTGCATTAAACAGTACAATAGAGATGGACTGTATATAAGAAAGGTTAAAAAAGGAATCATTTGGGGGTCTTGAAATGCTTAATTCAATTTACATTATTTATAACTAGAGGCCTGGTGCACAAAAATTTGTGCACTCAGGGGGGAGGGGGGTCCCTCAGCCTGGCCTGTGCCCTCTCGCAGTCTGGGACCCCTCAGGAGATAACGACCTGCTGGCTTAGGCCTTCTCCCGGGTGACAGAGGGCAGGCCCAATCCCTAGGTGCAGCCCCTGGTCGGGCTCAGAGCAGGGCCGATTGGGGAGTTGGGGCGCCGTCCTCTGTCAAGCACACAGCAGGGCGGATTGGGAGGTTGCAATGCCACCCTCAATCATGCTCAGGGTAGGGATGATTGGGGGGGTTGGGGCACAGCCCCCTGTCACACTCAAGGCAGGGTCGATGGGGAGGTTGCGGAGCCACCCCCTGTCACACACAGAGCAGGGCCAATCAGGGGGTTGGGCGCTGCCCCTGTCACGCACAGAGCAGGGTCAATCAGGGGGGTTGGGGCTCTGTACCTTGTCACACACAGAGCAGGGTCAATCAGGGGGTTGGGAAGCTCCCCCCTGTCACGCACAGAGCAGGGCCCATCAGGGGGTTGAGGAGCTACCCCTGTCACTCACAGAGTAGGGCCAATAGGGAAGTTGGGGCACCGTCCCCCTGTCACCCACAGAGCAGGGCTGATCAGGGGGTTGGAGCACCGCCACTGTCACACTCAGGGCAGGGCCGATGGGGAGGTTATGGCTCTACCCCATCACACACAGAGCAGGGCCCGTGGGGAGTGGGGGGGTTGGGGCGCTGCACCCTGTCACACACAGAGCCACAGGGCGATCAGGGGGTTGGGGAGCTCCCCCCTATCAGGCACAGAGCAGGGCTGATCAGGGGGTTGGGGCACCTTCCCTTGTCAAGAACAGAGCAGGGCGGATAGGGAGGTTGTGGCCTCGCCCCCTGTCACACACAGAGCCGCAGGGCAATCAGGGGGTTTGGGTGCTGCCCCCTGTCACGCTGATCCTGGTGCCGGGAGGCCTTGTGGCTCCGCTGATTCCGGTGCTGGGAGGCATATTACCCTTTTACTATATAGGATAGAGGCCTGGTGCACAGGTGGGGGCCGGCTGGTTTGCCCTGAAGGGTGTCCTGGTTCAGGGTGGGGGTCCCCACTGGGGTGCCTGACCAGCCTAGATGAGGGGATGATGGCTGTTTGCAGCTGGTCATACACCCTTCAGGGTGGGGGTCCCCACTGGGGTGCCTGGCCAGTCTGGGTGAGGGGCTGAGGGCTGTTTTCAGGCTTTCGGATGACTGAAGCTCCCAAGTGCTTCTTTTTTTCTTTTTTTTTATTCTGGGCCAGCTTTAGCTCTGGTTCCAGCTCTGAGGCCTCTGCTGCTGAAAGCAGGTATCGGGTTTGTTTGGCTTCTATAATCAAAACACTGTATCAACTCCAGCTCTGAGATCCTGGCTGGGTGAAAGCAGGTTTCTGGGGTTTTGTTTAGCTTCTATATTTGTAACAATGTTTCAAACTGCAAGCTCAGAGGCCGGCAAAGCAGGCGGGGAATGTTGGTTTCCTCCGTCACTGAAGCAAGCAAACCTCATGTTAGCTTCCAGCTGCCTGGTTTCCGGCTGCCATCTTGGCTGGCAGTTAATTTGCATATCGCCCTGATTAGCCAATGGGAAGGGTAGCGGGCGTATGGCTAATTAACATGTTTCTCTTTTATTCGATAGGATGGGAAAAAAATGATTCAGTTATTGAGCAGCCTTCCAGAATGAAGTTTGATAAATAAGGTTCCACTGTATTTATTATGCAAAACAATTCTACAATTCTTTAAATTTTATGGTAGGGCATCTCTAAAAAGGAATGAGGCCTATGGCAACTAACCCAGGGCAGCTGTACAAGAAAACCACACTTAAAAAAAAAAAAATCTATACCTGAGATTCTTCATAGGAATCTTATAATATGATTAAGGACTAAAATTTTAAATTTGAATTTTAATTATGTTAAGAAAAGAGAAGTAAGTTTTAATGCTGGTTGGTGTGCTCCCCAGTCTTCATAAACATAGACTATAAGGAAGCCATTTTAGCTATCTTTGGAGCAAGTTTGGCCTATAGATTGTTGATAATATGGATACCATTTTAATCTGCTTGGGAAGTGTTGTGTTAATTAAAATTTTTAGCTGAACTTCTTGCTTAGACATGAAAATAACCTGACACTCATCTCCATTATATCTTTTTTTAAAATGTTTTAGTGATTTTTTTTTAGAGAGAGTGGAAGGGAGAGAGAAACATCAATGATGAGAGAGAATAATTGATTGGCTTCCTCTTGCATGCCCCCTATTGGGGATGGAGCCTGCAATTCAGGCATGTGCCCTGCCTGGGAATTGAACCACAACCTCCTGGTTCATAGTTCAATACTGAACTACTGAGTTACACTTGCCAGGCCATTATACCTTTTTATAGCAACAATCATGATGATAAGCAGGTAGATATCTTATCTGGACTTTATCAAAGAGAAAACAGGGACTTAACAACTAAGTGACTAATTTAAGTCACATAGTAGGTAATAAGTGACAATGCCAAGTCTTCATCTTGCAGCCTTTGAATTAAATCACAATCCTCTCTATGTCCAAAAAATAGAAAGGAGATACTGTAACAACTAGATAATTTATTTTAAAGTGTAATTAACTGATGTTTATCTGTGTGTATTAATGATTTGGCTTCAGGAATGCTTGGCTTTCTTAGTTATCTTCAGCCCACAAAGGAGAAATCATGAATACAAGTTGCATTGCTAATTTCAAGGCTATTTAATAGCATTGATAATATGGTGATTTTTGCAAATAGGCATTATTTTGCATCTTCTTTTTTTTGTTTTTTTTGCATGTAAGTTCAACCTTTAGTTTCTACCAGGCTCTAAGTGAGTGCGTCCAAAAACATTTTTTTTTTTTTTTGTAATCTGTAATTTAAAGTATATCAAGGAAGTATACTTCAAAGCACTGACATTTCAAGCAAAGACTAGATGATTTATACAAATTAGCCTCATTATGGGGATGGCTTATTTCTTCATGCATCTGTTCAACTACTGTTGAGGATGTTCAAATATGTTATATTTTTGCAAATTCCAATTATACCAATCTGGATATATTCAAATGAACTTTCTATCTATATAGTACAAAAAATATGGCGAGAAAAATTAAGTTCTCTATTTGTATCCTAACCCCTGTGTGTGTACTCATTCCAATTAAATAAGATGAAAATTTTGATAAAGACATCAGCTGTGACATTTTAATTAAAAAAATCAATATTCAAAAGAAAAAAATAATTCAATTTGTTTGACAAGCTATTATTTGTGGATTTTGAAACTTGGAAATTTAGATAGCAAATGTGATTTTGATAGGTCCTCTAAGAGGCAGTAAGGTTTGAGTTATATTCATAGAGTATGAGAAATTATTCACATATTTTTGTATAATATTTTTATTAGAATTATAAGTCATTGAATGCTACTGTTTTATACAATTCAGGCTAAGTCAGCACTGCCATCTATAGGAGACCATATCTCAGCATTGCTGACATTGAGTTCACAAAGTCAGGGACACTTCCCCACAATCAATATTAGTCTTTTTTTTTTTTTTTTTTTTTTTTTTTTTTCTGTTGAACATGGATCGCTTTAGGCAAAACTGAAATAGATAAAGCTCATATTTAGAGCTTGCTGTTTCAACTTTTCTTTCTCCTTTCTGTATGGCCAAAGTCCATATTTTCCCTGGAATACATAATACCTTCTGACTTAGGTATTCTATAATATAGTTTATTAGAGAAGTTAAATGACTCCCAGAGAACTTCATAAAAATAGATAAATCTGGAAAAATAAAAGTTTATTCTGACAAAGATAACTGATTGTATTTTCAATACAACCCAACTTTTGTTATTCTTAATTAATGACTTAAGCTGAGAAGGAAAATATAAGTGTCAGGTACAATTTTTTTCTTAAGTAGAAATATTGTCAAATGTTCTTGGGGATCATGCTTGCCCCATGGTCAAACTATGACATAAGGAAATTCAATATATTCTCTGAAAACCTACTATGGGTAGCTCAACATATTAAGTACCAACGTGCAAAGACAAATACAGCATATATCCACACTTAAGGATTTCAAAGTCCATTAGGAGTGAAAAACCTATATAAAAGTAATTTGAAAAATACAGATTGGGCTGATTACAATACTAGAGATACAGAAAAACTGTTATAAGTGAACAAGGAGTAAATGAGAGACATTTCCAACTCAGAAAATCATTTAGATGAGGTGTGATTTGACCTGAGCTTAGATTAGTGGGTCATGCAGATCTAAGAAAAAAATGTCATTTCTCAACTTGAATCAAAATACATTGTTGTATAATAAAGTAAAGGTTGATAACTGGTACATTTGGAACATCAGACATACATGGAAATGGATGCAGAAGCAATAAGATTGCAAAATTTGTTTGGGGAAATATTTTTAAAGATCTTGAGGGCTATGTTGAAGAGTTCTAATTTCATTATATTTACAGTGGAATATATTGATCATTTTGAGGAAGAAAGTGCTTAAAAATGGATCTGGGTTAGGTGCATGAAATATACTAAACAAGATAGCACTAATTAAAGTGAGATGTTAAGGGCCTTCAGAATTTGGGCAAGGAGATCAAGAATGTATAAAAGGAAGACATATTAAGTGACAAGGAGATGGTAGGCATGGTTTTGGAAATTGCTAGATGATGTTGAAGTTTTTGACAGAGTATGGTAAAAATAAAAATTACTTGAATTACCACTGTTTTAATGTGATTTTTAAATAGTATATTATGTTACATGGAATTATCATACCAACTCAGTTGAGGTAGTAATTTTTATCTCCATTTTACAGATGCAAAAAGTGAAGGACAAAATTTCAAACTCAGTCAGCAGGGCTCTGGAGGCTGGGTTCATTCTCTCCCCTTTATGATGTTTATAATGTATTTCTCTTCTTCATTCAGGAATCTTTGATGATTTTTCCTGGCTTTCCTAGGTTTCCTAGTAACCGTTGGGCAATCCACTATGTCTTGTATATTTTTACCTCTTCATCTCAAATTATTTTTGTGAATTAATTTTCAGATGAATTTTATACTGATGTTTTTGTTTGTTTCTCTTACATGTAAAACTTGTATACTGGGTGGTAGAAATATCCCTAAACATGTGTTTTTTTCTGGAAACCAAGGTGTTTTATCTGTCCTGGAATTTTTTTTTTTTTTTTTACTAGTATGTTTCTCATTCCAGAGCTCTACATCACATGGGAAGAGAACATTTTCAAGCCAATCATCTTAGAGAACTGAATCCACTTAGGGTTAAGGATTTATTTCTCAAAAGTGACCTTTTGTTTTCCAACTCACATTCTTGGTTATAATATAATTGTTCTCAAGACGTTCTCAGGTCAGTGAACAGATTTTTTTTCGTTGTTCCTTCACTTATAAGGCAGAAATTTGATACTCCCAACCTTATCCAGAAATCTACCTCATGTGAACAGGGACCATGATTGGTGTGCTTCTATGTTGATTGCATACATATTTACAAATGTTATACATGTTGGATCAACCCCTTTATAATTATGTAAAACCCTTGTTTGTATCTTATTATAGTCTTTGTTTATAACTCTATGTTGTTTGATATAAGTAGAGCTAATCTAGCTTTCTTAGATTTCCATTTGAATGGAATAAAGTTTTCCATTCTTTCACTTTGTCTGTGTTTCTTTAAATCTAAAGTGAGTCTCTTATAGGTAGTATGTAGATGGGTAGATGGGTTTGTTTTTGTTGTGGTCTTTTTTTTTCTTAAATTTATTTACTGTATTTATTTTTATTTGGTCATTTTGTATTTTGTTAAGAGAACCAAGTTCATTTATATTTAAATTAATTATTGAGATAAGTGTTTATTGCCATTTTACTCTTATTCTCTGGCTGTTTTTGTAGTTCCTCTCTGTTCCTTTCTTGCTACCTTATTTTGTAGGTTATCAACAAATTTTTAAGTTTTGTTCCTTGAAAAGTAATAAAGGCAATCCTCAGGGAAAGATTACCATTATCACCATTACCATTATGCTTACATATAACAATGTATATCTATAAGAGAGTTTTAAAAGTTGATAACAATTTAAATTTGATTCCCTTTTAAGCATCAACATTATTAATTCCCTCTCATGTTTTATGTTTTTGATGTCACAATTTACATTGTTTTATCTTTTGTATCCCTTAACTAATTATAGTAATTATATTAGCTCTATATGTGATCACTACCTTTAATATACATTTACCTTTCCAGTGAGATTTATTTATTTATATGTGTTCTTATTAGTAGTGCCCCTTTTTCTCAGTCCTTTAACATTTCCTATAAGGCCAGTTTAGTGCTGATGCATTCCTTCAGATTTTGCTTGTCTAGAAAATTGTTTATATCTTTAATTTTTAAATAACATAGCTTGGTAAGTATTCTTATTTGGAAATTTTATTTTGTTTTTGTTTTTTGGTACTTTGACTATATTGTGTCACTCAATTCTGGTCTGCAAATTTTCTGCTGAAGATTTGTTTATAGTCTTATAAGTGTTGCATTGTATATAACAACTTTTTATTTATTTATTTCCTAGCCGCTTTTAATATTCTCTTCTTATTGTTATTTTTTAAAATCCTCACCTGAGGATATGTTTTTATTGATTTGTGAGAGACAGGGAAGGAGGAGAGAGAGGTAGAGAGATGGAGAGACATCAGTGTGAGGGAGATACTTTAATCAGTTGCCTCCGCATGCACCCTGACTGGGGATCTAACAGGCAACCTTTCCGTGTACAGGACCATGCTCCAAGCAACTAACCTATGCCAGCTAAGGCTCTTTAACTTTTGACATTTTAATTAAAATATATCTTGTTGTGGATTTCTGGGTTTTTTTTTCATTTTGTATGCTTTTTGATAAGCTTGTCTTTAACGATCATTACTAATATACATACAGTGAGACAAAAGTAGGTTTCCAAGTGATCTTATGGAAAGTAATACAATAATTAATCTATTCTAATGAAATACAAACATGCAAATTGACCGTACCTTCGCTACACTTTAAGGCATGCCCACCAGCCAATCAGAGCAACTATATGCAAATTAACCCAACCAAGATGGCGGCCAGCAGCCACAGAGCTGGAGCGAGCAGGAGGCTTGGTTGCTCCAGTGATGGAGGAAGCCAAGCTTCCCGCCTGCTGCGGCTGGCTCTGAGCTCCACTGAAAGCAACAAAGTTTCAATTATAGAAGGTAAATAAATCCAAGAATTAAAAAAAAAGGAGAGGCTGGGAGCTTCTGTCGCTTGGGGGCTTAGCCAGCCTGAAAATGGCCCTCAGCCCCTCACCCAGAATGGCCAGGCACCCCAGTGGGGACCCCATACCTTAAAGGGGGTGTGGCCAGCCTGAAAACAGCCATCAGCCCCTCACCCAAGCTGACCAAATCTCCATGGGGTGAGGGTCCCCACTGGGGGGGGTGGGCTTGACTAGCCTGAAAACAGCCATCAGCCCTCAGCCCCTCACCCAGGCTGGCCAGGGACTCCAGTGGGACACTCATCCTGATCCGGGACACCCTTCAAGGCAAACCAGCCGGCCCCCACACATGCACCAGGCCTCTATCCTATATAATAAAAGGGCAATATTTAAACTGACCCTAACAGCAGAACGACTGGGAATGGCTGGTCACTATGACACACACTGGACACCAGGGGGCAGATGCTCAATGCAGGAGCTGCCCCCTGGTGGTCAGTGCGCTCCCACAGGGGGAGCTCTGCTCAGCCACAAGCCAGGCTGACAGCTGCCAGTACAGTGGTGGTGGTGGGAGCCTCTCCCGCCTCCTCAGCAGCACTAAGAATGTCAGACTGCAGCTAAGGCCTGTTCCCCACTGGCAAGTGGACATCCCCTGAGGGCTCCCGGGCTGCCAGAGGGATTTCTGATTTCCAGCTTAGGCCCAATCCCCTGGGGAGCAGGCCTAAGCCAGCAGGTGGTCATCCCCCGAGGGGTCCCAGACTGCAAGAAGGCACAGGCCAGGCTGAGGAACCCCCCCGCCGAGTGCACAAATTTCTGTGAATCAGGCCTCTAGTAAATAATAATATAGTTGCATACTCACAACTGTAAATCTAATTTTACCCCACTGTGTGTGTGTGTGTGTGTATGGAACTACTATTATGACACTTTTTATTTATTTATTTATTTATTTATTTATTTTAATTAAATCTTTATTGTTCAGATTATTACATTTGCTCCTCTTTTTTCCCCCCCATAACTCCCCTCCTCCCAGTTCCCGCCCCACCCTCCGCCCTCACTCCCCACCCACTGTCCTCATCCATAAGTGCACGATTTTTGTCTAGTCTCTTCCCGCATCTCCCACACCCCTTTCCCCCCAAGAATAGTCAGTCCATTTCCTTTCTATGTCCCTGATTCTATTATAATCACCAGTTCATTCTGTTCATCAGATTATTTATTCACTTGATTCTTAGATTCACTTGTTAATAGATGCATATTTGTTGTTCATAATTTGTATCTTTACCTTTTTCTTCCTCTTCCTCTTCTTAAAGGATACCTTTCAGCATTTCATATAATACTGGTTTGGTGGTGATGAACTCCTTTAGCTTTTCCTTATCTGTGAAGCTCTTTATCTGACCTTCAATTCTGAATGATAGCTTTGCTGGATAAAGTAATCTTGGTTGTAGGTTCTTGGTATTCATCACTTTGAATATTTCTTGCCACTCCCTTCTGGCCTGCAAAGTTTCTGTTAAGAAATCAGCTGACAGTCATATGGGTATTCCCTTGAAGGTAACTGAGTTTCTTTCTGTTGCTGCTTTTAGGATTCTCTCTTTGTCTTTTGCTCTTGGCATTTTAATTATGATGTGTCTTGGTGTGGTCCTCTTTGAATTCCTTTTGTTTGGGGTTCTCCACGCTTCTTGGACCTGTAAGTCCATTTCTTTCACCAGGTGGGGGAAGTTTTCTGTCATTATTTCTTCAAATAGGTTTTCAATATCTTGCTCTCTCTCATCTTCTGGCACCCCTATAATTCTGATGTTGGTACACTTGAAGCTGTCCCAGAGGCTCCTTACACTATCCTCGCATTTTTGGATTCTTTTTTCCTTCTGCCCCTCCGGTTGGGTGTTTTTTGCTTCCTCGCATTTCAAATCATTGACTTGATTCTTGCGCTCCTCTGGTCTGCTGTCGGGAGTCTGTATAATATTCGTTATTTCAGTCCGTGTATGCTTAATTTCTAGTTGGTTCCCCAACATAACATCGAGGGTCTCATTAGTTTTCTTGTAGATCTCATTAAGTTTATCGGCGGCTTCTAAACAGTTCTTGAGAGACCTTAAAAGTGTGGTTCTGAACTCTATATCTTCCATTGACAATTTTGTCCTGTTTCTTTGTCTCCGCATTTTGTTATGCTTTCTTGGTGCACCCCCTAGTGGTCTTTGTGTGCAGTCTTGTAGTTAAGCCTTGATTGTTGTAGCTAATACCAGGCAGGATTTGACCTCCAGGCCAAGTGGCAGTGAGAATCAGCTGTGTCTGCAGTGAGAGAACTTCTGTCCTCTAGGGAGGTGCTAATCTAGCCTTCGCCTGAGGCTATCCAGTAAATGCCTCTGTGCAGGGCTTGGGTGGGGCGGGTCGCACAGGATCAACAGGGTGGGCCGGAGAGAGCAGTTATGGCAGCTCTCAGTCCTGTCCCCAGGGGCTCTGCTTCTCTGAGTCCAAGCACCCACTGCAAACCTCGGAGAGAAAGCTGCACTCGCTCTGACCAAAGCCAGACAGTCCCGCTTCTCCCGTTTGAGTCTGGGTCCCTAAAGACTCGCCCGTATCTGGTGGTCAGAGTCTGCGACTCCCTCCCAATTGAAAACGTCAACCGAGCCCTCTGCCGCCAGCCCGCTCTGCCCACTCCGCACCTCAGAATTTGACTTCAGCACTGCGCCTCCTCTGAGTGTCCGTATGCGTTTCTCTTTCCTCCTAGTTGTAGGACTTCCACTCAGCCAGCGTTCCTGTGGTTCTGGGTGATGTTCGTTCCGTCTTTTAGTTTTACTTTTGAAGTAGTTGTTCAAGGCAGCAAACTCCGGCATTAACCTATGCTGCCATCTTGGTTCTCCTCTATGACACTTTTTAAGTTTGACTTACTCTCATATTTTAGAAGCCTTCCCTGAGGGTTGCCTTTATTAATTTTCAAGGAACAAAACTTAAAAATTTGTTGATAACTTATATTACATATTTGATTTTATATTACTTTCTGCACTTACCTTTTCTTTTGTCTCCCTATTTTCTTTGTGATTATATTTCAAATACAAGGTCTAATAGTCTGATCAGGAGAGGTTTTATTTCTTCTCTATTCCAAAAAATTCCAAAGCAACGCACACTTTCTATGAAGCTAGCATTACCGTAATGGCAAAACCAGATAAAGACACTACAAAGAAAGATAATTACAGGCCAATAACCCTGATGAACATAGATGCAAAAATCCTCAACAAAATTCTAGCAAATCCGATACAACATTACATTAGAAACATCATACACAATGACCAAGTGGGATTTATTCTGGGGACGGAAGGCTAGTGCAATATCCACAAATCAATTAACATGATATATCACATAAACAAATTGAGAGACAGAAATCACAAAATTATATGAATTGATGCAGAAAAAGCATTTGACACAATACAGCACACTTTCTTGATAAAAACTCTCAGCAAAGTGGGACTAGAAAGATCATAACATAATAAAAGCTTTATATGACACACACAGAGCCGCAGGGCGATCAGGGGGTTTGGGCGCTGCTCCCTGTCATGCTTATCCTGGTCCTGGGAGGCCTCGCATCTCCGCTGATCCCGGTTCTGGGAGGCATATTACCCTTTTACTATATAGGATAGAGGCCTGATGCACGGGTGGGGGCGGGCTGGTTTGCCCTGAAGGTTGTCCTGGATAAGTGTGGGGGTCCCCACTGGGGTGCCTGGCCAGCCTGGATGAGGGGATGATGGCTGTTTGCAGCTGGTCACACCCCCTTCAGGGTGGGGGTCCCCACTGGGGTTCCTGGCCAGTCTGGGTGAGGGGCTGAGGGCTGTTTTCAGGCTGGTGGGTGACTGAAGCTCCCATCCGCTCCTTTTTTTCTTTTTTTTTTATTCTGGGCCAGCTTTAGCTCTGAGGCTTGGCTCCAGCTCTTAGGCCTCGGCTACTGAAAGCAGGTATCTGGTTTGTTTGGGTTCTATAATGGAAACACTGTTTCAACTCCAGCTCTGAGATCCCGGCTGGCTGAAAGCATGTTTCTGAGGTTTTGTTTAGCTTCTATATTTGTAACAATGTTTCAAACTGCAAGCTCAGAGGCTGCCAGCAGCAGGCGGGGAACCTGGCTTCCTCTGTCACTGAAGCAAGCAAGCCTCATGTTCGCTTCAAGCTGCCTGGCTGCCGGCCACCATCTTGGCTAGCTGTTAATTTGCATATTGCCCTGATTAGCCAATGGGAAGGGAAGTATGGCTAATTACCATGTTTCTCTTTTATTAGATAGGATAATTTTACTATACTTGACTATATAGATAAACATCTTATTTTATTTTTATCTGTCTAGAAAGCAATATGCATTTTTTCTCTCCATGATTTATTTTATCTTCATTATATTTTATCCTTGGATTTTATTTTCACTAATATGGAAATTAAAACTTTATTTCAATTATTTGAGTATGACATTCATTATAACATACATACTTGACTATTCATAGTAATAAGGTAAACAGTAACTCTTCTTTGCTCTCAGCTTTCCAGATGGGGTATCTAGTATTTTCTTTTCCAACATAAATGGATCAAGGTATTTGTGTTCCATACTTGCACCTTGGATGTGAAAACTAAAAATTCAAGTTCATTGGGTTAAACAATGCTCTTTAGAGCAAAAGCAGCTTAAGTCCATCATTTACCATCCTAGATGTATGTGTTTAATGGTAGTTTGGCTTAATAATTACTTTCTATGTTGAAAAGATTTATATACTTGTTAAAATATGATTTTTAAATATTTTACTCAACATTTTACTTGCTTTAAGAGGGATGGTCATTCGGGACAATTTGTCATGTTACTAAAAATGGAAGTTCCACATTAATATTTCACCTGAACTGTCTTTTTATTTTCTGAAGTTATCAATCAGAGTTAACTCTGACAAGTGGTATTTTACATCTATTTCAATTACAAAGCTGCTTTAGTATCCCCTAATGCACAGAAGTATATCTTCTTATTTGTGCATACTGACAGCCAAATAATTATATCACAGTCCTTACATTTTGCAGTTGACATTATCTTAGTAAAAGGTAATTAATATTGTGTTCTTCTTATGGGAATAGAAGATAGGATCAGAAGGCATTATATTTACTGATCTACTGGAAAAAGATCGTTTTTCTCTTTTTTTAAAAAAATATCTTTATTGTTGAAAGTATTACAGATGTCCCCTTTTTAACCCATTAACCTCCTCCACCCGGCGCCTGTCTCCCCAGGCTTTTACCAGACTATTCTTTGTGTCCATGGGTTATGCATATATGCATACAAGTTCTTTGGTTGATCTCTTACCCCCCATCCACCCACCCCCGCCTTCCCTCTGAGATTCAAGTCTGTTACATGCTTCTATGTCTTTGGATCCATTTTGTTCATCAGTTTATTTTGTTCATTAGATTCCAAAAATGAGTGAGATCATGGGATACGTGTTTTCTCTGAGTGGCTTATTTCATTTAGCATAATACTCTCCAGTTCCTTCCATGCTGTCTCAAAGGGTAAGAGATTCTTCTTTTTTACTTCTGCTTAGTATTCCATGGTGTAACTGTACCATGGCTTTTTTATCCACTCATCTACTGATGGGCATCTGAGCTGTTTCCAGCTCTTAGCTATTATAATGACACTGCTATGAACACAGGGGTTCATACATTTTTTATGATTGGTCTTTTGGGTTTCTTAGAATATATTCCTAGAAGTGGGATCACAAGTTCAAATGATAGCTCCATATTTAATTTTTTGAGGAAAGACCATACTATTTTCCATAATGGCTACACCACTCTACATTCCCACCAGCAGTGTACTAGGGTTCCGTTTTCTCCACATCCTTACCAGCACTTGTCATTTGTTGATTTGTTGATAATAGCCATTCTGAAAGGTGTGAGGTGATACCTAATTGTCATTTTAACTTGAATCTCTCTGATGATCAGTGACTTTGACCATTTTTTCATATGCCTCTTGGTGATCTGTATGTCACCTTTGGAGAAGTGTCTATTTAGGTCCTTTGCCAATTTTTTAATTGGCTTGTTTGTCTTCCTTTTGTTAAGTTGTATGAGTTCCTTATATATTTTGGATATTAAACATTTATCACATGTATTATTGCCAAATATGTTCTTCCATACAGTGGGCAGTTTTTCATTTTGTGGATGGTTTCTTTTGCTCTGTATAAGCTTTTTATTTTGATGTAGTCCCATTTGTTTATTTTCTCCTTAGTTTTCATTGCCCTCGGAGATGTATCTCAAAACATATTGCTAGGAAACATGTGAGATTTTGCTGCATATGGTATCTTCTAGGATTTTTATGGTTTCACATCTTACATTTAAGTCTTTTATCCATTTTGAGTTTATGCTTGTGTATGATGTAAGTTGGTTGGTCTAGTTTCATTTTTTTTGCATGTATCTGTCCAATTTTCTCAGCACCATTTATTGAGGAGACTGTCTTGTCTCCATTGTATGATCCTGCCTCCTTTGTCAAGTATTAATTGAGCATAACGGCTTGGGTCAATTTCTGGGGTTTCTGTTCTGTTCCATTGATCTATATTCCTGTTCTTGTGCCAGTACCACACTCTTTTGATTACTGTGACTTTGTAGTATAACTTGATATCTGGTATTTGAACATTTTTGAGTGTTTTTACTGTAGTTGATTTCTAATTTCATCCCATTGTGATATCAGAAGATGATTGATATGATTTCAATCTTTTTGAACTTGTAGATACTTTTTTGTGTCCTAACATGTTGTCTATCTTTGAGAATAACCCATGTGCCGTTGGAAGAATGTATATTCTGCAGCTATGAGGTAAAATGATCTATAAATGTCAATTAAATGCATCTTATCCAGTGTGTCATTTAGAATCTCTATTCCTCTGTTAGTTTTTTGTCTTGAAGATCTATCCAGTGAAGTTGGTGGGGTATTAAAGTCCCCTACTATGATTTTCTTGCTGTCAATCTCTCCCTTAAAGTCCTCCAGACATTTTGTTTATATATTTTGATACTGCTATATTGGTGCATATATGTTTACCTGGGTTATATCATCTTGTTGGATTCATTTGTTCAGTATTATGTAGTGACCTTTATTGTCTCTTGTGATGTCCTTCATTTTAAAGTCTATTTTGTCAGATATGAATATTGTTAACCCAGCTTATTTCTTTTTACATTTGCATGGAATTTTTTTTTCCATCCCTTCACTCTCATCCTGTGTGAGTCTTTTGTACTGAAGTGGGTCTCTTGTAGACAGCATACAATTGGTTCACGATTGTGTACCATGCAGCTACTCTATGTGTTTTCATTGGTGTATTTAATCCATTTACATTTAAGCTTATTATTGGTAGGTACTTATTTATTGCCATTTTAGTTCTTTATGCCTAAGATAAAATAGAAAGAGAGAAACAAGTTGTTTCTTTTTATGGTATTACATAGATCATGTAAGCTTTCTTCATTTTTAAATTATTTTTTTTACTTTCTTCTCTAATGACTAGAAAATTTCAAATTTTTTTCTTTATATCACAGATTTTTCTACTTCATCTATTCTGCTAAAATTACTCTCTATTACATTTTCTATTTTATTCTGTTCATTGTAGTTTTTAACTCCAGAGTTCGTTTGGTTCATTTTTATAATTTTTATCACATCGTTAAGTTTTTTGTTTGTTTGCATATTGGTTTCCTGATTTCATTGACTCTTTTTCTGTGTTTTCCTGTAGATTATTTCTTTTCCTTAAAAATGTTATTTTTTTAAAAAATATTTTTTATTGATTTTTTACAGAGAGGAATGGAGAGGGATAGAGAGTTAGAAACATCAATCAGCTGCCTCCTGCACACTCCCCACTGGGTATGGGCCAGCAACCAAGGTACATACCCTTGACCGGAATTAAACCTGGGACCCTTCAGTCCTCAGGCCAACGCTCTATCCACTGAGCCAAACCGGTTAGGGCTAAAAATGTTATTTTTATTCTTTTTTTTATTTTTGGAAAATTGCAGGTATATCCATCTTGGTTTGCCTGTGAGATGACAATTTTTATATATTGTGGTATCTTGTTAACTTGATTTTATGTTTCTTGCAGTTTTTCATTGCTGTCTTCACCTTTAATGTAGTATTCACTTCCTCCAGTCTTTGCTAACTGCCTTTGGGAGGGAGATAACTTCCATAAATCCTTCTAGATAATCTGACGACATCTCAAACCTCATATAGGTACATTTGTTATATACTTACTGTTTTTTATTGTAGCAGAATACTTAACATGCTATGAAATCTTTATTGCACCAGGCCAGGCACTGACAGACTTTTTGTTTGTTTGCTTTCTCTAAGGTGGTGCAAAATCTCAAATTTTGGTCTCTCTCTTTTCCACAGATTAGGCCATCTTTCTGCATGTACCAAAGCCCATTGGAAATGTACTGCCATTTGAAATGTACACAGGCAGCCAACCACAGGTTGAGGGGATGTGTTGGTGAGGCACCTGGAGCATTACGTTGCTCAGGACCCAGTTGGGGAGATCTGCAGGTGAAGCATTTTCACTGGCTCATGGATGAGTTTCTTGATTGAATCCATAATGCAATTACTATGATCTATGCCCATTTAATTTTTACAAGAGTCCTATTTGTTGCTTTCCTATCCTCTTTCTGTCCCCCAGTCTTGTAGCTCATTATTTAACACTCTGAACGGGGCTAGAGAGAAATGAGCCTTTTGACAACATCACACAAAGATGTGGAAGCCAAATGTTCATTCCCATGTACTCAATTTTCACCACATGAGAAATCATAGGCCAGGGAAAATCTCTATTGTCTCTAAGCTGTGCTTCCATGGGGGAGGTGTGATGAAGGTAAAATTAAACTGTGCCTGTTACCAACTCCAATCCATTTAAACTCTGTATTTTTTGTTCCAAACATATGATGGTACTTCTCATTGGGAACCTGGACTTCCACAAAGCCTACCTACAAATGAGTAGGTGATTGTCTAAGGTAGTGTTTTTCATGGTCTCCCAGACTATAGTCAAGAAGGGCTGGACTGAGTTCATGGGCCATCTCAAGGTTCACAGCAGGGACCAAGATCAACCTGTATATTCCCAAACACATGGGTGTGTAAGACTTCACCTGGGTCCCTTGGCATATGGTTCTGCATTCCTCAGCTCCCTTAAAGGCACTATTATTTGTAGATGGATTCCAAATTTTTGTTGTTAAGGGGGAACAAAAACTAGTGTCTCACATCACAGTGTTGTTGACATCACTGCCACCTTTGTCATTTCTTCTTTTGATTATGTCAGCCTTACCTCTTTTCTTCATATATCACAAAAGCTTTTCAAATTTGTTTACTTTTTTATTGTTTAAAATTCTCTATTCTAATGATAAGTTTCAATTTTTCTTATTTTAATAACTTTTATTTCTCAATTGTAATTGATGTATATTAGTTTTATGTGTACAACAGAGTAATTAGACACTTACATAACTTATGATCACCCTAATAAATCTAGTACCCATCTAACACCATACATAGTTACTATAATGTTATTCACTATATTCCCTATGCTTTACTTTATTTACCCATGACTATTCTATAACTATCAATTTTTACTTCTTAATCTCTTCACCTTCTTCACCCATCCCTGCAAACCCCCACTCATCTGGCAACCATTATAACACGTTCTGTATCTATGAGTCTATTTCTGTTCTGCTTGTTTTTTTGTTTGTTTATTTGTTTGTTTAGATTCAATTTATAAGTGAAATAATATAGCATTTGTTTTTCTCTTTTTGAATTTTTTCACTCACCACAATACCCTCTCGGCCCATCTATAATGTTGCAGATGGCAAGAATTTTTTTCCCATGGTTGAGTCTTATTTTACTGTGTATATGCATCACTACTTCTTTATCCACTCATCTATTGATGGACACTTAGGTTGCTTCCATAGCTTGACTATTGTAAGTAATGCTTCCATGAACATATGAATGTAAATGTCTTTTTGATTTAGTGTTTGGAGATTCTTTGGATGAGTACCCAGAAGTGGAATTGTTGGGGTCCTTTCTTGTCTCTTATAGCCTTTGCTTTAAAATCTATTCTGTCTCATATAAGAATACCTATCCCAGAGGACTCCCAGAGAAAGGGGGCTGTTGGAGACTGCCAGATGGAGCTTCCCTAACCATGCAGCCTCCACTGCTGCTGAAATCTCTCCTGGAGCGGCAAGCTCAGCCGTGGAGACCGTGCCATCTTGAGTGGCTGTTATTGGAAGCATATACATCCAGGAACCCTGCAACCAAGGCACCCAGGGACTAGCAACAAACCCGAGAACACCGGATCTCAAGCAGCATGAATATGTGGACTCAGACAAGCCGTGCTCCTCCTCATGGAAAAGTCAGATTTTGCCTAGATAAAGGTGCAGTTTGTAATTCAGGTTGGAGAGAGGAACACACATGGGGGAAGTGTGTGCCCCACAAAGTCCACGGCCATTGGGGCCAGCGTGATCCATGAGTGTGGAAGGGGTCCGGCAGGGATGCTGGCAGAAGGGAACTCTAAAAATCAACCCATAGCTGGACTGGGTGCAAAAAGGCAGCCTCGGATTTTGCCAGTGTGCCAGCTGCTTAGTGCCAGGAGAGAGAGGACATGAGGAAGAGACTTTGGGAGATTTGCTCACAGAGCTGGACAGTGGAGTGTTGTGAGCTCGCGCACCTACTCAGGCCTCCCCCTTTTTTTTTTCCTTCCTTAAATCTTTGCGTTTGAGTATTAAACCCAATACATAGGATTGACCAATTGGGGTCATTCACAGAGACTGCAGGGAAAGTTGTTTTTGTGGAACCTGGGAATCAGAGCGGGGAGTAACGATCAAGGAACTGGCTCTGGGGCAGTCGACTCTCCCAAACCAGTATTAAGTGTGATAGGGAAAACAAAAACTAAATACTGGCTAAAGAGGACTTATAGCCTCAGAGGTCAATCCAGAAACACTGCCACCCAGGGGCTGAACCACAAACTGACTCTTCTGTAAATACAAATAAAGGCAGTCTGGGAGACAAATACGGCCTGCTTTAAAATTAGGACTGTAATTAACAACACGGAGGAACAGTGTATTGCAGTGAACTTCAACACTTTCCTGAATGCTTGACAGGACTAAGGATTGCCAAACAGTAGAGGAAGTGAAGGACCTTCACTACTGCACATTTTTATTTTTTTTCACCTTTTACTTAAGAAACTATTTTTTTTTCTTTTTTCATCACCTATTTTTTCCTTTTTAATTACTACATTTTTATTTTTAACCAGTATTATTACTACTTCCATTTTACCTTTTTTTTTAAGTGTCATTTTGTTTTCTCTTTATTTTATTTTGGGATTAGAGTTCTACATTCTATTTTCATCTTTCCTTTAGCATCATTTCACTTTATCTCAACTTTACCTTTATGCCAGTACTCTCTTTCTCCATCTTCCCCTTCTGTTGTCCTGTTTCTCTTACCCTATTCCTGCTTTAGATTTTCCCTATTCCTTCTTTTTACCCCCTGTCAAAATTTCACCCTACTTATATATCTAATTTTCTATCAGCTGCTCTAAGTTCTTATACACCTCTATCTTCTCTTTCTTCACTATCCAATTTTTTCTCTCTCTCTATCATTTTGTTGTTGTTTGCTTGATTGTTGATTATATTGGGTCTTTTTTATGCTTGTCTGTGACATTGTTTTGCTATTTCTTTTTATTTTTTTGTTGTTTTTTTTGGTTCTGTTTTCCCTCGCCTCACTTGATATTAGTTGTTTGTAGTTTGCAATCATCTCTAGGTATCTGTTGCTGGAATATGTTGGGATTAGTGGCTGTTCTATTGGCGTTTTCTCCCCATATAAATAGTTTCTTCCCCTCTTCTATTTCATTTCTTTCTTTTCTCTCTTACTTTTTTTCCTTTTCCCAATTTCAGTTTTGCACTATTTTTTTTCAATTTTTTTTTCTCTTCTTTCTTCCTTACACCCTAAATCTCTTTTCTCTGGTGGTCACCTTTATTTGGGGTTATTAATATCATGAATACAATTGTGTTCATTGCCTTGTGCATTATGCCTTGTTGTGTTATATATTGTGCCTTTAAATCAATGCAACAGAGCAAGAACTACATAACCAAACACTTGGAGAAGAGAGATCATGGGGAGACAAAGAAACAGCCCGCATATGAAAGAAAAACAGGCATTACCAGAAAAGGAAGTAAACGAAATGGAGGCAATGGAGGCAAGCAACCTGTCAGAGAAAGAATTCAGAGAAATGGTCATAAGGTGGATGAAAAGAATGGAAGATAAATTCAACAATATGTGTAAGAACCAAGAAGAAATTAAGAAGAACCAAGAAGAAGTGACAAATGACATCACTGCTATAAAGAACTCAATAGAAAGCATCAACAGTAGACTAGAAGAAGCAGAGGACTGCATCAGTGAGCTAGAAGACAAGCTAGGAAAAAATACCCAAGCAGAGCAGCTTCTAGAAAAAAAAAAAAAACTTGGAAAGCAGGAGGAAGGCCTAAGAGAACTTTGGGACAACATGAAATGAAACAACATCTTCATAATATGGGTGCCAGAAGGAGGGGAAACTGAGCAAGGAATAGAAAACCCGTTTGAAGAAAGAATGACAGAAAACATCCCTGATATAGGGACGAAAAAACTCACACAAATACAAGAAGCTCACAGAGTCCCAAACAAAATGAATTAAATTGGCAAACACCAACGACAAAGCAAGAATCTTAAAAGCAGACAGAGAGAGACAGAAAGTTACTTACAAAGGATCCCCCATCAGACTAGCGACTGATTTCCCAACATAAACACATCAGGCAAGAAGGGAATGGAATGAAATATAATTACAAAATTTATATTTTTAAACAGTATTAATACTACTACCATTTTACCATTTTTAAAGTGTCATTTTATTTTCTCTTTATTTTATTTTTGGATTAGTGTTCTACATTCTATTTTCATCTTTCCTTTAGCACCATTTCACTCTATCTCAACTTTACCTTTGTGCCAAAACTCTCTTCCTCACTTTTCTCCTTTTGTTGTTCTGTTTCTCTTACCCTATTCCTGCTTTATATTTTCCCTATGCCTTCTTTTTACCCCCTGTTAAAATTTCACCCTACTTATATATCGAATTTACAATCCCCTGCTCTAAGTTCATATACACCTCTCTCTTCTCATTCTTTACTATCCAATTTTTTTCCTTTTTTTTCCTCTCTGTCATTTTGTTGTTGTTTGCTTGATTGTTGATTATATTGGGAGGTTTTTATGCTTGTTTGTGAGATTGTTTTGCTTTTTCTTTTTATTTTTTTGTTCTTTTTTTTTCAGGTTATTTTTTTGCTTCTGTTTTCCCTCGCCTCCCTTGATATTAGTTGTTTGTAGTTTGCAATCACCTCTAGATATCTGTTGCTGCAATTTGTTGGGATTAGTGGCTGCTCTATTAGAGTTTTCTCCCCATATAAATAGTTTCTTCCCCTCTTCTATTTCATTCTCTTTCTTTTCTCTCTTACATTTTTCCTTTTCCCAATTCCATTTTTGCACTCCTTTTTTTTTTCTTCTCTTTTTCTCTTTTTCTCTTTTTCGGTTATAAGGAAGAAAAAACTCACACAAATCCAAGAAGCTCACAAAGTCCCAAACAAAATGAACCCCAAAAGACTGACACCAAGGCACATTATAATTAAATTGGCAAACACCAACGACAAAGCAAGAATCTTAAAAGCGGCCAGAGAGAGTCAGAAAGTTACCTACAAAGGATCCCCCATCAGACTAGTGACCGATTTCTCAACAGGAACACATCAGGTAAGAAGGGAACGGAATGAAATATACAAAGTCCTACAAAAGAAGGGTCTGAATCCAAGAAAACTGTACCCAGCAAGGCTATCAATCAAACTTGAGGGTGAAATCAGGAGCTTCACAGACAATAAAGGACTACGGGAGTTTATTACAACCAAACCAGCAATGCAAGAAATGCTAAAGGGTCTGCTGTAAAAAGAAAAAATAGGAAGCAAAGACTGAACACAGGGGGAAATAAAAATGGTGACAAACAAGTATCTATCAATAATAACTTTAAATGCAAATGGATTAAATGCCCCAATCAAAAGACATAGGGTAACTGAGTGAATAAGAAAACATGACCCATATATCTGCTGTCTACAAGAAACCCACCTCAAAAAAAAAGATGCACACAGACTGATGGTGAAGGGATGGAAAAAGGTTTTTCAGACGAATGGAAATGAAAAAAAAAAGCTGGGGTAGCAATACTTATATCTGAAAAATTAGATCTCAAAGTGAAGGACATAAAAAGAGATAAGGAAGGCCACTTCATAATACTAAAGCAGTGATGGCAAACCTTTAGAGCTCGGCATGTCAGCATTTTGAAAAACTCTAACTTAACTCTGGTGCCGTGTCACATATAGAAATTTTTTGACATTTGAAACCATAGTAAAACACTTATATTTTAGATATTTATTATATATATTTAAATGCCATTTAACAAAGAAAAATCAACCAAAAAAATGAGGTCACATGTCACCTCTGACACGCATGTCACAGGTTCGCCATCACTGTATTAAAGGGAGCAATCTAACAAGAAGAAATAACTCTGGTAAACATAAATGCACCCAATATAGGAGCACACAGATACATAAGAAAACTTCTGGAGGAGAACAAGGGAGAGATTGACAGCAATACAATAATAGTAGGGGACTTTAATACCCCACTATCACCATTGGACAAATCCTCTAAACAAAAAATCAGCAAAGAAACATCAATCTTAAATGACTCATTAGATCAGATGGAATTAATTGACATATTCAGAACATTTTACCCCAAAGCCACAGAATATACATTCTTCTCAAGTGCACATGGTTCATTTTCAAAGATAGACCATATATTGGGTCACAGGCAAAGTCTCTTCAAATTCAAAAAGATAGAAATCATATCAAGCGTCTTCTCAGATCACAATGGCATAAAACTGGAAATCAACTAAACTAAAAACAATCCAAAAAAATCAAACACATGGAGACTAAATAGCATGTTATTAAACAATGACTGGGTTACCAGAGAGGTCAAAGAAGAAATAAAAAACATCATGGCAACAAACACAACAATCCAAAACCTAAGGGACACACTGAAAGCAGTCTTGAGAGGGAAGTTCATACTTCTAAAAGCCTACTGCAAAAAACAAGAAACAATAATAATAAATTACCTAACCCTACAACTCAAAGAGTTAGAAAGAGAGCAACAAGAAAAGCCCAGTGCAAGCAGAAGGAAGGAAATAATAAAGATCAGAGCAGAGATAAACAACATAGAGACCAAAAAAACAATACAAAAGATCAACAAAACCAAAAGCTGGTTCTTGGAAAGGATAAACAAGATTGATGAACTTCTAGCCAGGGTCACCAAGATACAAGGTAGAGGACCCAAATAAACAAAATCAGAAATGATAGAGGAGAAATAATAAAAGAACCCACAGAAATACAATGGATTGTTAAAAAATACTATGAACAACCCTACTCCAACAAACTAGACAACCTGGAAGAAGTGGACATAGTCCTAGAAAAATATAACCTTCCAAAACTTAATCAGGAGGAATCTAAAAATCTCAATAGGCCAATCACTATGGAAGAAATTGAACCAGTCATCAAAAAGCTTCCAGCAAACAAAAGCCCAGGGCCAGACGGCTTCACAGGGGAGTTTTACCAAACATTCAAGGAAGAACTAAAACCTATCCTCCTCAGACTATTCCAAAACATTCAAAAGGAAGGAATTCTTCCCAGCTCATTCTATGAAGGCAGCATTACCCTAATAAAAAACCAGATAAAGACAACAAAATGAAAGAGAATTACAGGCCAATATCCCTTATGAACATAGATGCCAAAATCCTCAACAAAATCCTAGCAAATCAAATCCAGCAGTACATCAGAAAGATCATACACCATGACCAAGTAAGATTTATCCCAGGGAAGGAAAAATATCCACAAATCAATAAATGTGATACATCACGTAAACAAATAGAGAGAGAAAAAATACATAGTCATATCAATTGATGCAGAAAATGCATTTGAGAAAATCCAACACCTATTTTTGACAAAAAAAAAAAACTCTCAGGAAAGTTGGAATAGATGGATCATACCTCAACATAATAAAAGCCATATATGACAAACAGACAGCCAACATCATACTCAATGCGCAAAAACTAACACCATTTCCCCTAAGAACAGGAACAAGACAGGGATGCCCACTCTCACCACTCCTGTTCGACATAGTACTGGAAGTATTAGCCATTGCAATTAGACAAAAAGAAGAAATGAAAGGCATCAAAATTGGAAATGAAGAAATAAAACTGTACTTATTCGCGGATGACATGCTATTGTACATAGAAAACACCAAAGACTCCATCAAAAAACTATTAGACTTAATAAATGAATTTGACAATGTAGCAGGATACAAAATTAATGCCAAGAAATCTATGGCATTTCTATACACCAATAATGAACTTACAGAAAGAGAGACTAAAAAGTAGTCCCATTTACCATCACTCCCAAAAAATTAATATACCTAGGAAAAAACTTAACTAAAGAGGTAAAAGGCCTCTACTCAGAAAACTATAGGACGTTGAAAAAAGAGATAGAGGAAGATATAAACAGATGGAAGAACATATCGTGTTCATGGATTGGTAGAATCAACATCATTAAAATGTCCATACTATCCAAAGCAATCTATAAATTCAACGCACTTCCCATTAAAATACCAACGGCATATTTCACAGGCTTAGAACGAACTCTCCAAAAATTCATCTGGAATAAAAGAAGACCCCGAATAGCTGCAGCGATGCTGAGAAAGAAGAACAAAGTAGGTGGGATCTCAATACCAGATGTCAAGCTGTATTACAAAGCCACTGTTCTAAAAACTGCCTGGTACTGGCTCAAGAACAGACATATAGATCAATGGAATAGAATAGAGAGCGCAGAAATCAATCAAACCTTTATGCTCAATTAATATTTGACAAAGGAGGCAAGAACATACAATGGATTCAAGACAGCCTCTTCAATAAATGGTGTTGGTAAAATTGGACAGATACATGCACAAAAATGAAACTAGAACACCAACTTACACCATACACAAAAATAAACTCAAAATGGATAAAGGACTTAAATATATGACGGGAAACCATACAAATACTAGAGGAATCCAAAGGCAACAAAATCTCAGACATATGCCGAAGCAATTTCTTCATCGATACAGACCCTAGGGCATTGGAAAGTAAAGAGAAAATAAACAAATGGGACTACATCAAAATAAAAAGCTTCTGCACAGCAAAAGAAACCATCAACAAAACAACAAGAAAGCCCACTGCATGGGAGAACATATTTGCCAATGTTATCATCGATAAGGTTTTAATCTCCAACCTTAATAGGAACTCATACAACTTAACAAAAGGAAGATAAACAATCCAATCAAAAAAATGGGCAAAGGACCTCAATAGACACTTTTCAAAAGAGGGCATTCAGAAAGCCAAGAGACATATGAAAACATGCTCCATGTCACTAATCATCAGAGGAATTCAAATCAAAACAACAAGGAGGTATCATCTCACACCTGTCAGAATGGCTATCATCAACAAATCAACAAACGACGAGTGCTGGAGAGGATGCAGAGAAAAAGGAACACTCATGCACTGCTGGTTGGAATGCAGACTGGTGGAGCCACTATGGAAGACAGTATGGAGTTTCCTCAAAAATGTAAAAATGGAACTCCCATTTACCCAGTGATCCCACTTCTAGGAATATATCCCAAGGAACCAGAAACTCCAATCAGAAAGGATATATGCAACCCTATGTTCATACCAGCACAATTTACCATAGCGAATATCTGGAAACAGCCTAAGTGCCCATCAGTAGATGAATGGATTAGAAAACTGTGGTACATCTACACAATGGAATACTATGCTGCTGTAAAAAAAGAAGGAATTCTTACCATTTGCAACAGCATGGATGGAACTGGAGAGCATTATGCTAAGTGAAATAAGCCAGTCAATGAAAGAAAAATACCACATGACCTCACCCATTTGTGAATAATAAAGACCATTATAAATTGATGAACAAAAATAGATACAGAGGCAGAGCAGCATCGAACAGACTGTCAAACTACAGTGGGAAAGCCGGCGAGGGTTTGGGGGCAGGAGGAGGTGTAAGAGATCAACCGAAGGACTTGTATGCATGTATATAAGCATAACCAATGGACACAAGACACTGGGGGGGTAGGAGAGGCTGGGGAAATGTCAAGGGGGGAAAAAGGAGACATATGTAATACTCTTTGTAATACTTTAAGCAATAAAACAAAATAAAAAAATTAAAAAATGAAAACAATGATAATCAAATGGTGCGAAAACTAGAAATTAGTGACTTTCTTGGTACTAAAGTTTGTCTGCTAATTCTTTGATTGCAGGTTCATACTTGGTGCACTTCAAGGTCAAGCAAGCGCCACTACATCTGTTAGCCGGTTTCTTTTGTTCATTTTAATATTATTTAATGCTGAGAACAAAGTCTCACGAAAATATGTGGATGAAAAATATTGTTAGCAAAGCCATCGCTAGATTTTTTATGTTGCTAAAAATGTCAGGTACTCTGTTTCAAGCACTCAAAATTTCTTGTTCGTAGTTGCACTCTTCTTCATTATTCAAACGATTTTGTTCCAGATTTTCAAGTTTCGACCTTAAGTCGACAAACACATGAGTCCAAATGCTACCTTGAAAATCTGAAAGTTGCATCTCTAAATTGTCAATTTGCATCCATTGTAAATCCTTTAATTCCAAAGTACTGTAAACAACTACATCCGGATACTTAATTATTTTAATGGTCTGTGCTAGGCTTCTAAATTAGTTGAATCTTTCACTGAACTGTTCAAATAACGAGTTTACTATATTCTGGTACATAAATATGGACTCCATTACACTCATTGTAATGGCCTTCTCAAAATACTTTTTTATCTGAGGAAAATACTTATAAGTTTTAGTTTCAATATCTCACTTGAAAATTTTAAGTTTACTTTCAAAAGATTTGATGTATCCGAACATAATGTCAATACTTTTGCCAAAACCTTGTAATTATAAGTTCAGTTCATTCATATGAACAGAGAGATCTGTAAAACACATCAAATTGCTGACCCACTTATGATCATTGATCTGAGGAAAGTTTGCCAGATCCTTATTCTCAATAAACACCGTAATTTCTTCAAAGCACTCCACAAATCGCTCAAGTACTTTACCTCGACTCAGCCATCTCACATTATTGAACATCAGTAGTCCACTGTAGGTTGAATCAACTTCCTATAAAAGTGCAGAAAATTCTTGCTTGTGAAGGGGTTGAGAAGCTATAAAATTCACAATTTTTGTTACAACTGACATTAAATGATTCAATTCTGAGAATCCCGATTTGGCATACAGCACCTCCTGATGGATAATGCAATGAAAAGGTACAAGTGGATGTCTAATAGCTTCCATAAACAATTTCAGGAATCCCACATTTTTCCCCACCATATTTGGTGCCCCATCTGTAGTGACTGACACAATTTTAGAGATATCAATGTTTAGGTCACTGAATGTTTTTAACAACCTTACATATTTCGTTTCCTGATGTACTTATTGGCACTGATTCTAACTTTATCAACTCTTCTCTCATTGTGAGACCATCAGAATATCCAGCAATACTGGCCAACCGAACATTTGATGTGACATCAGTAGTTTCATCAAGAGAAATCGAAAAATATTTACAACTATTTAAGTCCTTTTTTAATTGATGTTGTATGTTTTTGTTAAGGTCTATTATTCTGTCTTTGGTAGTATTTCTACTGATTGGTAACTCAGAAATTCTTTTAATAATATCATCTTTATTTTTCATATCGTGAAATAGAGCTGGTGCACATCTTAGAAATGTTTCCTTAATAAATTCTCCATCACTGAGGGCTTTTCCATGCTGAGCTATGGAGTGAGCAATACAGTAACTTGCTGCGGTTAAATTTGTAGAGCATCTTACAAATTTAATGATGGAATTTGATTGATTTTTATAGAGGTGTAGCTGCCTAGAAATGTATTCCTTCCTTTCATCGATACTTTTTTTCAAGAGCTGACAATGATTAGTTTCAAAATGTCTCTTTACATTCCATGTTCTGTTTACTACCATTTCATTACACAGTATGCACAATGATATGTTGTTTCCATCGACAATCCTGTACATCTTGGTCCATATGTCTTGAAAGGGTCAGCTACTGCTACTTCCACTTCCTTTATCATTCAATCTTGCTTTTTTATTTTTTTGATTCTCCATCACAAGGCTGCAAAAATAAATAAATATAAATCACGGCATTTTTTATAAAAGGTTGATAGGTTTCTTACCTATTAACTTTTTGCAGTGTTGTTGCACTGACTCCTGGTGCAAAACAATTCAAAGATAGTATTTATAACCAACAAATATATGGAGCTGTAATCAATTATCCAACATGCAGAATGTCTCATCCAGCACTGTTGCACTGTATATCTTTTTCTTCTAACCCTCCCACTCCTCTGTCCTAACAAACATGGCGATCAAGTGCATCCATCTGTCAAATGCACCCGAACACACGGGAAGCTTACCCGAGGCACATGTTGACAATAACAAAGCCATTTCCAGAATTGGGCATTTTGTCACTCAAGTAAAAATAAAATGTCATGAGTAAAGATTAATCTCTTTATAGTGCAATTCTTAACCTTTTTATATTAATGTCAATATTGGAACAATGTATCTTGGGTATTTTCACTATGTATATTTGCTACACAACACCGATGTACATGTTTACATCAGGTTTTAGAATTGCATTATTGATCATGAGTAACATGAGTAATAATATTACTTGAGTGATGCCCAATTCTGGCTGTTGCGAGAGACAAATATTTGAATTATGCAATTTTTTGTCTCTGTCAATGCATGTCACCCAAAATGAGTTCACATGTCATCTCTGACAGGCGTGTCATAGGTTCACCATCACTGGACTATGATGTCACAGGCCAGGCAGGGGCAGGGCCCATAAATCTCTCCGCCCTGCAGACCTGTAAGTCCTGCCCCTAGAAGTCTCTGTCCACCAAAAGAGATAAGAAAAGCCTTAAATAACAAGTTCTTTGTTCTTTGAAATGTACTACTTTGTTGTAAATAGTTAACTTGAAAAGACTTCTCTCTTGCTTTTCTTACAAGCAATCTCTGAACCAAGCAATCTTGGAACCTAGCCAGCCTTTGTTTTCTCTTTCTTTTCTACAAATTCACACCTTCAAATCTACCCCAGAACTTCAAAATTTCAATTTAGTACAGCAAATTCACAACTCAGGAAAGAGCAACCAATAGACAGAAATGTTTATTAGCTAAGTGGGCTGATTCCCTCCATGATAGAGAGCAAATGTCTCTGAAAAAAATAACTCAGCAGTGCTGGTTAAGACTTTTGCAGATTATCACTCGTTCAGCTTTTAAAAAATCAAACATTCAAGAGAAATGCAGAATAAATCAAAGTAGCTTTTGCTTTTACACAGGCTTTCACACTTATATTTATACACCAAGCAATCGAGATTTTTACTTCTACCAGATATTTACTCACAGTTTAAATAGTCCACCTGATTCCTTATTAATTGCTGAGGAATCTGTATGGCTTCCGGGGAGGTGATCAAGCTCCTCCTTCCACTCACTTTTTGTGGGCCTGACTGATAGGGGCTCCTAACTTACCGATTCTATTGACAGGTCCAGAGGTGTCCGTCCACTCTCTCCAGATGCTGGCTGGGTCCTGGGCTGAGGTCTGGGAGCGCCCAGCGTCCCCCTGTTTAATTCTGCTAAGATCAGCAGTTCGCTCGACTGCCGGATGCCCCAAACCCGGTCCAATCACCGGAGGCCAAAAGGCCATGCATGAGTTGGTTTTCCCGGAGTTTCAGGGAATCAGTAATGTTACAGAAAACTGGAGAAGAACCAAGCAAATCTTAGGGAGATGGAGTTACATTTATTATTATTATTATGCATGGGCCCAGAGAAAAATGTCTCTGGAATTCTGGGCAAAGTCACACAGGAAGTTTCCTGTATTTATACCTTTGTCTCCCAAATGTGGGGTTCTGTTCCGGTCTCCTTTGCAAGTTCTTAAAAAGCCCTATGTGTTGGGTCTTTGTGACCTCTACCAAAGGCTCAGCCTGATGCCAGCACTGATAACTTCATCTGGGGAAGGTTTAATGGCCTCTCTGAAATGGGAGTAGTCTTATTTTCCTTATTATTTAAGCAAGCAAACATTACAAAAGCCAAAATAACAGGGTTAAAATTTCAAACAGCAGTTTTTATATAAGATGGATGATTCAAAGCCACTGATGATTTTAAGTTTTTCCTTATGATTATAAACTGTTTCCACCTCTTAAAAGGAGTAGATTATAAAGTGTTTTTTAAAGGTACTGTTGGTAGTAATCTGCTTATTACACTTATTAGACATTCTTGAATGTACAAATTCTAAAGGGAAAATTTGATTTTTTTCATTGCACGCAAGTATTTCCATGTAATTAATTTTTACCTCTACAACCAAATAGATCCAAGCAGTTACGACTGTTCGGATGCCATTGTGCACATCATGTGACAGCATGTGTCCTGGACTTTCAGTTTCAAGGGTGTTTGTATAACAAGTAGCCTTGGAAAGTAGAGCTCCCTCCAGGGCAGGGGACAGAGTTGTTTCCTGAGCAGGTTGAAGATAGTATCTATCTTTGGGAAAAAGTTGGTCAGGTTTGCTATAATTCTTCTTTTAAAGGTTGGGAAGTTCCTAAGCTTGTGGTCACTCAGCTGGGACACAAACCCACTGTGTGTACCACCATGTGGTCTGCTCCCTGTCTCCCCCTTGCATTTGGTTTTAGGGGTGAAGGGAACTAGTGTCAGTGATGTTCATGCTGCCTGCTGGGCCCTGTCTAAAATTGTGTCTCTAATCCAGAATCTATGTCATTCCGCAGCCTCCATGGAACTGACTGGCTCACATGTGGGCTTTAGAGCTGAGAGAGATCTCAGACCCCCACAGAGCTCTAAAGAAAGTAAGATAAATTGGAGCTAGTAGGTGTGGACTCAAAAAGGGGTTCTATGGGAAATAACATCACAGGGAGAGCTGATCATAAAATCCTAACTGGTCAGGTCATGGTAAGTTATCATACCCCAGGATTATAAACTTTTTAGAAAAGGGTTTGTGTTTGCCTTAAGCAAGCCTGTCCATTGTTCTTCTGCATATAGGTTAATGCACCTTTGAAATATGGGTACCCACCCTCAAGAGAGCACATAATCTTAGTAACCGTCCTGCAATCCACTCCCCTCCTTGCTTTCTCCCACTTTCATGTAATCTTCTCTATGTTCCCTCCTTAATTTGAAATGTGTAAAAGAAGCTGCAGACTATCATTATGAGAACCATTTTTTTTTTTCAGTCTGTTGAGATCTTGCTTCCAGGTGTATCCTCTGTTTACCTCAAATAACTTTTTATAAAAATTCTCTACAGGTTGAATGTTCTTATGTCAAGTTAGGTATGTCCTGAGAAGGGTGTACAACCCAGAGTGTGGGAGAGGCAGAGTAGTCAAAAGATGCGGAGTGAAGGTGAAGGTGCTGGAGGGAGAGAAGGCTTAAAACAAAACACATTATTTTATTTAATCCACTTAATTTTTGTCCAGTTAGCTTTAAACCTCAAAGTAGATGATATGGGTTAATGTTAATCTTGATCAAAAGGAAACAAAACATCTGAAGACACAGGTTCTTCAGAACAAAATAGATGCCTGATTAACTTTATAATCCTCATCCAGTTTTTCCTCACCATTGCCAGTTCTACAGGACTCCTCATTAAAATTTATACCACTTATTGGTGGAACTGCTCTCCTCATCCTAAAGACACCACCCCTTGTTTTTATTTCCCCAATCCTAAATCAGTAAAGAAAGATTTTAGTAAAAAGGAGAGTAAAACTGGTCTGTCTCTGGAGGCCTGGGGTTGGGGCCAGGGGATGAGGGTGGGCTATAAGAAGTAAATGGGAGGGGAAAAAAAAAAGGACATATGTAATATTTCAATAATGAAGATTTTCAAAAAACTAGTCTGTCTCACACTCACCCATCCCCCCAACCTTGCCCCACCCCCTTGTCTCCCCACCTCATGCCTCCCTCCACCCCTTCCACACACACCCTGATGTGGAGGGTGTACAACCTGTGCCCAAAAGGATGGGGAAAAGTCACTTCACAGATAGAAATCAAAAGACAACCACATGAACTAATTGTTTTATTAAGGTGATTGTATTATTTATTGTTAAATTACATGGCATACTTCTTCATCCATGTTTGAGCCATGAAATCATACTCTGGCTTATGATTCATGTAAATCTCCCCAATTTCTGGAATGAGAATATCATGTGGATTGGGTTGACATAACATGGCGCTGAGTGAGAGCAATACTTTGGAAACTGTGTGTGGCATTAAGGATGTCCAGACAGAAGCACCCATTATGGCTTATGTTCGGATGGCAAATTCGGGTTTTAAATTGGATCTTGGGTGGTTTAAAGGGGTACTCTCACGGGAATCGATGGTAAGGCAGAAGACCCTTCCCTGGTAGGGGCTCTCCCTGGGCCCCAGTACAATTCCCTGCCAGTTGAACACATCTTCTGCCATGGGCTCTGCGGAGCACATCTCTGGGGGGTTCCGAGAAAGGTGGAGAAACTCCTTCTAGAGGCGCTTTTCGGCCAGAGACAGCGCCATGGGCCCATCTTTGTCGGGAGGCTTCCTGATAGGCATAAGGTGGGGGAGCCCACGGTTAGGGGGAGCGGCAGCCCACTGGGCCTGGGAATAGGTGAGCCAAGACCAGGCTCTGGGGTGGAGGAGGGTGAAAGGGGACAAGGAAGGTGGTGGAGAGGAGGACTGAGGAAGGAGAGATGGGAACTCGGCTGGACTCATGGGCTACTGGACACCTGTGTTCTGAACAGCCACTGGTTCCACCACCTCTGTCCTGACCTAGAGACTCTGCAGCCCAGAGGCTGCACTGCAGCCTACATACCACCGCCAGGTGACAGGGCCGCTCCTGCTCAGGGTCTCCTGCCCCTGCTGCTCTCAACTGCTGTCCACATTGGGTTGCCTGGCAACAGTAGGGGATTTTCTCTGTGAGGTAACAGGGACATGATGATGACATCACCAAATGAATGGAGAGGGTGGGGGCAGGGTCAAGAGGTGATCTGAATGGAAAGGAGTGGGGCACTGGAGGGTCCATGGAGGGCAGTGGAAGAGAGTGGAAAGTCTGGAAGGGCCAAAGGGGGCAGGGGTGACAGATGGGAGGGAGCCCAGGCTTCCTGGCTTACCCAGTGCTTGTGTTGTTTCCTGGCAAGTTGGGTTACAGGCACTACCCACCACCCACCGCTGAGAGTGACCCGAATATATAAAATCAGTTCAATGAATTCCCTCCACCCTTCACTCACCCAGATTCCGCTGCCACTAACAATTTACCCCATTGGCTTTATACTAATTTCTCTCTTGTCATTCTCTCTCCTGTGCTTGCTCTCTCTCTTTTTGTGGATACATATACACTTGAGAGTAAGCTACACACATCATTACCCTTTACAAACAGGGCCTTCCATGACAAATTATACACTAATGTCCACACCCTAAGGGTGGTTCTAGTCTTAAGTAATCATTTTGAACATATATCGGTAATAAAACAATACATCCTCATGTACTTTTGTGAATCTTCATATCTTGATTGTTGCTTAGGAAGCAAATGTGTAATTTCAGTCAAGTCACCAAAAGTATATTTGCTTAACAATTTCTAACTCACCAATTATTTTTTCCCCAAGCTTTTTAATGTACATAACATGATCTTTCATTGCTTTATCATATTAAAATCTTTTAAAAAACTGAAATGGCAGTTAAACTCAAATATGTAACACTAACAATAAACATAATCCAGTGGAAATGGCAACAATATGAACAGCTTTTAAAAAGTTTCTACTTGCCATAGTCATTGAAGACTGCTCTCTGTCTGACAAAAAGAAAACCACATTACAATATGCAAAGGATTGTAAATTATATTCTAATTTTAGAGAGAAGAGAATATGGAGAAAAATGTGCATCTTCAAATATAAAAATATTAATATATATCAAAGAAAACATATAAGCAGACTTCTAGTTCTGACTCCAATACACAAAGAGTTAGGAAGTCTTTACTACCATCCTGACAACAAGAATAAAAGCTGAAAAACTGGAATATTAACAATTGTTCAATCTTTCAGAGAAAAGAAATCATGGGGAAAACCAGTGACCCCAAAACTGAAGAGGCATGTGAACACAGAGAAATGTTAGGTAGGAAGTTAGACATGAGTGGCTGGGGTGGGGCCTGACCTGGGGTCCTCAACAGGGGTCGAACTGTAGCAAATAGGCCTCTGTGATCCATCTTCAGCATAGTCAACTTTTAGTGAAGAAAACTAACAGCATGCTGCCAGTCGGTTACTGAATTTTCCCTGGCAAACAGAATGTAAGGAGGAAGGGAAAGGGTATAAGAACAAAGAACTGTGTACATGACCAGCAGCACATTTCCCAGGAAGATCCGCCTGCTACAACTAGACACAGGGAGAGGGAAAGAACTAGAAAATGCCTTTGCCAATTTTTTAAAAAATCACTCAATAGGAGACAATAAGACCTAGGTGGCATATGGGGAAAACTATTAACCCCATAATACTCAGCTAATGAGGAACCAGGGGAGGAACTCTTACACACTAGGGATAAATTGCTTGTGATCGCCTCTCCAGGAGTGCCTGCTCAAGCAGACACCTGATCTTGCAAGACCACATTAAGGTCTTGTTTTTGCCATACTTCCTGTCTTCAAGTCTGTTATTTGAATTAGAACAGGTGAGCATTTCTCACAATTTGGGAATGCATCCAGGATTTCTGGTGGTTGGGTATCCTCAGAGGTCAATTGTGTGTGATTGAGATGTGTCCTGGACACAAAGCGAGTGCGGAATCTTAATCTGTGGTTCTGTTCTCTCGAGAAAGAAAAAGCAGAGACATTAGGAAGCAGATCTCAGGGTGTGCAAGAAACCTCCAGTAATAAGAGTTGAGCACATAGAATAGTCACAGGGACTTTCCAAGGATGGGAAACAAAACTTATAGGCCTAGGGAAACTAAGGAAAGTGGAACCAGGGTGGCTCCCTTAGATATTCCCCTGATAGTCCACTGCATAGAATGCTGAGGTTCTGGAGGGGTAGTGCCGGAACCAGGAACAAAAATAAACAGAAATGATCAAAAATTGTTGTTTTATATGGCCTAGAGACCCAATTAATAATCCCTCTATCTTTTGGCCCATGTTTGGCTTGAATGAGGACTGGGTATGCCAAATTTTAGTTATTTATGTGAATGAGAAGACATCATCCACACAAGAAGAGAAATATTATGCCCTCTACTAGTTAAGAGGACAGGCTGGCATGTTTCCTTTTAAAGAGAATGAGGAGGATCAAAAGGAAAAACCTTGGGATCCCTTGTGGAGTCTGCCTCCTCCCTATAATCTTCAAACTGGGGAACAGGAGGAACAAAGGACAACCAGAGAACCAGGAGAGACAGGGATTGGGGAATGCAGGAGAGCTCAACCAAACACTCTTTATTGGAATCTGAGAAAAGAATTAAAACAATCTAAGAAAGGCCTTGAGAACTTCCCAATCCTGCCTAAGCAACCAATGTTTTCTCTCCAGGAGGTTCTCATAGGACCAGGGGAAATTGGGTTTGTGAATGCTCCCTGTTGGGGTCCAGCCCCAGCAGGTCCAGGGGTTCTCAAAGGTGTGGACAGAGTCAGCGAAGAAGGAAGGACACAGAGACTGCGTTCAGTTGAACAGCATAGTGAGGTTCTCTCTTTATTCTCCTATTACATCTGTATTTATACCAGTTGATTTTAATCCTGTACATTCTATTCCAAAGGTTAGGGCATTTATCTCCATTCCAAGGTCACTACTCTATTGTTCTGTTAAACTACAAGGAAGTAACTGAAGGAGATTATCCTAAGTAAAGATTATGTAGTTTAAGCATTATTCTTCGTAGTTGAAGTGATTAATTACCCGCCTGGCTCTTAGTTAAGGGGTTTTATTCCCTTCCTTAGTCCTGTTAATCCCTAACTTTAGGAAAAAATCCCCACCTGAGGAAACAACCTTTCTCAGAGAGGTGAGCTTGGTTAAAACATATAGCGCTAAGAAGGGGAATAAACATATTAAGAACAATATGCCATATACGCCAGGTCCCTTGAAGCATATGCTGTGCAGATGTTTCTTCCCTGCAGCGACTGTGTCAAGCAGCATGGATGGACCCGCTTCTGGCAGCTCCCCTTACGAGTACAGAGGTTAGAAATTTTAAGAAAGAAATGAAACCACTCTTATAAGATGCCCTGGGATTAGCAAACCAGTTAGACCAGTCCTTAGGGCCAAGCTTTTATACTTGGGCTGAGATGATATACATTATGAACATCCTATTTACGGAGAAGAGAAAGGGATGATCAGAAGGGCAGCCATGAACATTTGGGAGAGACATCTTCCCAGGCAAGGGGTCTTACCAGAAGACTAGAAATTTCCAAATGTTGACTCCAGGTGGAATAACAATGACACTAGGGCTCAAATGCAGGACCTCAGAGAGTTCATAATTCAAGGAATAAAAGTCTGTTCCTAGATCACAAAACATGCCTAACACATTTGAGGTCCTGCAAGTGAAAGAGGAAACCCCTTCTGCTTTCTTACAAACACTCAGGGGCCAGATGAGGAAATATTCTGGCCTGAACCCAGAAGGCCTGATAGTGAAGTATAGTAACCTCCATCTTGGGTAAAAACTGTTTAAAATTTTAACCTTGCTATTCTGGCTTCTTTAAACATTGTCTTGCTTAATAGGGAAAATAAGACTACTCCCCATTCCAGAGAGGCCATAAAATATTCCCCAGACAGAATTGTCAGTTGTCAGATATAGTCTCATGGCCCTGTCCCAGCAAATAGGACTTTTTCTCAAAAGGTCTGGAAGTTTCATTCCAAATTTAGAAAACAAAGAGCTGAAAAACATATAAATTGAAATGACTTCCACCATAGTGGGCCCCAGAATTTGAGAAGCAAGAATTTCTCTGGGCCCGCTTAGTGCTAGTGAAAATGAATAGGACTCCAAATAAATTTGGCTTATTGTTTAAGGTGTCTTCTGATTTACAAATAACAATAGGACTGGGTGTTTTGAACATCACTTTGGTAAACAAGAGTTGGCCAGACATTGCCAAAAAGTTACAAAAGATTGAGGGTTGGAATGAAAAGCCAATAGAGGAGCTGCTGAGAGAAGCTCAGAAAGTCTTTGTGAGAAGGAGGGAGAAGCAGAAACAAAAGACAAAAATCATGGTTTCTCTGATAGAAGAAGTAATCAGAAACTGAGGCCAAGATTCTTCTTGGCAAAAGGGGAGAAATACTAACCCCAGGTACCAACAGAAAGACAAACGAGAAGTGCAAGGGAAAACTTCTAAAAATATGAATGGGTGCTACAAATGTGGACACTTTAAAAGAGAGTTCCCAGAGTTAAAGAAGGAGGAAAGGGTGATCCCCCTTATGACCTCTGATGAGGAGTAGGGGGTCAGAACTTCCTTCTAACTAGGTCCCACCAGGAAACCTTAGTAAATTTAAAGGTGGGACTGGAGAGAGTAGAGGTGATTTTTCTGGTCGATACTGGAGCTGCTCGCTCTCTCTTATGTATCAACCAAAGGGTACAGAATTGTCTAAAAAAAATGAACTATATCAGGAGTAAAAGGGGAGGATTTCCAGGTCCCAATTTTTAAGAAAATGATGCTCAATCTGGGGTTAGAATAAATTGAAGGATCACTCTTATATGTTCCTGAAGCAGGAGTTAACCTACTGGGTTCGAATAGCTCTTACTGGGAGAGATCCAACTGCAAGATTTAGGATAGAAATCCAAAACCCTCCTAAAGTAGAATAGAATATAACTTCTAATACATTTGAGTCAGAAGCAACATTATCTAGTAATGATCCTAAAAGAGTAAAAATAATTGAAGTAAAAGACTTAAGACAAACACTAGAAATAGAAGTTGGATATGGTGATACAAATGCCTGGGTTGAATGTGTTAAATATACAGTCCAGGTTCTTAACAAGATCAATTGTTATGCATGTGCTGCAGGATGGCCACAGCTGAAGGTGGTTCTGTTTCCCCTCAGTTGGGACACTGATCCTGAAGGAATGTATTGTATGCTGGCTTTATACCAAGACAAGGATGCATGGGGAAATGAGACCTGTAAGAGTCTGTCTCTATTCTTTCCTACTTTATGGAAATCATATCCTAAGGTCATTCCCTCTTCCTCCATAGGGAACGTGAACTATTTCTCTTGGTTCTCTAAGCATGGGGCAGAATTAACAAGGCCGTTGGGAAAATTGACAACTTGCACTGAAGTCCTGAACATCACCAATAGGCAAAGCACTAGCAATTACTCGGCTCTCCTTATAACCTGGGAAGATGTCTGGTGGTATTGTGAAAGAGGAAACTTCTGTAATGTATTTCCATCCAATTGAACTGGGACATGTGCTTTGGTTCAATTGGCCATATCACTCATCCTGGCATTTCATCAAGAGTCCAGTCAGAATATAGAGCACAAAGAGCAGTAGCATGGTCTTTTGGCTCCAATATTAATATTGACTCAATAGGAATCCTGAGGGGGATCCCAAATGAATTTAAATCTAGAAACCAAATAGAGACTGGATTCTAGTCTGCCCTCTTCTGGTGGTCCACTACCAATAAAATGTAGACTGGATGTCCAAGAAGGAAGAGGCATTTATCCAAGGCATCCCTTGAGATAAACTTTAACCATGCAGGTATTCAGACATTTAAAGTAGTTACCAGCAAAAAGACTGTTTTTAGCTGGTAGGACCGTGGCAGGCAATTTTATCTGACCTTATCTACACTAATAAAAGAGAAACATGCAAATTGGTGTCACTCCACTATGCCCACCAGTCAATCAGGATGAGTATGCAAATTAACCCAACAAAGACGGTGGCTAATTTGCAGGCGTGGGCCAAGACTGAAGACGACTGAAGACTGAAGATGACTGAAGACTGAAGAGGCTTGGCTTCTCCGCTGCAGCTGGAGGGGAGAAGCCAAGTCTCGCTGCTGCAGCCTCAAGGCTTGGCTTCTCTGCTGCGGCCGGACCAAAGGCCTGGGTCCCGGGTGCTGGAGGGAAACCGGTGCCGGAAGCCAGGGGAAAGAAGGCCTACTGCGGGAATCTTCATGCAATGGGCCTCTAGTATTAGTATATTCAAGACTGTTGGAGGAATTACACCACACAAATAGTTACAGTTGCAATTCACACAGCAACGTATTCTCCTTTTATCATTGCAGTGGGCACAAAGCTTATCAGCACACAGCACACGGTTACTCACAAAATTCCTGGTGCTGTGGGTACAGGCTTATAGGGATCCCAAAATGTAGCTTTCTCGCGGCAGCAGCAGGCGCCTGTCTCTCGCTGGCAAGTCAGGTCAGGAAACGAAGTCTCAGGTTCAGGGACTTGTTGCTGTCAGAGATCCCTGTGCACCCACCGTGCATCTGTCTTCTGGCACGGAGTGAAGAAAAGTGGAGAGGGGGACTGCACCCAAACTGAAGGCGATCAGCAAAGATAAACTTCCAGCAATCAGAGCCACCAGTGTGGCACAGGGATCAAAGTGATCAGCAACGACCAGGCATCCAGCATTCAAAGGATGATCAACTTGAATGGTGTTCGGGGACCCATTAAATAGCCTGTAGTGAAGTATGGTAGCAACCATTTCAGGTGGAAACTGTAGTTTAACTCTAACCCTGTTGTTTGGCTTAACAATATAAAAGTTACTTTGATTTTCTAAATTGTATAAGTCATCCCATTCGATTGAATGTCTTATTGATTGAATGACTATTCCATTGATTGTTATCATACTGGTCTTAGAGAGCACATTCTACTGTACCTGGAAACAGGACAGCACAATTACCCTAAATTGTTTTAGTGGCCACAGGTGGTGCGTTCCAGCTGCCTCAGTGGTCCCGAGAACAGGACAGCACAATTACTCTAAATTGTCCTGACAACTCAGTGGTCGGGAGACCTGAGGGCTCTAGATAATGTGTTTCTATCAACTCAGTGATCCGGAGACCCAAAACTGTAATTTAGATAACATGCCTAAGTTTAACCCAGGTTACCCAAGAACTCTAGATAATGTATTTCTGTCAATTCAGTGACCCCGAGACCCGAAACTGTAATTAACATGCTTAATTCTGCTTCTGTAATCTGCTTTTTTGGGAGCCAGGTGCCACATTCCAAACCCTGGGATGTAATCAATACCTTTGTGATTTTTGCCTATATAAGTCTGGTTTTGCCACCATCTTGGGGTCTATGAGATTTGGGAATGGCCCCTCATAGTCCCGGATTGCAATAAATGTGACTCTTTAATTCGACTTCTTGAGGCGTCCTTCTGTGATTCACCGGGTACATTACAACAGTAGTACCCACAGCAGTCCATGGGGGAGAAGGGGGATTCTAGTAAACAGAATGCATAACAAGATCTCAAGTTTAACATTAGTTCCAATGGGTATATCAGTAAAGAAACTTCACTCAGGGGAGGGGGAGCAGTATACATCATCACACATATGGTTATCATGGCAAGTCACTTTAAGTCAGTAATTAAAGTTCAAATCCTTATCAATAGAATACACACACTTCAGGGCAGTGGGGAATGTGTCCTTAATATCACACTTTAAGTTTTAGGAAAGTTAAGTCAAACATTTTAAAACCTTTTTAATATTTTTTGGTATTTTTAAACATTTTTATATTTTACTACAACACTGAATTAACTACGTCTATCATAATCAATAGAAATTTATCAATTACACCAGGGGTGCTCTTCAAGGGTTAGCCAGTTAATTAGATGCCACTAACCATATGGCTTGGGAAAACAGGATAGCATCAGATATGATATTAGCAGAGAGAGGGGTCTATAGCATGTTAGGTAGAAAATGTTGTACCTTTATTCCAAATAAAACAGATCCTGATGGCACAATCAGTAAAGCACTTCAAGGACTAATGACTTTGGCTAATGTATTAGCTGTGAATGCTGGAAATGAAAACTATTTACTGGTTGGTTAGAAGGATAGTTTAGAAAATAGGCTTAATGCCTCAATTCTAACATCTCTCATCATTGTAGCAGAAGTATTAACAGCGATTGGATGTTGCATTATCCCCCTGTAAGAGAATTAGCACAGAGGTTAATTGAAACAGCTATTAATAAGCAAATGCCCCTACCCTACCAACAGAACAACCTGTTATTACTAAAAACCAAACTAGACTCACCCTCTTATGATGAAGAAAGTCAACACATTTCAGAAAGATTTAAAAACAGATAATGAAGATAGGATCAATTAGTGTAAGAAGAAGAGGAGGGAATTTGTAAGAAATAAGCTTCTGTGATCCATTTTCAGCAGTCAATTTTTAGTGGAGAAAACTAATAGCATGTTGCCAGTTGGTTACTGAATTTTTCCAGGGCAAACAGGATGTAGGGAAAAGGGGAAAGAGTATAAGAACAAAGAATTGTGTACATGACCACATGACCAGCAGCACATTTTCCAGGAAGATTCGCCCACCAAAACTAGACAAAGGGAGGTGAAGACAACTAGAAAAGGCCTCAGCCATTTTTTTTTTTTAAATAACCCAACAGGATACAATAAGACCTAGGCCAGTGATGGTGAACCTATGACACGCGTGTCAGAGGTGACACGCGAACTCATTTTTTTGGTTGATTTTTCTTTGTTAAATGGCATTGAAATATATAAAATAAGTATCAAAAATATAAGTCTTTGTTTTACTATGGTTGCAATATCAAAAAATTTCTATATGTGACACGGCACCAGAGTTAAGTTAGGGTTTTTCAAAACTTTGACACGCCGAGCTCAAAAGTTTCGCCATCACTGACCTAGGCAATGTACCAGGAAAACTGTTAACCCCATAGTACTCAGCTAATGAGGAACCAGGGGAGGGAATAAATTGCCTGTGATAGCCTCTCCGGGCATGCCTGTGAAACAGGAATTTTAGGGGAATATAAGCAGGCTGAAGGAATTTTTAAAATTGGGGTCTATAGAAGAAACACAGGGCTACAGACTGGGAGAAGGTTTATTTTCCTAACACAAGGAAACTAAGGGCAGTTATATTTCCATAAGACAAGGAAGCAGCAACAGGTATATTTCCATAACACAAGGAAGCCAGGCTTGGTTATATCCTCATAACACAAGGGAGTGGCAACAGCTACATCTACATAAGAGAAGGGAACTAGGAGTAGCCAAGAGGTCTATATTTACAAAACAAAGAAGGAGGAAGAAAGCCCAAAAGGAGTGGGAGGACAATTAGGGAGGAGGGCCTCAAGAGTTACTATAGTATCCACTTAGAAAGAGAATATTGACCAATCAGAGGGGATATAAGGACACAGGAACTTCAGCCTTTATAAACCATGGAAACAGGAAGTCTGTGGGACCCTTTACCCCTCCCACATGGGAGTCTGTATTTGTTCTTCAATAAATCTCCACCTTTGCTATACCACCTTCTGTCTGTGGATTAATTCTTCAACTCTGGTGGACAAAGAATCCATGTTCCAGTCCAAAATTTCCATATCACCTGCTCAACCAGACACCTGATCTTGCAAGACTGCATTAAAGGTCTTGTTTTAACCATACCTCATTGTTAGGTCGGAGAGAGCCCAGGGTCGGATACATGCAGACATATGACAAGATAATGGACTTCCCCTGGAATTTCTCACAGATCAAGGTGCCAGACACAGATACAGGCTTCTTCTCCCTTAATCCACATACCCCCGCCCATCCCCTGCAGCAGAGAATTCCTCAGCTCATGTCCCCGCCCCTCACCCAACCGCAGTATAAAAAAAGCGCCCCCCTCCCTGTTGGCGTGAATCCACGTGCCCTGTCTTTGGGGTACGTGGGTCTCCCGGGGACGCAGAATAAACCTTTTCCTTTCTTTTCTGATTCACTGGACTCTATTTCTTGCACCGCCTCCTGAGCCACCTAACCTAACATTTGGTGCCTTGAAACCCGGGTGGCGCAAGCACTCCATTTGGCGGTCCCTCCACGGCTCTGGGTGCCCACCTATCCCTCCTCGTGGCTCTGGACCCATCAGGACCTCATCTCTTCAGCTCAGCAACTTTTCCCAGTTTGGCAGCATCAGCAGTGAGTCCCGCCCCGCCCCCGTGCTGGTCCCATGTGGCCGCCTGCCCACTAGCATCTCTGTCCGTAAAACGTGGCCACGTCAGAGATTGCCTCTCTGGACCCTTCCAGGAAGGCTCCTCCTGACCTGGGGGGGTAGCAGGGACGCCTCTACCCCGCCCACAGTCCCTCCCTCCGTCCCTCCATAGCGTGGGTTAAACCGCTGGGACACCAGCCTTTAGCCCCGCTACAGGCCACGAGGATCGAGCACGGGGAATCCAAATTCCAAACCTGACCTGAGCACACCTCTAGGGTGCCGGCCCACCGATCTGGCTAAACACGGGGCCTGTCCTGGCATGGCCCCAGTATGAAAACGGGACCCTGACTATAAGGTCACACCGATCTCAGTAATTTCTTCCAGCGAACTGGGAAATTTGCCCAAGTCTCTCTCTCTCAGTCTCTCTCTCAGTCTCTCTCTCAGCCTCTCTCCATCTCTCTGCGTCCCCGTCCCTCCCCCAAAGTTCCTTCCTCCATCTCTCCTCGCTCCGCACTTCCTCCTCCCTCCCGGCTGTCCCTGCACCGCTGAGCCCCAGGTGTGTGCGGTGCGTGTGAGGGTGGGTTCATGTGCTGTGTGTGGGACGCGGCGACGGCACCGCCATCGTCTCCGCGACCCCTCACCCCCTCCACAGGAGAACTCCCCCGAATTCCCCTAGCGAAAGCCGCCCACTCTCCCGCGGACCTCGTGCCCCTGTCCGTCCACACTCTCCCCTCCTCCTCCCTGCTGGACTCTCCTCCAGCCACGCCTTCCGTCGACCCACTGGCCCCGCCTCCCCTCTTCTGCCCGCCCCACGGCGGCCGGGAACTCAAACCGCCCTTTACAAACTCATGTCCCTGCATGCCTCCACCGCCGCGCAGTCCGTCGCAGTCAGTCCATCCGCGCAACCCCCGTAGCGGCTAAGTAGCCGCTAACGCTGTAGCCGCTGCGGGACCCGGAAACTCAAGTCCCCTGCCACCCCTGCCTGCTTTCCCAGTCCGTACACACACGTGTCCCATAGGCTCTACCTTCCTTCTGTCCTTCCTCCTCCGTTCTGCCCCTGGGAGGTTGCGGCTTTTAAACTCAACTGCCAATACCTCTCCCAAGCCCACCCAGGCCACCTCTCCCGCGCTCTCCCCTTCCCTTACAGGCCTGCCTTAGTAACCTGTACCCCATGCAGTGACCTCTGTGAGGTCTAACCGCCCGCCTTCCTCTGTGCTCTCCGCCCCCATGACTGTCAGCACTGTAATTCACAGGTGGCCGGCCAATTCCCTTTGCAAGAGGTTACAGCTGTGCTCTCTTCAGACCCTCTTATCTAGCAGCTTCCTTCTCCCCTAGAGCCCAAATCCTAAGAACGTCAGCTCCAAAACAGCCTCTTCCATTTCTGCACCCATTCTACCCCTGCCATAGTCCCATCCAGGAACTGAGGGCATAGTCTGAATCTATGCCCCCCACTCTCTAACCCGACCTTTAAGGTCTTTATTGGTCCGCAGACCCAGGTCCGAGATCGAGTGAAAAATGGCCTTGAAGGTTCTTAATGCCCTGGAGGAGCAGGCACAGTCAGAATGGGAGGCCTGCCTTCCACAGGAGGTAGACCTGCAGACACGCCTTAGTTGTTTGTAGCCCTGAGGTTGATGGCAGCCGCCATGGCCCTAAGGGGGCTGTGAGCGGTGGGGGTGCAATGAAAGGAAGGCCACCAGAGAATGATTCAAATGTGGAAATGAAGGCCACTGAGCAATGCAGTGCCCCTGGCCCCGAGCTCCAACCAAGCCCTGCCCAGCATGCGGTCCAAATGGTCACTGGAAGAGTGACTGCCCTGGAAAAGTGGTGGGCCCTCTACGCCTCAGCGTAGGGGGGCCACCCTTCCAGGCCAGGACCCACCCGCTGGCCATGTTGGAACTGGGTGAAGACTGAAGAAGCCCAGCCTCGATGACATCAATCACCCTTGCTGAGCCTCGGGTCACAATGAAGGTAGTAGGTCACCTTCCTGGTTGACACGGGGGCTGCCTTCTCTGTCCTGCCCTCCTTTTTAGGGCCCCTTTATCCTTCCAAGATCTCGGACATGGGTATTAACTGCAAATCCACCTGCCCTCTGGCCACTGGACCCCTTCCCTGTCTCCTTGATGATAGCATGCCCCATGCCCCTGTTAGGACGAGACATCCTCACCATCCTAGTGGCCACTCTGCAGCTCACTCTGAGCCCTTCAGCTTCCCTGCTCCTCCCACTCCTGGCCCCCTCCCTTTACAGGGACACGGATTCTCCACTGCCATGCATCCTGTTATGGGGCCCAGTTGTCCCAGACCACAGTAGCCTAGCTCAGTCTTCGCCTAGCTCAGTCTTAGCCTAGCTCAGTCTTCGCCTAGCTCAGTCTTCACCATGAATGCCTTTTCTCCTTCTCTCCTCCACGACTATCCCCTACTCTGAACTGAAAACTGCTCTGACCTCGCCCCATCCCCCTTCACCCTTGCCAAAGGAAAAAATGCGGCAGTTTTAAAATCCAAGCGGCTAGAGGCCTGGGAACAGGCTGCGCGACCTGCTCCCTCCCTCTCCCCGCCTTTTCTCCAGCCTCCAGGTCCCTGGCTTCCACTGCTCCTTCCATTTTCCCTTGGATAACAGCGCATTCTAACATTTCTTCCCACTTTCAATGCAATACCTACCTCTCTCAGGCTCACCGAGTGCCTCCCACCATCCCCGAAGTAGATTCGGCGGCACCATCCAGGACAGGATGACCCATCATTCCTCACAGGCTCTTACCTGGCAAGGGACCTTCCAATTCTGCTCAGGTTTTTCATATTTTCAGGTGAAACGGACATGGAATGATGAGGGAGTCATCAATTCTACTGTCTGGATGGGAAATCCTCTAGTGTCGCTCTCTATTTATGAACCCTGGACCTACTCCTATGCCCACTCTCATCAACACAACTTTCCATCTACTCTCTGACATCAGTCCCTCCTCCTCTACATCCTGCTGGATTTCTGTCACTGGCTCGAACCCTCATCATAGCCACTCAATTCCAACCTATTGAACCATCTAACTAAACTCTCTCTAGAAATTCGCAGCTCCTGGCTAGACCTCCTGCCCGTGGCCCTGACCAAACTCCAGCTACACCAAGGAGCCCCACTTTCTTGAGCCCTTTTGGCTCTTCATGCTCAACCACCGTCTCCTTACTGATCCCTCTCCCCTGGGTACGTATCTCCCATATCTGTCTTTAACCAGGCAATTGCTCCGAGAACACGAGAACAGGTTTCTGCCCAAGCCAGAGCCGACCGACCAGGACTCCCAAGACCAGCCCTTCGCCCTGGTGACTCGGTCCTCCTGAAGAACCTACAACCACAAGCCTTGGAGCCTAGGTGGACGGGACTTCACACTGTAATCCTCACAGCCCCCACTGCGGCCAAGCTGCTTGGCGACCCCAGCTTGACGACCTGTCCTGGCACCACCTCTCCAGACTCAAGAGGAACCCGGAGCAACATGACATCTATAAATGTGAGGTGTTGGGCCCCACTAAGGTCTGCCTTAACCGCCCTCCCCTCCTCCTTCCTTCTCCTTCCAGCAGTGTGCAACCTACACCCACCCCCACCCACTTATGTGTGGAGGTTCAATGTCCGTGAAACCTACTACCAGAACAGCAAACAAGTCACCTGGCAGGTAGGATCTCAGGACTGCCCTCTGTTCGGATGTCAGACAAAGATCCAGATGGCTGTCAACATCCAGTCAGTGTCCAATACTGGCTGACCCTATTTCTGTTTTGCTTATGACCAGCGGGACCCAGACAGGTGTAATCAAGATGTCAACACCTATGGGGTTGCCATGGGAGAGACTGTCATACCACACAGCAGCCAGTCTCACCAAGGCCAGCCCAGGTACCTTCTTTTGGTGCAACGGCACCTTAAGGAACTGCATGAACTCCTCTGACCCCGGGCCTTGCTTCATGGTCACAGTAGTTCCCCAACTAACCTTGTATGGAGAGTCGGAGCTCACTGGTTGCTCCCTCCATCCCATCCCTGGACCCGCTGGGCTGCCTTCCTCCCTGTCATTTTAGGGGTGAGTATTGCTTCCTCAGTAGGCCTCACTGGGGGGCCCTCGGGAACAGTCTGGTCACTGCTCAGTACTTTAATAACAAGCTCCAGTTAGCCCTGGAGTCTACTACCACCTCTTTTAGCCTCCCTATAGCAACAAGTGACATCAGTAGCCCAAGTAGCCCTACAGAACCAGCTCGCCTCAGACTTCCTGACTGCAGAAAAAGAAGAAACCTGAATATTCCTTCAGGAAGAATGCTGTTACTACATCGTGTCTGGAGTAGTAGAGCAAAACATAAATGTACAGACCCTGACTAAGCTGAGTGAAGAACTACATGCAGGACACTTCCAGGACAACTCTCCTTCCGGCTGGTTCCAAAGCCCCTTAGCCACCTGGGTCCTATCCATGGTAGGGCCCCTGATTCTCATCTGTGTCTTTTTTCTCCTAGCCCCCTGCCTCCTCAAGTTCATCCACTCCCGGATCACAGAGACGTCACGGGTGACTGTGAATCAGCTCCTGCTCCATCCCTACGCTCGGCTGCCCTCTGATCTGCCTCTGCCTAACCCTGGCCTTTAAACGCCCCCCTCGTCGCCCTTAGCCAGCTGGAAGTAGCCAGAACGAGTCGCCGTCCCTTATCACCAAAAGGCCGGGATGTTAGGTCGGAGAGAGCCCAGGGTCAGATACATGCAGACATATGACAAGATAATGGACTTCCCCTGGAATTTCTCACAGATCAAGGTGCCAGACACAGATACAGGCTTCTTCTCCCTTAATCCACATACCCCCGCCCATCCCCTGCAGCAGAGAATTCCTCAGCTCATGTCCCAGCCCCTCACCCAACTGCAGTATAAAAAAAGCACCCCCCTCCCTGTTGGTGTGAATCCACGTGCTCTGTCTTTGGGGTACGTGGGTCTCCCAGGGATGCAGAATAAACCTTTTCCTTTCCTTTCTTTTCTGATTCACTGGACTCTATTTCTTGCGCCGCCTCCTGAGCCACCTAACCTAACACTCATGTCTCCGTTTCTGTTATTTAATTCATACAGGTGTGCATTTTTCACACTACCAACATTGCCATTAGACAGCCTTTCTCTGAGTGGCCAAACAGCTAGCAGACCAACAACAGGCAGGTTCATAACCAGCTGATAAGCTATCCTCCCTTAGCATCACTGATCTTGTGGTTTGGATCCCTGATCTTTCATATGACTGGTCAGGTGGATTAGACCCCCTCTTATTTATCCTCCCTAAAGATAACATCAGTTGTATTTCAGCTCCAGGCCCAGAAATCCAGCAAAACCAGACAAGTGACCCATGGCTGTCTTAGGACCAGCTACATTGACAAATGACCCCTTGTCCTGGTACTGATCAATCAGTGGTGACCAAGATCCTGAAAGGGCACACCTGGAAAGCTGATGAATATTCTGTTAAGAACCTCCCCTGAGTGCTCCCCTAAGACTTCCACCTACAAGAAAGAGATAAATATGCTCAGGACAAAAGACCCATCCTGCTCTCCCTCCAAGGAGCACTCCCATGCCATTCCTTCCTTGGAAGGAGAGCATGATGGGCCCTTTGTGGTTCCATATAAATTTTAGGATAATTTGTTCTAGTTCTCTGAATTATTCCATTGGTATTTTGATAGGGATTGCATTGAATATATAGATTCCTTTGGCTAGTATGGAACTTATGACCCAGCAATTCCACTTCTGAATGTTTATCTGAAGAAACTTAAAACACTAATTTGAAAACATATATGCATCTCTATTTATTGTAGCATTTTTTTTACAATAGCCAAGACATGAAAGCAACCTAAATGTCTATCACTAGCAATTGAATAAGAAGATGTGATACATATACACAATTGGCCATATAAAAGAATAAAATCTTACAATTTGCAATACCATACATGAATCTAGATTATATAATTTTAAGTAAAATATGTCAGAGAAAGACAAATATATGATTTTATGTGTGAAATCTAAAATAAACACACACACACACACACACACACACACACATACAAACAAAATAAAGAAACAACATAAAAACAGACTCATAGATAGAGCGTACGAATGAATGGTTGACAGATGGGAGAATGTTGGGTGGCTAGGTGAAAAGGTGAAGGGATTAAGAAGTACAAATGGCAGTTACAAAATAGTCACAGTGATGTAAAGTATATCCCTATAGTGAATAAAATAATATTGTAATCACTATGTATGTTGCCAGGTGGTTACTAGTCATGCAGAAAGTATCAATTCATAAATTATATAAATTTCTCACCACTATGCTGTACACCTAAAACAAATATAGTATTTAAGGACAACTCTAATTTAAAAAAAAAATGAAAATAAAAATAAGGAAAAAGAAAAAAAATCACATTAACCAAGAATATGTATAGTGTTTTAAAAGTGGACATATATTACTTGAAATCATATATTGCCAACACTAGGGCAACCACTACAAAATGGAGAAAAAAAACATAATTGATATCCTAAGGTAGAGAGAAAATGCAATAATATAAAATGCTCAAAGCAAAGAAGGAAAATAAAAAAGAATGAAAGAAAAAATAGTAATAATCCAAGGACAAGAGTAATAGATAGAAAAAGTAAGAAATGTAGTAGTTCTTTCTCCAACTATATAATAATTTTTTGAATATCAATTTTAATATAATAATTAAAAGATAGACAGTGTTAAATGGATAAAAAGATAACACCCAACTCTAGGTCATCTACAGGATACCCACTTTATTATTTTTTACTTTTTCATTTACAGTTGGCATACATTATTAAATTAGTTTCAGGTGTATACCCCAGTGATTAGATATTATATAACTTACATTTCCATCAGACACCATACATATAATAGAATATTATTAGGTATATTCCCTATGTTGCATTTTATATCCCCATGACTATTCTGTAAAAACTAATTTGTACTCCTTAATCTCTTCACCTTTTTAATCCATCCCCCAACATCCCTCCCATCTGGCAACTAAAAATGTTCTCTGTATCTATGAGTCTGTTCCTGGTGTGCTTGTTTATTTATTTTGCATTTAAGATTCAATTGTTGATAGATATGTATTTATTTAGATTTTATTGTACATAGATTTTTCATCATTTTTCTTCTTCTTAAAGACCTTTTAACATTTCATGTAATACTGGTTTTGTGGTGATGAACTCCTTTAATTAGATTATAAATGATAGCTTTGCTGGGTAGAATAATTTTGGTTGTACATCTTACTTTTCATCACTTTGAATATTTGTTGCCAATCCCTTGTGGCCTACAAAATTTCTGCTGAGAAATAATCTGGCAGTTTTAGGGGAACACCCTTATAGGTAACTAAATGGTTTTCTCTTGCTGCTTTTAAGATTATCTTTATTTAATCTTTAGCATTTTAATTATGATGTGTCTCAGATTTGACCTCCTTGAGTTCATCTTGTTTGGGACTCTGCACTTTCTGGACTTGTGTGTCGATGTCCTTCACCAGCTTAGGTAAGTTTTCTGTCTTTATGTTTTAAAATAGGTTTTAAATTTCTCCTTTTTTAATTGTTTTATTACTTAAAGTATTAAAAAGAGTATTACATATATCTCCTTTTTTTCCCACCCTTGACAATCTCCTGGCCTCCCTTACACCCAGTGTCTTATGTCCATTGGTTATGATTATATACATGCATACAAGTCCTTCCATTGATCTCTTACCCTCCCCTCCAGCCCCCCAACCCTTCCCGGCCTTCCCGCTGTACTTTGACAGTCTGTTTGAGGCTGCTCTGCCTCTGTATCTATTTTTGTTCATCAGTTTATAATAGTCTTTATTATAGATTAATGAGTGAGATCATGTGGTATTTTTGCTTCATTGCCTGGCTTATTTCACTTAGCATAATGCTCTCCAGTTACATACATGCTGTTGCAAATGGCAAGAATTCCTTCTCTTTTAAAGCAGCATAGTATTCCATCATGTAGATGTACCACACTTTTGTAATCCATTCATCTACTGATGGGCACTTAGGGCTGTTTCCAGATCTTAGCTATGGTGAATTGTGCTGCTATGAACATAGGGGTGCATATATCCTTTCTGATTGGTGTTTCTAGCTTCTTGGGATATATTCCTAGAAGTGGGATCACAGGGTCAAATGGGAATTCCATTTTCAGTTTTTTGAGGAAACTCCATACTGTCTTCCACAGTGGCTGCACTAGACTGCATTCCCACCAGCAGTGCACAAGTGTTCCTTTTTCTCCACATCCTCTCCAGCACTTGTTGTTTGTTGATTTGTTGATGATAGCCAGTCTGACAGGTGTGAGATGGTACCTCATTGTTGTTTTGATTTGCATCTCTGGGATGATTAGTGACTTTGAGCATGTTTTCATATGTCTCTTGGGTTTCTGAATGTCCTCTTTTGAAAGGTGTCTATTTAGGTCCTTTGCCCATTTTTTGATTGGATTGTTTATCTTCCTTTTGTTAAGTTGTATGAGTTCCCTATAAATTTTGGAAATTAGGCCCTTATCAGATATGACATTGGCAAATATGTTTTCCCACACAGTGGGTTTTCTCGTTGTTTTGTTGATGGTTTCTTTTGCTGTGCAGAAGCTTTTTATTTTGATGTAGTCCCATTTGTTCATTTTCTCTTTAGTTTCAAGTGCCCTAGGAGCTGTATCAGTGAAGAAATTGCTTCGGCATATGTCTGAGATTTTGTTGCCTTTGGATTCTTCTAGAATTTTTATGGATTCCTGTCGTACATTTAAGTCCTTTATCCATTTTGAGTTTATTTTTGTGTATGGTGTAAGTTGGTGTTCTAGTTTCATTTTCTTGCATATATCTGTCCAATTTTCCCAACACCATTTATTGAAGAGACTATCTTGGCTCCATTGTATGTTCTTGCCTCCTTTGTCAAATATTAATTGAGCATATTGGTTCGGGCCGATTTCTGGGCTCTCTATTCTATTCCATTGATCTATATGCCTGTTCTTGTGCCAGTACCAGGCAGTTTTGAGAATAGTGGCTTTGTAATACATCTTGATATCTGGTATTGAGATCCCACCTACTTTGTTCTTTGTCAGGATTGCTGCAGCTATTCGGGGTCTTCTTTTATTCCAGATGAATTTTTGGAGAGTTCGTTCTAGATCTCTGAAGTATGCCGTTGGTATTTTAATGGGAAGTGCGTTGAATTTATAGATTGCTTTGGGTAGTATGGACATTTTAATGATGTTGATTCTACCAATCCATGAACACGGTATGTTCTTCCATCTGTTTATGTCTTCCTCTATATCTTTTTCAACGTCCTGTAGTTTACTGAGTCGAGGTCTTTTACCTCTTCAGTTAAGTTAATTCCTAGGTAGCTTAATTTTTTTGGTGCGATGGTAAACGGGATTGTTTTTATAATCTCTCTTTCTGAAAGTTCACTATTTTTGTATAGAAATGCCTCAGATTTCTTGGGGTTAATTTTGTATCCTGCTACATTGCCAAATTCATGTATTAAGTCTAGTAGCTTTTTGATGGAGTCTGTAGGGTTTTGTATGTATAATATCATGTCTTCTGCAAATAAGGACAGTTTTACTTCCTCTTTTCCAATTTTGATGCCTTTTATTTCTTCTTCTTGCCTAATTGCAATGGCTAACACTTCCAGTACTATGTTGAACAGGAGTGGTGAGAGGGGGCATCCCTGTCTTGTTCCTGTTCTTAGGGGAAATGGTGTTAGTTTTTGTCCATTGAGTATGATGCTGGCTGTGGGCCTGTCATATATGGCTTTTATTATGTTGAGGTATGATCCTTCTACTCCCGCCTTACTGAGAGTTTTTATCAAAAATGGGTGTTGAATTTTGTCAAATGCTTTTTCTGCATCAATTGATATGACCATGTGTTTTTTTTCTTTCAATTTGTTTATGTGATGTATCACGTTTATTGATTTGTGGATATTGTACCATCCTTGCATCCCTGGGATAAATCCTACTTGGTCATGGTGTATGATCTTTCTGATGTACTGCTGGATCTGATTTGCTAAGATTTTGTTGAGGATTTTGGCATCTATGTTCATGAGGGATATTGGCCTGTAATTCTCTTTCATTGTGTTGTCTTTACCTGGTTTTGGTATTATGGTGATGCTGGCTTCATAGAATGAGCTTGGAAGTGTTCCTTCCTCTTGAATTTTTTGTCGTAGTCTGAGGAGGATAGGTTTTACTTCTTCCTTGAATGTTTGGTAAAACTCCCCTGTGAAGCCGTCTGGTCCTGGGCTTTTGTTTGCTGGAAGCATTTTGATGACTGCTTCAATTTCTTCCATAGTTATTGGCCTGTTGAGATTTTTAGATTCTTTCTGATTGAGTTTTGGAATGTTGTATTTTTCTAGGAATTTGTCCATTTCCTCCAGGTTGTCTAGTTTGTTGGAGTAGAGCTGTCCATAGTATTTTTTAACAATCATTTGTATTTCTGTGGGGTCTGTTGCTATTTCACCTCTATCGTTTCTGATTTTGTTTATTTGGGTCCTCTCTCTTTGCTTCTTGGTGAGTCTGGCTAGAGGTTTGTCAATCTTGTTTATCCTTTCAAAGAACCAGCTCTTGGTTTCATTGATTTTCTGTATTGTTTTTTTGGTCTCTGTGTCATTTATTTCTGCTCTAATCTTTATTATCTCCTTCCTTCTGCTCACTCTGGGGTTTTCTTGTTGCTCTCTTTCTAATTCTTTGAGTTGTAGAGTTAGATGATTTACTACCATTTTTTCTTGTTTTTTGAGCTAGGCCTGTAGAGCTATAAACTTCCCTCTCAGGACTGCTTTCATTGTGTCCCATAGGTTTTGGATTGTTGTGTTTTCATTTTCATTAGTTTCCAGGATGTTTTTAATTTCTTCTTTGATATCATTGGTAACCCAATCAATATTTAATAGCATGCTATTCAGCTTCCAGGTGTTTGAGTATTTTGGGTTGTTTTTATTGTAGTTTATTTCTAATATTATGCCATCGTGGTCTGCGAAGATGCTTTTTATGATTTCAATCTTCTTGAATTTGGGGATACTTTGCTTGTGACCCAATATATGGTCTATTTTTGAATATGTCTTATGAGCATTTGAGTCGAATGTATATTCCCTGGCTTTGGGGTGAAGTGTTCTGAAAATGTCTATTAAGTCCATCTGATCTAGTGTGTCATTTAGGATTGCTGTATCTTTGGCGATTGTTTATCTAGAGGGCTTATCCAGTGCTGTCAGTGGTGTATTAAAGTCCCCTACTATGATTGTATTGTTGTCAATCTTTCCTTTGATATCTTCCAGGAGTTTTTTTTATGAATTGTGGTGCTCCTGCATTGGGTGAATATATGTTTACCAGGGTTTTATCTTCTTGTTGTATTGATCCCTTTAGTATTATAAAGTGGCCTTCCTTATCTCCTGTTATGGCTTTCACTTTGAGGTCTATTTTGTCCGATATAAGTATTGCTACCCCAGCTTTCTTTTCCTTTCCATTTGCCTGAAAGATATTTTTCCATCCTTTCACTTACCGTCTGTGTGAGTCCCTTCTAATGAGGTGGGTTTCTTGTAGACAGCAAATGTATGGGTCATGTTTTTTATTCATTCAGCCACTCGATGTCTTTTGTTAGGAGCATTTAGTCCATTTACGTTTAAAGTTATTATTGAAAGGTACTTGTTTGTAGCCATTTCTTTTTCTGTGTGGCTGTTTTCTTTCTGAGCTTTTTATTTCTTCTTTTTATAGCAGACCCTTTAGCATTCCTTGCATTGCTGGCTTGGTGGTGATAAACTCCCTTAACCTTTTTTTGTCTGTGAAGCTTCTTATTTCCCCTTCAAGTTTGAATGATAGCCTTGCTGGATAGAGTATTCTTGGATTCAGTCCTTTGCTTTGCATCACTTTGTAAATTTCCGTCCATTCTTTTCTGGCCTGATGTGTTTCTGTTGAGAAATCATTTGATAATCTAATGGGAGATCCCTTGTATGTAACTTTCCGTCTCTCTCTTGCAGCCTGTAAGATTCTCTCTTAGTCCTGAACATTTGCCATGGTAATTATGATGTGTCTTGGTGTGGGTTTTTTCAGGTTCACCTTGTTTGGGACTCTCTGGGCTTGTGTGACTTTTTTCTTCCCCACCTCAGGGAAGTTTTCTGATATTATTTCTTCGAATAGTTTTTCTAATCCTTGTTCATCTTTCTGTTGTTCTGGTACCCCTATTAATCGTATGTTGTTTCATTTCATGTTGTCCCAAAGCTCCCTTAGGCTCTCCTCCTGTCTTTTAATTTTTTCCTCCAATTGCAGTACATTTTGGGTGTGTTTTGCTTCCTTGTCTTCTAATTCACTAATTCGGTCCTCTGCTTCTCCTAGTCTACTGCTGATACGTTCAATGGTGTTTTTTATTGCAGCTATATCACTCTTCATTTCTTCTTGGGTCTTACTTAAGTTGTTGATTTTTTCATCTGTTTCTTCTTGCTTCTTGCATAGGTAGTTGACTTTTTCATCTGTTTCTTCTTGCTTCTTGTAGAAGTTGTCGATTTTTTCCTCCATCCGGTTTATGCACTCTAGGACCCTTATTCTGAATTCTTTTTCTGTCATGTTGCATGCCTCTGTATTGCTTAGCTGCTTTTCTGGAGAGTCCTCCTTCTCTTTCCTTTGGGGGTTTCTTTGTCTACTGATGTTTGATCTCACTGACATATCTAGGCGTTGAGTCGTTCAGTGGCTGCTCCCTGGGTGGCAGTGACTCCTTGGTCTGTGGTTGTTCTTCGGGCGGTTTTGGTAACAGCTGCTCCTCAGTTGGCAGCAGCTCCTCTGGTGGGTGCTGTTCATAGCTGTGGTGGCTCTTCTGGCTGGTGCTGGGAGGCTTCACGTACAGCTGCTGTTCCTCAGCAGAGGGTGTGGTGCTCAGGAGGCTGCAGTTTCTTGGATCTGCTGCGTTGATTTAAAGGCACAAAATACAACACAACAAGGCACCACATACCAGGCACTAAACACAAATATATTCAGGATATTAATAACCCCAAATAAAGGTGACCTCCCGAATTAAGAGAATTAGGGGGTAAGTTAGAAGGAAGAGAAAAAGATAAAAGAGAAAAAAGAAAAGAAAAGAAAAGTAGGGACCAAAAAAAGGAGTGCAAAAATGAAATTGGGAAAAAGGAGGGGGGAAAATGAAAGCTAGAAAAGAAAAGAAAAAAAAAAGAGCGAAAAGAGAGAATGAAGTGGAAGAGGGGAAGAGACTTTTTGTATGAGGAGAATACTCCTATAGAACCGCCACTAATCCCAACAAATTCCAGCAACAGCTCCCTGGAGATGGATGCAAACTAGAAACAACTAATAATATAATGATGAAAATAGAATGGAGGGCACTAATCCCAAAATAAAATAAAGAAAAAATAAAATAGTGCTTTAAAAAATGGTAAAATGGTAGCAGTAATAATACTTGTTAAAAATAAGAAAGTAGTAATTAGAAGGGTAAAATCAGGTGATGGAAAAAGAGAAAAAAAAAGAAAAAAATTGTTTTCTTAGTTAAAAGGTGGAAAAAGAAAAAAAAATTGCAGTAGTGAAGGTCCTTCGGTTCTTCTATTCTTCAGTCTGGATCACTTTTAGTCCTGCCAGGTATTCAGGAGAGTGTTGAGTTTTCCTGCGATACACTGTTCCTCTGTGTTGTAAACCACAGTCCTTATTTTAAAGCAGGCTGTATTTGTTTCCCAGACTGCCTTATTTTGTGTTTAGCAAAGAGTCAGTTTGTGGGTCAGCCTCTGGGTGGCAGTGTTCTGGGGTTGGACTCTGAGGCTATACGGCTTCTTATCGCATTTAAAACTGATTTGGAGAGGTCAACTATCCAGAGCTGGTTCCCTAATAGTTACCCGCTCGGTGTTGTTGCTGGGATTCTGAATATTCTTATTCTTAAAAGATTTTTGAAATATCTCACTGCAATGGAAAGATAAAAGATTTACCATGGGTACCTAATTCTTCGTGAATTCTTAGCCCACTGCAGCTTTCTGCTATGTAAACTGTTCTCAGACAGTGGCTTTCAACCTTCTGTGTCCACAATTTATACTAAGAAATACATAATATATCTTGACCAATAGCACACACACACATATATTAATGAAAGAAAAGATTAGCATTAAATAGTATGTAAACATACTACCTATCCTGCACATATGTATCCATTCTACTGTTTGCATTTGCTAGTTGTAACCCATTAAAGAAATTTCATGACTCACCCATGAATCAATGAGAAACAATTCGTCCTGCATGTCTCATGTTTGCATCACTTGCATTTCCTAGTCTGTTCAGGCTGCTATAACAAAATACGGCAGACTAGGTGACTTATAAACAACAGACATTTATTTCTGAGTTCTTCAGTCTGTGAAGTCCAAGATGGAGGTGTCAGCAGATTCAGTGTGTGGTGAGAGCCCACTTCTTCATAGACAATCTTCTCACTGTAACCTCTCATGGTGGAATGGGTACAAAAACTATGAGGACTGCCTATCCTATATAATAATAGACAAACATGGTAATTAACCATAGCTCCGACATGCTTCCCATTGGCTAATCAGGGCGATATGCAAAGTAACTGCCAACCAAGATGGCGGCCGGCAGCCAGGCAGCTGAAGCAAACAGGAGGCTTGCTTGCTCCAGTGATGGAGGAAGCCAAGGTTCCCCGCCTGCCACTGCCAGCTTCTGAGCTTGCACTCTAAGAAACAATGTTGCAATTATAGAAGTTAAAAAAACCCAGAAACCTGCTTTCTGCCAGCCGGGCTTCAGCCAGCAGGATCACAACAGTGTTTCAATTATAGAATCCAAACAAACCCAGATCCCTGCTTTCAGCAGCCGAGGTCTCAGAGCTGCAGCTGGGCCTCAGAGCTAAAGCCGGCTCTCAGCTCCAGTGACAGTCATAGAAGGTAAATAACTCCCAGAATAAAAAAAAAAAAAAAAGGAAAAAAGGAGAGGTTGGGAGCTTCAGTCACCTGCCAGCCTGAAAAGGACCCTCAGACCCTCACCCAGACTGGCCAGGCGCTCCAGTGGGGTCCCCCACCCTGAAACAACAAGATGGCGGCTAATTTGCACAATGAAGAGAGGCGGCAGCGGGCAAGGCTGTCCGCGGTTCTGGATCCAGATCTGTGACCTGGTGGGTGGGGGGCAGTGCTTGAGGCTGTCCGCTGTCCAGGGACCCGAATCTGTGACCCTGCTGGGCGGAGGGCAGCGCTTGAGGCTGTCCATGGTCTGGGACCTGGATCCCTGACCTGGCGGGTGGGGGCAGCACTTGAGGCTGTCCATGGTCTGGGACCCGTATCCGTGACCTGGTGGGCGGGGGGCAGCACTTGAGGCTGTCCGCGGTCCCGGGACCCAGATCTGTGACCCTTCTTGGTGGGGTGGCAGCTCGCACAGGGGCGGATTGGCCGGGGTTGGGCAGGGCAGGATGCCAGGCTTCCACCCAGTCCCAGCCACTCTGAGCAGGTGAGCAGCGTAGAGAGCCTTTGGACAGGGGAGGCAGGCCAGCGGAGGGTGGCCTCTACTCCCCACATGGTGGTGGTGACAGCTGTGAGCGCCCCAAGTGGAGCCTGCAGGCTGAGCTGAAGTAGCGCCTGCAGGCCATCAGTGCCCAGGAGTGGCTGCGCAAGATCCGCCTCCTGGCTCAGAAGGTGCAGGATTGCAGGGACAGCCAATGTGGTGGGCCAGACTGATGCCTTCTTGGCTGCACCACAGGGGTTTGTGGATCTGCAAAGCCAGAGGCCTCTGGTGTGCACATCCCTCCCTGGCGTGTGAACATCCCCCAGCACACTGTCACTCTCCCACGCCTGCAACAGTTGCAAACCAAGGCATGCACAAGTTCCCCCTGCCTCTCCACCACACTTCCATCAACCCAGCATGCCTAACACCCCCATAGGATGTGCACACATCCCCTCTGATGCGCTAACATCCTTTGGAGAGTGTCTGGGTGTTCTGGGTGCTGAGGTGGGTGCCTGTGAGATGACAGTGAGAGGGCAGAGTGGTGATGCCCTGTTCCCACGGAGGCCAGTGCAGCTACAAGATCACCTCTGGGGGGTTAATGCAGGTGCTTAGGCAGGAGCAGATGCAGACAGACACACCTGGTGGGCGCGGGCGGCCCTCGCTGAGGTGCCTTCGGTCAGAATTCAAGATTAAGAACCCAGAGGCTGAGAGGAATTCCGTCCTCTCAGTGAAACAGTGGGATAGTTGGGGTGACTGTAGAAGAGGAATGTGCACTTAGGGTGCCAGCACCCATGAGTGAAGGCTGCCCTGACTGAGCCTCGTTTGCTTGGGGCCTAGTGCACTCCTGCCAGGCAGCGGGTGACAAGATGTGCTTTTCCAAATTAATGAGAGAAAATGTTGATTCTCCTGCTGCCCACAAAGGTGGAAAGTGAAGTGGGGAGACATGTGGGGAGTGAGCGAGGTTCCCTGCCTGGGCGTTCCAAATCTGCTGTTGGTTTCTTTCACCACTGACTAGAAATATACAGGGCGTCCCCCCAAAATGTATACACACTTTGAATACCTGCTAATTCCAATGGTTTTAAGCATAAGAAAGAAACAACAATGGAGCTGTTATCTGTTAAAAGTGTGGGCTCAAACAGGTAGTTGGACATTCCCTGAGGGGTCTCAAATTGGAGAGGGTGAAGGCCAGACTGAGGGGCCCCTTTCCCCCCTCCCCCACTCCAGTGCATGAATTTCGTGCACCAGGCTACTAGTATAATATAATCACCTACCATAGACCCCACTTCTAACATTGTCACCTTTAAGTTAGTATTTAAATGTGAATTTGGGGGAACACAAACAATTCAGAACATATCAGGCATTAATGGACTTAGTTATAAACTATTTTTGATGTATGAATGCATAGCAAGAAGACTTTCAAGATGTAATAGCTCCCTTCTGGGCAGAGGGCAGTTTCATGTCTTGACCAGTAAAGATAATATCTTATGCTAGGGTAAACACTGGATAAGCTTTCTAGCAGTTCACCCTATAATATCAGGGAGTTCTCTATCTTCCTGGATTCTTAGGGCTACACAAACCTACTGTGTGTGCAACATTCACCTGCACTGCTGTGCATCTCTCCTGTGGGACTTGATGACGAGGGGAGGTGATACAAATATGAAGCTCATGCTGCCTTGTCTCTGATCCAGAAATCTTGTCCATCCAACCAACATCTATGAACTGTGGCAGGCTAAATAGCTTACAAATAGACTAAGTAAAATCTCTGACTCATCACATAACATGGATATAACCCATACTTTGAAAGACATTGCTCTAGGATTTCCCCAACTGCTGGTTGCTTATAATTCTTTCATGTAAAAATTCATATATAGATACCGTTACTAATTTCTACTAGCTGGGATAATCATGATGGTACTAATGGCAAATGAAGGTTTTGAAAAGAGAAGAACAATGGAAACAAAAAGTTTCTATCTTTATATCCCCTTTCTTCTGTCCATTTTACATTATGTCTCTATCTAGATTATTTTCAAAGTTTGGACAAACTCCTGGATTTATACTCATAGAAATTCTCGAACACATAAATTCACACATACAGTGGTACAGAGTGTAGTCTTCTTCAGGGTGGTTAAGCAAAGTGCAGTGGATGTACATCATGGAGTCTATGCTGCAGGTGGCAGCAACAGGTGGGACGTATACATGGAAACATAGATGGGATTTTTACAGATAGTGCTGACATCTGGATTCCACCCAAGGATATAGAGAGTTAAAAGAAATATTGCTTCCAACCTGAACTATATTAGCTTCAAATTCACGATTTTTTTCAAACCCATCAGGAACATATTGAACCAGGAAGCTGAAGTTGCAGAGAAACTTACTAGTCCAAAATCAAAGTGAAGGCAATGCCAAAAGAGAGAGAAGGGAAAAGTTTATCATGTGCTCACATGAGGGAGATGAAACAGACATTGATAGGAAGAGTTGAACTAGAATATTTGACAAATTTCCTAAAGCAAAATATGGGCTGATGAGACATTGTGTGTGATGGTTAATTTTATGTGTTAACTGCAATGGGCCATTGTATTCAGATACTTGGGTGAATAGCAGTCTAGATGTCTCCATGAAGGTATTTTTATACATTATTATTTAAATCAGTACACTTAAAGTAAAGCTGTTTACCCTATACAGTGTGGGTGAGCCTCATCCAATCTGTTGAAGGACTAAAGAGATTTTTTTTAGCCGAAACCGGTTTGGCTCAGTGGATAGAGCGTCGGCCTGCGGACTGAGAGGTCCCAGGTTCGATTCTGGTCAAGGGCATGTACCTGGGTTGCGGGCACATCCCCAGTAGGAGATGTGCAGGAGGCAGCTGATCGATGTTTCTAACTCTCTATCTCTCTCCCTTTCTCTCTGTAAAAAATCAATAAAAAATATATTTAAAAAAAAAAAAAGAGATTTTTTTTAAAAAGCATTTGCACTCTAGACAGACTTCAGAATAATTATATTTTTATTCCTGACTGGTGGCATGATGGTCACAAGTCAGGATATATGATTAATACACCTAATCTATTAAAGCAAAAAGTTTCCAGTAAAACCCTGGGCCTTTTATCCTAAGCATGCTTCCCATCAGAAAATGCTCTAACTTTTAGTATATGTTACATTCTGGACTAAGAATCTTCCAAATCATCAAGTTCTGGATCTTTGCAGTGTAAGAGTTTTTTCTTCAAAGTATTTCTTTCCTCTAACAATTTAAAAGGATCAAGAAGAAACCAGGTTGTAACTTCAGTACAAAGCTTTAATATTTATATTCATTATTTACAATTCTATCTTCTACTCGACAGCAGAACACAATTTATACAAACTTTTCACCACTTTATAACAAGGACGAACCCCCTTTCCATTTTTCACTAACAACTTACTTCTAAAGCGGGGTTTTTGGGCTGAAACACGCAGTGTTCCCCTGGGCAGGATGATTCCCAGGATTCTTTGTCTGTTGGAGTCAAAGAATGAATCCACAGATGGAAGATGGTATAGCAAAGGTGGAAATTTATTGAAGAACAAGTAAAGACTCCCACATGGGGAGAGGGAAAGAGTCCCACAGAATGGAATCCCAAGTAAGGAGGGGAAAAGAGTCCCACTGAATTCATTTTCCCCATGGCTTATAAAGGCTGCAGATATTTGTGTTTTGATATCCCTTCTGATTGGTCACTATTCCCTTGGACTGGTTACTATAGTAATTCCTGAGCTCAAAGGTCAAACCTCCCATGGAACATGTGAGATTCTTTCCCCTCCTTCCTTATTGCTTTCCTATTCCCTTTGGGCTTTCTTCTCCTCCTTCTGGATGAGGGGCTTCCTTCCCTTTATTTTATAAATATAGACCCTCTGCTATTTCCAGTTCCCTCATTCTATGGAAATATACCTGTTGCAGCTTTTCAGCTCCCCTATTCTATGGAAATACTAGTATACCTTCTGCTGCTCTGTAACCTTGTGTTTCTTCCATGGTCTCCTTAATTTCTAAAATGTCCTAAACCTGTCTTTTTCACCCATAAAAATTCCTGTTTCACTTCCTTATGAGTTTTCAACTTTTAATGTTCCTAGTTCTACTATAATTTTGTTTATGATATGTATTCTCTATGATGATATGATTTTACATATTATCCTCTACACTTTCTTGAGTCCTAATCAGTAATGCCTTAATGTCCATATTTTTGCCAACAACCTTCTCAAGGCAATGTGGGCTTCTTCTATTATACTTTCAAAATTCTTTCATCCTCTACCTGTTATCCAATTCCCAAGACACTTTGATATTTTTAGGTATTTGTATGAATAGCACTCTCCAGTATCAAAATTTCTATTCATTTCTGAGGTCTACTATAATAAATTACCGCAAATTGAGTGGTTTAAAACAACCCCCTCTGGAAGTCTTAAATCTGAAATCAAGGTGTTGGCAGGGTATATTCCTTTCAAAGGCTCTAGCGGAGAGTCCTTCATTACCTCTTCCAGCTTCTAATGGCTCCAGGCATTCCTTGGCTTGTGACTGCATAACTACAATCTCTGCTTGCATCTTCACCTGCCTTTCTGATACTTTTTCCTGTTTTTCTCTGGGTCTTTCGTATAATGGCTTGCCATTGCCTTTAGGGACTGCCCTGGAAATACAGGTCAATTTCATTTCTTAACCCCTAAATTAATTATCTTTGAAAAGATCCATTCTCCAAAGACCCTTTCCCCAAATAAGGTCACATTAATAAGTCCTGCAGGCTAGCTTGTAGTGATATAACTTGGAGGGTCATCATTCATTCTACTATGCCAGCTATTCTATGTGAAGGACACTTTTTCTAAGTGTCCTATTTTATCTACCCAAGCTGCATATATGTTCAACTCTTTCCCAACAAGTATTCTCTTTTATTACATACTAGAGGCCCAGCGTGCATGAAATCATGTGCAAGTACCTTGCTTCCGCTTGCTCAGCTGGCTGCCCTGCCCATTGCCACTAGTAGCTCGTGCCCCACCCTCTGCTGTTTGTAGCTCTCTGCCACTAGTAGCTTGTGCCCTGCCCCGTCCACTGTGAGAGCCACTGCTCGTTTCGTCGTGACACCATTATGGCAGGCCTTTTATGATATAGACTAGAGGCCTGTTGCACAAAGAGATTCGTGCAATAGGCCTTCCCTTGCCCTGTCTGCCGGCACTAGTTTTCCTCCGGCACCCGGAACCCAGGCCTTCGCTATGGCCGGAGCCTTCAGTCATCGCTCCACCACTTTGCGTCTACATATGCAAATTAACCGCCATCTTTGTTGGGTTAATTTGCATACTCTCCTGATTGCCTGGTGAGTGTAGTGGAGGGATGGTCAATTTGCATGTTTGTCTATTATTAGGTAAGATAAGGCCATCTGTATAACCATACTGTTGTCTTTGTCTATGAGTTTTTTGTTGTTTTCTTATTTGTTCATTTGTTGCTTTTAGTTTTATAGCTCACATATAAGTGAAATATGGTTCTGGACTTTTTTCTGTCTGATTTATTTCAATTAGCATGGTATTCTCAAGATCCATCTATGTTTTCGAAAATGTCAGTATTTCATCTTTTCTTATGGCTTAGTAGTATTCCATTGTATATGTACCACATCTTCTTTATCCAATCATCTATGGAAGGACACTTTGATTGTTTTCATGTTTTGGTTACCAATGAACTTGGGGTGCATTATATTTTTGAAAATAAATGGTTTCAATTTTTTTGAGCAGTTACCCAGAAGAGGGGTTTCTGGGTAATATGGTAATTCTATTCTTTATGTTTTGAGAAACCTCCATATTGTTTTTCATAATGGCTGTACCAGATTGCATTCCTACCATCAGTGAATGAAGGTTTGTTTTCCCCACAACTTCTCCAACACATTACTTTTCTTGTTGCTAATATAATTCTAACAGGTGTGAGATGGTGTTTCATTGTAATGAAATTTACCATCAAATGGCTAGTGAAATTGAGCATCTTTTTCTATATCTGGTGGCCATTTGTATGTCTTCTTTGGAGAAGTGTCTATTCAGCTCCTCTGTCCATTTTTTAATGGGATTTTTTATTGTATGAGTTCTTTATATATTTTGGATATTAATCCCTTGTCAGAGCTGTTGTTTGCAAATATCTTCTCCCATTTGGGTGGTGATTTTTGTTTTGTTGGTGGTTTCTTTTGCTATACAGAAGCTTTTAAGTTTAATATAGTCCCATTTATTAATTTTTGCTTGTTTCCCTTGCCTTTAGGGCCAAATTTCTAAAATCTTCTCTAAGAACAAGATCCATAAGTTTAATACCTATGTTTTCTTCTATGTAATTTATTGTTTCAAGTTTTATATTAAGGTTTTGATCTATATTGCCTTAATTTTTGTATATGGGGCAAAGGGTACTCTTGCTTTATTCTTTTGCAAGCGACTTTTTAATTTTTCCAGCACCATTTATTAAAGAACTTCCTTTTCTCCATTGTGTGTTTTGGGTCATTTGTCAAAAATTATTTGCCCATATACATGTGACTTTATCTCTAGGGTCTCAATTCTGTTTAAACGATCGGTGTTTCTGTTTTTCTGCTAATATTATGCTGTTTAGAAAATTGTCACTTTGTAGTATAATTTGAAGTCAGAGATTGTGGTACTTCCAGTTTTGTTCTTTTTCTTTTTTTATTTTATTTAATTTTATTTATTAAAGTATTACAAAGGGTATTACATATGTGTCCATTCCCCCCCACCCCCGCCCTAGACAATCCCCTAGCCTCCCCTATGCCGCAGTGTCTTATGTCCATTGGTTATGCATATATGCATGCATACAAGTCCTTTGGTTGATCTCTTACCCCCTACCTCCTGCCTCCCAACCCTCCCTGGCCTTCCCGCTGAGGTTTGACAATCTGTTTGAGGCAGCTCTGCCTCTGTATCTATTATTGTTCAAAATTTTATAATGGTCTCTATTATCCATGAATGAGTGAGATCATGTGGTATTTTTCCTTCATTGACTGGCTTATTTCACTTAGCATAATGCTCTCCAGTTCCATCCATGCTGTTGCAAACGTTAAGAGTTCCTTCCTTTTTAGAGCTGCATAGTATTCCATCGTGTAGATGTACCACAGTTTTCTAATCCATTCATCTACTGATGGGCACTTAGGCTGTTTCCAGATCTTAGCTATGGTGAATTGTGCTGCTATGAACATAGAGGTGCATATATCCTTTCTGATTGGTGTTTCTAGCTTCTTGGGATATATTCCTAGAAGTGGGATCACAGGGTCACATGGGAGTTCCATTTTCAGTTTTTTGAGGAAACTCCATACTGTCTTCCATAGTGGCTGCACCAGTCTGCATTCCCACCAGCAGTGCACAAGTGTTCCTTTTTCTCCACATCCTCTCCAGCACTTGTTGTTTGTTGATTTGTTGATGATAGCCAGTCTGACAGGTGTGAGATGGTACCTCATTGTTGTTTTGATTTGCATCTCTGGGATGATTAGTGACTTTGAGCATGTTTTCATATGTCTCTTGGGTTTCTGAATGTCCTCTTTTGAAAGGTGTCTATTTAGGTCCTTTGCCCATTTTTTGATTGGATTGTTTATCTTCCTTTTGTTAAGTTGTATGAGTTCCCTATAAATTTTGGAAATTAGGCCCTTATCAGATATGACATTGGCAAATATGTTTTCCCACACAGTGGGTTTTCTCGTTGTTTTGTTGATGGTTTCTTTTGCTGTGCAGAAGCTTTTTATTTTGATGTAGTCCCATTTGTTCATTTTCTCTTTAGTTTCAAGTGCCCTAGGAGCTGTATCAGTGAAGAAATTGCTTCGGCATATGTCTGAGATTTTGTTGCCTTTGGATTCTTCTAGAATTTTTATGGATTCCTGTCAGTACATTTAAGTCCTTTATCCATTTTGAGTTTATTTTTGTGTATGGTGTAAGTTGGTGTTCTAGTTTCATTTTCTTGCATATATCTGTCCAATTTTCCCAACACCATTTATTGAAGAGACTATCTTGGCTCCATTGTATGTTCTTGCCTCCTTTGTCAAATATTAATTGAGCATATTGGTTCGGGCCGATTTCTGGGCTCTCTATTCTATTCCATTGATCTATATGCCTGTTCTTGTGCCAGTACCAGGCAGTTTTGAGAATAGTGGCTTTGTAATACATCTTGATATCTGGTATTGAGATCCCACCTACTTTGTTCTTTGTCAGGATTGCTGCAGCTATTCGGGGTCTTCTTTTATTCCAGATGAATTTTTGGAGAGTTCGTTCTAGATCTCTGAAGTATGCCGTTGGTATTTTAATGGGAAGTGCGTTGAATTTATAGATTGCTTTGGGTAGTATGGACATTTTAATGATGTTGATTCTACCAATCCATGAACACGGTATGTTCTTCCATCTGTTTATGTCTTCCTCTATATCTTTTTCAACGTCCTGTAGTTTACTGAGTCGAGGTCTTTTACCTCTTCAGTTAAGTTAATTCCTAGGTAGCTTAATTTTTTTGGTGCGATGGTAAACGGGATTGTTTTTATAATCTCTCTTTCTGAAAGTTCACTATTTTTGTATAGAAATGCCTCAGATTTCTTGGGGTTAATTTTGTATCCTGCTACATTGCCAAATTCATGTATTAAGTCCAGTAGCTTTTTGATGGAGTCTGTAGGGTTTTGTATGTATAATATCATGTCTTCTGCAAATAAGGACAGTTTTACTTCCTCTTTTCCAATTTTGATGCCTTTTATTTCTTCTTCTTGCCTAATTGCAATGGCTAACACTTCCAGTACTATGTTGAACAGGAGTGGTGAGAGGGGGCATCCCTGTCTTGTTCCTGTTCTTAGGGGAAATGGTGTTAGTTTTTGTCCATTGAGTATGATGCTGGCTGTGGGCCTGTCATATATGGCTTTTATTATGTTGAGGTATGATCCTTCTACTCCTGCCTTACTGAGAGTTTTTATCAAAAATGGGTGTTGAATTTTGTCAAATGCTTTTTCTGCATCAATTGATATGACCATGTGTTTTTTTTTCTTTCAATTTGTTTATGTGATGTATCACGTTTATTGATTTGTGGATATTGTACCATCCTTGCATCCCTGGGATAAATCCTACTTGGTCATGGTGTATGATCTTTCTGATGTACTGCTGGATCTGATTTGCTAAGATTTTGTTGAGGATTTTGGCATCTATGTTCATGAGGGATATTGGCCTGTAATTCTCTTTCATTGTGTTGTCTTTACCTGGTTTTGGTATTATGGTGATGCTGGCTTCATAGAATGAGCTTGGAAGTGTTCCTTCCTCTTGAATTTTTTGTCGTAGTCTGAGGAGGATAGGTTTTACTTCTTCCTTGAATGTTTGGTAAAACTCCCCTGTGAAGCCGTCTGGTCCTGGGCTTTTGTTTGCTGGAAGCATTTTGATGACTGCTTCAATTTCTTCCATAGTTATTGGCCTGTTGAGATTTTTAGATTCTTTCTGATTGAGTTTTGGAATGTTGTATTTTTCTAGGAATTTGTCCATTTCCTCCAGGTTGTCTAGTTTGTTGGAGTAGAGCTGTCCATAGTATTTTTTAACAATCATTTGTATTTCTGTGGGGTCTGTTGCTATTTCACCTCTATCGTTTCTGATTTTGTTTATTTGGGTCCTCTCTCTTTGCTTCTTGGTGAGTCTGGCTAGAGGTTTGTCAATCTTGTTTATCCTTTCAAAGAACCAGCTCTTGGTTTCATTGATTTTCTGTATTGTTTTTTTGGTCTCTGTGTCATTTATTTCTGCTCTAATCTTTATTATCTCCTTCCTTCTGCTCACTCTGGGGTTTTCTTGTTGCTCTCTTTCTAATTCTTTGAGTTGTAGAGTTAGATGATTTACTACCATTTTTTCTTGTTTTTTGAGCTAGGCCTGTAGAGCTATAAACTTCCCTCTCAGGACTGCTTTCATTGTGTCCCATAGGTTTTGGATTGTTGTGTTTTCATTTTCATTAGTTTCCAGGATGTTTTTAATTTCTTCTTTGATATCATTGGTAACCCAATCAATATTTAATAGCATGCTATTCAGCTTCCAGGTGTTTGAGTATTTTGGGTTGTTTTTATTGTAGTTTATTTCTAATATTATGCCATCGTGGTCTGCGAAGATGCTTTTTATGATTTCAATCTTCTTGAATTTGGGGATACTTTGCTTGTGACCCAATATATGGTCTATTTTTGAATATGTCTTATGAGCATTTGAGTCGAATGTATATTCCCTGGCTTTGGGGTGAAGTGTTCTGAAAATGTCTATTAAGTCCATCTGATCTAGTGTGTCATTTAGGATTGCTGTATCTTTGGCGATTGTTTATCTAGAGGGCTTATCCAGTGCTGTCAGTGGTGTATTAAAGTCCCCTACTATGATTGTATTGTTGTCAATCTTTCCTTTGATATCTTCCAGGAGTTTTTTTTATGAATTGTGGTGCTCCTGCATTGGGTGAATATATGTTTACCAGGGTTTTATCTTCTTGTTGTATTGATCCCTTTAGTATTATAAAGTGGCCTTCCTTATCTCCTGTTATGGCTTTCACTTTGAGGTCTATTTTGTCCGATATAAGTATTGCTACCCCAGCTTTCTTTTCCTTTCCATTTGCCTGAAAGATATTTTTCCATCCTTTCACTTACCGTCTGTGTGAGTCCCTTCTAATGAGGTGGGTTTCTTGTAGACAGCAAATGTATGGGTCATGTTTTTTATTCATTCAGCCACTCGATGTCTTTTGTTAGGAGCATTTAGTCCATTTACGTTTAAAGTTATTATTGAAAGGTACTTGTTTGTAGCCATTTCTTTTTCTGTGTGGCTATTTTCTTTCTGAGCTTTTTATTTCTTCTTTTTATAGCAGACCCTTTAGCATTCCTTGCATTGCTGGCTTGGTGGTGATAAACTCCCTTAACCTTTTTTTGTCTGTGAAGCTTCTTATTTCCCCTTCAAGTTTGAATGATAGTCTTGCTGGATAGAGTATTCTTGGATTCAGTCCTTTGCTTTGCATCACTTTGTAAATTCCCGTCCATTCTTTTCTGGCCTGATGTGTTTCTGTTGAGAAATCATTTCATAATCTAATGGGAGATCCCTTGTATGTAACTTTCTGTCTCTCTCTTGCAGCCTGTAAGATTCTCTCTTAGTCCTGAACATTTGCCATGGTAATTATGATGTGTCTTGGTGTGGGTCTTTTCGGGTTCACCTTGTTTGGGACTCTCTGGGCTTGTGTGACTTTTTTCTTCCCCACCTCAGGGAAGTTTTTTGATATTATTTCTTCAAATAGGTTTTCTAATCCTTGTTCATCTTTCTGTTTTTCTGGTACCCCTATTATTCGTATGTTGTTTCGTTTCATGTTGTCCCAAAGCTCCCTTAGGCTCTCCTCCTGTCTTTTAATTTTTTTCTCCAATTGCAGTACATTTTGTGTGTGTTTTGCTTCCTTGTCTTCTAATTCACTAATTCGGTTCTCCACTTCTCCTAGTCTACTGTTGATACTTTCAATGGTGTTTTTTATTGCAGCTATATCACTCTTCATTTCTTCTTGGGTCTTACTTAAGTGGTTGATTTTTTCATCTGTTTCTTCTTGTTTCTTGCAGAGGTTGTCGATTTTTTCCTCCATCCGGTTTATGCACTCTAGGACCCTTATTCTGAATTCCTTTTCTGTCATGTTGCATGCCTCTGTACTACTTAGCTGCTTTTCTGGAGAGTCCTCCTTCTCTTTCCTTTGGGGGTTTCTTTGTCTACCCATGTTTGATCTCCCTGACATATCTAGACGTTGAGTCGTTCAGTGGCTGCTCCCTGGGTGGCAGTGACTCCTTGGTCTGTGGTTGCTCTTCGGGCCTTTCCGGTTGCAGCTGCTCTTCAGTTGGCAGCAGCTCCTCTGGTGGGTGCTGTTCACAGCTGTGGTGGCTCTTCTGGCTGGTGCAGGGAGGCTTCACGTACAGCTGCTGTTCCTCAGCAGAGGCTGTGGTGCTCAGGAGGCTGCTGTTGCTTGGATCTGCTGCGTTGATTTAAAGGCACAAAATACAACACACCAAGGCACCACGTACCAGGCACTAAACACAAATATATTCAGGATATTAATAACCCCAAATAAAGGTGACCACCCGAATTAAGAGAAATAGGGGATTAGGAAGAAGGAAGATAAATGAGAAAAAAGAAAAGAAATGTAGGGAACAAAAAAAGGAGTGCAAAAATGAAATTGGGAAAAAGGATGGGGGAAAATAAAAGTGAGAAAAGAAAAGAAAAAAAAGAGTGAAAAGAGAGAATGAAGTGGAAGAGGGGAAGAGACTTTTTATATGAGGAGAATACTCCTATAGATCCGCCACTAGTCCCAACAAATTCTAGCAAGAGCTCCCTGGAGATGGATGTAAACTAGAAACAACCGATAATATAACAATGAAAATAGAATGGAGAACACTAATCCCAAAATAAAATGAAGAGAAAATAAAATGGCACTTTAAAAAATGGTAAAATGGTAGCAGTAATAATACTGGTTAAAAATAAGAAGGTAGTAATTAAAAGGGTAAAAACAGGTAATGGAAAAAGAAGAAGAAAGAAAGAAAAAAAAAGAAAAAAGAAAAAAAAAGAAGAAGAAAAAGGGAAAAAACTGGTTTCTTAGTTAAAAAGTGAAAAAAGAAAAAAAAATTGCAGTAGTGAAGGTCCTTCGGTTCTTCTATTCTTCAGTCTGGCCCGCCTTTAGTCCTGCCAGGTATTCAGGACAGTGTTGAGTTTCCCTGCCATACACTGTTCCTCTGTGTTGTAAACCACAGTCCTTATTTTAAAGCAGGCTGTATTTGTTTCCCAGACTGCCTTATTTTGTGTTTAGCAAAGAGTCAGTTTGTGGCTCAGCCTCTGGGTGGCAGTGTTCTGGGGTTGGCCTCTGAGGCTATACGGCATCTCTATTGCACTTAAAAGTGATTTGGAGAGGTCAACTATCCAGAGCTGGTTCCTTAATAGTTACCTGCTCTGTGTTGTTGCTGGGGTTGAAAATCCCTCTATAGGCCAGACCCTGTTAACTCCCAGGGACTGATCAGATTATTTTAATCCTTGATCTCATTCAGGGTGGAATATGGGTGTGGCTGTGCTCCTTGCCTGTGGGCAGGGGGGAGGAGTCTCACTCTCTGGAGAGAATGGCTGCCCCAGTCCTGGGCTCAGGGGTGTCTCAGGACTCAATTCGCTGCCACCTCTCCCGGCCCCCCTTCTCTTCTCAGTCTCTCCCCAGATTCCACTTCTCCGCACCCTCTCCCTCTCTTCAGCACAGGTGAGTGCCTATATCCGAAATGTCCCATGAACAGGATTCAGTGAGAACAAACAAACAAACGCCGGCCGCGGAGACGGGGAAGGCTTGGTTCCTTTAAGCTCTTCTCTTACTGGCACTGCATGGTCTGGTCAGCTCTTCAGGCTGCTCCCTTTAGGCTCAGTCCTCCGTGATCACAGAACCCAGCTCTCAAATCCCCCGGCGGCGCCAGGAATCCCGCAGACCTCCTTTCCCCAGTCAGGGGCTGCGCCTGTCCCAAGGGACGCGATGTCTGCCACGTGGTCTCCCTCCGACCCTCTGGGCTCAGAGGTCTGGCAAACTTTCCTGCCCAAATCCCTGTGTTTTTTTTTGTTTTGTTTTGTTTTTTTGTTTTTTTTACACCTTTCCAGGGGAGTTCTGCCCTTCCCAGCTGCAAACCGTCTCAGCAGCTGAGCAATTTCCCCAATTCGGGGTGGGTGTTATTAGTTTCAGCTGCTCACTCCATTTTCTCCGGGACACGACCTGGGACACATCTGCCTATATCGCCGCCATCTTCTCTCAAGACCTATAGCCAGTAATTCTTATATGTGCCTCGTTTTTGTCCACGTCGAATGACAGGTACCATAAAAGGTAATCAGTGTCTTCCATTTCTTAAGAAGTCTCTTTCCTTGATCAGCACCGATGGAGCTCGGTCAGATTAGATCTTTTTCAGTTTTGTTCTTTTTCTCAGGATGACTTTGGCTATTCGTGGTCTTTTAAGGTTCTATAGAAATCTGATCACTTTTTGTTTAATTTCTTTTAAAAAATGCTATTCTGTTTTTGATGGGGATTTCATTAAGTCTGTATATTGCTTTGCGTAATATGGCCATTTTAAATATGTTGATTCTTCCAATCCATGAAAATGGAATATATTTCCATTTCTTTGTGTCTTTTTTAAATTCTTTTAATAATGCTTTTCAGTTTTCAGTATATAAATTTTTTGCATTCTTTAATTTTATTCCTATGTATTTTAATTTTTTTGCAATTGCAAAGTAATTGTGTATCCATTTACTTTTCTGAAATTTCATTGTTAATACATAGGAATGCAGTGGATTTTTGCACATCCTGAAACTTTACTGTATTTGTTTCTAATAGTTTTTAGATGGAGTCTTTATATTTTCTATATACAGAATCATGGAATCTGCAAAAAGTGACAATTTTACTTCTTCATTCCCAATTTGGATGCCTTTTATTTATTTCTTTTGTCTGATTGCTCTGATTAGGACTTCCAGTATTATGTTAATGAAGAGTGGTTAGAGTAAATATCCTTGTCTTATTTCCTTAGGAAAAAAGCTTTCAGTTTTTCACCATAGACTATAATGTTAGCTAAGGGTTTGACATATGTGGACTTTATTATGTGAGGTACTTTTCCTTCTACACCCATTTTATTGAGTGTTTTAATCATAAATGAATGCTGGATCTTGTCAAATGTTTTTTTCTCATCTATTGATACAATCATAATTTTTATCCTTTATTTTGTTTATGTGGTGTATTACATTGATCAATTTTTGTATGTCAAACCATTCTCGTGCCTCTGGAATGAATTTAACTTGATTGGGTGTATTATTCTCATAATGTATTTTTATTTTTATTTTTAAATTTTATTATGTATTGGTTTCAGGTGTACAGCTTAGTGGTTAGACAACCATATACTTTACATCGTGTTCCCCTAAATATTTACAGTATTCCAATTGATACCATACATCATTATCATAATATTCTTGACTATATTTTCTATGCTTTAATTCCCCTTGACTATTTTATAACTACCAATTTGTGCTTCTTAGTCTCTTTGTCTTTTTTATCCAGTCCCCCAAGCCCTTCCCCTCTGGCAACCATTAGTCTGTTCTTTTTAGCTATAAGTCTGTTTTTGCTTTGCCTGTTTATATTGTTCTTTAGAGTCCACAGAGAAGTGAAATCATATGCTATTTGACTGACTTATTTCACTGAGCATAATATCCTCTAGCTTCATCCATTCTGCTGCAAATAGTAAGATTTCATTCATTTTTATGGCTGACTAAAATTCCATTATATGATATATACCACTTTTTTATCCACTTGTCTATTGATGATTGCTTCCATATCTTGGCTGTCATAAATAACACTGCAATGAACATAGAAGTGCATATATTTTTCAAATTAGTGTTTTGGGTTTCTTCAGATAAAACCCCAGAAGTGGAATCCCTGGGTCATAAGATAGTTTTATTCTTAGTTTTTTGAGAAAACACCATGTTATTTTTCATAGTGGTTACACCAAGCTTCATTCCCACTAACAGTGTACTAGGGTTCCCTTTTCTCCATATCCTCTCCAACACTTGATGTTTGTTGATTTATTGATGATAGCCATTCTGATAGATGTGAGGTGATATCTCATTTTAGTTTTTGGTTTTGAGTAATATGAATTATTTATAAATTTTGCATATTAACTCCTTATCAAATTTATCATTGTTAAATATGTTCTTTCATTTAGTAGGTTGTTTTTTTATGGTTGACACTGTGTTAAGTTGGTGATAATAACCAATATAAGTCTTGCTCAGAGTATTCAAAAAATGTAAATGCTAAAGTCTTTTTTAGTCATGTGAGACATGCCATATGAAATTTCTTAAGAAAACTATAGAACAAGACATCTTCCAACCATTTCTTCTCGTCATCTTATAAGGCTGCAATCTTACATTCTTAGAATGTGATTACTTTGCATGGTGATCAAACCACTGTCTTCCACATAGCATTAGCAGGGGAGGGGATGAGAAAGAAACCCATGGGTATAGTGATAAGGGCAGTCTCATTCTTCTAAGAAATGTTCATTTTTCAAATAGTGTGGATTAATACTGATCTGGGAGAGCACAGCCTCACTAAATCAAAGCAAGAGAGGACATTAGTTGGGAGGGTCCATGGGAAAAAAGGAAGTAAATGTCTTAACAAATCTCAGAAAAGATAGGCACAACCTCCCTTGAAGGACTGCCTGTGCAAGGCCTATAAAAAGGCAAGGTCACTGCCATGTGTGCCAGCAACAGGGGTTACCTCCTTCACCACCACTGATTTTAAGTGTTATACACTAAACTTGATGGTAGGACTTTAGAGGAACAAGAGCTAATGCATGGAACCACAAATATAGCTCAAGCCATGTTGGCTGATCTTCTGCAGTTTAAAACCCTGAATGTGTCCTCTGTTGGATACACAAATTACTAAGTTGAGAACATCATCACCATTCTATAATTACCTAATCTTATTTTAGGTAATGTTCTTTATTTCATGACTCCTGTTGCTGCAAGATTTATTGAACCAATGATTCTCTCAAAGGTTGATACAGTTCCAAATTAATGATGATTGCAAATGCAGTGGAAGCTCAATCTCATGCAGTCCAATAAAATAAATACCAGGCTAACTAGCACAAGGTAATCCACTAGCAGGCCAGATGCATTTTTGGAAACTTGGCAGGGCCACATAGCTCTGGAACTACTTTGTAGAGTCTTTAAGCTTCTTAGGATATCTCATTGATCCAATGTATAGAGTATATGTATGGAGAGTTCTATACAATCAAAATGTAGAAGTAGAGATAAAGGCCTACATGGTCCCTCTCTGATCTTAGGGTGCCCTGCTCATAAGAACAAGACATCTTCCAACCATTTCTTCTAGTCATCTTATTAGGCTGAATATTATCCTAGTGAAAAATGAATATTATCTCTGCTCATAGTTTTGGCCAGAATGGTCCCAGTCATTATAAGAGACCTATTTTTTTTTAAGATACTACTAAATATGGGGCCTCAGAGTCACAGGACCCCAGGCACACACATTAATCACTTGTCTCTAAGGGAAGTACTGCCTATCATACACCAAAACAGTACAAGTTACAAGAGATATTTTTAAATAATTAGAAGAGATTAAGTAAATTCCAACATTTCAAATGAAAGAACTGTTGTGACCAATTCATGAGTGGCACAAGACTATTAAGTTGTCATTCTTAACGTCACATAAAATACAAGTGCATTATAAATTAATGGGAGTGTATTAGGATTCTCCAGAGAAGGAGAACCAATGTGAGATATTATATATATATATATATATATATATATATATATATATATATATATATAAAATTAAGATGCATTTAATAAAGTATATGTTATATAAATACATATATTATACATTAGTGAATATATACATTATATATATATATATATATATATATATATATATATACACATTTTTGGAACACCAGATATATATGGTATCCAAAAAAATGTATGCACAGACTTTGAATAATTATAAAGGGAGTATTTATTAAAATAAATTTTATTTTCAAAGTTGAGCTATCAGATGTTAAAGTGTATATACATTTTTGGAATATATATATATATATATATATATATATATATATATACACTGAGTGGCCAGATTATTATGACCACCTGATGTTTTTAGGCAAATTAGCTATAATTTCGCTCTGAAGTTACTAGAGGGCCAGATCATTATAAAGGTCTGAATAGCACAACATACCTAAGTATCATTGCTGATCAAGTTCATCCTATCATGTTGATGGCGTATCCCAATGGAGATGGCTTTTTCCAAAAAGACAATGAGCCATGCCACGGTGCTCGTATTGTGCAGGAGTGGTTTCTAGAACATGAGGGAGAGTTTACCTTGCTTAGGTGGCCCCCACAATCACCAGATCTCAATCCAATTGAGCATTTGTGGGATGAAGTTAAAAGAGCCATCAGGCAGCTGGTTCCACAACCATCAAATCTCACAGAACTGGACAATGCTATTCATCAGGCATGGTGTCAGATTCTTGCATCACCTTTCAGTATCTCGTGGAGTCAATGCCAAGAAGAATCGCCACAGTATTGAAGGCAAAAGGTGGCCCAATGAAGTATTGATGGGGTGGTCATAATAATCTGGCCACTCAGTGTATATATATGGAGAGTGAGAGAGACAGGCTTACTATGAGGAATTGCCATAGGTGATTATAGAGGCTGATAAGTTCTAAGATCTGTAGTCAACAAGCTGGAAACCCGTAAGTCCTGAGGGTGCAGTTCCAATCTGAAGGCAGAATATTATAACTAGAAAAATGGAACTATCATCAGATTATCTCTTGCATTTATTCAGTATAGTGGAATTGCATTAATCTCAAACTATTATTGCTCTAACTTTGATAACCTTTAAAAGAGATACCTGCTGCCTTATATTAAATTCATCTTAATGGTGAGTTTATTTTTCCAGATCAAACTAATAATATTCCTTAGATGTTTATTCTATAGCACATCAAAGATTTGAATCTGTTGTTTTTTTAATATTTAATGAAGAAAACAAATAATGTCTTCATATATTTTAACAAAGAATATAGTAATACTCTTATGACTAAAAAAGACAGAGAACCATATGGCTGTAATTTTAAACAGCCATGTCCTTGGAAATCATACCAGAATATTTTTCCTTTGCTATAGTGTATGAGATTTTGAGCTAGACAGACCTGGATTTAAATTTCAGCCTACCAACTGTGTGTTCTTAAGTAAGTGATATTACCTTTTTGAATTATTTATTATTCATTGCCTTAACTGTGTTGCATAATAAATGACCACACTACCTCAGTTGCATAAGATAATAAACATTTATTAAGCTTATGACTTTGTGGAATTTAGCTGAGTTAGGCTGGGTTTGGCATTTATTGGCAGTATTTTCTCATAAGTCTGCAGTCGACTGGTGGTTATCTCTGCAACTGTGCTGATTTTGGGTAAGCTTGCTCACATGCTTGGACATCATCTAGATGTTGGTTGACCAAGGCTTGCCTCAGATCAAATTACTATGATGACTAACATTTATGCCATTTGACTCCAATCCTCCATCAACTTAGACCCATCATGTTCTCATGGTAATCATGGAAGAGAAAAAGTGAGCAAGATTAATTTTGCAAGTGTTTTTCAAATCTCTGGTTACATTTTATAAGCCAACACCCTACTGGCATGTCATATGGTAATGCCCAGAATCAGAGTGAGAGAGCATGGGACATGAATACAGTGAAAGGGAAAACTGGAACCAGTATTTCAATAAATATACCACAGAATCCATTTTACTCACTGAAAAAGAAAAAAGAAAAATTTACTATTTTGTTGCATGACTTGAATTAAATAATGCGTATATGAACACACTACTAATTATCTTGTAAAGCAATGGCATTAACATCATATTATCTTATTAAAAAAACTAAATAAAAAAGAAAAAAAAGAAATAAAGAAAAGTTTAATCTCAGCTACCAGGAAGAATTCTGACATTATTTTTAGACTGGTAAGAATCACTTTTACCAGAGAGGGAAAAGGATTGATTTTGATAAAGCACTAGTCTTTCATATACCTTAGCTCATTTAAGATTCCAAGAAACCTTTCAGGTGGGTAATCGCCTAAAATCATACAAAAAATAAGTGGTGAGAATGGTATCTGATTCTGGAATTTGTGCATTTTCTAACATACAAAAATGACTACAAAGAGGAAATATTTTATAAGGGGAAGATAAGTTCTTTTTGGGTATTACAACTGGGATTGTGCCCACCAGGGATATAGTGACTGCCATAGAAATATTGTAGAAATTTAAGAAAAAGGACATGATTTTCCTATCCTTATTAGCCCACATATTTTTGTACATGTCATGTTCTAGTAAATATTAAACATTTATTGAGCACTTCAGGCATTATTTAAAGTGCTATGCATGGATTAATTTACTTAATCCTCACAGTATCCTTTTGAGATATATGCTATTATTATTATTTCCATTTTATAGGTAAGGCAACTACGGCACATCTAATGGGTGGCAGCATCAGATTCAAACTAGACAACCAGGCTCCACACTTAATACACTACACTGCCTTATGGAAGTGTGTTTTATTGCTGGTTTGTTAACTTTCTTAAAATAGCAAACAGAAAAATGATTTTGTAACATACAGGCCACTTTACATTTTATCATCCTTATAGTACATATTAAGTATTCAATAAAATCGCTTAAAAGAGAGCTGATTCTCTGGTATGAAGTGGAAAACATTCTATACTAATGTTATTGTGCATATGTTTTTAATTAATATTTCCTATCAGTCTTCATAAAGGCCTACTGAGGAAGCTGATATGAGAATATTTCCACAAAGCTCAAAGCTGATTTGGCTGTCATTTCATAGTTGATATAATTATTGGGAACTAATTGGTGCTAATGAGTATGGGCTTTGTACCAAAATCTCTACTCTGATAAATTTATTCATCAGATAGTCTAGTGTCCACATTAGGGATTCATACCAACTATGTGAAATACACGTGGGTGTGGATGTATACACATCCATGATCTCACCAACATTTGCTATAATTTTCCTGCAGCTGTAGCTTTATATTCTAAAGCAAAATGATGTTTCACTTATATTTTTAACTGTTGTCTTTCAGATTTAAAAGATTGTCAATGAAGGATTATAGCTTTCGGGAAAATGTATATTTTCTATGGCTCTAAAACTATCATAAAAATTACTAGTTTTGTGTGTGTGTGTGTATGTGCTCACGCGCGCACTTGTACCAATGTGTGATTTTTTTTTTTTCCTCATCTTTGACTACGTCTTGTTATTCATCTGATAAAATTGACATGAATTGTTTGGAATTGTTTTTTGTATTTTATAATATGCTTCTAGCTTTGCTTTTATTACCTGTTTTTTGAGTAGAAACAGGAGTGGATAATGATCAGCTAAGCTGAGGAAAAGAAATGGAGTTAAAAATATTCCATGCCAATTCCAGATCTGTCTGGGTCTTGATGGGTGGCTTTGGAAAAGTGAATTAACCTTACCAGCTTTTAGGTTCTTGGACACAGCATGTTTTTCCCTCTATTTGAAGTATGCCTTAGTATCTTCCATGGTTGATTGGTTCTCAAACCAACTCAATATGGCAGAACAGGGATTATTAGTCCTATGTTATTGTTGAGAAAACTGAAGTAAAAGACAGTTAAATGGCTAATTATGAGTGATAGAGTATATGAATTGGATCTACTTATTCTTGGTACCTAGAATTTTTTATTTAAATATAGGACATTAAGTCTCGACAATATTCAGTTGTGGATTCAAGTACTGCTGATTGAAGAAAGGCAAAAATAATAAAAAATATTTTTCTTGCTATCAAATTTACAAGTGGTTACTAGTAAATACATTACTGAGATTTGGTGAAGGTGTGAAGAAAGAGACACAGATATTGCTTTTGAGTTTCCAAATAAATACACTTGTTTTAGAAAACATATGATCAATATGTATCGAGCCTTTAAAATGTGTTTACATTTAATTACAGCAATATAAGTGTTTGTAATGATCTTGTATTATCCTAGTGGGATTATGATATTGTGAGTGATCTTTACAACAAATACAAACATATGTTACATAGTAATAATTTTTTAAAATACTTAAAAGTTCTCAAATTTTGGAAGGACAACAACTTTTGCTGTGGTGAAACTTCATTTGTTGTGTATTTATTATCTCTATAATAAGCTTTAAAGTTTTTTTTTTTTTAAATATATTTTATTGATTTTTTACAGAGAAGAAGGGAGAGGGATAGAAAGTCAGAAACATCGATGAGAGAGATCGATCAGCTGCCTCCTGCACACCCCCCACTGGGGATGTGCCCGCAACCAATGTACACGCCCTTGACCGGAATCGAACCTGGGACCCTTGAGTCTGCAGGCCGACGCTCTATCCACTGAGCCAAACCAGTTCGGCAAGCTTTAAAGTTTTAACTACAAAATTTTGCGCCTCATCCTTAAGAAATCTGTCATCCTCATACAGTTTGTTGCTAAAAACAGAAACAATAAATTACTCAGAACAAAACAAAGACATAAAAATGCATACCTACCCATATTGTTATATAGTGCAACTGGGGTGGTAAAATCCCTAGCGTATTAATAAAGTCAGGATTCTGTTACACAAAACAGGCACCAGTTTCTTGTCCCTTAATACCTTAGTTCATTTTTGTTTTATGTCAATGCTAAATGTTTAGCGTTAAATGTCAGTTTATAATTTGCATTTACTAGATGGCATTTTAAAAATAGGTTTTGAAACTACTATGAAGACTTTCAAATGAACATTGGAGAAAATGTTCCTAATTGCCTCCTGTGCCTATGGTCTCACTGGATCATGTAAACACAAATGCACTTATACCACAAATGTGCAATTTTCTTCAGCATTTTGTTAATTAAATCCATAAAAAGGGTTAATAAGTAAAATATAAAATAAATAATTTTTGAAGAATTGCTAATTGAACATTAGTGAGTCTCATAAACTCTTGGTGTTCAGTTCAGCTCTCCTAATTTTAGGAAGGAATGGTTATCTTATTGAATGTATAGTTTGCATGTATATGTGCATGTATATGTGTGTGTATTTACTAACCCTGTGGCAAAGAAATTTGTAAAAATGTTTGTAGTTTTATTTTGACTCATTATCTCATATTTTCTCTCTACCCTGTTTACTGCATCCCGAGCACCTTCACCCTACTATTGACCTAAACCCCCAAATTTGGCACTGTTTCTTTTCTTACCTTCTCAAATCTGATTTCAACCATAGTGACTCTTTAATATATCCCCTAAGAGAGAAAGGTGTCACTTTACTGACATAGGAAATTCATTCAAAATAATTCTGAACTGTTATTTGTTAATCTTCACCAGAGGATATTTTTCCATTGATTTTTTAAAAATTCTTTATTGTTTAAAGTATTACATATGTCTCCTTTTCCCCCATTGACCTCTACCCGGTCACTCCCACCCCTCCAGCACATACCCTTAACCCCACCCCCCTACTGTTTGTGTCCATGGGTTATGCTTATTCCATATACATACATACAAGTCCTTTAGTTGATCTCCCCCCCCCCCCGCCACTTTACCTTTGAGGTTTGATGGTCTGTTTAATGCTTCTATGTCTCTGGATCTATTTTAGTTCATCAGTTTATTTTGTTCATTATATTCCACAAGTGAGTGAGATCATGTGATATTTATCTTTCTCTGACTGGCTTATTTTGCTTAGCATAATCCATGCTGTTACAAATGGTAAGAGTTCCTTCATTTTTACAGCAGCATAATATTCCATTTTGTAGATGTACCATTGTTTTTTAATCCACTCATCTGCTGATGAGCACTTAGGCTGTTTCCAAATCTTAGCTATTGTAAATTGTGCTGCTATGAACATAGGGGTGCATATATGCTTTCTGATCAGTGTTTCTGGTTTCTTGGGATATATTCCCAGAAGTGGAATTATTGTATCAAATGGGAGTTCCATCTATTGATTTTTAGAGAGCGTAGAAGAGAGAGGGAGCGACACAGAGAGAGAGAGAAACATCAATGTGAGAGAGACACATCGATTGGTTGCCTCCACATATGCCCCAACTAGGGCTGGAGATCTGACCTTGCAACTGAGATACCTGCCCTTGACTGGAAATAAACCTGGGACCCTTCAGTCCACAGGCAATCACTCTATCCACTGAGCAAAACAAGTTAATGCTGAACCATTTTAAAATGGCATATGCAGTGTAGCTTGGTATTTCAGAGTAAGCACCTAGATTTAATGGTAAAACTTTCAATCTACAAACTTTAGGCCAGTTGTATAAAAGGTTTACAGATAGCCTTACGTTATCTAACTACTTGTACACTTTAAGGATTCAACTTGAATGTGGATGAGTTTTTTGTTTTTTTCCTATAGAAAAGACCTATATGTCAGCTATATCTGATAAACTAATGCTATCAACAATGGGGACATAAAGAACACCTGTTAGAAATTTAGTGACAGACATTACTACAAATTGATTCTTCTCATGGAAGAGAGTTCATTCATACAATGTTAATATTCTAAAGTTAATGCTACCTTAAACAAAGACCTAAGCCAGTGATGGCAAACCTTTTGAGCTCGGTGTGTCAGCATTTTGAAAAACCCTAACTTAACTCTGGTGCCGTGTCACATATAGAAATTTTTTGATATTTGCAACCATAGTAAAACAAAGACTTATATTTTTGATATTTATTTTATATATTTAAATGTCATTTAACAAAGAAAAATCAACCAAAAAAATGAGTTCATAGTGTCATAGATTTGCCATCACTGATAAACTATGAACCTTGAGGCCAAATTTCTTCTCTGTAGCAGTGGATCAATACAATTATGATTGAACCAGTAGAAGGGGAAATTCTGAAATGCTAGCTCCCACCAAAGTGCAAGGTGCTTTACCTACATTATCTTCCATAATCTCCAAAATAACCATAAAATTAAAAAATTACAATTTCTTCCAGTTTAGAAATGAGAAAAGTGGAATTATAAAAGTTTCTGAAAATTTCCCAGATACACAGTTAATAAATGCCTGAGCAAGAATATACCAATAACCTAGATCTGTCTGGATTGAGAGGCAACATATAATTTTTGTTTTGGTTTAAATATTTTTTTTTATTGATTTTAGAGAGGAAGGGAGAGGGATAAAGAGATAGAAACATCAATGATGAGAGAGAATCTTTGATCAGCTGCCTCCTGCATGCCCCCTACTGAGGAATGAGCCTACAATCCGGGTACGTGCCTTGATAGAGAATCAAACTGGGCCCTCCTCATAGGTCAACACTCAACCAACTGAGCCACAGCAGCCAGGGCAAGAGAGACAATGTGTTTGGTTTTTTTTTTTTTTTAGCTGTCTCACTTCTTGCAACTTCCTAAACATAGAGTTGGGAGACTCGGGTTATAGTAAATAATATTTGTAGAAACATTTTTATGGAAAGGTTGAAAAGAACTTTATGGGATAGTTACAAAGAGTCCTAGGAATGATATTGGCTTTTTACTCCTTGTTTTCTGATCTGTAGAATGAGAATGGTTGAATTGGCACATGATATTTATGATCCTTCCTTTCTTCAAACATTCTAAGACTTTATGATTTGAAGAATTTCCATAACTATTAGTAGAAAACTAAAATTCGTGCTAAATTTAAAAGCTAATCGCATGATTTTACTTCACTTTATTATTAAATATTGAGGTAACAGAGACTGTCACCAGTTTTAAGTACAATCCTATCTAATAATAGACAAAGATGGTAATTAACTATACTTCCCACACGCTTCCCATTGGCTAATCAGGGTGATATGCAAATTAACTGCCAAGAAAGATGGCGGCTAATTTGCATATGTAGATGCAATGCTGGGAGGCGAATGGGGAAGGATGGAAGAAGCTGCCTGCAGCTGGCTGTCGGTGATTGGAAACCCAGGCGGCACAAAAGAAATGCCGCCTTTTCCCCACCCCCCAGCGACCCTCAGCCTTGATTGCAGAAGCAGGGGCCTTTGCCCTGCCCCTCAGCCCTGATTGGAGAAGTGGAGGCCTTTGCCCTGCCCCCAGCCATGATGGAGAAGCTTGGGCCTCTGCCCAACCCCCAGCCATGATTGCAGAAGCGGGGGCCTTTGCCCTGACCCCCAGCCATGATCTGAGAACCGGGTGCCTTTGCCCCTGCCCCAGCCGTGATCAGAGAACAGGGGGCCTCTGCCCTGCCCCCCCAGCAGTATAGGAGAAGTCGTTCGGGGCAGGGAAGAGGCAGCACTGATACCTAAGTAAATCGGGAGCATCTTTAAAACTGCAAACCCCCTGAGACCGGGTCCTGGCCATCAGGTAGATTGTGAGCACCTTTCAAACTGCAAACCCCATGAGACCGGGTCCTGACCACCAAGTATATTGAGAGCATCTTTCAAACTGCACAGGTAAAACCCCCTAAACAGGGTCGTGGCCACCACCTAGATCCCAAGCACCTTTCAAACTGCAAACCCCCTGAGACCGGGTCCTGGGAGCCATGTATATCCTGAGCACCTTTCAAACTGCATGGGTAAAACCCCCTAAGACAGGGTCCTGGATGCCACATAGATCACAAGCACCTTTCAAACTGCAAGCCACATGAGACCGGGTCCTGGCCACCAAGTAGATCTCGAGCACCTTTCAAACTGCACAGGTAAACCCCCCTAAGACAGGGTCCTGGTCACCACCTAGATTGCAAGCACCTTTCAAACTGCAAACCCCCTGAGCCCGGGTCCTGGCTGCCACGTAGACCTTGAGCACCTTTCAAACTGAGTGAGTAAAACCCATGAGACTGGGTCCTGGCTTCTATGTGCTGCCACATAGATTTTGGGGGGCCAGCAGCCGCCTCTTCTCTTACTCCCCCCTCCCGTCCCCCGCCGGTGATCGGAAAAGTACCTGTATTTTTTTTTCAAAGTACTTGTATTTTTAATAATTTCTTGACAATGTAAAAGAATTTTACATTATGATCCAAGGGTGGTGGGGTGAGGAGAAGGAGCAGCAGAAAAAATCCAACAAACAAAAGGGGAAACAGAAATGCATGGTGGAAGGGATTTGAAGGGTGGGTAGGGGCATTGCCCAACTCTAAATGCAATTGGTTTGTTACTGAGTACTATTCATGGGAAGACAGCATCTTGACTCCTTCTCTATACAGCATATTGGGAGTAAATATGATGCATCCAGGTGGAAATATGATTAGGGGTTGGAAGACAGACAGGGAAAGAAGAAGTCATAGACACTGAGAGAGTTACTGGCTTGCTGGCTGCAAATACTGAATCTGCAATAGTGATAGAATAAAAAAGTGGGGGATATCTCTGGAAGATTTAAGAGATAAGGGCAACTCTTCTATGGTTTTGACTTGCCCAGCAGATTTCCACATACACACATGTATACGCCTATGTTTGCATGCACACACATATACACATAACTGACTGCCCTCCCTGGAAGCACAGAAGAAGAAGCTGCCAGAAGAAGAAGCCGCCCACCTTTGGTCCAGGCGCCAGTGCCTGCGGCTGGCTGCAGCCCAGGAGATGGACAAGCCACCCGCCTGAGGTCCCAGGCTGCAGCCACCCAGAGAAGCTGCCAGCCCTGTGGCCCAGGGCGCCAGCGCCTGTGGCCAGGGAAATAGGTTCCCTCTTCTCCTACTGCAGTCATTACTTCAATATTCCCCTTCTGAATTTCTCTCCTGTTCTGCAACCCAACTCCACTTTTCATCAGAAAGATACGGAACAGAGAGAGCAGTATTAAAAGCTTACTTTCTTAAGCCGGTAGGGTTCGTATTTAAACATATAAACGGAAAACTAGAGTCCTCCTGAAGGTCACAAAAGCTACAAAGGACAGGGACAGAGCATGACCTATTATATCCAGTAATCCATACGGGGACTGAAAACTTTGCAATGATGACAATTACTGAAGATATGAATCAACTAAAATAGTTGACAGGGACAATTCATCCATCGTTGAAAATATCTACATCAAATCTGTTTAAATAGATTTTCATCTGCATAATATAACACATTCTGACAAGACAACCACCACCACCAATGTGGTCATTGTTGTGCTTATAAATGTTTAATAACTGAGGGCCCCCCCCCACCCGAGTGCACAAATTTTTGTGCACTGGGCTACTAGTGTTATTATAAATGCAGACAATTCAATGCATTCTGTATATTCTTCTAGGAAAAAGAAATTAAGGTTGAGGACATTTAACTTAGAAACTAGAATATATATTTAAAACAATGTATAACATAATAAAACACATGAGAGAGAAATCTACTTTGTTAATTTGCAGTATAATTATGTGTGAATATGTTAACACATGAAACACATTATTCTTCAAACATATTCACACATGACACATACACAGGAAAAAGAACACAGTTAGATTTTTATATTTTCTCTACCTTTATAGACTTTTATGGGAACTAATACATTTCACATTTGATCAATAATTTCTAAAAATAATCTTGAAAACAAAATACTTTTCAAATTCTTTTTTTTAATTAAATCTTTATTGTTCAGATTATTACATTTGTTCCTCTTTTTTTCCCCCCATAACTCCCCTCCTCCCAGTTCCCGCCCCACCCTCCGCCCTCACTCCCCACCCACTGTCCTCATCCATAGGTGCACAATTTTTGTCCAGTCTCTTCCCGCATCTCCCACACCCCTTTCCCCCCCAAGAATGGTCAGTCCATTCCCTTTCTATGTCCCTGATTCTATTATAATCACCAGTTCATTCTCTTCATCAGATTATTTATTCACTTGATTCTTAGATTCACTTGTTGATAGATGCATATTTGTTGTTCATAATTTGTATCTTTACCTTTTTCTTCCTCTTCCTCTTCTTAAAGGATACCTTTCAGCATTTCATATAATCCTGGTTTGGTGGTGATGAACTCCTTTAGCTTTATCTGACCTTCAATTCTGAATGATAGCTTTGCTGGATAAAGTAATCTTGGTTGTAGGTTCTTGGCATTCATCACTTTGAATATTTCTTGCCACTCCCTTCTGGCCTGCAAAGTTTCTGTTGAGAAATCAGCTGACAGTCGTATGGGTATTCCCTTGTAGGTAACTGAGTTTCTTTCTCTTGCTGTTTTTAAGATTCTCTCTTTGTCTTTTGCTCTTGGCATTTTAATTATGATGTGTCTTGGTGTGGTCCTCTTTGAATTCCTTTTGTTTGGGGTTCTCCATGCTTCTTGGACCTGTAAGTCCATTTCTTTCACCAGGTGGGGGAAGTTTTCTGTCATTATTTCTTCAAATAGGTTTTCAATATCTTGCTCTCTCTCATCTTCTGGCACCCCTATAATTCTGATGTTGGTACGATTGAAGCTGTCCCAGAGGCTCCTTACACTATCCTCGCATTTTTGGATTCTTTTTTCATTTTGCTTTTCTGGTTGGGTGTTTTTTGCTTCCTCGCATTTCAAATCATTCACTTGATTCTTGCGCTCCTCTGGTCTGCTGTCGAGAGTCTGTATAATATTCGTTATTTCAGTCCGTGTATGCTTAATTTCTAGTTGGTTCCCCAATATAACATCGAGGGTCTCATTAGTTTTCTTGTAGATCTCATTAAGTTTATTGGCGGCTTCTAAACAGTTCTTGAGAGACCTTAAAAGTGTGGTTCTGAACTCTATATCTTCCATTGACAATTGTGTCCTGTTTCTTTGTCTCCGCATTTTGTTATGCTTACTTGGTGCACCCCCTAGTAGTCTTTGTGCGCAGTCTTATAGTTAAACCTTGATTGTTGTAGCTAATACCAGGGAGGGTTTGACCTCCAGGCCAAGTGGCTATGAGAATCAGCTATGTCTGCAGTGAGAGAACTTCTGTCCTCTAGGGAGGTGCTAATCTAGCCTTTGCCCGAGGCTATCCGGCAAATGCCTCTGTGCAGGGCTTGGGCGGGGTGGGTCGAACAGGATCAACAGGGTGGGGCGGAGAGAGCAGTTATGGCAGCTCTCAGTCCCGTCCCCAGGGGCTCTGCCTCTCTGAGTCCCAGCACCCGCTGCAAACCTCGGAGAGAAAGCTGCACTCGCTCTGAACGAAGCCAGACAGTCCCGCTTCTCCCGTTTGAGTCTGGGTCCCTAAAGACTCGCCTGTATCTGGAGCTCAGAGTCTGCGACTCCCTCCCGATTGAAAACGCCAACCGCGCCCTCCACTGCCAGCCCACTCCGCGCACTCCGCTCCTCAGAATTTGACTTCAGCACTGCGCCTCCTCTGAGTGTCCGTATGCGTTTCTCTTTCCTCCTAGTTGTAGGACTTCCACTCAGCCAGCGTTCCTGTGGTTCTGGGTGATGTCCGTTCCGTTTTTTAGTTTCACTTTTGAAGTAGTTGTTCAAGGCAGCAAACTCCGGCGTTAACCTATGCCGCCATCTTGGTTCTCTCTCAATACTTTTCAAATTCTTGATTTCCATAAGATCACCTGCAAATTTGTCATAGATTATATTGTTTTACTCATTATATATGAAGTATTTAATGGCTGGCCATAGCCTGCTCTTTTTAAAATTTGAGTTGTTAAGTTTTTTGACTTTGTAAAATAATGTTTTATTTATGACTAGAGGCCCAGTGCACAAAATTTGTCACTGGGGGTGGGTGTTTCCGTCAGCCCAGCCTGCACCCTCTCCAATCTGAGACCCCTTGGGATCAGGCTTAAACCGGCAGTCGGACATCCCTCTCACAATCTGGGACTGCTGACTCCCAACCGCTCGCCTGCCTGCCTGATTGCCCCTAACCACTTCTGCCTGCCAGCCTGATCACCCCCTAACCACTTCCCTGCTAGCCTGATCGATGCCTAATTGCTCCCCTGCTGGCCCGATTGCCCCCAACTGCCCTCCTTTGCCGGCCATCTTGTGATGACATGGAAGTGGCCATCTTGTGACCACATGGGGGCATCCATTTTGTGACAACATGGGAGTGGCCATCTTGTGTGAGGGTGTGATGGTCAATTTGTATATGACCTCTTTATTCTATATAATTAAATAAATATATTCCTTAGAAACGCATGTTAGTAGCATCCCAATTGTTTTTATTATTATTTATTCAATGTACTGGAGTACTTATTTTCAAAGACTCGGATATCTATAAAAATTTTAGTTAGATAAATGATAACTATGCTAAGGGTTAGCTAGCTAGCTTAATTGGGAAGGTTTAGGGAATAAAGAGGGTCCATGGGAGAGGAATGCATAGATGGGAACTTGAATACGCCAGGGTGCTCATCTTACTTGTACAGAAGATAGAGAAATGCCACAGGAGGAAGTGGGTCCAGGGGAAGCATCTTGGCCTGAGCAATTAAAGCAGCCCTGACCTAAGGGGTAATAAAATATCTAGAACAACTGAAAGAAAACCATAGGGAGGTCTAAAATACCTCCAAACTGGACAAATAAGATAACAAATAGAGGAGAAGCATGGATATGGGCGTTGTGAGAACTAATCATAGGGCTAAGGTCCCATGGTGGGAAAGGCACAATAAGAGAAGGGGTCTTCAGGATATATAATAAGTCAGACAAAGAAAACAGTACACACCCTTTTTAGGGGATCTCTCTGTGCCTAGGGACAGAGTCTTAGGCTTAAGAATTTAGAATTAGGGTTTTAGAGGTAGTATTTGCTTGCAATAAAGTTTCTGTACTTCTCACCTACCACCTTTGGTCCATGGATTTATTCTTCGAATCCATCTGTATAAGAACCCAGGAGAGAAATCACCCTTACATCTTTCTCAGTAAAACAACCAGAATCAGCTATAGAGATATAGATATTGCATATATGTATATATGTGCATATATGTAAATTACAAGCCCTGTAATAATTAATAATTTGATGCCAATGTGGAAGGCTTATTAAATGTCCCCATGATTAATATGCTGGAGCTTACTTTTGTGATTAAGTTTTTTAATTGAATTAAAAGTTACATAAAATAAAAGCACCATTTTAAAGTATAAAATGCTTTTTTAGTGATTTTTAGCAAATATGTTTACAATGTTGTGCATCTATCACCACTATAGCAGAATATTTTCATCGCATCCCAAATTAATGTTGTATTATTTAAGCATTCACTCCTAATTTTCCCCAGCCCTTGCACCACTCCAGACCTGGAGCACCAGTAATCTACTTTCTGCCTCTATGGCTTTGACTATTCTGGAAAACACCTTTTTAACCTATTTTTACTTAGCCTAAATTTTTAAGATTCATTCATGTCATAGCAAGTGTTAGTACGTCAGTAGCTTTTATGACTGAATAATACTCAATTCTATGGCTATATTATATTTTATTTATTTATTTGTGGATTTATGGATATTTAGATTGTTTCCACTTTTTGGCTATTGTCAAAAATGGTACTCTGAGCATTTATGTACATTATTTATCAGGAACATATGTTTTCAATTCTCTTTAGTACTACACTTAGGTGTATACCCTTAGGTGTAGAAGTGGTAGGTCATATGACATCTGTTTAACTTTTGAAGAACAGGCAAATAGTTTATCAGCTACCCTACTTTATGTTTCCACCAGCTATATATAATTTACCCACATCCACATGAACACTTGCTATTTTCTTCTTTTTTATTATATGTATCCCAGTGCATGTGAAGTGGTATCTCATTGATTTGCATATCCATAAGTGATCAAAATATTGAGTATGTATTCATATGCTTATTACCCATTTGCATATCTGTTTTGAATAAATGTCTATTTAATTCCTTTGCTTATTTTTAATCTTTAGTCTTTGTAGATAAGTTTTAAGAGATTTTTATATATTTTGGATACTAGACCATTACTAAATATATGACTTGAAAATATTTTATTCCAATTAATAGTCTTTTGGCTTTCTTGATAGTGTCTTCTGATGCACAAAAGTTTTTAATTTTTTTTATTGTTAAAAGTATTACAAATAGTAGTACATATGTCTCCTTGTTTATTCCTCATTAACCTTCCCCCAGCTTCCCTTACCCTCCAGCACATGCCCTCACCACCCCCAAGCCCCAGTGTCTTGTGTCCACTGGTTATGCTTATATGCATGCATAAAAGTCCTCCAGTTGATCTTTTACCCCCTGCCCAACACATCCCAGACTTCCCACTGTAATTTCACCATCTGTTCGATGCTTCTCTGCCTCGGTATCTATCTTTTTGTTCATCAGGTTATAATGTTCTTTATTATCCATAAATGAGTGAGATCATGTGGTATTTTTCTTTCACTGCCTGGCTTATTTCACTTAGCATAATGCTCTCCAGTTCCATCCATGCTGCTGCAAATGGTAAGAATTCCTTCATTTTATAGCAACATAGAATTCCATTGTGTAGATGTACCATGGTTTTCTAATCCACTCATCTGCTGATGGGCATTTCGGCTGTTTCCAAGTCTTAGCAATTGTAAATTGTGCAGCTATTAACATAGGGGTGCATATATCCTTTCTAATTGGTGTTTCTGTTTTCTTGGGATATATTCCTAGTAGTGGTAATATTGAGTCAAATGGCAGTTCCATTTTTAAATATTTGGGGAAATGCCATACTGCTTTCCACAATGGCTGCACCAGTCTGCATTCCCACCAGCAGTGAAGAAGGGTTCCTTTTTCTCCACATCCTCTCCAGCACTTGTCATTTATTGATTTGTTGATGATAGCCATTCTGGAAGGTGCGAGGTGGTACCTCACTGTTGTTTTGATTTGCATCTCTCAGAAGATTAGTGTTGGGTTTTGGGTGTTTTTTATTTTTTGGTCTCTCAATTTGTTTATGTGATATATCACGTTTATTGATTTGCGGATATTGTACCATCCTTGCATCCCTGGGATAAATCCTACTTGGTCATGGTGTATGATTTTCTGATGTACTGCTGGATCCGATTTGCTAAGATTTTGTTGCGGATTTTGGCATCTATGTTCATGAGGGATATTGGCCTATAATTCTCTTTCCTTGTGTTGTCTTTACCTGGTTTTGGTATTAGGGTGATGCTGGCTTCATAGAATGAGCTTAGAAGTGTTCCTTCCTCCTGAATTTTTTGAAATAGTCTGAGGAGGATAGGTTTTATTTCTTCCTTGAGTGTTTGGTAAAACTCCCCTGTGAAGCCGGCTAGCCCGGGTTTTTGTTTGCTGGAAGCTTTTTGATGACTACTTCAATTTCTTCCATAGTTATTGGCCTATTGAGATTTTTAGATTCTTCCTAATTGAGTTTTGGAATGTTGTATTTTTCTAGGAATATGTCCATTTCCTCCAGGTTGTCTATTTTGTTGAAGTAGGGTTGTTCATAGTATTTTTTAACAATCTTTTGTATTTCTGTGGGGTCTGTTGTTATTTCACTTCTATCATTTCTGATTTTATTTATTTGGGTCCTCTCCCTTTGCTTCTTGGTGAGCCTGGCTAGAGGTTCATCAATCTTGTATATCCTTTCAAAGAACCAGCTCTTGGCTTCATTGATTTTCTGTATTGTTTTTTTGGTCTCTATGTCATTTATTTCTGCTCTGATCTTTATTATCTCCTTCCTTCTGCTCACTCTGGGGTTTTCTTGTTGCTCTCTTTCTACTTCATTGAGATGTAGAATTAGATGATTTACTACCATTTTTTTTTCTTGTTTTTTGAGGTAGGCCTGTAGAGCTATAAACTTTACTCTCAGGACTGCTTTCATTGTGGCCCATAGGTTTTGGATTGTTGTGTTGTCATTTTCATTAGTTAACAAGATGTTTTTAATTTCTTCTTTGATCTCATTGGTAACCCAATCAATATTTAATAACATGCTATTCAGCTTCCCAGTGGATGAGTGTTTTGGGTTGTTTTTATTGTAGTTTATTTACAATATTATGCCATTGTGTTCTGAGAAGATGCTTGGTATGATTTCAATCTTCTTGAATTTGGGGACACTTTGTTTGTGACCCAATATGTGGTCTATTTTTTAAAATGTCCCATGTGCACTTGAGGAGAATGTGTGTTCCGTGGCTTTGGGGTGAAATGTTCTGAAGATGTCAATTAAGTCCATCTGATCTAGTGAGTCATTTAGGATTGCTGTTTTTTTTGCTGATTTTTTGTCTCAAGGATTTATCTAGTGATGTCAGTGGTGTATTAAAGTCCCCTACTATGATTGTATTGTTGTTGATCTCTCCCTTGATATCTTCCAGGAGACTTTTTATGTATTTGGGTGCTCCTCCATTGGGTGCATATATGTTTATCAGGGTTATATCCTCTTGTTGTATCGATCCCTTTAGTATTTTGAAGTGGCCTTCCTTATCTCTTGTTATGGCCTTCACTTTGAGGTCTATATTGGTTGATATAAGTATTGCCACCACAGCTTTTTTTTTTTCATTTCCATTTGCCTGAAAGATATTTTTCCATCCCTTCACTTTCCGTTTGTGTGAGTCCCTTATTCTGAGGTGGGTCTCCTGTAGACAGCAAATATATGGGTCATGTTTTTTTATCCATTCAGCCACTCGTTGTCTTTTAATTGGAACATTTAGTCCATTTACCTTTAAAGTTATTATTGAAAGGTACTTATTTGTAGCCATTTCTATTTTTTGTGCTGGTTTTTTTTCTTAGCTTTTATTTCTTTTTTTAATACTAGTTCCTTTAGCATTTCTTGCATTGCTGGCTTGGTGGTGATAAACTCCCTTAGACTTTTTTTGTCTGTGAAGCTTGTTTTTTCCCCTTCAACTTTGAATGATAGCCTTGCTGGATAGAGTATTCTTGGATTCAGACCCTTGCATTGCATCACTTTGTAAATTTCCGTCCATTCTTTTCTGGCCTGATGTTTTTCTGTTGAGAAATCATTTGATAATCTAATGGGAGATCCCTTTTGTGTAACTTTCTGTCTCTCTCTTGCAGCCTTTAAGATTCTCTCTTTGTCCTGAATATTTCCCATGGTAATTATGATGTGTCTTGATGTGGGTCATTTTGGGTTCATTTTGTTTGGGACTCTGTGCTTGTGTGACTTTTTTCTTCCCCAACTCAGGGAAGTTTTCTGACATTATTTCTTCAAATAGGTTTTGTAACCCTTGTTCCTCTTCCTGTTGTTCTGGCACCCCTATTTTTCGTATGTTGTTTCGTTTCATGTTGTCCCATAGCTCCCTTAAGCTCTCCTCCTGTCTTTTAATTTTTTTCTCCAATTTTAGTTCAGTTTGGGTGTGTTTTGCTTCCCTGTCTTCTAATTCGCTAATTTGGTCCGCCGCTTCTCCTAGTCTACTGTTGAAACTTTCAATGGTGTTTTTTATTGCAGCTATATCACTCTTCATTTCTTCTTGATGCTTACATAAGTTATTGATTTTTTTTCATCCATTTTTTCTTAATTCTTACATAAGTTGTTGATTTTTTCACCCATCCGGTTTATGCACTCTAGGACCCTTATTCTGAATTCTTTTTCTGACAGGTTGCATGCCTGTTTTACTTAACTGCTTTTCTGGTGATTCCTCCTTTTCTTTCCTTTGAGGGTTTCTTTGTCTACCCATGTTTGATCTCACCAACAGATCTAGATGCTGAGTCATTCAGGGGCTGCTCCTTGGGTGGCAGTGGCTCTTTGGGCTGCGTTTGCTCCTTGGGCGGTTGTGGTAGCAGCTGCTCCTCAGTTGGCAGCAGTTCCTCTGGTGCATGCTGTTCACAGCAGTGGTGGCTCCTCTGGCTGGTGGGAGGAGGCTTCTCACACAGCTGCTGTTCCTCAGACAGAAGGTGTGCTGATCACGAGGCTGCTGTTCCTTGGATGGGGGCTGGCTGCAAGCTGCTGTTGTTCCTCTGATGTGGTGGGCTGCTTGTGGGGCTACTGCTCCTTGGACATGGGCAGGTTGATTGCAAGGCTGCTGTTCCTCAGATGGAGGTGGGCTCCTAACGCAGCTGCTGCTCTTCAGACGGGAGTGAGCTGCACGCGTGGCTGCTCCTCCTGGGATGGGGACAGGCCACTCACATGGCTGCTGCTCCTCGGACAGGTGCAGGCTGTGTGTGGCTCTGCTCCTCCAACTGGTATGTCCTGTGCAGGGCTGCCACTCCTTGTCCCTGTGCGGTCTGCTCATGTGGCTGCTGCTCCTCGGACTGGACCGGGGTGGGCTGTTGCTGCTCCTCGAATGGGGACTGGCTGTTCGCTGAACTGCTGCTCCTCAGATTGGGGGCGATCTGCTCACACAGCTGCTCCTCCTCTGATTGGGCAGGCTGCTTGTGTGGCAGCTGTTGCTTGGACGAGGGGAAGATGCTTGCGCAGCTGCTGCTCCTTGGACAGGGGCAGGCCACATGAGGCTGCTGCTCTTAGGCCTGGGGCAGCTTGCTCGCAGGGCTGATGCTCCTTGGACAGTAGCGGGCTGCTAACGTGTCTGCTGCTCATGTGGTTGCAGTGCCCTGGTCTAAAGCGTTGGGCTGGTCAGAGGGGAGCGTGCTTCAGAACTCACAGGAACCTGCGCCCGGGGTGGCAGGAGACTCAGTGACCATGAGACCACAACTGAGGTAGCAGGTCCCTGGCAGGGGTGGCTATAGAGTCCCAGGTATTACCTGAGGGCACCCTGGGTGGAGTTGAGGCTGGGTTCTCAGTTACATCAGCTCTCCCCTTCGAAAAGGCGAGGCCTCTGAAGAAGATCTGGCCTCCTGGTCCTGTTTGCAATGGTAGCAGAGGCTGCGTAGTTAGGCTAGCCCGGTTAGCCTGCCCCCGAAGGTTCTGCAGGGTCTAACTGTGCCTCATTCACACACACACACACACACACACACACACACACACACACACACACACATAACCACACACTGCTCTTTTGCACCCTCACTGCCACCTTCTTCCTGCCTCTGTAGCTGGGTCTAGGGGTGTAATTGACACGTTCGTTAATGAAGTTTCTCTCCAGGTGTCTGGTTATGTGGCTTGCTCTCTAGCACTTTAGCCAGACAGGATAAAATTCACCTTAACAGGACATGACCCAAAGGGAACAAAGTATGAATGTACTCACGACACCAATAACCCCAATATAAGTGACCACCTGAGAAAAGAGAATTAGGGAAGAGACAAGAGAGCACAAATGATATCTAAGAGAGAAAAAAAAAAGAAATTAGAGAAAAGAAAAAGGAGAATATATATATATATATATATATATATATATATATATATAGAGAGAGAGAGAGAGAGAGAGAGAGAGAGAGAGAGAGAAAACACCACAGAACCAATAGATAAACCAAACAAATACAAACACCAAACACCCAGTAAAGAGGGTGGGGACAGAATCTGTAGAGGCTGAGCTGATATACAGGAAATAAGTTTAAGAATTGGATAAATATGGGGAAGACCTCAATTCAGTATAGAGGAAGTAGAAAAGGGATACGTGGTTAAGAAGAGAAAGAAGTGGAACAAAATAATATATTTACAAAAAAATGATTTATAAAAATAGAAAATAGCAAGTAAAAATAAAATAAAATTGAATGATGAAAAAATAATGTGAAAAGAAGTAAAAGATAAAGCATCAAACAGAAGAAGGAAAACAAAAAAAAGCAAAAAAAAAGAGCAACAAACAACAAAAAAAGGAAAACAATGAAAAAAGCAAAAAAAAAAAAGAGCTAACAAAATAATAATAAAAAATAAAAATGAAAAATTGAAATGTCATTTCTTTGGCTGGCTTAATATCCCAGTTTTCTGGAATATCTTTGATTTTTTTTTCTTCTGTTGCTGGGACTGAAGGCCTCTCTATAGGCCAGACCCTGTTAACTCCCAGGGACTAATCAGATTTTGTAAATCCTTTGTACCATTCAGGGTGGAATCTGGGTGTGGCTGTATTCCTTGCCTGGAGCCTGGAGGGAGGGGTTAATATCTTCAGGAGAAAATAGCTGCCCAGGTCCTGGGCTCAGGCTTGACTCAGCACTCAACTTGCTGCCACCTCTCCTGGACCCCCTTCTCTCCTCAGCCTCTCCCCAGATTCCACTCTTCTGCACATTCTCCTGCTCCTCAGCACAGGTGAGTGTATCCAAAATGTCCTATGAACAGGGTTCAGTGAAAAACAAACAAACAAATGCCTGCTGCAGAAACGGGGAAGACTGAGTCTCTGTGAGCTCCTCTCTTACTGGCACTGCATGGTCTGGTCAGCGCTTCAGGCTGCCCTCTCTGGGCTCAGTCTTCCGTAATTATGGAACCCAGATCTCAAATCCCCCAGCACCAACAGTCTTGTGGATCTCCTTTCCCCAGACAGAGGCTGCTCATTCTATTTGCTCCTAGACAAGCCTTGGGACGTGTCTGCCTATTCTGCCACCATCACCTTTTGTCTATAGGTTTGTCACGTAAAGCTTTTATTATTTTGTGTTATGATCCCTCTATTTCCACTTTGGAGAGAGTTTTTAATCAAAAAAGGGTGACAGATTTTGTCAAATGTTGAAATGATCATGTGGTGTTTGTCTTTCAATTTGTTTATGTGATATATCTTATTTATTGATTTGCAGGTATTGTACCAGCCTTGCATTCCTGGAATAAATCCTATTTGGTCATGATATATGATCTATTTAATGTATTGCTGGATGCTATTTTCTAATATTTTGTTGAGGATTTTAGCATCTATGTTCTTCAGGGATATTGGCCTGTAATTCTTTTTCTTTGTAGTATCTTTATCTGGCTCTAGGTTTGTGGTAATGCTGGCTTCATAGAAAGAGCTTGGTAGTGTGCCTTCCTCTTGAATTTTTAGGAATAGTCTGAGGAAGGCAGTATCAGTTCTTCTTTGAATGTTTCGTAAAATTCCCCTATTATGTCATCCAGACCAAAGGTTTTGTTTGCTGGAAGTTATTATATCACTGCTTCAATTTCATTGATAGTTATCAGCCTATGCAGGTTTCCTAATTCTTCCTGATTGAGTTTTAGAAAATAGTATTTTTCTAGGAATATGTCTATTTTATCTAGGTTGTACAGTTTGTTGTGTTCATAGTATATTTTTTTTACAATCCTTTGTATTTCTGTGGGGTCTGTTACATACATCTTTCATTTCTGACTTTGTTTATTTGGGTCCTCTCCTTTTGCTTCTTGGTGAGCCTGGCTAGAGGTTCATCAATCTCGTTTGTCCTTTCAAAGAACCAGCTCTTGGTTCTATTGATCTTTTATATTGTGGGGTTTTTTTGTTTGGTTTGGTTGGGTTTTTTTGTTTGTTTTGGTCTCTATGTCATTTATTTCCACTCTGATCTTTATTATTTCCCTCCTTCTACTTACTCTGGGCTTTTCTTGTTGCTCTCTTTCTAGTTCTTTAAGTTGTAGGGTTAGATAACTTATTACCAGTTTTCCTTGTTTTTTGAAGTAGGCCTGCAGTGCAATGAACTTCCCAAGGATGCTTTTTTCTGTATTCGCCTTGATCCAGACTCACAATATGTCTTTGCATTTGAGGATCCCTCTGACTAGTCCACCCAGATAACTTGAACTTTTCTACTCCAGGGGTTTAGATAAAACCCTCATCTGTTTGGTCAAGCATTAACACAAGATTTAAATCATTTTCTTTAGCCTCAGCCTAAGGTTCTACAGTATGTCGATATCTGGGTATAAGGTCTTGAGTACCAAGGTCCAGCTCTACAAGACCTCCATAAAATATTTAGGGCTAAACTTGACCAAAGGCACCAGGGCATTAGGGGAGGACAGGATCAGATCCATTTCTTCCTTCCATCTCCTTGTAACACTCAAACAAGAAAGAGGGTTTCTGTGGATAACAGGATTCCTTAGACTTTGGATCCCAGGATATGGGGAAATAGCCAGACCTTTATACCAACTAATTAAAGAGACTCAAAAGAATGAAGGCTGAAATTTTTGAATGGGAGCCTGAGTCCAAGCTAGCATTTAACCAGCTTAAAGAGGCAATACTCCAAGCCCCAGACTTGAGTCTCCCCACAGGGCAAGAATTCAATCTGTATGCAACTGAAAGGAGAGGGATTGCCTTAGGAGTACAGACAGAAGCCCGAGGCCCTGCTCAATTGCCAGTGGGATATCTGAGTAAGGAACTGGACATCATGGTCAAAGGTTGGCCTGCCTGTTTGTGGTTGATGTTTGTGGCTTTGCTGGTTTCAGAGATCACAAAGTTAACGTTAAGAAAGGACCTGATGATACTTACTCCCCATAATATGGCTTTACTATCCTCCAAAGGAAGCTTATGCTTTCAGATAGCTGTCTTCTCAAATATCAGACACTAATATTAAAGGGACCAACAGTCCAAAAAAAGTACCCCTCATTAAACCAAACCACCTTACTCCCAGAAGAAAAATAACAGAGTATAACTGTAAACAGATAATACTCCAAACCTATGCTACTAGAGAAGACAAAGGAGACTCCTTTAGAATGTCCTGATATAGCCCAGCTGGTGGCTCTGTGGTTGAGGCTGGAACTATGAATTAGGAGGTCACAGTTCAATTCCCAGTCAGGTCACATGCCTGGGTTGTGGGCTCGATCCCCAGTTGGGGGCATGCAGGAAGCAGACAATCAATGATTCTCTCTCATCATTGATGTTTCTATCTCTCTCTCCCTTCCTCTCTGAAATCAATAAAAATATATTAAAAAGAAAATAAAATCCTGATCTAACACTGTTCATGTGCAGAAGCTCCTTCATGGAACATGGGATGTGCAAGGCTGGATATGCTGTGGTCACCCTCACCACCACTCTGAAAAGTACTTCCCTTTCTTTCACCACTAGCTGATTGGCCTTACGAGAGCATTCGAGCTTGGTAAGGGTAAGAGAGTAAATGTATACAATAACTCTAAATATGCTTTCTTAGTCCTCCATGTCCATGCAGCCACCTAGAAGGAAAGACATTTCTTGACAGCAAATGGATCCCTTATTAGATATCACAAGAGATTGATTGTTCCCTGCCCTCAGGATACCTCCCCTCAGAGGTAGCTATTATACATTGCAAAGGTCACTAAAGAGGAACAGATGAGGTCATGGAAGGAAATAGGCTAGCTGATCTGGCTGCCAAGGCAGCAGCCAGAGCAGGACTCTAAATCCTTGCATTCCTTAGCTAATGTAGTCTTGGATAATCATTTAGCCCTTGATTACCTCTTGGCAGAACAAGGAGGAGCCTATGCAGTTATAAACAAAACCTGCTGCACTTATATCAATAACTCCGGCCTTGCGGAGACAACTATAAAGAAAATTTACAAACAAGCAGAATGGCTACATAAGTACAACCAATGGGGCCAGGACATTGGGCAGTCTCTCTTCCTGGCTGGCTAGCATATCCTTTCCAGGTCCTCTGGTTTCTGTAGTACTCCTAATTTTTGGACCCTGCATTTCTAACTGCTTGGCTAAATTTGTGCTTTCTCTCCTAGAATCTTTCAAATTATAGATGGTTATGAAAATGGAACCCTGAATGGATAACCCAATTTTCCACAGCCCTCTAGAGCATCCTCTCTTGATGGAACCCTGACTTCTGGGCTTCTGACAACATCCCTACTCAGCAGGAAGCAAACAGTGCAGTCATTGTCCTAATTCCCTAACAGCAGTTAGGGTTAATTCATCAGAAGGGGGACATGAGGAATTAGATGGAATCAGGCAGTTTAGGGGTAAGGGCCTCAGGGAGGGAAGATGGTAGATAAGGAGGGAATGAACAGATGGTCAGGATGTGAGCAAGATAGGTGGAATTTACACCAACCATAGAGCTGCCCTTCCCCCTGTGCCCAAGAGCAGGAACTGAAAGCAGGGAGATGAGGGCAAAAGGAGAAAGGCTGGTGTTTTTTTTGAAAGAGCAAATAGAGGGCAAGAGTAGGAAAATATATAAACCCCTAGACTAGTGAGCTTCTGCAACAACTCTTTTTGGGACCCCTCTCAGGTGTGAGAGCTTTGTTACTTTCACTGTAATAAATTTTGCTTCTTGCCGAAACCGGTTTGGCTCAGTGGATAGAGCGTCGGCCTGCGGACTGAAAGGTCCCAGGTTCGATTCCGGTCAAGGGCATGTACCTGGGTTGAGGGCATATCCCCAGTAGGAGATGTGCAGGAGGCAGCTGATCGATGTTTCTCTCTCATCGATGTTTCTAACTCTCTATCTCTCTCCCTTCCTCTCTGTAAAAAATCAATAAAATATATTTAAAAAAAAATAATTGCTTCCTTCTTGCTTAACCCTCCCCCCCCCCCCCGTCAGTGAATTAATTCATGGAATTCTTGAGATAATGCACACAACAGCTCATATTGGAGTCTCAAAATTAAAACTTTTTAAACTAAAAAGCAGTTTATGGTGGGTAGTCATGTCCTAGGCTGATATCTTCCCTGAAAAAGGTCAATCTTTACTTTAATTGAGCCTGTCTATTGTCTTTTTGCATCTAAGATAACATATCTTTGGAATGTCAAAGTAATTTCCCTTTTTTCAGACCCATCAAAGTGCAGGCACCACTCTGCAGAGACCAGAAATAAACTCATTGTTACTGAGTTAACTGTTGACTGTTACCTAGCCTTAACCCACCTAAGTAAAAGAAGTATGTGTTTATCATTTTACGTTTTATCCAATCCCAGAGGTTTCCCCACTTTGCTTTCTCCCGCCTCCCTAATCTATCACCTATGGATTCCATGTAACCCAGTCACATCTCTTTTGATTGTAATGTATAAAACAAGGTGCAAAACTGCCATTCTCCAGAGCATTATCTTATTCCATTGAGATTCTGCTTCCTGGCACTTGACCTTTGTCCACAGTTTGGCTCAAATAAATTCACAAAAATTCTTCACAGGTTTGAATGTCTCTTATGTTAACACAATCTTTTCATTTGGGCTATGTGTGTTTGATGGTCACACCTTCAACACTTAGCCAGGCAGTGTGTAACTTCCACATACAGCTTGTGTAGACCAAGCAGATCAGTCAGAGGAGAGAACTGTGGCTTTGTCTGGTCCTTCCTGAGCTGTGCAAAATTCTGGACAAGTCTGTGGCCTTCTAGATTCCTAGAAATAGGTCTGAGCTTTTTAAATTCTTATTGCCCAAGGCATCTCATATTAAGCCTTTTCTTCCAAGTGTTTTTAATTTTTTATTTATTTTTTATTTTTTCAATCTTTAATTTCTTTATTGATTAAGGTATTACATATGTGACCTCATTCTCCCCGTAACCACCCCCCACTCATGCCCTTGCCCCCCTATTGTCTGTGTCCATTGGTTGGGCTTATAAGCATGCATACAAGTCCTTTGGTTGATCTCTCACCCTTACCCCCACTCTCCCCTACTTTCCCTCTGAGGTTTGACAGTTTTATCGCTGCTTCTCTGTCTCTGGATCTATCCCTTTTCATCAGCCTATGTTGTTCACTATATTCCACAAATGAGTGAGATCATGTGGTATTTATCTTTCTCTGACTGGCTTATTTCACTTATCATAATGCTCTCCAGTTCCATCCATGCTGTTGCAAATGGAAAGAACTCCTTTTTTATGGCAGCGTAGTATTCCATTGTGTAGATGTACCACAGTTTTCTAATCCACTCATCTACTGATGGGCACTTAGGCTGTTTCCAAATCTTAGCTATGGTGAATTGTGTTGCTATCAACATAGGGATGCATATATCCTTTCTGACTGGTGTTTCTAGCTTCTTGGGATATATTCCTAGAAGTGGGATCACTGGGTCAAATGGGAGTTCCATTTTTAGTTTTTTGAGGAAACTCCATACTGTTCTCCACAGTGGCTGTACCAATTTGCATTCCCACCAGCAGTACAAAAGGGTTCCTTTTTCTCTACATCCTCTCCAACACTTATTGTTTGTTGATTTGTTGATGATAGACATTCTGACAGGTGTGAGATGATACAGCATTGTTGTTTTGATTTGCATCTCTCAGATGATTAGTGACTTTGAGCATGTTTTCATATGTCTCTTGGGTTTCTGAATGTCCTCTTTTGAAAGGTGTCTATTTAGGTCCTTTGCCCATTTTTTGATTGGATTGTTTATCTTCCTTTTGTTAAGTTGTATGAGTTCCCTGTAAATGCTGGAGATTAAACCCTTATCGGTGATAACATTAGCAAATATGTTCTCCCATGCACTGGGTTTTCATGTTGTTTTGTTGATGGTTTCCTTTGCTGTGCAAAAGCTTTTTATTTTGATGTATTCCAATTTGTTTATTTTCTCTTTAGTTTCCACTGCCCTAGCAGCAGTATCAGTGAAGAAATTCCTTCGGCATACTCTGCGATTTCACTGCCTGTGGATTCTTCTAGTATTTTTATGGTTTCCTGTCTTACTTTTAAGTCCTTGATCCATTTTGAGTTTACTTTTGTGTATGGTGTAAGTTGGTGGTCTAGTTTCATCTTTTTGCATGTATATGTCCAATTTTCCCAACACCATTTATTGAAGAGACTGTCTTGACTCCACCTTCCAAGTGTTTTGGTTAGTCTATTGTTTTCCCCAACGGTTGTTGATTGGCTCAGGCAGCAGTGATTAATACATTTGAATGTAAATGTTTTCAGGATATGACCTCCCAAGTGGCCACTCTATCACCGAGAGACTCTGAATTAGGCAGTACTCTTACAGAGATTCACCAGTTTTTTCTTGATTAAGCATTTTCCAGCTCATTGCAAGCTGTTGATTATTTTCCAGAGACTGAAAAGATTTGATTCTGGCAGGTGTTTTTTTGTGTTTTTTTTGCCAAGTTTTTATGACCTTATGAAAGAGTTTTTAAATTCCTTACTCCACCATTTTCACTGACATCATTTCTGATGAAGCTTTGTAGTGCCTCCCCATTTTTTTCTTAGCTTCTTAAATTTCTTCTCCAAATTCATCTATAATATCTAAGTTATTAACCTGACTTATTTGCCCTTAGCAAGAAACAAGCCTGAAAAGACTTAGTCACCTACTATAATTTTCCCTTTTCATAGAGGCAAAATTCAAGAGTGACCTGTGAGAAAGATACAGGAACAGAGTATTTTGGAGGGAGTCTTGAATTTCACAATATAGTCATCTGTTCGCTGTGCTTTTAAAGAAATTGTAAGGGAATTAATACTTTTAGAATATTTTCTGTATACAAAGAACTTTACTTATGAGATATTTCACAAAATCTCGAGGTTACTATTATTATTCAAACAGTAATTACATTTTTTCTATTCCTTTTAACAAATTACCAAAAACTTATGTGAAGTATAGTAACCTCCATCTTGGGTAAAAACTGCTGTTTAAAATTTTAACCCTGCTATTCTGGCTTCTGTAAACATTTGCTTGCTTAAATAATAGGGAAAATAAGACTACTCCCCACTCCAGAGAGGCCATAAAATATGCCCCAGACAGAGTTGTCAGTGCTGGCCTAGGCCAGTCCTTGAGATACGGTCTCAAGGCCCTGTCCCAGCAAACAGGACTTTTTCTCAGAAGGTCTGGAAGTCTCATTCCAAATTTGGAAAACAAAGAGCTGAAAAACATATAAATTGAAAAAACTTCCACCATATTGGGCCCCAGAATTTGAGAAGCAAGAGTTCCTCTGGACCCACTAGCACTAGTGAAAATGAACAGGACTCCAAATAAATTTGGCTTATTGATTAAGGCATCTTCTGATTTACAATATAACATTTAGAGGCTCGTCCAGGATAGTGATTACCAGCACTCTGTCTCAGGAAGGCTGACAGCCTCCCCCGGCCTGGCTGCCAGTCCCCAGGAAGGTCCCCAGGTGAAGCGCCCCCTGAAAAGCTTCCAGGGGCCCCGAAGACACTCCTTAATGATTCTGGCAGCCAAAGGAGGGCACCTGACATGACTTTACATTCTATCGGAGTCAAAAAAAAAAGCAACAACAATAAACCTCTGAGAGGTGAGTAAATCTGATTAAGTGAATTCAAGTTCATTTTCCTGTTTGTTTGTGTGACTGGTCATTTTGCTACCGTGAAGAAGGACTGGATGCAGTCTTAACTTCTCCGCACCGAGACGTCAGTTGAGAATCCTGTTCTTGGGACATGGGTTCAGGGTGGGCCCCCACGTCTGTTTCTGTTAGGCCTTCAAGTCTGTTTTTGTTAGGGCAGTTGGGCAGGAGTCTAACTAACTGTTTAACTTCTGAGCATATGTCTGCTGCAGTGCAAGCCTGCCTTTGTGGGCAGGGGAGGCGGCTTGGACTGACTGGTATGTAAATGTCCTGTGCTTTTGTGTGCTTTTGTTATCTGTGAGAGATGGCTGGCTAAAAACATAAGAATGTTTGTTAATGTCTTTGTCTCTGTTTAATTTGTTTAGGGCAAGCCAGCCCTGCTTTGGTGGGAGATTTTGCTGTGTTGAACTAAATTTTAAAATTCCAAGGTTAATTTAAAGGTATATTTTCTTACCCAAGGAAATTTTTAAAAGCCAGATAAGTTTCAAACTACTTGTAAGGAAAAGCAAGAAAAAAAGTGTAAAGTCATAAAAATGTCAAAGAGAAGTTTAAGACAAAGGGCTAATTTATTGCTAGCCGGTTAGTCTTATCTCTTCCTTCCAGGAGAGGGGAGAGGGGAAAAGATGAAAAAACTAAGAAAAAAAACAAAAACTAAGGGAAATAAAAGGGGGCTGAGTCCTGCTGCCTGGAGAAGAAGGCTGGGTGAGGTGCATGCCTGTAGTCCCAGCTACTCCGGAGGCTGAGGCTGGAGGATCTCTCCAGCCCAGGAGTTCTGGGCTGTAGTCCACTATGCGGATCAGGTGCCCACACTAAACTCAGCATCAATATGGTGATTTCCTGGGAGCAGGGGACCACCAGATTGCCTAAGGGAGAGTAATGTGGGGGTCGGCTATGGCTGTCTGTTAAAGGGGAGCCTTTGTTTAAGGCTTGCTGCTGGTTCAGGGGACCCTAAGTTCCAGATCCTAAAGGGTTAAAGAAAATAAAGCAGGGCAGTAGGAGGAGTTAAAAACAGACCAGACTCTTGTCAGCAAAGTGGTTTGCAACCAGCAAAGAATCAATAAAAACCTATCTCTCCCTACTCTCTTTGAAGATGCCCCCCTTGGTCTCAGCCCACCTGCAGAAGTACAGAAAAGCTGTTAAAAGAAGCTCAGAATATCTATGTATATAAAATAAGAAAGGCAAAAAACTGAAACATTAACTGCCAAACAGGTTTTAATTTACCTGCTCTTAGTTTTATTACAGGAGGAAGGTCTCTTTTACTTTATTAAAGGCTTATTTTCTTGAAAGTAAAAGTACATTTAAAGCGTGTTCATAAATGTTAATCTAAGAAATGCTGGCTGCTTACTTTTGGTAATTATTAAAAATTAAGGTTTCTAAGAGTACAGAATTCTAATACATTTTAAAGGAATAAAAGAAAGAAAAGGTCTACAGGTTGCTAATAGTATGACAGAAAGGAAAGAATATTAAAGTAGAGATACTTAATAGAAGGACAGGCATAGTTATGCATTTTTGAAGGACATAGAAGGTTTTAAGGCTAATTTGAAAGTGTGAAATTTATGAAGGTTATGTATGTGATAAAAAGAAAAAGAGAAATGTTAAAAGTAAATTGATTAAATAATACAGGCCAGTGACCTGACACCCAAGTTGCTGCCCAGTGAGTTACTTAAGCATTTGGCTTGCTGGTTAAAAAGGAGACAACGGGCCCTGGTATCTCTAAAAGTGACCGCGGATGAAGCTGGTAAAGTTTCCCATTTGTAAATGTGCTGAAAGGGTTCAGGACTACAAGAACAACTGCCAGTACCTATTGGTGCTGGGAGAGGAGGGGCTGATGTCCCCTTCCAGTGCCTTGAATTCTCTCAGAGAAGCTAAAATATTTAACCCCTTTGACCAGTGGTTCTCAACCTTCCTAATGCCATGACCCTTTAATAATATGGTTGGTGGTGACCCCCAACCATAAAATTATTTTTGTTGCTACTTCATAACTGTAATTTTGCTACTGTTATGAATCGTAATGTAAATATCTGATATGCAGGATGTATTTTCATTGTTACAAATTGAACATAATTAAAACATAGTGATTAATCACAAAAACAATATGTAATTATATATGTGTTTTCCGATGGTCTTAGGCAACCCCTGTGAAAGGGTCGTTCGACCCCCAAAGGGTCGCGACCCACAGGTTGGCGACCCACAGGTTGAGAACTGCTGCCTTACACTAAGGGTGGGCCAAGACACCCAGGTAGGGGCTGGAGGACACATGCCCTGTTCTTACTTACAGAGAAGCCTGTGGGAAAGGTCAAGGTCCCTGCCAGGAAAGAGGAAGGCAAGGGCCTGATGCCCAAGCCCTCACCTGAGCACTTTGCTATGCGCAAACTTGTCTCTCCCTACAGCCCTGGCTGTGTTTGGCTAGCCACTAAGAACCAAGCAGTGATGAAAGACAGGGATGCCGAAACCAGTTTGGCTCAGTGGATAGAGCGTCGGACTGCGGACTGAAGGGTCCCGGGTTCAATTCAGGTCAAGGGCATGTACCTGGGTTGCGGGCACATCCCCAGTAGAAGATGTGCAGGAGGCAGCTGATCGATGTTTCTCTCTCATCGATGTTTCTAACTCTCTATCTCTCTCCCTTCTTCTCTGTAAAAAATCAATAAAATATATATATAAAAAAAAGAAAGACAGGGATGAAAGGCCCTGTAACTGATAAACAGGGTTAACAGGAGAGGGTAAAGGAAAGGCACTTTCCATAGACCGGAAAGCCTTCAGGATTTTCAGAGGCTCCTAGAGAGGAAGAGTCTGACTGAGGTACTAGCAGAGACCCCATTGGGTTAGGAGGACCAGAGGCTGCATATTGAACTTATAGACTGCAGCTTGCTAAGCAGAGGTCCAAGCCCAGTTGTATAGGGGTGAAGCTGCCTGTGTACAGCAAAACAACTTTTTCCCATGGCAGAATACGTTTTAGGGAACTTGGACAGACTGTGTTTATGGCTAGAAAGAAGAACCAACCACCACGCACAGTCCTGACAGTGGCCTGCAGAAAACTATATAATAGGCTTAGATAATTCCTGCGTCTTCATGGACATAACTCCAGAAAGACAAGGAGAATTTTGCTTTGTGTAGGAAGGTAAAAAAATAGACTTTAGTCACCTCCCTGAGATGTTTGTATAGTCCTACCATGTTCCATGTTTGGTAGCAGAAAATTTGGCTGCCTGAAGTAGCCACAGTGCCCATATTGTACCTCATTATGTTAATATGTTAATTACCTTTAATTTTCTTACAGATTTGAATGCAGTTGCCAAAAGTGCAGGTGCCCAAATGGGCAAAGAAAAATACCCACCAGGTTTTGGTCTCTATGGAGAGACAGTTGTCAGCCTGTATACTGCCTTGCAGGCCTGAGTGACCATGCCCATGTCAGGGGTGGCACAAACCTCAACGCTAGGAAAATGGGGGAGGCCTGTATGGAACAGAGGGGAACGCTAAGTACCAGCCCTCTGTCATAGGAAGTACAGACCTTGTGAAGTCCTGTGACATGTGAGACCTTGTGAAGGGATAAAGCTCCCTTAGTCCATTCTGAGAGGGCATGTCACCCCTCCCAAAGACCATATGTAGTTTAAGGACAAGTCAAGTAGGGGGAACCCTACTACAGGGACAGCTGTGACTATCTATTTGAATATAGACACATTGTAAATTTCTTCTTGTCATTTGAAGACAGTTACTGTTTTGTTATAATACATTTAGAAAAATATTACTCTGAAGAGTCCATGAAAAGGACTGACAAGGAAAATAAGAAGATCTTAAAGCAAGTCAGTATATTTTTCTCCTTATACAATTCCTCCGAAATTTGGCACTTCTTAATAAATAAATCATGGCAAGTCATTTCTTTGCATAAATTCAATAAGACCAGTTTCCAATAGTGGTTTTATTGACCAAAAACTTTGGCTGGAGTATCATGCTTTAAAGAGCCCTGTCTGAACTCTGGACTTGAAACCAATAAAAATGCCATGGAGAAAGCCTGGTATCCTGCTTGGTAACCCTGAAAATAGCTCAGGCCCATACCCTACCACCACTGGCGGTTGATCAGAGTAGAAGGAGGGAAATAAGGGCGCCTTTGCATCCCTACGGAACCCGCATGCACTCTAGGCCACAAGGAGTAGGAGGGCCACTGAATTGGGTCTTAAAGCCTAGGGCAGCCCCGGGTAGAGCCACTGCAGGTGAGGAATTCACCTAACTCAGCAGATACTGCAGGCAGACCTGACAGCAGCTGGATGGCTTGGCTTCCTGGCCCTATGGGGCACATTAAGATTCAATCATGAAGTTCCGGCAAAGGTGGTCAGTTACCATCCTTGTTATGTTTATGCAAACAATCAGGCCAAATTGAATACAATAAATGAATTGGTATTAATTTTGGCTCTTGATAAACATGTGGGTAATTTTGAGGAGAAAAATTCTATTTCAATAGAAGTTATTAGAACTGAAATGTTTTCTTTTCCTTCCACCAGACCATTTGTTATAACTCTTGCTATTCTAATTGCTCAATAATATTAATTTTTTTAATACAGTTTGTCTCCACCAGGTCACAAGACCACCTCTTTCTGTGCCCAGGCCTCATCATCACTCTGACAGACAGCAAGGATCTCTTGGCTCTGAAAGAAAACTCCATCCCTTTCAGCATGGAAGTGGCTAGAAGAGCCCACCGATGTCCATTTTCCCTAAAAGAATTCAGAGTCAGGATCCTTGAGGTAATATATTAGGCAGTTAGACAGACATGAGGATAGCAAGGATGATGGGCCAACTAGAGCTACCAGATGTAGCTAAGTCTTTCCACCTCTATGTATGTGAGACAAGGGAACTCCCCAGAAGTAAGAGAGAACTAGGCTTCAGATGAAGTGGCCCAGGGAGGCTGTTTTTAAACCAGTGGGTCCTCTACAGATTCTAGTTATTCTTCCAGACCCTGACTTAACCACCTCACCAACTTACACGGAAACCCAATCTAGAAAAGCTGAAATCCATAACCAATCTTTACTCGAGTTCTTACAGGCTTTACAGTCCACCCAGAAGGCAGTCCAGGAGCACGTCTGAGACGCTCTGCCTGTACTAACTTCTGATCCGGTCCGTCCCTTCCATCCTGGTGACTCTGTTCAGATAAAGAAATATGCCACCCAAGGACTGACTCCTACCTGGAAAGGACCACACACCGTCATCCTGACCACCCCCAAGGTAGTCAAGGTCGATGGGATTCCAATGTGGCTTCATCACACCCAGGCAGAATAGAGAATCCAGAACTCTTTGGACCCTATAAAGATTACTCCTGGCCCTCATCCAGCCTTTATGAACTGGCCAGAATAGCAGGGTTAAAATTTTAAACAGCAGTTTTTACCCAAGATGGAGGTTACTATACTTCCGAAAAATTAAGATTATAGTCCTCAGGGGTCAATATAACTCCCTCCCTGACAGTGACCAAGAGTCAATGATTTGAGTCATGTACGTAAAACCAGTGGGGAATGAAGTGCATTAGGGATACTGATTAACTAGGTACAGAGTCAGGCTGCTAGCCCCCTACATTCTTTCACAATGTGATTATGTCAGGCCCACATTGATAATCTTAGCTTAAACTATTTGAAGCCCTAATTACATTGACTAAATCCCTTCCCATAGTATCTACAGTAGTGTTTGACTAATTGGCAGAGGTGTATGGCAGTAACATTTTCCAGTAACTCTGAAATGAATGAAGCATATGTAAGATGCTACCCACTAGTCCTAAGAGTAAAGCCATTCTTAGTTTTCAAACACCTTGAATGATGCACTTTATAAATGCCAACATTTAAAAAATACGGGCATAGCTCTTTCTATTGTGCTTTGGTTTTTTTGTTTTTTTGTTTTTTGTTTGTGTGTGTGTGTGTGTGTGTGTGTGTGCTTCACAGATGTTGCCTTTTATTACAAACCAAAGGCAAGACTCCACCAGCAAAAAAAATTAAGACTTTATTGATTGCAATACTCACTTTATTGTGGTCTGGAATGGAACCTACAATATCTCTGAGGTATGCCTGTATTCAAGAAATGGCTTCTCATGAAAAGAGATATATACATTTTCAAGAAATGTATATATTACCTCACTTATAATTATATAAATGTAACTCAGAACAGCAATATGATATTTTGATGACCTCCTGTTTGATGTGGAAATTAGATACCTTCACAGAATGATTGTGGTACTAAAATTTTGGCAATTTGGAGTTCTTCAGCTGCAGTCTTATTGTCCATAAAATTTGATTCAGTAATTGTATGTCCAGGCACTTTTTCAGAAGAAATAATTAGAACTATGTTTAGATATTTATTTTATTTAAAATGATATTGATCCCAGTATTAGCATAGTAGTAAATTAAAAATAAATGAATTCCTGGTAAAAATTATGTTATGTAGAAATAAACAAAAATTATATATTAGAAATTAATTATATAAATTTTACAATTTATTAGCAAAGTAGTGCTATATAAAGAATAGGAAAATTGAAGAGAGTTTAATGAAGTTTAACTTTACAACTTTATTTATTTATTTATTTTAATTAAATCTTTATTGTTCAGATTATTACAGTTGTTCCTCTTTTTTCCCCCCCATAGCTCCCCTCCACCCGGTTCCCACCCCACCCTCTGCCCTTACCCCCCCTTCCCACTATCCTCATCCATAGGTATACGATTTTTTTACAGTCTCTTCCTGCATCCCCCACACCCCTTCCCCCCCACCCCCGAGAATAGTCAGTCCACTCCCTTTCTATGCCCCTGATTCTATTATATTCACCCGTTTATTCTGTTCATCAGATTATTTATTCACTTGATTTTTATATTCATTTGTTGATAGATGTGTATTTGTTGTTCATAATTTGTATCTTTACTTTTTTCTTCTTCTTCCTCTTCTTAAAGGATACCTTTCAGCATTTCATATAATACTGGTTTGGTGGTGATGAACTCCTTTAGCTTTTTCTTATCTGTGCAGCTCTTTATCTGACCTTTAATTCTGAATGATAGCTTTGCTGGGTAAAGTAATCTAGGTTGTAGGTTCTTGGTATTCATCACTTTGAATATTTCTTGCCACTCCCTTCTGGCCTGCAAAGTTTCTGTTGAGAAATCAGCTGACAGTCGTATGGGTACTCCCTTGTAGGTAACTGATTTTCTTTCTGTTGCTGCTTTTAGGATTCTCTCTTTGTCTTTTGCTCTTGACATTTTAATTATGATGTGTCTTGGTGTGGTCCTCTTTGGATTCATTTTGTTTGGGGTTCTTTGTGCATCCTGGACTTGTAAGTCTATCTCTTTCACCAGAGAGGGGAAGTTATCTGTCATGATTTCTTCAAATAGGTTTTCAATATCTTGCTCTCTCTCTTCTTCTGGCACCCTTATAATTCGGATGTTGGTACGCTTGAAGTTGTCCCAGAGGCTCCTTACACTATCTTCAAATTTTTGGATTCTTTTTTCTTTTTCTTTTTTTTCCCCATTTGGGTGATTTTTTTTTTAATTGAGGAAACTCCATACTGTTCTCCACAGTGGCTGCACCAGTCTGCCTTCCCACCAGCAATGCACGAGGGTTCCTTTTTCTCCACATCCTTGCCAACACTTGTCGTCTGTTGATTTGTTGATGATAGCCATTCTGGCAGGTGTGAGATGGTACCTCATTGATGTTTTGATTTGCATCTCTCAGATGATTAGTGACTTTGAGCATGTTTTCATAGGTCTCTTGCCCTTCTGTATGTCTTCTTTCAAAATGTGTCTATTTAGATCCTTTGCCCATTTTTTTAAGTATTTTTATTGATTTTTTTACAGAGAGGAAGGGAGAGGGATAAAGAGTTAGACACATCGATGAGAGAGAAACATCGATCAGCTGCTTCCTGCACACCCCCCACTGGGGATGTGCCCACAACAGAGGTACATGCCCTTGACTGGAATCAAACCTGGGACCCCTCAGTCCGCAGTCCGACGCTCTATCCACTGAGCCAAATCAGTCAGGGCCTTTGCCCATTTTTTGATTGGATTCCTTTTATTAAGTTGTATGAGTTCCCTTTAAATTTTGGAGATTAAACCCTTAACAGAGATAACATCGGCAAATATGTTCTCCCATGCAGTGGACTTTCTCTTTGTTTTGTTGATGGTCTCGTTTGCTGTGCAGAAGCTTTTAATTTTAATGTAGTCCCACCAGTTGGGTTATTTTTGTTTCTTCGTATTTCAAATCTTTGACTTGATTCTTGTGATCCTCTAGTCTTCTGTTGGAACTCTGTATAATATTCTTTATTTCAGTCAGTGTATGCTTAATTTCTAGTTGGTCCTTTTTCATAACCTCGAGGGTCACACTAGATTTCTTGAGGGTCTCACTAAGTTTATCGGCGGTCTCACTAGACTTATTGAGGGTCTTACTAAATTTATCGGCAGTTTCTAGAAAATTCTTGAAAAACCTTAGAAGTGTGGTTTTGAACTCTATATCCAGTAGTTTGCTTTCCTCCATTTCTGTCATTTGTGACCTGTTTCTTTGTCTCCGCATTTTTTATGCTTCCCTGTGTTGATAGAGTGGCTTTCTGTGTTAGATGTCCTATAGGGCCCAGTGGTTCAGCCTCCCCAGTTACCAGAGGTGGACACTCTTGGTGCACCCCTTTGTGGGCTTTGTGCACTGTCTTGTTGTAGCTAAGCCTTGATTGTTGTAGGTATCACTGGGAGGAATTGACCTCCAGGCCAATTGGCTGTGGGAATCAGCTGTGTCTGCAGTGGGAGAATTCCTGTGCTGGAGACACCCTTCTGGGGCAAGCCTTGCTTTAGTGGTGCTTTGGTGCTCACTGAGTCTGCCCCCTGAGTGTGTCCCTTATGGATCTGAGGAGTTGTAATCTGGATGGTCCCACTCTGACCACTGGATACACTGGCTCTTAGATCTCTAAGGAGGTGCTAATTTAGCCTCTGCCTGAGGCTACCCAGCAGGAGCCCAGCTGTGAAGCAATGCAAGTTGCTGTGGGGTCTTGGGCCTTCTTTTGGATGTTCTGGCTTTCTCTCACCCAGCTGCAGTTTGTTAGGTAATTTTCAGATTGCTAAGGGCCAGGCCTTTCATATGCAAAAGCCTCTGTGCACAGTTTGGGTGGGGCGGGGTCTCAGGGGATCAACAGGGCGGAGCAAGCAGCTATGGCTGCTCCTCAGTCCTGCCCTAACAGGCCCCGCTTCTCAGTGTCCCAGTAATCGCTGCAAGCACCTCTGAGAGAAAGCCACCCTCGAGTTCCGACCAATGCCAGACAGTCCAGTTTCTCCTGTATTAGTCTGGGTCCCAGAGACTCACCCGGAATTGGAGTTCAGAGCAGTTGGGAGCTTGAGACTCCCTCCTGATTGACAAAGACAACCGTGTCCTCAGTTTCCAGCCCTTTCCATGTGTGCCATGTCCTCAGCTGCCAGCTATTTCCACGTGCGCCTCGGTACCTCTGCACTTTACTTCCACACCTCCTCTGAGTCTCAGTGTGCATTTCTTTTTCCTTCTAGTTGTAGAATTCCTACTCAGCCAGCCTTACTGTGGTTCTGGATTATGTTTGTTTTGTCTTTTAGTTGTATTTTTGAAATGGTTGTGTGAAGCAGCAATTTCCGGTGTTTACCTATGCCGCCATCTTGGTTTCTCCCTAACTTTAGAACTTTAAAGTAATGCTTTAGAGAAACCAACAAAAGATGATGAAGCATCATGACGCTAAATATGCCAGGAAGCCATTATCTGAAGTTACAAGATATGGGAGAATTTTCTAGAAGCCAGAGAGCAATTTGTGCTAGAGAAAAGAGCCACATAATAGGGGCTATAGCCATTGGTTGAGCAAAGCAGTTTGCTCCCAACTGGAGCCTGGTGAGGGAATCATGAAGATGTATATATAGTTCAGTCTCATTTCCCTCTTGTTACCCAGTATCCCTCAAATGTCTCCCATTGTTGGAATCCAACTGGAAGACAGACAGACAGATAGAGTTTATGTATGTTAGGTTCCTGGAGGATCGAGAGGAATGGAAAATTTTGGAGAATGTGTCTGAGGGAGAAAATGGAGAATATCCAGCAAAGTAACTATTTTTAGCTCTCAGCATGGATTTTGGTTCTTTACCTAGTTGAAACATTCATGTCCACTGCAAAAACAGATGCACAATTCCCTTAAGATATGATATCATTGTTTGGTGATATCAATCCACTTATATTTTTATACTAAATTTAAAGTGTTAGCTATCACTAATGCTTTCTATACAGCATAGAATGTAAAAATGGGGGGTGGAAGGCAATACAGTTCAATTGCCTGTTATAATTCCTGCTCTATTACTGTTCAAAAGGCCTGTATTAATAATTATAACTCACTTTTTTTCAACCTCATTCTTTATTCCCTTTACTTCCTTTTTGAGTTAACAGCACAAAGAGGCTATGATTGTCAAAAACTAACTCAGCTTTGAAAATAATAGATCCAGTATTGTCTTTCCTGATGGAATGTTTCTTTTTTCTTTGTTTCAAATTCTCAGCTGTTATTTACTTATTTTTAAAGGAAAATTTTTAAAACAATATGATTATATATAACCTAAACATTATTTAAATATATATGGCGTCTCATTTCTGCATGATACATTTTCAGACTGTACATATGCTTACTTTATTTTTTATGGTTACAATCATGGACTACATACTATTTCTTTATTTCTTTTTTAATTTAAATTCCTTATTATTTAAAGTATTGCATAAGCCTCCTCCCCACTCCCCTTTGACCTCTCCCCAGCCGTCCCACCCCTCTGGAATGTTTCTAAATTTAACCAGTAAGGCCTCCAAACTTTGCGAACTCAAAATCATTGCAATGTGAAGGTTGTTTGAAAGGGAAGTAAAAAAAAAAAAATGAATTGGTTGATTTGGTAAAATAATGAGGGCCTAATGCTACCTTCATCTTTTGATTTCCAGTCTGCATTCTTATTATAGGAGAGATAATACTCCAATTTAACCAGTGGCTTAAGATCTACATTTTATCCATTTGGACAGCACAGGGTATTATCTCCTAGGTTTTATCACATATGAGACTTAAAAAATCCCTTCCACCATTATAACAAGTGATACTTTCAGGTGATCAGACACATGTTACAACCAGTAAAATATATTGCCTGAAGTTTGGTTGCAATTTTTTAATCATACCATAAAATCTTTCCTAAAAAAATTTGGTGCTGGAAGCTAATTCCAGCAGATCATAAATACAAGAAGTTCATCAAAAGGTTGATGCAACTTGAGGCTTCAGAAAGGTTGAATCATATTACCTGCTGTTGGAATAACAAAGTATTTCCCCACACCTGAAGATCTGCATACATTATTGCCTGCTGCCAGACAGCTGAGGGCAGTTCCCCCAATCTGATAATCTTACTGTTTGCCAAGCCCTACCTTTGAGGTGTATATCTGCTTTGCTATAGGGCAAAATGTGTTAATAAAAAGCGAGGGGTCCGGAGATTCAGAGAACTTAGTTACTAAAGCTAAGCCTCCATGGCTCCCCCAAAAATGCCTCCCAAATTTATATTTCATGTCTAGTTTATTTAATTTACTCTCAGCCCCTTCCCCAGACTCCTGAACTCTTCTGGATGCGGATAACATCCAGGCATATGGTGTGTAAGATACAGTGGCAATTGATAACATATTCTATAGACTATTAATATTTGTGCTGGCAGATGTATTTTAGGAATGAAGAGAAAATATGTACCTAAAATACATTTCTGTTTTTAATGATGTTCTCCACCATCACTTCCAGGTAGAAGGGTTCCATTTTTATTACTTTAATATTTTTTGTGTTTGCTTATTTGTTTTAGTTTAATATTATTTTATTATAATAATAATACTAAACATGAGATCTACCCTTTAAAAATTTTAAGTAGTTAATAGTATTGTTAACTATAGGTAAAATATTTTACAGCAAAGCTCTAGGAGTTTTCTTACATAACTGAAACTTTATGTCCATTGATTAGCAATGTTCCATTTCTCTCTCCTCCTCCAACTCTTGCTAATCACAATTCTACCCTTTGATCTTATGAGTTTCAAATTAATTTTCGAACTATTTTTCCATTGATTTTTAGAGAGCAAAAGAGAGAGGGACAGAGAGAAATATTAATGTGAGCGAAACACATTGATTGGTTGCTTCCTGAACTCACCCTGACCAGGGCCTGGGCCAGGGAGGAGCCTGCAAGCAATTAGAATCAAAACCAGGACCCTTTAGTCCACAGGCCGATGTTCTATCCACTGAGTCAAACCAGCTAGGGCTGAGTTTGACTATTTTAGATATCTCATATAAGTGGGATCATGCAGTATCTGTCTTTCTCTGACTGGCTAATTTTACTTAGCACATATTCAAGTTTCATATATATTATCCAATATTGCAAGATTTTCTTTTTTAAGGCTGAATAATATTCTATTGTATGACTGTATCACAGTTTTTAAATCCACTTATTCATTGATGGATATTTAGATTGTTTCTACATCTTGGCTGTTGTGAATAGTGCTGCAATGAATATCCAGGTGATAATATCTCTTTGAGATCCTGATTTTAATCATGGTACTACTGGATCATATGGTTGGTCTATATTTAATTTTTTAAAAGCCTATATATTGTTTTACATAGTGGCCATATCATTTTGCATATCCATCAACAGTACATAAAGGCTCCAATTTCTCCACATTCTCACCTACACTTGTTGTCATTTTTAGACTAATAAACATTCTATAATGTCTTCAGATGATATGTGTGAGATAGTTTATCATCTGTGCTTTTGGTGTGCACTTCCCTTATAATTAGTGATGTCAAACATCGCATCATAGCTTGTCATATACTTGTTGAGCATCTGTATATTGTCTTTTGAGAACTATCTATTCAAGTCTGTCTTTTTTTCCTAGTGAATTGTATGAGTTATATATATTTAATCCTTTATCTGTATATTATTTATAAAGATTTTCTCTCATTTCATAGGTTGCCTTTTCACTCTGTTGATTATTTTCTTTGGGATACAGAAGCTTTTTATTTTGAACTAGTTTCACTTGTCTATTTTTCCTTTTGTTGTCTGTGGTTTTGGTGTCATATCTATGAATTCACTGCCAAGCCCATCATAAAGCATTACTTCTAAATTTTCTTCTTGGTATTTTACAGTTTCAGGTCTTATGTTAAAGTGTTTGATTTTGAGTTGATTTTTTTGGTGTAAAATATGGGTTCAAGTTTATTATTTTACATGTGGATATTCCATTTTCTTCCCACAATTTGTCGAAGAAACTAATGAAAGGAAGCAGAATATGTCACCCAAAAATAAGCTTTTATAGTATAAGAATGATTTTTGAGAAACAATAGACATGCAAAGCTCTGAAAGCTGAGTGGAATTACTTTTTGTAAGGGAAATGTACATTTATAAAAGAAATCTCCATTTCTTAGAATGTCTTCCTCAACATATCAGTAAAAGAAGGATGACACTAAATCACTAGGGAATTCTATCATGGAAAAGCACTAACTTAAATCTGCATAATAACTCTTAACCTAGTTCACCATTCTTTTCCTGAAAAGCTCCCCATATCAGGTCACCCCCACGTTGTTATGGCAGAATTACCTGGCGGCAGTGTCAAGACAGACAAGCATGCATCAAAGGTCAAGAAAAGGCACTTTATTATAGTGCCAGCACCTGGCTCAGAGGAATCACTTCCTAAAGCTGAGCACCAGTAAGGGAACAGGTGTTAGTTTTTATACTTTTCTGCTAGTTGGAGTAGATGCTTATCTGGGTAGCTTGCATGGGGGAAATGACTAGGGTTATGCTTGCTAGACACTAGATAATGGATATCATGGCTTTTTCCTGTGTTACTGCTTAACTATAGATAATGCAGTTTTTCCTGTGTTACTGGTATTTAGTGATAATGGGAAGGTCAGGGCTTGATTACAGGTCAGCAAGAACAGGCACCAGGGTGCAGGCTGACTCAGCACTGACTCAGGCTGCTGACCTATGTTGCTCTTACATTCCCCCCTCTTGATCATCAAGCTGCTACTGAAAACTTGGGGATTAACTATGGGAGATGAAGGACTTCAGGCTATATAGGAAGAAGGGATGATGACTCCTCTTAACTACTTCCTGCTGTTTTGGGTTGTCATAGGGTCTAACAGCCTGAGTCTTCTTCACTTAAGGGGTTGTAATGGCAGCCTGAAGACCCCATCTTGAGTAACATCTGGAGCTTCAGGGCCTCTAGAAAAGAAGAAATAAAGCAAGTGAGCAAATTAAGTATGCACAGACCAAATAACAGTGCAAGAAGAAGCATTAGGAGTGGACCTGCTAAGGGTGAGAGCCAGAATAGTAGACAGAGGTTGCCAACCAAGATCCTCAAGAGTCTACTAATTCCTGTCTCCTCTTGGTTTCCCGCTCCTTTAGCTGCTGAGCCATGTCTCTGGCTATGCCATACTGATTAGTGTAGAAATAGCATTCCTTGTTTAGGAAGACACACATTCCCCCCTTTTCAGTAGTTAGTAAGTCTAACCCCATTTTGTAATACTACTGCAGCGAAATAATCTACTTGGTTCCGTAAGGCTACTAAAGATTGAGCAACCTGTTCTATATCATCTGCGAAGTCCTTCAATAATTTTTGGTAATAAGAGGCAGATGAGGGTATTCCTCCAATACCAGTACCCACTCCAGTGGCAATCCCTAATTCAATTAACAGAGGAATAACCTGAATGACTTTTTTAGATTGGGTATTTGCCTCTAAAGGAACTAGAAGAGATTGATTGTTGGGGATAATGTTTATCTCAGGGGTTAAAAATGCAGGAGTGCAAGTCCACGTTCAATTAGCTGGTAAGCATAAGTAGGCAGTTATTCTGCACACAAATAAAATTCCGGGAGATGGGTGACATCAGTGTTGGAGAGTTGGCCTGTGACTGTAAACTGTCTCTTTACAGTGGTTGTGAGGTACATGACCTACTGACTCCGTTCCCTGTTGTCTTTTAAAGCAGAAGGGGGCTACTTGGGACAACTCTACATCGGTGATGATGGGCCCTACTATGGTATGGCCTGACACGTTGTAGAATTGGGTCTTATTGTCAGGAACCATTGGGGTTGCTATATACCGGGGGTGGGGTTGGGGAGGGGGGGCTTTAGAGAAAGGCAAAACCAGCAATCCTTGGCTAGTCCAGGGTTGGTCAAATTAAGGAGGTGATGGGTTGAATTTGGGACTTGATATAGGCAGGGGTCTAAATCATAGGGTACCTTAATTTTAGGGATCTGAAGGGTAGGGTAGCAGTCAGACAACTTGGGTGGGCAGAGACCACTGCATTATATATTTCTTTTTTGCTTAAATCTTGGACTCCACCGGCATCAGATCCTTCCATGGACTGCCTGTCAGGGACCAACAGGCAAGTTTCCCTGGGGTCCCAAAACACATGTGTCCTGCCCACTGTGATTTCTGTTTAATTAGCCCAGTCCAATAAAGTTTTCTGTGCCATGTACATTTGAAGGCTGACTTGTAGCATGCCCTGTGCTAGTTTATATAGCTAATGAAAGAGCTCCACCAAGAACTCCTGTGTTCAGGATCCAGCCAGTTGCATCTTGGGTGTCTGTGGGCCTCTGGGTCATTAGGAAGTTCTACTTCCTCATCCCAATCTTCTTTATTAAGAAAGGTTAGTAGGAATAAAATGAGTAACCTCATTTTGCTAAGTGAAGGTCCTTCTTGGTCAGGGACAGTGATAAATGAAAAAGGCAAGGTAAAGTATTGCTAATATAGCTAACAGAAGGAGATAAGCAAGGATACAGGGTATAGCAACAGGATCAGTACAGCAGGTGACCACCATTGGAGTCCTCAAGCCCTCACGTGGATCAATTAGCCGGCTTCACTGTCTTCTTGAGGGTGATCTTTAGCGGATTATCTTGATCTGGAGTCATTTTCCATTCAAGCAGGGCATCACTCAACTGATGGGCGGCCTTTACCCAGGAGTGGTGGATCCAGATGTTTAGACCTGTAGCATTAAGAGCTGTGGGAGTGGTTAATATAAATAGATAAGGTCCCATCCAGGCTGGTTTAAAGGGCTCTTTTTTCTAATCTTTTACCCAGACTTGGTCTCCTGGTTTGTGAGGATGTACTGTTATTCTTAGAGAAATGGGTATCCTATCAGTTACCTTTCTGTGCACCTTGAGGACTATTTTCCCTAGCCCTTGGAGTTGTCTCTGTATGTCTAAATTTCCTAATTCCCTTAAGTCTCCCTTGAGTTTGACTAATGGGAGAGGTCTTCCATATAGAATTTCAAAGGGGGAGAATCCTATCTTTGCCCGTGGGGTGCAGCACACTCTTAGGAGTGCCAGGGGTAAGATATCTGTCCAGGGTAGGTCAGCTTCCTGACATAGTTTAGCCATAGCTTGTTTTAGGGTCTGATTCATGAGTTCTACTTTCCCTGAGCTCTGGGGCCGGTGTGTAAATTCCATTGGATGCCTAGCATCTTAGCTACCTGCTGTACCACTTCTGCCATGATGGAGGGGCCATTGTCTGATCCCATAGTCAATGGCATCCCGTATCTCAGAATGATGTCTCTTAGCAGAACTTTAGTTACTTCTCTTGCCTTCTCTGTATGGGTGGGGTAAGCCTTGGCCCAGCCCAAGAAAGTACAGACAAAAACCAGGAGATATTTATTTCCCCAGCTGGGTCCTATTTCAGTGAAGTCTACCTCTAGATCTTCGAAGGGTGTTTGGCCACAGCGCTGGATTTCTGTGGGCCTGATGGGGCCTTGTCTAGTATTGTTTTATGCAAAAAGGAGGCAGCTGTTGGGAGACCGAGGCACAGAGGGACGGAAGTTCAGCAATCAGGTAGTACCGGCTCAATAAGGCTTCCAAGGTGGTTTTTCCTAGGTGGGTGAGTCTGGTATCTCCTACTCTGCCATTTTGATGATTTCACTCTCATCTAAATTTTTAAACAACTCATCAGGGTAGTCTAGTGAGATTGTGTTATAAATTTCCACCTCTGTACCTTTTAAATCTTATATGGTAACTAAAAGCCCGGTGCACAAAAATTTGTACACTTGGGGGGGGTGGGTGGGGGTCCCTCAGCCCGGCCTGTGCCCTCTTGCAGTCTGGGACCCCTTGGGAGATAACGACCTGCTGGCTTAGGCCTGCTCCCAGGTGGCAGAGGGCAGGCCCAATCCCTAGGTGCAGCCCCTGGTTGGGCTCAGAGCAGGGCCGATTGGGGAGTTGGGGCGCCACCCCCTGTCATGCACAGAGCAGGGCAGATTGGGAGGTTGCAATGCCACCCTCAGTCACGCTCAGGGTAGGGCCAATCAGGGGGTTGGGGCACTGCCCCCTGTCACGCACAGAGCAGGGCCGGTCAGGGGGTTGGGGAGCTCCCCCTTGTCATGCACAGAGCAGGGTCAATCAGGGGGTTGGGGAGCTCCCCCCTGTCATGCACAGAGTAGGGCCCATCAGGAGGTTGGGGAGTTCCCCCCTGTCACGCACAGAGCAGGGCCCATCAGGGGGTTGGGGCGCTGCCCCCTGTCACGCACAGAGCAGGGCCAGTCAGGGGATTGGGGAGCTCCCCCCTATCAGGCACAGAGCTGGGCCGATCAGGGGTTTGGGGCACCTTCACCTGTCATGAACAGAGCAGGGCCCCGATAGGGAGGTTGTGGCCCCACCCCCTGTCACACACAGAGCTGCAGGGAGATCAGGAGGTTTGGGTGCTGCCCCCTGTCACACTGATCCCAGTGCCGGGAGGCATATTACCCTTTTACTATATAGAATAAAGGCCTGGTGCACGGGTGGGGGCTGGCTGGTTTGCCCTGAAGGGTGTCCTAGATCAGGGTGGGGGTCCTCACTGGGGTGCCTGGCCAGCCTGGATGAGGGGATGATGGCTGTTTGCAGCTGGTCACACACCCTTCAGGGTGGGGGTCCCCACTGGGGTGCCTGGCCAGTCTGGGTGAGGGGCTGAGGGCTGTTTTCAGGCTGGGACTGAAGCTCCCAACTGCTCCTTTTTTTCTTTTTTTTTTTATTCTGGTCCAGCTTTAGCTCTGAGGCTCCAGCTCTTAGGCCTCCGCTCCTGAAAGCAGGTATCTGGTTTGTTTCGGTTCTATATCGAAACTCTGTATCAACTCCAGCTCTGAGATCCCAGCCGGCTGAAAGCTGGTTTCTGGGGTTTTGTTTAGCTTCTATATTTGTTACAATGTTTGAAACTGCAGGCTCAGAGTCCTGCAGGAACAGGCGGGGAACGTTGGTTTCCTCCATCACTGAAGCAAGCAAGCCTCATGTTAGTTTCAAGCTGCCTGGCTGCCGGCCGCCATCTTGGCTGACAGTTAATTTGCATATCTCGCTGATTAGCCAATGGGAAGGGTAGCGGTCGTACGCCAATTACCATGTTTCTCTTTTATTAGATAGGATGTTTGCAATTTTGTAAGGTATGATATATTTCTCTATGTATATTATTTTGGCAGGGAAATTAGAGACAATTTCACATGTTTCTATCTGGCTCTTCTTAAAAGAATAGTCTTCAGCTCATGGTGCAGCAAATTAATATAAGCTTTTTGTCATTTACGAAGTATCAAATTTTCTGATTATACATTGTGTTTCTTTGTGAAATCACAACAAATTGTGACCACAATCCTGCTTGAGTCTTTGCTTCAACAAAGACTCTAGCTACTAACCTCCATTAGTTCCCATCATGAACTCAATTACACAGGAAAGCTGTAGGACTTGAAAAAGTAACTTTTGCTTTAGTGATGGCACACAGACTACACCACACCTAAGGAAAGCAGAGGTTATTGATACCCAAAGATAGACCCAGTAGAAAGATCTTGGAAGAACAGAGTGTTGGAGTTTACATTTAGACCCTGTGGAAGTGATGAGAAATAGAACAAATATAGAGGTTTAGGCTGATGGAGTACTGTCAGTAGAGAACTGAAATGACAAGTTTTGTTCTGTTTTTTTTTGAGTAAAATGCTATGTACAGTGTGATGAAATATCTATCTTCTATGCTCATTAAAAAAAATGTTGAGAAACTTTTTTTTTTTTTACTGACATTTGCCAGGTATACTTACTTTGCCTTTTTTTTTTTCTTCTTTTTTTTTAAGGAGCTATTGTGGCATTAAATTGAATTCATACTTCAAGGTAGTTGTAGTGTAAAAACAGTCTGATATTTCTGGTGGTACGTAGAGGTAGTTTATATTTAGTAATATCTCTACATCATATACTTTCTACAATCCTATCTAATAATAGACAAACATGGTAATTGACTGTACCTTCGCTACACCTCCCATTGGCTAATCAGTGTGATATGCAAATTAACCACCAACAAAGATGGTGGCTAATTTGCATACTGAAGGCAGGGTGGGCCAGCGCGAGATGCCATCTGGGCCCCCTGTGCCGCCTAAGCTGGGACCCCCATGTGCAACCTTGGGCGGTGGGACCTTGCGACCATGATCGTGATCGTGATTGTGATCAGAAACCAGGCCGCAGGCAAAGCGGCACCCCGGGACCCAGGAGCGGCCTTGCCTGCGGCCCATGCTCATGATCGGAAAGCCGGGCTCAGGCAAGGCGGCCCCCTGGAACCCAGGAGCCCGTCGGCGAGGTCTGCAGGCGAAGCAGATATCAAGCTATGAGGGGGAGGGTGGGGGGCAGAAGGAGCTAAAGGAGCAGCTCTGGCAGGAGACTGTAGACTCCCTCCAGAGCGAGGAGCAAAGACTGAAGGCTCCAGCCGCAGCGAAGACTGTGTCCAGAGCAAAGATGGAAGGCGGTGGCCAGAGTGAAGGTCTGGGTCCTTGGTGCCAGAGGAAAACCGGTGCTGGCATCCAGGGGAAAGAAGGCCTATTGCATGAATCTTCGTGCAACAGGCCTCTAGTCCACATAATAAAAGCCTAAGTGACCATCACAGCGGAGCGACCAGAAGGACCAGAATGACTGGTCACTATAATACACACTGACCACCAGGGGCAGACGCTCAATGCAGGAGCTTCCCCCTGGTGGCCAGTTAACTCTACAGGGGTAGTGCTGCTTAGCCAGAAGTCAAGCTCATGGCCGAAGAGTGCAGCAGCAGGGGCGGGAGCCTCTCCTGCCTCCATGGCAGTGCTAAGGAGCAGCAAGCCGAGCGGTAAAGAGCAGCAAGCAGGCAGATGGTAAGGAGAGAGGGGTCCCGAACTGCGAGTGGGATGTCTGACTGCCAGCTTAGGCCCAATCCCCCCGGGGAGTGGGCCCAAGTCATCAGGCAGACATCCCCCGGGGGGTCCCAGACCGTAAGAGTGTGCAGGCTGGGCTGAGAGACACCCCCCGCCCCACCCAGTGCACAGATTTTGGGCGCCAGGCTTCCAGTGATTATATAATTAAATTCAATGCGTAGTACAGGTAAGGCTATTAAAAATTATCCATCATAAGAAAGGCTATTTGTATTATATAACATCATCTTGAAGTGGAAACTAGATTTGAAAACAGAAGTAGAGCCAACTCACAGAATTCCAAATGAGCCAAAGCAGGATCAATTTATTTATTTATTTATTTATTTTAATTGTTTTATTGCTAAAAGTATTACAAAGAGTATTATATGTCTCCCTTTTTTTTCTACCCTTGACCCTCCCCTAGCCTCCCTTGCCCCCCCAGTGTCTTGTGTCCATTGGTTATGCTCATATGCATGCATACAAGTCCTTTAGTTGATCTCTTACCTCCTCCCCCACCCCCATCCCTACCCAGCCTTCCCACAGTAGTTTGACAGTCTGTTTGAAGATGCTCTGCCACTGTATCTATTTTTGCTCATCAGTTTATAATGGTCTCTATTATCCATGAATGAGTGAGATCATGTGGTATTTTTCTTTCATTGACTGGCTTATTTCACTTAGCATAATGCTCTCCAGTTCCATCCATGCTGTCGCAAATGGTAAGAATTCCTTCTTTTTTACAGCAGCATAGTATTCCATCGTGTAGATGTACCTCAGTTTTCTAATCCATTCATCTGCTGATGGGCACATAGGCTGTTTCCAGATCTTAGCTATGGTAAATTGTGCTGCTATGAATATAGGGGTGCATATATCCTTTCTGATTGGTGTTTCTGATTTCTTGGAATATATTACTAGAAGCAGGATCACTGGGTCAAATGGGAGTTCCATTTTTAACTTTTTGAGGAAACTCCATACTGTTTCCATAGTGACTGCAACAGTCTGCATTTCCACCAGCAGTGCACAAGTGTTCCTTTTTCTCCGCATCCTCTCCAGCACTTGTCGTTTGTTGATTTATTGATGATAGCCAGTCTGACAGGTGTGAGATGGTACCTCACTGTTGTTTTGATTTGCATTTCTCAGATGATTAGTGACTTGGAGCATGTTTTCATATGTCTCTTGGTTTTCTGAATGTCCTCTTTCGAAAAGTGTCTATTTAGGTCCGTTGCCCATTTTTTGATTGGATTGTTTATCTTCCTTTTGTTAAGTTGTATGAGTTTTCTATAAAGGTTGGAGATTAAACCCTTATTGGTGATAACATTGGCCAATATGTTCTCCCATGCAGTAGGGCTTTCTTGTTGTTTTGTTGATGGTTTCTTTTGCTGTGTAGAAGCTTTTTATTTTGATGTAGTCCCATTTGTTTATTTTCTCTTTACTTTCCAATGCCCTAGGAGCTGTATCAGTGAAGAAATTGCTTTGGCATATGTCTGAGAATTTGTTGCCTTTGGATTCCTCCAGTATTTTTATTGTTTCCCATCTTACATTTAAGTCCTTTATCCATTTTGAGTTTATTTTTGTGTATGGTTTAAGTTGGTGGTCTAGTTTCATTTTTTTTGCATGTATCTGTCCAATTTTCCAAACACCATTTATTGAAGAGGCTGTCTTGACTCCATTGTATGTTCTTGCCTCCTTTGTCAAATATTAATTGAGCATAGTGGTTTGATCGATTTCTGGGTTTTCTATTCTATTCCATTGATCTATATGTCTGTTCTTGAGCCAGTACCAAGAAGTTTTGAGAACAGTGGCTTTGTAATACAGCTTGATATCTGGTATTGAGATCCCACCTACTTTGTTCTTCTTTTTCAGGATCGCTGTGGATATTCGGGTGTTTTTTTTTTTTATTTCATATGAATTTTTGGAGAGTTTGTTCTAGGTCTGTGAAATATACCGTTGGTATTTTAATGGCATGGATGGAACTGGAGAGCATTATGCTAAGTGAAATAAGCCAGTCAATGAAGGAAAAACACCACATGATCTCACTCACTCATGGGTAATAAAGACCATTATAAACTGATGAACAAAAATAGATACAGAGTCAGAGCCTCTTGGAACACACTTTCAAACTACAGTGGGAAGGCCGGGGAGGGTTGGGGCAGAGGTGTTAGAGATCAACCCAAGGTCTTGTATGCATGCATATAAGCATAACCAATGGACACAAGACACTGCTGGGTAGGGGAGGCCGGGGGAAGGCCAAGGGGAAAAAAAAAAGGAGACATATGTAATACTCTTTGTAATACTTTAAGCAATAAAACAAAATAAAAAAAATACATTGTTTATATGAAAATTTAAAGAAATAAAAAATACCAAAATATACATATTTCAAATTATATATAATTTATATAATAATATATTACTGACTCTTATAAGTGCTAGATGGGAGTCAATAAAAAAAAAAATCTATATCCGAGGGGAAGAACATTTGCTTTCTTCTTTAATAATAACTTCCTCTTTTTTCTGTGGCTCCTGGGATTTTCTACTAATTGGCTTGTTTTAAGCACATGTAATGGGTGGGGAATCAGTGTGAAATGGTTAAGTTATTGACACATCTAGTGTGTACTTTTGCACCAATTTAAGGGATACAATTTTAATTCTTGTGCATCAATATTATAGCTTTATTTTTTCCTATACTTTGTCATTTTTTATATAGATACTGGAAAATATAAGATGTGGAAAACATTTCGCATTTTCCCTTTAATTTAACCTCACTCCATTTGGGTTCTATTCCCCCTCTTTGCCTTTTCATAAATAATAGAACATGTGTTTGCTCCTTGTCCTTCACTGTAGTCCCATTCATTAGAAAGAGAAGTATTTCTTTTCCATTTTATTTCTAAAAATTATCAAATGAAATGTACAGATGATTAGAGAACCTTGTATATGAGTAAGTACCATTTCATATTTGGATCAAAATTACTTGAAAGGCATCTATAGAACCTAAAATCAGGTCCACCTGAGACTTCCTTTCTACCACTCAATTGTCTGCCAAGAAAAGCAGGAAATGACTTATTTGAAATGCTACAATGCCCTTTCTTCCATTATAAGAAAAAGCAAGCATAATGATGTCAACTCCTAAAATTTACCTCTAGATGTGGTATCTACAAAACTTCTCAACATATTTGCACAAAGGAAATTTGGAAATCTATATCTATATCTATATATATCTATATCATCATCTATATCTATCTATATCCTATACCTTTCTATAGATATAGATAATAGATTTGTATTTATGTCAGAGAGGAAGAGAGGAAGAGAGAGAGAGAGAGAGAGACAGAGATAGAAACATCAATGATGAGAGAGAATCACAAGTCAGCTACCTCCTGAATGCCCCCCCACTGGTGATCAAACCTGCAACCCAGGCATTTATCCTGACTAGGAATTGACCCTTGACCTCCTGGTTCATAGTTTGAAGCTCAACATCTGAGCCACACCTGCCAGGCCAAACTTTTTTTTTTTTTTAATTTAAATTATTTATTATTTAAAGTATTACATATGTCTCCTTTTTCCCCCATTGACCTCTCCCACCACGCAGCACATGCCCTCACCCCCCTACTGTCTGTGTCCATTGGTAATGTTCATATGCATCAATTTTAATTTAATTGATTAAATTAAAAAAGCATGTTTTTAGAGTTACCAACATTAAGTATAATGCAAACATGCTGCTTTTTCTTTTTTTTAAAAAAAAAATATGTCTATTGATTTTTTAGAGAGGAAGAGGCTCAAGAGAAATAGAAACATCTATGTTTCTTGATCAGCTGCTTTCTGAACCTCAAACCTAGGCATGCACCCCAATCAGGAATCTAAACTGCAACCTTTCAGTGCGCAAGACAATGTCGAACCAACTGAGCCACCCCAGCCACGGCCAAACATGCAATTTTTATATTTAACCTAGATTTACTAAAACTCAAATAAGCTTATGTTATCTCTGTTATAGAATTTGTTGACAAGTCAGATAACTTAAGATGATGGTTAGCTGTTTAATGTTCTATGACATTTTTATGAGTAATCCTATCTAATAATAGAGAAACATGGTAATTAGTGTATGACCGCTACCCTTCCCATTGGCTAATCAGGGAGATATGCAAATTAACTGCCAACTAAGATGGCGGTTGACCTCCAACAAAGATGACGGTGATCCGAAACCCAGAGGGGAGCTAAGAGCTGGGGGCAGGGCAAAGGCGGCCCTAGGGGCCGCCTTTGCCCTGCCCCCCAGCCGTGATCAGAGAACCTGGCACCTTTGTCACCCCTGACCAGTGATCGCGGGAAGCAGGGGTGGAGCCTGCGATGGGAGCTGGGCAGGGGCAGGGGCAGAGCCGGCAGTCCGGGGAGCTAGGGGTCCCTTGCCCAGGCCTAAAGCCTTGGTCAAAGACGTTAGGCCTGGGCAGGGGTGGAGCCTGCAATCCCAGGAGCTGGGGTCCCCTGCACAGACCTAATGCCTTGGCCAGAGGCGTTAGGCCTGGGCAGGGGCGGAACCAGCCATCGCTGGGAGCAGGGGCGGAGTCAGCGATCCTGGGCAGCTGGGGGTCCCCTGCCCAGGCCTAATGCCTTGGCCAGAGGCATTAGGCTGGGGCAGGGCTGGAACCACACATCGCAGGGTGGAGTCAGTGATCCTGGGCAGCTGGGGGTCCCCTGCCCAGGCCTAAGGCCTTGGTCAGAGGCATTAGGTCTAGGCAGAGGCAGGGCAGGAGATCACAGGGAGCTGGGGGTCCCCTGCCCAGGCCTAATGCCTTGGCCAGAGGCGTTAGGCCTGGGCAGGGGAGGAGTCAGCAATCGTGAGCAGCTGGGGGTCTCCTGCCCAGGCCTAATGCCTTGGCCAGAGGCGTTAGGCTGGGGCAGGGCCGGAACCAGCCATTGCAGGGTGGAGTCAGCGATCCTGGGCAGCTGGGGGTCCCCTGCCCAGGCTTAATGCCTTGACCAGAGGCGTTAGGCCTGGGCAGGGGCAGAGCCTGCAACCGTGGGGGAGCTGGGGGTCCCCTGCCCAGGCCTGATGCCTGGGCCAGAGGCATCAGGCCTGGGCCGGGGGCAGAGCCCGTGATGGGGGGAAATGAGGGTCCCCTGCCCAGGCCTGATGCCTCTAGCAGAGGCATCAGGCCTGGGCAAGGGGCCATCCTGCAATTGGAGGGTGATGGGGGTCAACGCCTTTGGCCCAGGCATCAGGCCTGGGGGGGGGGGGTGGGATGGAGCTGTCAATCGGAGGGGTGTGCAGGTCCCCTGCTCAGGCCTGATACCTGGGCCAGAGGCGTCACGCCTGGGCAGGGGGTGGAGCCAGCTATGGGATGGAGATGGGGGTCCCCTGCCCAGGCCTTACACCTCTGGCGGAGGCATCAGGTCTGGGCAAGGGGCAAATCTGGCAATTGGAGGGTGATGGGGGTCAACGCCTCTGGCCAAGGGGTCAGGCCTGGGCAAGGGTGGAGCCGTGATCAGGGGAGATAGGGTTCCCCTGCCCAGGCCTGAAGCCTGGGCCAGAGGCGTCAAGCCTGGGGCGGTGGTGGGTGGGGTGCCAAGCCGCAGATTGGTGTGAAATACAGAGGAAGCACCTTTTCTGACCGCTCATTGGTTAAGCTCCCTGTATGCCACTGGTAATATTCTTAGTAACTTGGGTAATAAGAATCCAAAACAGTGATCTAGGGTTTTTCACCACACTCCTGGTGAAAAAAATGAAGGTCTGCTGCTGGAGGGGTAAGAAATGTCATATCCTGCCCTAGCCACTTTGGCTCAGTGGATAATGCCTTGGCCTGCCGATGGCAGGGTCTGGGTTCAATTCTGACCAAGGGCATGCACCTAGGTTGCAGGCCCCTCCCTGGCCGGGGCCCAGGTCAGGGCTCATGCAGGTGGCAACCAATCAAAGTGTTCCTCTCATTTTGATGTTTCTCTCTGTCTTTCCCTTTCTCTTTCACATTCTCTAAAAATCAGTGGAAACATATTCTCAGGTGAGGATAAAAAAGTAATAAAGAAATTATTATTATATGAAAGACACATCTTGAAAATGCCTAAAAAAAGTTGTCATTTTTTCATGGTGACGGACTGGAGTCTGTGTTGATGAAAAAACCTTGCTGGCTGCAGTGACTGGCAGTGGCTGCAGCAGTGGGCTGATGGTGCTTGTGCCTTCCCCTGATCAGCCCGGTCACCTCCCACAAAGGGAGGCCAGACTGCGGCTTAGGCCCGCTCCCCAAGGGGAGCTGGGAGCTGTCCTAAGCCGTCAATAGGACATCCCCTGAGGGCTCCCAGTATGTGAGAGGGTGCAGGCTGGGCTGAGGGACACTCCCCCCCCCAGTGCACGAATTTCGTGCACCGGGCCCCTAGTCTAAATATAATTGTTATGGACAAGTAAATAAAATAGATGTTAAGTAAGTTAAAAGTTTATGAATAAACTTTTCAATAATAATTGTGCTCAATGGTATGCCTACTTAAAAATACTCTTCCAAATATTTTTGATAACTCAAAACTTTTGTGTTGTACTAAATTAAATGATAGACATTCATTGAATATCTGTATTATTTCCAAATAAGATAAAATAATGAGTCATCGATAACAAACCATGTATTTATCTATTTTGGGCCACCTTTTGCAGAAGAACTGAAGATTTTGGGGGTTCATAGAATGCTTGTGTAACAGAAAGCCCACAATGCTTACTTGTTTTTCAAATTTAAATATATTTGTATTCATTTCAGAAAGGAAGGGAAAGGGAGAGGGAAATAGAAACATCAAATATGAGAGAGAATAATTGATTAGCTGCCTTCTGCATGCCCCCTACTGGGGATCAATCCTGCAACCCGACATGTGCCCTGACCAGGAATCAAACCATGACTTCCTGGTTCATAGGTCGATGATCAACCAAGGAACCACACTGGCCAGGCACTTACTTCTTAGTTTTCACTAGAAATTATGGATTCTAAGGTTTAAGTATTCTAATCAATATACATAATTAAGACTTCTTAAAAATAATGAGGCTAAAAGGAAGCAACTGTTAATGAAAAATAGGTTTAAAAAAATAGAATGATAAGGTTTTTTTAGAATGAGAAAGAAAAACATATTTCAAAACCATTATAGATACTAGTATAAATATGTTGTAGAAGGTTTGTAGAAAAGAAATCTTGGAAAACAAATTTTATGTGTGGCCAGGTTAAAATTGGAACAGATTTAAGTTTTTAAATAATGAGTTTTAATATGGAAAGTACACTGGTACAAAATTATAATTTGTTTTTTTTATCTCTGTTAAAAAGACAAAGTTGTTTTGCCTATTCATCTGCTCTTGATAAGAAATTGTGAAATTCTTTTAAAATAACTTTGGCAATCTACATAGAAAGAAAAGATTTTGTGTCTTACCAAAATAATCACTGTGCTTCACATTGTCTTGATCAGACCTCTGATCACTTCAGAAAATCCAGTGTTCTCAATATTAAAAGAAACAGTTCTGTTCACAGCTATGTGGCTTTCTGTTCACAGCTATGTGGCTTTATGTATCTGCCTTTAAAGTAATTGTCACTTTGGTTAAAAGGATAACTGTGATCCTAATTAATCAAATTATTGAAGACTAGAGGCCTAATGCACGAAACTTATGCAAGGTGCTCAGCCCTTGCAGCTGTGGTGGTTGCCTTGGCCCTCGCAGCCCAGGCTTTGTCCGGAAGGTCATCTGGAATGACATCCAGAAGGTCGTTTGGCTGTCTGGTCTAATTAGCATATTATGCTTTCATTATTATAGATTTTGACATTTGACTTGCTTCAGGAAAGAAATCCTAGCATATTTCCTTCATGATTTTTTTTGCCTCAACCTAATTTGATTAAAGTTTGGTAGAAAGGAAAAACTCATGTAAAAACCTGTTCAGCTGGATTCTCCCTCTGCCCCTGGGTTGTCTAGCAGAATTTTTTTTTGCTATGTGTTCTTGGTTACCTGTGAATTGCCTATTTCCTCTTCAAAATTCTAGACCCTTGACCCCTCCTTTTCTTTGTCCATAATGGGCCATGAATTTCAACTGGTCAATGCCTCTGTGGGTCTCATGATACTCTTGAATGCACATTCATCCTATCTAATAATAGACAAACATGGTAATGCACCGATCAGCAGCCATCTGCACCTGCAAACGGCCTGCCCTGGGATCCCGGGTTGGTGGGTGCTAATGCACTAATCAGACACGAGCTGCACCCACAAACGGCCCGCCTGCGGGGATCCCGGTTGGCGGGTGCTAATGCCCTGCGCATACTATGCAGCTGGGAGAGGGGAGTGGGGCCCCTGGGAGCAGGGCGGGAACTGCCCAGGGTTTGCATCAGGCAGCCCAGAGCCGAGTGCGAACTATCCTGACCAGTACCTGCTTGCTCATTCACTTACTTGCTCATTCATTCACTCATTCACTCGCTCAGCAAACCCTCTCAGGTCCCTGGCACCAGGGCAGGCACTGAAGTTGAAGCAGGAAAAGACAGAGCTATGCCCTCAAGATGTTAGTAATTCAGTAGGGCAAAGCAGGTACATGAACGAGGCAGTTGTACACACAGTTGCACTGTACTGGGTTTGGTGAGGGCTGTAACTAATGCCAACTTTGTTCTCTTGATAAAATGGGGCCTCAGGAGCCAAGCCACCCCAAGCTTGTAGGCCTGTGCCTAGGCCAGGAGTGGCTGGGGTCCAGGAACATGACAGAGGGTGCAGGTCGGGCTGAGGGGTCTGGCCCCACCCCTCACCCTCACCCCCGAGTGCACAAAATTTTGTGCACCGGGCTGCTAGTATAATATACTTTGGACATTTTCTCTTATTAACCTACTAGAGGCCCAGTGCACAAAAATTTGTGCCCTCGGCCGGGGGGTGGGGGGGGAGTCCCTCAGCCCGTCCTGTGCCCTCTCACAGTCTGGGACCCCTCAGGGGATGACCACCTGCTGGCTTAGGCCTGCTCCCCAGGGGATTGGACCTAAGATGGCAATCAGACATCCCTCTGGCAGCCTGGCAGCCCCCAGGGGATGTCCACTTGCCAGCGGGGAGCAGACCTAAACTGCAGTCAGACATCCTTAGCACTGCTGAGGAGGCGGGAGAGGCTCCCACCACCACCACTGTACTGGCAGCCATCAGCCTGGCTTGTGGCTGAGCAGAGCTCCTCCCATGTGAGAGCAACCTGACCACCAGAGGACAGCTCCTGCATTGAGAGTCTGCCCCCTGGTGGTCAGTGTGTGTCATAGTAAACAGTCATTCCCAGTCTTTCTGCTGTTAGGGTCAGTTTGCATATTACCCTTTTACTATATAGGCTAGAGGCCTGGTGCACAGGTCGGGGCCGGCTGGTTTGCCCTGAAGGGTTTCCCGGATCAGGGTGGGGGTCCCGCTTGGGTGCCTGGCCAGCCTGGATGAGGGGATGATGGCTGTTCGCAACTGGTCACACACCCTTTGGGGTGGGGGTCCCCACTGGGGTGCCTGGCCAGTCTGAGTGAGGGGCTGAGGGCTGTTTTCAGGCTGGGACTGAAGCTCCCAACTGCTCCTTTTTTTCTTTTTTTTTATTCTGGGAGTTATTTACCTTCTATGGCTGTCACTGGAGCTGAGAGCCGGCTTTAGCTCTGAGGCTCAGCTCCAGCTCTGAGACCTTGGCTGCTGAAAGCAGGTATCTGGGTTTGTTTGGGTTCTATAATTGTAACACTGTTGCGATCCTGCTCGCTCCAGCTCTGATGGCTGAAAGCAGGTTTCTGGGGTTTGTTTAGTTTCTATAATTGCAACATTGTTTCTTAGACTGCAGCTCAGAGGCCAGCAGCAGCAGGCGGGGAACCTTCGCTTCCTCCATCACTGGAGCACGCAAGCCTCCTGTTCACTTCAGCTGCCTGGCTGTCGGCAGCCATCTTGGTTGGCAGTTAATTTGCATATCTTGCTGATTAACCAATGGGAAGGGTAGCGAAGTTATGGTTAATTACCATGTTTCTCTATTATTAGATAGTATCTCCTGTTGATTTGATTATTAGCCAAGCTAGAAGAACTTAGAAGAAAAGTTATTTGCATACCCCTTTCAGTATAATGTTATCAATCATAATTTCAATTATTTTAAATGCTGTATGTCACAAAATAACCAATTTCATTGTCAATTACATTATAATGAACTCTAATCAGATCTTTATCTGTGGACATTGCCTTTTGTTATTTACAGTTATTAATTCTGAAGCTATTGCAAAAATAAGATTCATGGAGAGGACCTTATGAAGGACACATGACCATTGATACTGCTCCAAATTACAAGGTGCTGAAAGTTTGGTGCCTATTTCCCAACTGAAGAGGGTTCCACCTAGCATCTAGTCATGTGCAAATGTCAAGACACCTCAAAATCAAATTGACTTGAAAAAGAAGCTGACATTAAGATAGACTTCTTCCTTGCAACATGCCATTCTTCTCTCCCTTTCTCACCATATTTTTTCTAATTTTTATACCACAAAGGTCTTTATGATTATTTTGTTCATCTTTTGCCTTGCTCTGGCCTAGAAAGATAATTCCAGTGTTAATATCTCCAAGAGCATTGCAAGGGAGTAATCCAACCTTTAAATGACTATGGATCTACCATAATGTAGTTTTGTTTGTCACAAGCTTCCACCTGATTTCCAATGTCTCAGTTTCTCTGAGACAAATCATGCATCCTCTCTATTGTGTCAATTTACCTAACCCTGGGAGTCCATTATCTTGCCTTTGCTCAACAACCCTAAGCCTAAGGAACCTTGCATGCAGGTCTGTACAAAGAAAGGGATACAAGTCAAGGGTAACCAAAATAAAAACACCTTTGTGGTCTACAGATCACTAACTTACTGATCTCCATGGCTGTCACCTTTTGATTCCTGAGCCACAGCACTTACCAGGAGACAATCATAATTCAAATTTTCTTCCTTTGGCAGATCCCCTCGCTAGGAGTAAGTGCAAATGAGGTTATGATCAGAAACCTCTCTCTTTTTTTAAATCCTCTTATGAGGACATATTTTTTTGTTTATTTTTAAAAATTATTTTAGAGAGAAGAAGGGGGTGAAGAGAGAATGTTCCAATGGACTTTCCTGGTTCTTCCTGAATGCTCTGCTGTTTTCCTGGATACCTACCGAATGTGAACTCCCGGCTCCTGGCAAATCACTAACAGATCCCTGGTATTGGAAACATTAAAACAAATAACCTATTGCTGGTTTTGTGGGTGGATTCCTGATATGGAAATAGTGCATGTATGTTCTCTGTGTTAGGACAATGGAGTGCTAACTTTCAAAATAAAATTCAATAACTTTCACACATTGCACTGTCATGAATTTTTCCATAATAAGTTTCCAGGAAACAAATATTCAAAATCTGAAACACAAATTTTAAAAAATGTAGAGCCGAAAAAGTTATTAAATTTCTAAATGATAAAGTGACTTATAGGTCATCCTGCAAATTCTGTATACAAATACTTTATTTTTTATGCTTTAAAATATTTTTTCAGTCTATAGATTATATTTTCCCCCCTCTTGTCAATATCTGTTGGAGAGGAAAACATGTTAATTATGAGCTTTTTTTAATTTCTTGTATGAATCATGATTTTGGTGCAATGACTAAAAACACTTTACCTCATACCATATAGTCCCCTTTCCCTTCCCATTTTATATTTTAGTTGTCTTGAGTGTTACATTTATAGAAATTGAGAACCACATAAAAAGTTATAATTTGTGTTTTCAACTATCAAACATCTTATAAATTACTCAATGTAAGAATAGTATTTTATATTTACCCAGATGTTTATATTTTCCATTGCAGTTTCTTTATTCATCATGTTCAAAATTTCATTCCATTATCACTTTTTTTTTGGCATTACCAGTATAAAGGATTTCCTTTACTATTCTTTTAGGGCAGAAAACAAATTATCTTATTCACAACAAATTATCTTATTTCCTTAATCAAAGAATGTCCTTATTTCACCTTTACTTCTTAAAATATATATATTTTTTGGATATGAGGTTCTGGGTTTAGACTCCCTTCCTTTTAGCACTTTAAAAACATTTCAATTTTTCTCATCTCCATAGTTTCAAAACAAAACAAAAAATCAAACCAAACAAAACTGTATATCAAATTTTTGCTCACAGATAAATAATGCATTATTGCCTTCTGAATATTTTAAATATATATATATATATATATATATATATATATATATATATATATTTAAAGGCAATATATATATTGTCTTTAGTTTTCAGCTGCTTGACCAGGATATGTCTGGGATTAGATTCCTTTTGCTTTATTCTATTTGGAGCTTGATAATGTTCTTAAATATGTAGGTCTGTATCTTGTCAAATTTGGGAAATTCTCAGCTAGTGTTTCTCCAAATACTATACCTGCATTAATCATTTATTCCTCTCTTTCTTTCACTATAATAGCCTGATTGTGAGATATTTTATTATTCTCCCACAACTCCCTGGTAGTATGTTCATATAAAGAAGAACATTTTTTCTTTATTTTTCAGAATAAATTATTTCTATTCCTCATTCCTTAAGCTCACTAAGTGTTTCTCTTGAGCCTATCCTTTTTTTGTGTTAATGTATTTTTAGTTTTAAGATTGCCTTTCTTTTCTTATTTATATACTAGAGGCCTGGTGCACAAAATTCTTGCACTGGGGGGTGTCCCTTAGCCCAGCCTGCACCCTCTCTAATCTGGGACCCCTCGGGGGATGTCTGACTGCTGGTTTAGGCCTGATTCCACGGGCCTAAACTGATCCCTGTGGATTGGGCCTAAACCGGCAGTCAGAAATCCCTCTCACAATCTGGGACTGCTGGCTCCCAACCGCTCACCTGCCTGCCTGCCCACTTGCCCCTAACCGCTTCTGCCTGCCAGCCTGATCCCCCTTAACACATTGTTTGCGGGTAGTTTTTATCGTGCACTAACAGGTGGCGGGGGCCATTTTTGCAGTTGAATAGATTACCTACCGTTATACCTGGAAGTACATACATAATACACCACTGTATGTGTTAGAGACCCAAATTTTGTCCTTTGGAATTCGTATATCTGCATGTTAGCATCCCTTTAGAGCAATAAATAAGTATAAAAATAAACGTATTTATACGTTACCCACATTCTACTGCTAGTCTATAAAAAACGTATTAATACGTGTCCCGCGCTCTACTACCAGTCAACGTAAAACGTATAAATACGTTTCCCGCATACAATGTGTTAACCAGTCCCCTGCCAGCCTTATTGACACCTAACTGCTCCCCTGCCGGCCTGAATGCCCCCAACTGCCCTCCCCTTCCAGCCCAGTTGCCCCCAATGGCCCACCCCAGCCAACCCAGTTGCCCCTAACTGCCCTCCCCTGCAGGCCTGGTCACCCCCAACTGCCCTCCCCTGCCAGCCTGGTTGCCCTCAACTGCCCTGCCCTGCTGGCCATCTTGTGACCACATGGGGGCGGCCATCTGTGCAAGGGTGTGGAGGTCAATTTGCATATTACCTCTTTATTATATAGGATTTTCTTTACTTGTTAATATTTCAACCTCTTCATTAGTTACCAAATTATTTGGATTAACTCTTAAACAAATTTTTAAATAGATGTTTTAAAATCTTTTGTAAGATAATTCCAACATTTGTGTCACCCTGATGCTGACATATGTTGATTGTCTTTCTGCATGTGAATTGAAATTTTCCTGTTTATTCATAAGTTAGGTAGATTTTTTATGGTATCCCAAGTATTTTCAATATTATATTAGACTCTGGATCTTGTTTAAATCATATGGTTAATGTTGTTTTGGTTTTAGCAAAACAATCAACCGCATTGTGTTCCATCTTCAGGTTGTGACAGGCTTCAATGAGTTGGTATTCTGAGGTCAGTGCTATTTTAAAAGATGTTGTAATGTTATGTGTATAATTATATACCTCATATTTTATTTTAGATAAAATGAATACGTTTTTAATGAACACAATTTAGCAAAACTGATAGAAAGATATGTAAAAATATAGTTTTTTTTAACATTTAATTCATATTTAAAAAATACTATCCAACAGAGAAAATTCTAGGCTCATATCTTTTCACTTGTGAATTCTAACAAACATTGAAGGAAGAAATAATACCAACTTATATAAATTTTCAGAAAATAGAAGAGGGAGAATCACTTTATAAGATATTTTATTAGACCAGCATAATCCAGATACTTTTATTTTTCCTCTGTTTTTTTGTCAATCTTTATTGTTGAGAGAATTACAGATGTCCCCCTTTTCCCCCCCTTAATCCCTCTCCACCCAGTTTCTGCCCTGCCCCAGGCCTTCACCACCCAATTTTGGTGTCCACAGATAATGCATATATGCATATAAGAACTTTGGTTAATCATTTACTACCTCTCCTCCCCACTGCCCTCTGAGATTCATCAGTCTGTTCCAAGTTTCCATGCATCTGGTGCTATTTTACTCATTACTTTATTTTGTTCATTAGATTCCTTGTTCATTTATTTTTGATAGATTCAATTGCTGATAGATATATCTTTATTGTCATTCAGTGTTCATATTTTTTATCCTTCTTTCTTATTTTTTCCCCTCTTCCTCTTCTTCCTCCTCCTCCTCTTCCTCCTCCTTCTCCTCCTCCTCCTCTTTCTGCTTCTGCTTCTGCTTCTGCTTCTTCATTTTATTTTTTCTCTTCTTAAAGAATACCTTTCAACATTTCATGAAATATAGGTTTGGAGGTGATGAATTCCTTTAGCTTTTTCTTGTCTAGGAAGCTCTTTATCTGACCCTCAATTCTAAATGAGAGCTTTGCTAGGTAGAGTAATCTTGGTTTGTAGGTTCTTGTTATTCATCACTTTGAATATTTCTTGCCACTTCCTTCTGGCCTGCAAGTTTCCGTTGAGAAGTCAACTGACAGTTGAATGAGTGCTCCCTTGTAGGTAACTAACTGCTTTTCTCTGGCTGCTTTTAAGATTCTCTCTTTGTCTTTTGCCCTTGGCATTTTAATTATGATGTGTCTTGGTGTGGTCCTCTTTGGATTCCTCTTGTTTGGGACTCTCTGTGTTTTCTGGATTTGTAAGTCTATTTCTTTCACCAGGTAGGGAAAGTTTTCAGTCATTATTTCTTGAAATAAGGCTTCAATATCTAGTTCTCTCTCTTCTCCCTCTGGCACTCCCATAATGAAAACATTGGTATGCTTGAAGTTGTCCCAGAGGCTCCTTACACTATCTTCATATTTTTGGATTCTTTTTTTCTTTTTGCTCTTCTAATTGGGAGTATTTTTGCTTCCTCATATAGCAAGTCATTGATTTGATTCTTGGAATTCTCTAATTTACTGTTGAATCCCTGTAAATTAGTCTTTATTGCAGTTAATGTAGGCTTAATTTCTGACTGATCCTTTTTCATGTCTTAGAAATTCTCACTAAGTCCCTTGAGGCTCTCATTGAGATCCTTGAGCAACATTATCAGCATTATTTTGAACTCCGTATCTAGTAGTTTGCTTGCTCCATTTCATTTTTTTTTCTGGAGATTTATTGTCTTCTTTCATTTGTAACATCTTTGTCTCTGCATTTTGAGTGCCTTCCCATGTTTGTTTCTATGTATTTCATAGAACTGTTATGTCTCCTGGAATTGGTAGAGTCATCTTGTATATTAGGTGTCCTGTAGGGCCCAGTTGCTCAGTATCCCCAGTCACCTGATCTGGGCACTCTAGTTGTGCCCCTATGTGGGCTGTGTGCATAGTGTTGTAATTGAGCCTTGATGGCTGCTGGCGTCACTGGGAGGAATTGACCTCCAGGCTGTGAGGACTAGCTATGGCTACAGTAGGAGGGCTGCTGTGAAGGACACACCCCTTGTTACAGTGGGGCTTTGGTGCTCACTGAGTCTCCCCCTTGAGTGTGTCACTTATGGGTGTGTAGAGTTGTAACCTGGTATGGTCTGAAGCTGTCCACTAGGTGCACTAGTTCTGAGGCCTCCAGAGAAGTATAAAGTATGTCACTGCCTGGGGCTACCTGGCAGGAGCTGCAGAGAGATCTGCAGTTGGCTGCTACTTATACTGGGCTTGGAAGTATGCAGGTGAGGCCAAGCTGTGAAATAAGGCAGGCTAGTGCTAGTGCCAGGTCTTGGGCCTCTTATTGATAGGTATTGGGCATGCTGATGCTAGCTGATGCTTTTTTGTAGAGATTTTAGGAGGTTCTGAAACCTGAGCCAGGACAGGCCATTCATATGGAAAAGTACTGCAAACAGTTTTGGTGGTGCTGCAAATTGGATAGGGTGGGGTCTCAGAGAATCGCCAGGGCAGAGTGAACAGTGTGAGTTATGCTGATGGAAATCAGGTATCACAGATAATTAGCTCTGCAAAAAAAGATGTTCTAGCAAAGGAACAGTGACCCTTGTATGCACTTCCTTTTGAGAGAAAGCCAACCCATGTTCCTGCCTTCATGCCCAACAATCTAGTTCCTCCCTATATATCCCTGGATCAACCAAAGTCACAGCCCAACACTGGAGCTCAGAGGGAGCAATAACATGTAATTTTGTGCACCAGCCCTTTAAGAGGGACTGTGTGAGTCTCCAGCAGGCTTTGTCTCACTCAACCACAATCCCCACTGGTTTTTACAGCCTGAGGTTATGAGGTTATGGGGCATTATCTTCCCAGCTCTGAAACCTTGGGCTGGGGGCCTGGTGTGTGGCTGTGACCCCTTGTTTCTCATGGGAGGTCTTGGCAGCAGAGATACCCCTCCCGATTAAAAAAAATGCCACATGTGGGGTTGGACCAGCCTCATCCATGTCTCCGACCTTTCTACTAGTCTCAATGTGCTTTCTTCTTTACTTCTCTATTTGTAGGACTTCCATTCAGCCAGATTGCAGGTGGTTTTGATTTATGGTTTTTCTGTATTTTAGTTGTAATTTTGATGTGGTTGTGGGAGGCAGCTAATATTCAGTTTTACCTATGCCACCATCTTGGTTCCCCTGTTCACATATTTTACTTTCCAAATCTGTGTAAGCTGTTTAGGGTCAAATATAGACAAACACAGCTTGGAAATGTATCCAGGATTTTATAAACTTTAAGGGGTCATTTTGTTGAGTTTTTCCTCTTTTCAGTCTGATATTTTAGTTCCCTATTTCCCTTTCCAGAACCTCCAACCAGAGATTACTGTTTCTCCCAATTCTATCATTCACATTCTGCAACTGTACATATTGGTACCAAATGACAAAAGAAGGCAAGGATTCACCCATACCCTTGAGACCACATATTCTCTGATTGGTTAGGAATGTTTTCTTTCTAAATGTTTGCCTCCTGGAAGTCCCCTTGCAACTACTGTTGCCTCCACCACAAGATTGGCTTAGAATGTGAGATATGAGGATATGGAGGAAAAAATAGGTGCTACATGTACCTTCTCTGAGAATTAAGAGGCATCTTTATTTTCTTTCAAGCCTAAATTGGAGGGATTATCTTAAAGTTATGGCTGCATTGATGCTCACTTTTAGATTTGAGATGGTGTTGCGTTCATGCCAGGATATATCAGGAAAAAAAGGGGTTGTAAAATCTCCATTGCTTCAGTGGCTTTCTAAATTCTGATCCTACTTGCAAATTTAACTACTACTATTATTTTTCAAATTCTTCAAATAGCTGTTCCATGCTTTATGTTCACTTTTATTGCTCTATTCAGTGGGAGAGACAGGATGGAGAGTGTGTATTCAGTCTTACTCAAACTATAAGCTGTAGCTTAAATTTGAATAAATATAATCACTGAATAAATATAACTAAAATCTAATATAAAAATTCATAAAAACTCATGGAAATCTCAGACATTCTTAATATAAAAACATCAGAGCTCATAGATTTGGATGTACTGGTGGTTCAATTTTCTGATGTAGTTTTTCAAGTTATAATTCATTGACCTTATTTAAAAAGACAGCAAGAATGAGTGCCAATTTTTATTCATGTACATTCTTAATTATTTTGTTTTAGATGCATATTGACTTTTTCTTCCTGAAAAGACAATTGAGAATAGGAAAAGTATTCAGTGATCACCTATTTTAGAAGTCTAATAGATGTGCATTAGTCCATTTAATCTCATGTCAAATATATACCTTTAAACTTAAAAAAGTATTTTCCTTTACATCTGGTCTTCAACAATGACGAGTCCACTAAATTAAAATGATTAAAATAATGTGGTAATTAAGAGCACCAACATTAAAGTCATAAACCTGGGTTCAAATCCTGGTTCAGCTACTCATTACCTATATGACCTTGGGTTAATTATGTAACACAATATTAGTCCTAATTTCTCTTGTATGTAATGGAAATAACAGCACATATGATGAAAGTAATAACATATACAAAAGAGTTTTTCTAGAAGTTCTTAGTGTAGTATTTGGCTATAATGAGTGCTAATTAATGCTGGTTTTTCATCATAATTAGCAACCAGAATGAAAGTAAGATATCAATTATATAAATAATATTATTTTCTTATACAACATGGTCAACCCTGATATACGGTAAGTTTAACAAACACATCCTCCCATTCTTTAAATATTTATTCTACCAGCATAGCCTCCACTAAAAACCTGTTTACTTTAAAATGTAAGTTTCAAATTCAAATAAAAGGTCTCAAAAATTAGGTAGTAAATACAATTTTGGTCTAGTGGTCTCTTTGCTTTATCCTTAACAATAATCATGTACTAACTTTAGGACATGAAAGACAAGTTGCCAAAACATACAAATGGGAATGACATATTTTAAATAAATTTTAATAATAATTTTATTAAAAGTATAACCTAACCCAAGATGTTTTATACATTACAAAGTTACCTAAATTTTAAGTGTATCAGAATAATATAATTACCAGAACCCTTTTGGTATATACACTAGGAGACTGACGCTTGCATACCATGGTTACCTCTTTTATGTTTTAATTAGGTTGTATAAACCCACTATTAAAGAACAGAGACTACACTTCTCACGTGGTAATTTATGTCACATACTGGCTACAAGGTTCTCCCAGAAAAGAGGTATGAGTTTCCTTATGGTAAAGGAATCACAGCTGTATAGATTGGAAAGCTTGTAACATTCTACTAGGTAAAGAGCACTGATAAATAGAGGGATTTCAGAGAAATATATTATCTTTTCAGTTATAGTTATTATAAGTAAAACCTACCAAGTGAGTTAGATGTTTTTTTAGTAGATGTGACAAGAGCAATAAATATTCAGAGACCTAAAAGTAAATGATAACTGTAGAGACATTGCAAACCCTCAAGACAGAAGTAAAATTTTAAGCTATAATTGGAAGTGGTTGCCAAAACAATAAGCAAGTCATTTTGTAAATCAAACTTCTTGTTATACCAATACAAATAAAATGGTCATATAAAAACACATTAAATTTTTTATACTAAATGAGAAAATCATTAAGCGACTTATGAAGTCAAATCTCTACCTTGGGAATTGAAATGGACCACAAGAGAGGAGATAATAAAAATGCTATTTCTTTTATGACTAATCTTATTTTGCAGTCTCTCAAACACACACTCTTATACTTACACATACACATATACACTTTGCATACTGAAGGAAACAAAAATGAATACTGTTACTAATCTAGTTTTGGTGCTCAAAATAAGCACCTCATTATACATTATTGGAAGGCTATATTCCTTGGTAAAATGAGTAAAGGCGGATTATTTGTTTTTTCACCATGAACATATTATTGGGACCTTGGAAGCTTGGTAATCACAAGTGTTTACTTTTGCATTGAAATGGTGGTTGTATTTTGATTTGGTGAGTCAGTCTTTCTGAATTCTCATTGCCTCTACCTCTTTATAAGGAAACATAATTTCTTCACTAAAACTTTTGTCTCGATGTCTTCCTTTGACATCACCAACTTTTATTGCTAAATTTATCTTTTAATCCATTTGTAATTTGTCCTGTGAAGATAGCTGCTTTCATTTTGTTTCAATTTGATAATCCTCATTTATACAAGCCATCCATTCCTTACTAATCAAAAATTACATGCTCTCATATTAATTTTCTACATATATGTGTATATATACATATATATACACATATATATGCATATACATATATATCCAGTTAATCATGCCAGAAACCTGAGAGAAATTATTGACACCTATTTTTCTTCCTCCCTTCACTTCTATAATCCATCTGACAGTTCTGTTTTATGTCCAAAATATATCTAAGGCCTTGCTTTTCTCAATATCATGACTTCCACCTCAAAACCAAGTTTTGATTATCACTCTCCTTGGCTTCTATGACACTCTTCTAAGTGGTCCCCCTATATTCACTCTTGTCCTCTAATGCTTTTTTTTTAGCACATCCATCAAAGTGATAGTACAAAAATTACACATTTTATTAGTTATCTGCTTTATTATTCAATTCCTTATGATTTATATTAGGATGAAGATTAAACTTTTTAAATGTCCTACAAAACCCTTCATCATCTTTCACATGTTCAGTTCTTCAACCATATCCTGATCCACTGCCAACCTCTATTCCTTTATTCTATCCAACAAAAATTATTTCAGTTCTTATAATGAACTAGTTATTTCTTGCTTTTGTCTTTGTGTGCTTGATTTATTCTGCTTGGAAGTTTATTTGCCCCTTTTTCTTGTCTAACTCTTGCTAATCTATTTCCAACCTTAGACATTGTTATTAAGAGAAACTTTCTATTACCCCTTAGAATGGGTTAGATAAACATGCTATGTGTTTTTACACCATCCTATACTGTCCCTATTAATATTTTTATTATAAGCAGCTATTTTGGTTGTCTCTCCAACTATATTTTACAATTTTATGAAAACATTCCTTATTCATTTATCATACGCTCAATGCATCATGTAGTGTTCAATATGTATAAGGTCCCAATAAATATTTGTTTAATTAAATTTGGTTGAATACAGGAGACAACAGGGAAATGGAGAAGACCCTGAGAGAAAGATTTTATAAGTGCAACTTGAAGTAGTGAGAGGTTGTGCATTTTATGGTAGAATTTTTGAACAGATGGAGAAATCTGAGGAACTAATGTGAACAGCAAGTGTAAAGACAAAGAAGAGAAGTTGAACATTCCTCAGTTTCATCAACAAGTAACTATGTCACCATAGGAAAATTGTTTAATTTTTCTGCACTTAATATTTGTCAAGCAGAGCACCATGCTCCAGTTATCAATCCTAGGGGAAGACTCTAAATACCTCTCTTCATTGCATCTTGTTTTGGAATTGGCAAGGAAAAGACAATGTAGTATAACATTAAATGGGACAGCACGACTTACATAAAGAAGAAAGAGAGCAAGATCAGTTTCAGTAGTGAGCATTGGTCTCCCATGGCCAGTGGGGTTATACCAACTGCTAATGTAGGACTGTTCACCTACACACACCTTTCCTTTACTGCAGTGAAAGGACCCAGGTTGCTCCTTCCAGAGAATAGATAAAGCAGTTGGGTTGGACAGGTGTCATATGGCAAACATGCATCATCAGAAACAAAAGACTATCTGTTTGGCTTGCAACAAGAAACGATATTCATACACAAGGTGTTAAGCGCAGCATAAACTGTGTTGCTTTTTAACTCTAGGTAAGGAGATATTCCAGGCCTAAGGTTTATTTTTATGTGGCCAGGCTGAGGTAAACAAAAAAATAAATAAAATAACTGCATGCAGGAAACTACACTCACCAAATTTTCTCTCTGTAAAATCAGAAAAATAAGGGTACATATTATTGTGATTATTCATACTATATAATCTTATATATAAATTGAGGGCATATTTAAATTATTCAGAATTGTCAACAATAACAAATATGAATATTTTGTTATTATCAATTAATGGGTACTTCATTAAATAAAATTGTATTAACTATTGTTTTATAACATAAACCACAAAATTTAGTGGCTTAAAGCAGAAATATTGATTATTTCACAGTTTCAGGGGGTCAGAAATCCAGGTGTAGTTCAGCTAGTGTTGGGATCTCTCACAAAAGTGCAATTAAAGTGCCAGCCAAAGCTGTAGTCTCATATGAAAGCTCAACTGGGAAAGAACCCACTGCCATGTTCGCTCACTTGATGGTTGACTGGATTCAGTTCCTTGAGAGTTATTAGACTAAGAAACTAATTTCCTTGCCAGATGGCCATCTTTATTAGACCATGAATATGAGAAGAGCCAGAGAACAAAAGAATACCAGCAAGAACATAATTGTAGTAATTTATAACCTACTCTTGTAATTGACATCTCATTACTCTTACCCATTCTATTCATGAAATGCAAATCAATAAGTCTAGCCCACATGCAAGAGGAGAGGATTACATAAGGGTGTGAATAACAGGAGGTAAAGATCATAGATAAACATTTCAGAGGGCACAGCATTTTTTTAAAAATAAAATGAGTGTATCGCAGTTATGTGGCTAATATGTGGGAGAATCATCATGTAAAGGTAAATTGTCAGGCTCCTTGTCAGGTAGGTGGGCAACATTACAAGGAAAAACATTTTAAATTATATAATGAAAATGCTAGACTAAGCAAAGTTAAATATTTCACTTGTAGGATTTCTTAAAAATTTTTAATTGAACATTCTAATAATAATTTTGAATCTCCAGTATTTGGTTTATACCCTTCAGTTTTTCCCAGATAGCTTTGATCAAAGGACTAATGTTACATGAGAATCACATTGGGGAAACTTCTCTATACTATGTTGCTTACTCTGGTGAGATTAAAGGGTGGATTGAGTGGGGAAATAGTAATCAGGTCATGATTTAGAATATTATTTTGATAATGTATAGTGCTGAGTATACTTTTTGAGACAATACAAATTGAGATGGAGATAATCTAAGAAGTATCTTTCTGACTCTTTGGTCTTGGGTTATTGACTTTTCCACAAGATGCATGAGTCTTCTAAATCCAAATTCAGGATTTGTTATAAATACTACATTTAAGGAATGCTTGCATGGTTTTGTTTTTTTTTGTTTAAAAACAATGGTGTGTAGATGTTATTTGAATTATTGAAGCAGCTTTTCCCCTGCAATTTTCAGAATCAGGACAATATCACAAGTACATCTACCCTATGTCTACTCACATAAAACTCCAGAGCATTTAAATGAACATACAAAAACCTAAAAATAAGTGAAACTCTTCTTTCTATAATGAAGACATGTCTGTCCATATTGGTTATTTTACTATTCCCAGTAGAACTACAATAAATTCAGAACAATAACAACAACAAGAACACAGCAATTTTTAAAAAAATCTGAACTGGAAAGAAAAATAAAATAGACTTTTAATTTTACAAGGATTTTCTGGGTTATGTTGTCATTGTCCCCTCTATTCATGTTTTTGTTCTTCAGGCATGAGAGCTGAAGAAATTACTTCTCAGATATTAATGGTAGAGATGTGGTGAGGGCCAGTTAGAGCTCATTGGCAACCATATTCTTAAAGAATAAAACCTGAACCTAAAACTGCTTTCTTGACTTCTTTTGTTTTTTAAATGTAGTAAGACCATTTAACATGAGATTCTGCCTCTTAAGTTTTTAAGTGTACAACACAGTATTGTTAACTATAAGTACAATACTAGACAACAGATCTCTAGAACTTGGGCATTTTGTATAATTGAAACTTTATACCTGTTTAACAGCAACTCCTAATTTCCCCTTCCCAACAGTCTGTGAAAATCACAATTTTACTTTCTGTTTCTTTGGGCTTAACTATTTTAGATATCTCATATAAGTGGAATCATGTAGTATCTGTTCTTCTGTCACAGGCTTATTTCACTTAGCATAGTGTCCTCAGAATTCATCCATGTAGTCTCATATTGCAGGATTTTCTTTATGTTTTAAGGCTGAATAATATTCCATTACTCGTGTATAACACATTTTCTGTATTGATTCAGCCATCAATGGACATTAGGTTGTTTCCACATCTTGGCTATTGTACACAAGAAGAATGAATATCATATGGTAGTTCTATTTTTAAAGTTTTGAGTAATTATCACACTATTATCTATAGTGGTTGTACCAATATATATTTCCAACAACAATGTCCAAGAATTCCCTTTTATCTACATGATATATTTTCTTTTTTTTTTTTTAAATAATAGCCATCGAAACAGATCTGAGGTGATATACTAATTGTGGATTTACCTTCCATTTCGCTGATTAGTGCTCTTGAGTATAAGTATTTGTTGGCCATTTGTATGTCTTTTTGGGAGAAATGTTTGCTTGGGTTCTTTGCCCATTTTTATTAGTTTATCCTTTATTTGTAGGTTATTCTATTTTATTTTTCTGCTCTTGAATGGTAGAAAATATATATCTAGATATTAACCTCTTGCCTATATGGTTTGAAAATATTTCTCCCATTCTGTAAGTTGTTTTTTCTCTCTATTAATTTTTCCTTTGCTCTGCAGAATATTTTTACTTTGATGCAGGCCCAGTTCCTTTTAATTATTTTTTGTGTTTCTGGTGAGGTATCCAAGAAATTATTGCCAAGACAAATGTCATGAATATTTTCCCTTATATTTTCTTCTAGGACTTTTATAGTTCCAGGTCTTCCATTAAATATTTCAGTCTATTTTTAGTTGCTTTATGACTGTGGTGTAAAAAACAAGTACAAATTTATTCTTTCACATGTGGATATCCAGTTTTTCAAACATTATTGTTAAGGAAAATATCCATTCCCTATTGTATATTCCTGGCACCCTTATATGCATGAGTTTATTTTGGGGCTATCTATTATGTTCTGTGTATTAATATGTCCTTCTTTATGACAGTATCATCTATACTAATAAAAGGGTAATATGCTAATTAGACTGGGAGACCTTCCAGACATCCTTCTGGACAAAGCCATGGTGGCAGGGCAACTAGACCAGGAGGGGAGGGCAGTTGAGGGTGAGCAGGCTGGTAGTGGGGGGCAGTTGGAGGTGATCAGGGCAGCGGGGGGGGGGGCAGTTGAGGACCATGAGGCTGGCAGGGGAGGGCAGTTGGGGGCTATGAGGCTGGCAGGGGAGAGCAGTTGGGGGCTATCAGGCCAGCAGGGGGAGCATTTTGGGGTGAGCAGGCTGGCAGGCAGAGTGGTTAGAGGCGATCAGGCAGGCAGGCAAATGAGCAGTTAGGAGCCAGCGGTCCCGAATTGTAAGAGGGATGTCCCACAGGGATTGGGTCTAAACCAGCAGTTGGACATCCCCTGAGGGGTCCCAGATTGGAGAGGGTGCACTGGGACACTAGTACTATAATAATTACTGTAGATTTCCAATATATTTGGAAATCAAAGCTTTTATTTTATTTCTCAATATTGATTTGGTAATTTAGGATTGATCTTTGTGATCCTAAATGAATTTTAAAATTAAATAAAATTTCTACTAAAAATTACATAGGGATTTTCATAGGCATTGTATTAAATCTGTAGATTGTGTCGGGTGTTATGAATATTTTAACAATGTCATTCTTTTACTAATCCATGAGCACAGGAAAGCTTTTAAATTATTTGCAATTTCTTTAATTTCATTCATCAATTTTTTTTCAGTGTACATATCTTTTATCTCCTTAATTAGTGTTATTACCAAGTTTTTTATTATTTATGATGCAATTGTAAATGAGATTGTTAACTTAATTTTTTCAGATAGGTCCTTGTTATTATATAAAATCACAACTGATTTCTGTATGTTGATTTTGTATCCTGCAAATTTAGTGAATTTATTTATTAGTTCTGCCATTTTTAGAGGAGAGGGGGATCTTCAAGTATTTTCACATATAAGTGAATGTCATCTGAAAACAGAGATAATTTTGCTTTTTCTTTTCAATTGGGAAGCCTTTTATTTCTTCATGCTTCATTGCTCTGACTAGAACTTCCTGTGCTGTGTTGAATGGAAGTGGTAAAAATTTGCATCTTTTAGTTGTTCCAGATATAAAAAGAAAAGCTCTCAATTTTTCATCATTGAGTATGATGTTAGATGTGGGCTTGTTATATGTGATTATTAATATATTAAGGTAATTTCCTTCTATTTCTAGTATGTTGAGAAATTTTATCATAGAAAAATATGTTGACTTTTATAAAATTATTTTCCCACATCTATTGAGATGCTTTTGTAATTTTTGTCCTTTATTCTCTTAATGTGTTACACCACATTAATTGATTTTTGTATGGGAAAGCATTCTTGCATCCCAAGAATAAATGCTATGTGGTCATGGTGTATGATGCCTTTAATATGCTCTTGAATTTGCTGTGCTAGTACTTTGTTGAGAAATTTTTAATCTATTTTTATTAGAGATATTGGCCATATTTTTCCCCCTGTAATGTCTTTGTCTTTGTATCATGGTAAAGCTGGCCTCACAAAATGAGTTTGGAAGTGTTTACTATTTTTCAATATTTGGAAGAGTTTGAGAAGGATTAGCATTATTTTTTCTTTTTTCTTTTTAAATATATTTTATTGATTTTTTACAGAGAGGAAGGGAGAGAGATAGAGAGCCAGAAACATCGATGAGAGAGAAACATCGATCAGCTGCCTCCTGCACATCTCCTACTGGGAATATGCCCGCAACCCAGGTAAATGCCCCTGACCGGAATCGAACCTGGGACCTTTCAGTCTGCAGGCCAAAGCTCTATCCACTGAGCCAAACCGGTTTCGGCGGCATTATTTTTTCATTCAAGATTTACTAGACTTTTTCCGTGTAGTCATTGAGTCCTGTGCTATGTTGGGCTCCTTTTCATGAAGTTTTGATAACTGATCCAATCTCCTTATTAGTTATAGGTTTTGTTCATATTTTCTGTTTATTTATGACTCAGTCTGGGTAGCATTTATGCCTTATGAATTTTTTATTTTTTTAAGTTATACAATTTGTTGGCATGTAATAAATAGTTCACAGTAGTCTCTTGCAATCTATGTTTGTTTAATGTGGGGTGATTTGTAATGTGTCTTATTTAATTTCTGCTTTTACTTATTTGAGTCTTTTTAGATTATCTAGCTAAAAATTTAAGTTTGTTTATCTTTTCCAAAAACCCAACTCTTTGGTATGTTGATTTTTGACTATAGTTTTATATTCTATATTTCATTAATTTCTGCTCTAACACTTATTATTTTTTTCTTTGTGCTAACTTTGGACTTCGTTTATTATTCTTTTTCTATCTCCTTGAGATATAACATTAGATTGATTATTTGCTATATATATATATATATATATATATATATATATATATATATATTTTTTTTTTTTTTTCTTTTTAATGTAGGTATTTATCACTATAAATTTTCCTCTTGGTAGCAATTTGTTGGGTTCATAGATTTTTTATATTGTTTTTTCACTTTTGTTAATATATTTTCTAAATTTTCTTTTAAGTGTTTCTTTGAGTGTTTCTATTCAGAATTGTATATATATATATATATATATATATATATATATATATATATATATTCTCTAAAGATTTAAATATGTCTCCTTTTTCCCAAATCGCCACACCCCCCGCCAGCCATTCCCCAACAGGGCAAGCCACCAGCACCCCAGTGTCTGTGTCCATTGGTTATGCTAATATGCATGCATACAAGTCCTTTGGTTGCTCTCTAATCCTCCCCACCTCCGCTGCCATTTGGATCTATTTTTGTTCATCAAATTATGTTATGATATCCCACATATGAATGAGATCATGTGATATTGGTTTTTCTCTGACTGGCTTATTTCACTTAACATAATGATCTCCAGTTCCGTCCATGCTGTTGCAAATGGTAAAAGTTCCTTCTTTATTATAACAGTGTAGTATTCCATTGTGTAGATGTACCATGGCTTTTTAATCCACTTATCTGTTGATGGGCACTTAGATTCTTTCCAAATCTTAGCTATTGTAAATTGTGCTGCTATGAACATAGGGGTGCATATATCGTTTCTGACTGGTGTTTCTGGTTTCTTCGGATATAGTTCTAGAAGTGGGATTAGTAGGTCAAATGGGAGTTCCATTTTTAACTTTTTGAGGAAACTCCATACTGTCTTCCACAGTGGCTGCACCAGTCTGCATTCCCACCAGCAGTGCAAGAGGGTTCCCTTTTCTCCACATCCTTGCCAACACTTGTCATTTGTTGATTTGTTGATGATAGCCATTCTGACAGGTGTGAGATGGTATCTCAGTGATATTTTGATTTGCATCTCTCAGATGGTTAGTGACTTTGTGCATGTTTTCATATGTCTCTTGGCCTTCTGTATGTCCTATTTCAAAAAGTGTCTATTTATGTCCTTTGCCCATTTTTTGATTGGATTGTTTATCTTCCTTTTGTTAAGTTGTATGAATTCCCTGTAAATTTTGGAGATTAAACCCTTATTTGAAATAGAATTGGCAACTATGTTCTCCCATACAGTGGGCTTTCTTGTTGTTTTGTTGATGGTTTCTTTTGCTGTGCAGAAGCTTTTTATTTTTATGTAGTCTGATTTGTTTATTTTCTCCTTAGTCTCCATTTCCCTAGGAGCTGTGTCACTAAAGATATTGCTACAATTTATATCTGATATTTTGTTGCCTATGACGTCTTGTAGGATTTTTATGGTTCCCCACCTTACATTTAAATTCTTTAGCCATTTTGAGTTTGTTTTTTTGTGTATGGTGTAAGTTGGTGATCTAGTTTCATTTTTTTTTGCATGTATCTGACAATTTTCCCAGCACCATTTATTGAAGAAACTGTCTTGACTCCATTGTATGCTCTTGCCTCCTTTGTCAAATATTAATTGAGCATAATGGCTTGGGTCTATTTCTGGGTTCTCTGTATTGTTCCATTGATCTATATGTCTGTTCTTGTGCCAATACCAGGAAGTTTTGAGAACCATGGATTGGTAACATAGCTTTCTATTTTGTATTGTGATCCCTGCAACTTTGTTTTTTGTTTTGTTTTGTTTTTTTTCTTCAGGATTCCTGTGGCTCTTCGGGTTCTTTATTTATTCCAGATGAATTTTTGGAGAGTTTGTTCTAGATCTTTGAAATATGTCATTGATATTTTAATAGGAATTGCATTGAATCTGTAACTTGCTTTGGGTAGTATGGACATTTTAATTATGTTGATCCTACCAATCCGTGAATATGGTATTTTCTTCCATTTGTTTATGTCTTCCTCTATCTCTTTTTTCAATGTCCTGTAGTTTTCCAAGTACAGGTATTTTACCTCCTTAGTTAACTTTATTCCTTGGTATCTTAATTTTTCTTTTCAATGATAAATGGGATTTTATTTTTAGTTTCTATTTCTTTGAGTTCATTATTGGTGTACAAAAATCCAATAGATTTCTGAGTGTTAATTTTGTATCCTGCTATATTGCCAAATTCATTTATTATATCTAGTAGTTTTTTGATGGATTCTTTGGGGTTTTCTATGTATAGTATCATATAATATGTGAATAAGGACAGTTTTACTTCTTCTTTTCCAATTTGGATGCCTTTTATTTCTTCTTCTTGTCTGATTACTATTGCTAGCACTCCAGTACTATATTGAACAGGAGTCATGAAAGTGGGCATCCCTGTCTTGTTCCTGTTATTAAGGAAAATGAGTTTAGATTTTGCCCATTGAGTATGATGTTGGCTGTAGGTTTGTCATATAAGGCTTTTATTATGTTTAGGTATGACCCCTGTATTCCCACTTGCTGAGGGTTTTTTTCAAAAAACGATGCTGGATTTTGTCAAATGCTTTTTCTGCATTGATTGATATAATTCTGTGATTTTTGTCTCTCAGTTTGTTTATGTGATATATCACATTTATTGATTTGCAGATATTGTACCATCCTTGCATCCCCAGAATAAATCCCACTTGGTCATGGTGTATGATTTTTCTAATGTAATGCTGGATCTGATTTGCTAGAATTTTGTTGAGAATTTTAGCATCTATGTTCATCAAGGATATTGGCCTATAGTTCTCTTTTTTGTGGTGTCTTTATCTGGTTTTGGAATTAGGGTAATGCTGGCTTCCTAGAAAGAAGTTGGAAGTGTGCCTCCTCTCGAATTTTTGGAATAGTCTGAAGAGAATAGGTTTTAGTTCTTCTTTGAATGCTTGGTAGAACTCCCCTGTAAAGCTGTCCGGACCAGGGCAATTGTTTGCTGAAGATATTTGATCACTGTTTCAATTTCTTTGGTGGTTATTGCCTATTCAGGTTTTTTGATTCTTCCTCATTGAGTTTTTGGAGCTTGTATTTTTCTAAAAATATGTGTTTCATCTAGGTCAGTGGTCAGCAAACTCATTAGTCAACAGAGCCAAATATCAACAGTACAACGATTGAAATTTCTTTTGAGAGCCAAATTTTTTAAACTTAAACTATATAGGTAGGTACATTGTTATTAACTTAATTAGGGTACTCCTAAGCTGGCCTTTGCTAAAAACGTCCTCAATCTGATTGAGGTACGTTCACTGAGGTCGACCCCTTCCAACTCTCCCATCCTCAACTCATGCATGAATCGCGCGATCCTCCCCCGTGCTGCATATCCCAAGGTCCGCCTGTGCTGCGTCTCCCATCGCCCTTCCTACACCCCCCACTTCTTTTAACGCCACTTCTTCAAAATAGACTCGCCCAGGCCGAAAACTGACTTCTCCGCATGGGCCACGAAGTTTCAATCGCACTGTACGTGCATGCCCACATGTGGTATTTTGTGGAAGAGCCACACTCAAGGGGCCAAAGAGCCACATGTGGCTCACGAGCACGGTTTGCAGACCACTGATCTAGGTTATCCATTTTGTTGGAATAGAGCTTTTCATAGTATTTTTTCATTATCCTTTGTATTTCTGTGGGATCGGTTGTTACTTCACCTCTTTTATTTATGATTTTGATTTTTTGTGTCTTCTCTCTTTGCTTCTTGGTGAGCCTGGCTAGAGGTTCATCAATCTTGTTTATCATTTCAAAGAACCAGCTCTTGGTTTTGTTGATCTTTTGTATTGTTTTTTTTTGTTTTTTTTTTGTCTCTGTTTCATTTATTTCTGCTCTTATCTTTATTATTTCCATCCTTCTACCTACACTGGAGTTTTCTTTTTGCCCTCTTTCTAACTCTTTGAGTTGTAGAGTTAGGTAATTTAGAACCATTATTTCTTATTTCTTGAGGTGGGCCTGTAGGACTATGAAGTTCCCTGTCACGACTGCTTTCACTGTGTCCCATAGATTTTGGATTGTTGTGTTTTCATTGTCATTTGTTGTCATGATGATTTTTATTTCTTCTTTGGTCTCTTTGGTAACCCAATCATTGTTTCATAGCATGCTATTTAACATCCAGGTTTTTGGGGTTTTTTCCCATTGTTTTTATTGTAGTTGATTTCTAATTATATGCCATTGTGATCTCAGAAAGTGCTACATATGATTTCTATTTTCTTGAATTTGAAGAGACTTTGCCTGTGTCCCAATATGTTGTCTATCTTTGAAAATGACCCATGTGCACTTGAGAAGAATGTATATTCTATGGATATGGGGTGGAATCTTCTGAAGATGTCAATTAATTCCATCTGATCTAGTGAGTCATTTAGGATTGATGTTTCTTTGCTGATTTTTTGTTTAGAGGATTTGTCCAGTGGTGTTAGTGGGGTATTAAAGTCCCCTACTATGAATGTTTGCTGTCAATCTCTCCCTTGCTATCTTCCAGAAGTGTTTTTGTTTGTTTGTTTTGTGTGTGTGTGTGTGTGTGTGTATTTGGGTGCTCCTATATTGTGTACATATATGTTTATCAGAGTTATATCTTCTTATTGAATTACTCCCTTTAGTATTTTGAAGGGGCCTTCCTTACCTCCTGTTATGGCCTTCACTTTGTTGTCTAATTTGTCAGATATAACTATTGCTACACCAGCTTTTCTTTCATTTCCATTTGCCTAAAAAACTTTTATCCATCCCTTCACCATCAGCTAGTGTGAGTCCTTTGTTCTCAGATGGGTCTCCTGTAGAGAGTAGATATATGATATGGGTCATGTTTTCTTATCTATTCAGCTACTCTATGTCTTTTGATTGGAGCATTTAGGCGATTTATGTTTAAAGTTATTATTGATAGGTACTTGTTTGTAGCCATTTTTATTTTTTGTGCCTGTGTTCCTTCTTTCCTTTTTTTCTGCTTTTTGCATTGGTCCCTTTAGCATTTGTTGCATTGCTGGCTTGGTGGTGATAAACTCCCTTAGTTTTTTTTTTGTTTTTTTGTTTGTTTGTTTGTTTTGTCTGTGAAGCTCCTGATTTCCCCTTCAATTTTGAATGATAGCCTTGTTAGATAACTATGGGATTCAGTCCCTTGTTTTTCATCACTTTGTATACTTCCTTCCATTCCTTTCTGGCCTGATGTGTTTCTGTTGAGAAATTATTTGATAATCTGATAGAGATCCCTTGTCAGTAACTTTCTGTCTCTCTCTGGCAGCCTTCTCTCTTTGTCATCAACATTTGCCATTGTAATTACGATGTGTCTTGGTGTGAGTCTATTTGGGTTAATCTTGTTTGGGACTTTCTGTGGTTGTGTGGCTTTTTTCTTCCCCAATTCAGGGAAGTTTTCTAATATTATTTCTTTGAGTAGGTTTTCTAACCCTTGCTCTTCTTTTTGTTATTCTGGCATCCCTATTAAATGTATATGTCTTTGTTTCATGTTGTCCCAAAGCTCCCTCAGGCTCTCTTCCTGTCTTATGATTTTTTTTCTCCAATTCCAGTTCAGATTGGGTGTGTTTTGTTTCCTTGTCTTCTAATTCGCTAATTTGGTCCTCCTAGTCTACTGTTGAAAGCTTCCATATTGTTTTTTATTTTAGCTATATCATTGTTATTTCCTCCTGATTCTTACATAGGCTGTTGATTTTCTCATCCATCTGGTTTATGAACTGTATGACCCTTATTCTGAATTCTTTTTCTGACATATTGCATTCCTCCATTTCATTGTGTTCTCTTTCTGGCGATTTCTCTTTTTCTTTCTTTTAGGGGTTGTTTTTCTGTCTCCCCATTTTTGCTCTCACCGAAGGATCTAGGTGTTGAGTCACATGGGGCCTGTGGCTGCAGCAGTGGATTTGGAGGCAGGTCATGCGATCACAGGCAGCACTTCTCCTCTCATGGTCTTGGGCAGCAGCTGTTCCTTGGGGGGTCACGGGGTGGCTGCTCCCCTTGCTGTAGTGGGTGGTGGCTGCTCACGTGGCTGCTGGAGCTGTCGCAGTGCCCAGGGCTGTTGTGTAAGGCTCAGCTGTTCATGTGCATGGTCCCATAGCCAGGAGCTGCTCCATAAGGTTTGGTTGTCCACACGTGTGGTCATGGAGCCCAGGGCTAAAGCTTCTGACTGACAGGAGGGGAGCACCCTCTGGAACTCACAGGAGCTCTCAGCTGGGGAAGTTGGAGTCCCAGTGTCCGTGGGTCAGCAGCCGAAGCAGCAGGTCCCTGGCCAGAGTGGCTGTAGGATCCTGGGTGTTGTCTGAGAGCACCCTGGATGGAGGTGAGGCTGGGATCGCAGTCACAGCTGCTCTCCCCTTCCAGATTGCACAGCCTCTGTAGCAGAGCCAGTGCTCTGGGAGAGATTACATCAGTAGCAGAGGCTGCTGGCTATGCAAGCCCAGTCCGCCAACCCCTGAGGGTCTTGCAAGATCTAGCTGTGCCTCCTCAGACACACACACCCCCAATATGTCTACACACTCCTCTTTTGCTCCCTCACTCACTTACATTCTCTTCCTCAGTGCTATTCTCCCAGCCACCATCGTTGTCAATCTCTTTCATTTTCAAAGAGCATTTTTGTCAGGTATATTATTCATGGCTGGCAGTCTTTTTTCCCCCAACATATTTAATATAGTTTATCCTTTCTTTTAGTCTATAAGGTTTTTGCTGAAAACTCTACTGATACTTGTATAAAGATGCCATTTTATGTAAAAAAAACATTTTATATTTTTTTTTGCTTTCAAAATTCTTCCTTTGCCTAGACTTTTGACAATTTGATTTTAATGTGTCTTGGTGTTGATTTTTTTTGAATCATTGTTTTTGTGTGTATTCATCTTAAAATGGGGCCATTGGACCTCCTTGTTCTGGATATACACTTCTCTCCCCAGATTTAGCAAAATTTCAGCCATTATTTCTTTGAATAAGTTTTCTGCTCCTTTCTTTTCTATTCTCCTTTTGGGATTGTCAAAGTATGTTTATTGATCCACTTGATGGTGTCTTATAAGTCCTTTAAGTTTTCTTCACTCTTTTCTCTTTTTCATGTTTTTTTGTTGTTGTCCATCTGCATGGATAATTTATAATGACTTGTCTTTTAATTTGCTAATCCTTGAACTTATATTCTTGATCTAATATGCTGTGGAATCTCTCTAGTGAAATGTTAGTTCTGTTATTGTATACCTTAGTTTCATTATTGCTGTTTATTAGGCTTTTATATTTTTATTATTGACAGTATTACAGATGTCTCCCATTTTCTCCCTTTTTTCCCCCCTCCACCCAACCCCCATCCCACCCCAGCTCTTCCCCACACTATTGTCTGTGTCCATGAGTTATGCATGTATGTTCTTTGGTTAATCTCTTCCTATCACCTCCCACCCACACTGTGATCTGTTATTCTACTCCATGCATCCATACCTCTAGCCCTATTGTATTCATCAATTTATTTTGTTACTTAGATTGCACATATAAGTGAGGTCATGTGATATTTTTCTTTCTCTAATTGGCTTATTTTGCTCAGTGTAATATTCTTCAGGTCCATCTATACTGTCTCAAAGGATAAGAGTTCTTTTTTACAGCCCTCTTTGTTAAAATTCATTCATTGTTTTTCTTACTTCATTGAACATCATTTTGATCACTGTTTTGAATTCTTTGTAGATAGATTATATATCTCTGATTCATTTGGGTTGTTTTTCAGGTATTTATTTTGTTCCTTTGTCTGGGACATATTATCCTGTGTTTTCATTTTCTTTGATTCTTTTTGTTATTACCTATACATTAGAAAATGCAACTAGCTCTCCCAATCTTTAGGGACTGGCTTAATAGGGAAGACCCTCACTACTTCAGAGATTTGGGGGGGGGGGGGGCTTTTCCAAAGTTTTGTCTGGTACAACCCACTTTCTTGGTTCTTAGCAGCTACCAGAAATCTAAAGTATGCCAGGTTCCTTCAATTTTCTGAGAGAAGCGAGACTGAAGCCAATTTTTCAGGTAGCTCACAGAAATGTTGCATCATTAGTTGTTCTATCCAAATTGTTTCCTCTTTAGGCAGAAGCTAGGGGTTAGAGTTTTTCATCTGTTCACTCTATAATGATTCAGAGGGAGGTGCTAATTCAACTGTTAGTTCAAACACACATCTTTGTTCTCATTGGCCCCAAGGTGGCTAGAGTATGTTGGCTCTCATCAGTGCTGTGAGACAGGCAAGAAACTAGTACTTTGGGCAGTCTCTTGAAAAGTTTGGTATTTATGTGCAGTTCAGCTCTTTCTCTCCACAGGGAGAAGCTGAGACTTGTTTTTTTGTTGTTGTTAGTTTGTTGTTGTTTTTTTTGTTTGTTCGTTTTTTAGCTACTTGTTTTATGCTGATCTCAGGGGTAGTGACTATATTGCCTGTAAGCCAAAAGTGGCATCTTTGTTCTCATTGGCCCTTAGGTACCTAGAGCTTGCCAGGTCTGGTCAGCATTCCAAAACAGGAAAGGAAGAAGCCAGTCCTTTGGGAAGTCCCCAGAAATGTTGGGGTAATAAACATGTAGTCTGCCTCTTTCTTTCCTAAGGTAAAAGATGGGTTTTTCATCTTATCACATCAATCCAGGGGAGGGACTATAGCAACTGCCAGTGCAAACTGCTCAAATGTCTCCCTTTTTGTCTTCCTTTCAATCAGGATACATTGAGAAATCTCTATTTAGTCATTTATTTGTTTCAATGATAAAAATAAATCTTGCTTCAGTTTTGCATTTTTTTTTCTATTTTTAAAGATAGGACATGAGATGCCTTTTTCTCTTTGCACTTTTCTCATCGTTTACAAAATTTGGTTGTTTTGCTTCTGTGTTGGTTAATTCTAAGTAAAATGGTACCAATGCCATCTATACTTGCCTTATTGTGTCTGCTAAAAATAGGTTAGGTAGATATACAAAGTTCACCAATAAAATTCCAAGTACACTTATGTATTATCTAATATTGATTTATAAGTCCATTTATAACTTTCTCTTAGCACTTCACTTGTGTGTGATTCTACTGAGTGTTAGTCCATTAGCAAGTTCTGCCAAAGGCATTCTTGAGTAAAAGACAGTGAGTTGTCAAGTAGATCTCATTATTGATTTGTAACAACCAAATGTATATAGTTCCTGTTTTTACTTCACAGGTACCATAGCATTATATAGAACAGTAGTTCTCAACCTTCCTAATGCTGCGACACTTTAATACAGTCCCTCATGTTGTGGTGACCCCCAACCATAAAATTATTTTTGTTTCTACTTCATAACTGTAATTTTGCTACTGCTATGAATCGTAATGTAAATATCTGATATGCAGGATGTATTTTCGTTGTTACAAATTCAACATAATTAAAGCATAGTGATTAATCACAAAAACAATATGTAATTATATATTGTGAAACATTTATTTCTAATTAAAAATAAATGAAATTTTGTCTTGAAGCATGGTGTAGCATGGGTAACAGTCTTAATATAACAACAGTAAACTACATTGCTACATTTTGCGACAGTATGCATAAAAAGCCAACATCAGTGAGAAGGTTGAGATTGCTTTTTTCTCACCAGATCAGAAATTCTTGGGGCAGTCTTTGCAAGAGCACAATGAAGATCATCTTCCACAATAAGTCTACATTTGTATTTAGACTTGATAACCAACAAGATGTAAAACCCTGTTTCACAAAGATATGTTGTTGGAAATGGAAGAAGAAGGTGCAACACAGTCTCAGACAGAACAGGGTATGACTGCATACACTTGATCCAGAATTTTGTAACTGGCATTGTAGAGAAATCAGTTCTCACTGCATCATTGTTAATAAGTTCAATGAACTCCTCTCGTGCTGTCTCAGGAACATCTTCAACTTTGACTGTGAATGGGCTTCTGGCAAGTGCAAATGGGGTGTCAGGTAGATTTGGAAAGTATGATGAAATTTCGTCTGCAAGCATGTACAAGTGTTCTTTAACAGAAATTATCATCGTAATCCTTTTGTCTGGTTCAATATCATGTTCCTCAAAGAAAGCAGATAAGGTAGGCAACATGTAAATATTATTTTCATCCAATTTTTTTTTTTTTTTGCCAAAGCTGAAGTTTCATTTTGAATGATCGGATCTTTTCAGACAAATTGAGGCATGTCACATTTGGTCCTTGCAGTGATAAATTTTACTCATTCAAGATGGCAAAGATGTCAACCAAGTAAGCTATTTTCTGCAGTTCACTTTTATCGCCGAAAAGTGCTTCAAACTGCGGTCTTGTTTTCTGATTAAAAAATGTTTTGAGTTCATCACGAAGCTCAAAAACACGGTTTTAAATTTTTCCTCTCGACAACCATCTCACTTCAGTGTGAAATAGCACAGCATTGTTCAGTGCATCCAACTCGTTGCACAGTTGCGAAAACAGTCAACTATTTAAAGTGCTCGTCTTTACAAAATTGACACAACTTATGATGCTTTTCATTACTTCTTGTAACTCTTGTGGCAGCATCTTCATTGCTAATATTTTCCGATGAATCATACAGTGAGTTCTGATGACTTTTGGTGACTCATTCAATACCAAATGTTGAAATCCAGATCAACATCCTAGCATAGCTGGAGCACCATCTGTGCAAACACAACAAACCTTTCCCAAGAGATCTTATGCTCTTTCAGAAATGAACCAACTGTCTCAAATACATCACATGCAGTAGTTTTCATTTCAAGAGGTTTGCAAAAAAGAAACTCATCTTTAAAGTCGCCATCATTAATATACCTCACGTAAACCAGTCACTGTGAACAGTTTGCAACTGGATACTAAATATTGGAAGTAGAGCAGATTTAATTTCCTGGATTACCTGATTAAGAATATCAGCAGACATGTCATCTATTCTTCTGTGGACAGTGTTGCTAGATAAGGAAATTGCACTCAATTTCATAACAAATTCGTCTCTGATCATAACTCGAACAATGTCTTTGGCCGCTGACAACAGTAAATCCTCAGCAATGGTGTGAGGTTTCATAGCTCTGGTGATTCTGAGTGCCACCAAATATGAAGCTTCAACGGCTGCTAAGTTTTTTTTGTGGTACTTGCCACCAGTGTCAAGTCTGGCTTTCTTGAGTCCATCAGCTTTGCTTCTCAAATAGTTGGTACCCTTGCCGGCAAAGCTCAGATGCTTGCTATCAAAATGGCATTTTAGTTTGTTCGGCTTCATAGATTCGGCTGATAGAACTTCACAACAAATAACACATTGCAGTTTCTCAATTCCTGTTGTAATTATTGAGGTAAAACCATACTGTAAAAAATCCTCACTATATTTTCTTAATGTTCTTCTCTACACGTCATTGTCATGGGATGGTTTGTTAATCAAAATAATATGTAACAATAGCTTTAATAATACAAAAGATGATACATGGCATAGTTCAGTCAATACAGTTCATTAAAGTTTCCTATGATTTACCATTCTGTGTTGTTGTTTTTACATACCTGTTACTATCACAAGGGGGCAGTACTCACATCAGCCACAGCTGAATATAAGAAGACCGATCAGCATCCAGATTAAGCTCCCATGGTACAGATACATACATACATATATATATATATATATATATATATATATATATATATATATATATATTTGCAGTAGTTGATGATTTTACAATACATGATTTTACATTTACCCAGTAATTATAATTCATGAAGTGTTGTTTTACCTCCAATACTGCTGCTTTCAACACTGTAGTTGCTTTTAACAGAGTAGCTGCTTTCAACACAGCCGCTGCTTTCTACACAGTAGCTGCTCTCTACACATGTGTGACTGGTCCGCATAAGTACATTATGGCTTCAACCCTGTCACATACACCTGTATTTGTATGGGGTGTATATGATGGGGTTGGCAAGATGATGTCATCACGCCAGGTACTTCTATGTGGGCTTATCTGCATGTGGGCGGACCCGCCTGGAGACAGAGGAGCGGTGTCTCGGTTCCTAAGACCATCGAAAATATGTGTTTTCCGATGGTCTTCGGTGACCCCTGTGAAAGAGTTGTTCGACCCCCAAAGGGGTCGCAACCCACAGGTTGAGAACCGCTGATATAGAGGATATAATTTTACAGAGAAAACCACCCAATAACCATTTTACCTTTTAGAACTTATCAAATGAACCCAAATAATATTAACCTATGTTCAACAATCATACATATTCTAATATTACTAATTATGTTTTCCAATGGATTAGAATAAACATATTATTGTATATTTCACAATTACCAGATTATTTGGTATGTACAATAGAAACTAAATTTAAATGTCTTAATTTTGAAAAATGTAATCTGAGACGTATGCATTCTTATTTTTAAATTTTAATCAAAGATTGCACTTAATACACTGGAGCAATACTGGAACTCAGAAACACTGTTTATCAATGGCAAGTGCAATGGAAATTCCAAAGTATCAATTCCTAAGATAGTAATTATTAAAAAACTGAATTATTTACTTTAGTATCTTTGCAGGTATAGTTCATAATATTGTGAATTTAAGTTTAAGATTTCAGGCCAAAAAACCCCTAATATCTCCAGGTCAGATTCAACAAAATCTCTAGGGAAAAACAAAACCTTTGTCTCACCTAGACCAATAGTGAGATCCCTGTCATGGTGCAGTTTAAGCAGAAGCTTGATGATTATTTCTGAGATATATATTGTTTTCTTGTGTTGAGTGTGAACTAAGTTTCTGTTAAGTCACAGAAGCAATGACCATAAAAATAAATCATTACTAGATTTCCTGTGAGGTATATTAGAGTTTAGTTTTAAAGCTATTCAACCACTTTGGGGAAAGGTTTAGGAGCAAATCACTAATTTGCCTGCATTTTCAAAGGAAACATTGTTATCCAGCCACAATCAGAAATAAGAAAATGTTAAGGGTACTTTAATATTTTAAACAAAATGGAAAGAATGACACTTTACATCAGCAGTGTACATAGGCCAGAATAAATCTTGCTGCTGCTTTTATCATTGTTACAGAAATATTATTTTTTAGAATGTATATAAAGGCCTTAGTTAATGTATATCTTCAAATTGAAATCTTTCAATAACAAGCATTTTTCTTTGTTTTTCATTGTCTTTGAGTTGTTTTGCAACATGTAAAATATAGAAAATGATATTAATTCAAATGAATATTATCTATATAATGTATATTAGTTGTGTCCAATGGAACATTTGATTATTGACTCACTTTGCATTTATTTGTAAATTTATTTGTGTATTCATTATCTGCCTATTTATATGTTATACTTTTTATTCTTCTCTCATAGTTGTAACATCTTATCAGTTCCCTCGTTATTAGTGAGATAAATAACATATTTTTCACATATTCATTTTATGAAAATCACAATTTTGCCTTTCTTTAAAATTTACTTTCTAATATTTTTGGAGATTAACCATTGTGCTACTTTACAAAGCCAAGTAAACTGTGTTGCCAAAAAAACACATCTCATCAATTGCTTATGTACAGGCATATCTCTTCCTGGTTGTTAGAAGTGTACCCCAAATGGCAATAGAATTATAAATTTACTAACTCTCTGTTGTTCTAGTTCTCTTTTTTTCTATACTAATTCTATGTTTTATTTGTAATTTATTTTCAGTTTATAAGTTATTCTTCATTGGTGGCCAACAATGACTGGGAGTTTAATTGTATAATATGAATGTCTGGTGATCTCTATGCATTAATAATGATAGAGATTTGTACTCTGTGGTGTGGGAGATAGCACATAATCTGTTATCTATTTTCTATTTGTTTGCATATTTTTACTTCAAATCACTTAAAAATCGTGCTCTTATTGGGAAAGGAAACAGCTCTTTTATATCTGGACCTACACAATATTTTATTTATTTTATTTTGTTTCTCTTAATCTATTTCTAAAATTGTGAAAATATTGTTAGAAGATATTTGTATGTTTATGAGTCAATAATTCAGAAAGACCTTTACCTGTAATAGTATGATTATTTATATATTTTTAATAATATTCAGATTGAACTAAAGAATTTTATTATATAGTTTCTTTATTTTATAAGTAAACTGGAGGCCCAGTGCATAGATTCATGCACCAGTGGGGTCCCTTGGCCTGGCCTGTGGGGAGAGGGCAGAAACCGGCTGTCTGACATCCCCCGAGGGGTCCTAGATTGTGAGAGGGTGGTTCTCAGTTGACGCACCCTGGAATCGGGCTCCCTCCTCTCTGGTTCCAATCTGTCACCCGAGAACCCGAGAACCAAGGACCACAGCTGCCAAGTCACCACAGATCGGCAGCTACTGCATTGAGCATCTGCACTGAGCTATGATGCGTATTGACTACCAGGGGACAGACGCTCAAGGCAGGAGCTGTGGTGACTTGGCAGCTGCAGTTCCTGGTTGATGCACCCGGAGCCAGAGAGGAAGGAGCCCAATTCTGGGGTGCATCACCCAAGAACCACCCTCTCACAATCCAGGACACCTTGGGGGATGTCAGAGAGCTGGTTTCGGCCTGATCCCCACAGGTCAGGCCGAGGGACTCCGCCAGTGCATGAATTCATGCACCGGGCCTCTAGTCTACATATAGAGATATTTACTTATGGAACTAGAGGCCCAGTGCAGGAAATTTGAGCGTGGGGCAGGGGGTTGGTCCCTCAGCCCAGCCTGCACCGTCTCCATTCTGGGACCCTTCAGGGGATGTCTGACTGCCCATTTAGGCCCTCTCATAATCTGGGGCCGCTGGCTCCCAACCACTCACCTATCTGCCTGCCTGGTCACACCTAACTGCCCTCCCCTGATGACCTGGTTGTCCTAACTGCCCTTCCCTGCCGGCCTGGTCCCCCCCATCTGCCCTCCCTGGCCAGCCTGGTTGCCCCTAACTGCCTCTGCCTTGGCCCCCCCACCTTGGCTTTTTACAAAAGGATGTCTGGAAGGATGTCCAATTGAATTAGCATATTACCCTTTTATTGGTATAGATAAGTATTTGTCACATTATTCTCTACTTTTCTATATGCAGTTAAAATACCCCAGAATATTTTAAGCAAATAAAAAAAGGTCAAGTTGCAGAAACATAAAAGTTTTGAAATACAAACAGGTATGCTTAAAAGCAACAACATTTGCGTAAAAGGGCATAATTTTCAGTCAGCAACAAAACTTGTTAAGATAGCTTGGTTAATATTCTTTTGTTGGAAAGGCATGGTTTGGGCAAAAGAGAAAAGGAAACCAATCTAATAAAAGGGAATGTCTCAATGGGCCATTGCCACAGCAGAGAGAGGCAGGTGCAGCAAAGGTTCAGGCTGTCCCACAGGCAAGGATGTCTGTGTGTATGGGACACCAAAGGACACCTGTCACACCTGAAACACAATTTGCTAGCACTCACAATTGCAGAACTCAGGAAGAATCACTGTTTTTAAAACTATTATTTCCCTGACATATAAAATGTATATACATATAAATATACATGCCCTCTTCTGAGCTTTCCCTGCCCTCCACTTAATATTTGGCTATGGCCTTCTTTTCATGTCAATGAATTGGATGTATAGACATAATTTTTAATGGCTACAGTGTTATCCCTGACTGTTTGACATTACTGTGGTTTACTTCACTAACCCTTTATGGTGGGGCAGGTTGTTTCCGGTTTCCCCTAGCATCAACAACTACAGTAAACATAATTGCTTATTTGACTATTTACTTAGGACACATTCACAGACATGAAACTCCTGGCCCAAAGCTAATTCACTTGAATTTTGATCCACATTTCTAAATTGACTTTCTAGAAAGTGCTTCTGTTTGTTTAGTCCATTGCTTTTATAAATCAGATTACATTTTCACAAATGGGTTAAGAGAAAACTGTTCAACATGCCTTGGGCAAATTGCAAACTCTCGCTGAACTTAAGCGACCACAGGGAGCAGGACCTGGGGGATCCCACTGGAGGGTGAAGTCCAGGGAGGCACGGGTGGCGCGGCTGAGGGCCCTGTATGGGTGCGACTGTGTGAGTGTGTGTCGCTTGGGTCCATGCTCATGCACACACCCACACGCCCACACTCCCACTCTGCACCCTTGGCCACCAGGAACCTCTGTGGAGCCTGCCATGAGCTCGAATGCATCCAGTCCCAGCACCAAGCAAGTCTAAAAAAGTTTCCCCGGACTAACTCCCACTCGCACCGATGGGTAGCGGGACCAGAAGGATCCGGGCTGCAGGGTGAAGTTCAAGGAGGCACGGTTGGCACGGCTGGGGGCCTTGTGTGGGTGCAAGTGTGTGAATGTGTGTCGCTCGGGTCCACGCACATGCACACACTCACATGCCCGCATTCCCACTCTGTTCCCTCGACCACCAAGAACCTCGCAGAGTTCAGCCCTCTTGCCAGTCCCTGCCCACTTGGTTGAGCCTTCAGTCCTTACTGACCCTGGCTCTTTATATAAATTGATAATTATTTGGTTATTATCTATATTATTATTATTTTTTACTTTTTAATTAAATTTATCCAGGTGACAATACTTAATAAAATTATAAAGATTTCAATTGTACAGTTCTATAATAGATCATCTGTATATTGTATTGTATATTCACCACCCCAAGTCAAGTCTACTTCCATTACCATTTACACCCCTTACTAGTGGACTGGTGCATGAAATTTGTGCACGGGAAGGAGGTGTCCCTCAGCCCAGCCTGAACCCTCTGTAACCTGGGACCCCATGAGGGATGTCCGACTGCCCTATGGGATCGGACCTAAACGGGCAGTATGATATCCCTCTCACAATCCAGGACTGCTGGCTCCCAACCGCTCGCCTGCCTACCTGCTTGAATGCCCCTAACCGCTTCTGCTTGCCAGCCTGATCATCCCCTAACCACTCCCCTGCCAGCCTGATTGATGCTTAACTGCTCCCCTGCCAGACCAATTGCCCCCAACTGCCCTCCCCTGCAGGCCTTGTCCCCCCCCAACTGCCCTTCTCTGCTTCTGAGAAACACCATCCGAAGGATGTAAAGTTCCAGAACAGTGATAAACTTGTCTGTGTATTCTAAAACAGTATGACCTATATCCTGATGGCGATGCAATATTTGCACCCATGGAAGCAAAAGCAAAAGAACTATTTATGGAACAAATATTTTCCATGAATTTTTTTACTGTCAGAATCTTCGTTTGTCATTAATCTTTTTTTTTTTTTTAAATATATAATTTATTGATTTTTCACAGAGAGGAAGGGAGAGAGATAGAGAGTTAGAAACATCGATGAGAGAGAAACATTGATCAGCCGCCTCCTGCACATCTCCTACTGGGGATGTGCCCACAACCCAGGTACATGCCCTTGACCGGAATCGAACCTGGGACCCTTCAGTCCGCAGGCCGACGCTCTATCCACTGAGCCAAACCGGTCTCGGCGTCATTAATCTTTTTAAATATGCCGGGTAATCTGGAAAATGTATATCATTTGGACAGACTTTCCCTTTGCTACAACATCAAGTAAATTTCCCATTGGATGGTTTTTCATTGGAGAAATTTAGTGATAGGCAAAATTGACATCTAACAGTCATTCCACCACAACTATGTTTGAGAATTGCATCCTCATTTACTCTATTTTCACTGAGAAGGCAGTTCCTACCAGTATTGGTAGTACTAGTCGACTGTTCTTTAGACATATTCTGTCGTTGCCACCGCCTTCTTTCAACTTCAAAGGCATGTTGGTCTTTAGATATTTTCTGTCAATGATGCCGGCTTCTTTCAGCTTCAGAGCTACGTTTTGCCAATAGTAGCTTTTCGGATACATTCTGTTGCAGGTGTTGCCTTCTTTCAAGATCAGATGAACATTGTTCTTCAGACATTTTCTGGCAATAACACTGGCATCTTTTGGCTGCAGAGCTACGTTATATCAAAAGTTGCTCTTTAGACATAGTCCCACCTCGCTGCTGTCACGGTCTGAGATGCAGGTGAATGAGAGTCCTGCCTGTCAGGCTGCTGAGAGCTATCTGACCAACGGCTGATTCTGGTTGATTCTGTAGGGGTGGGACTTCCCACAGGCCGGCCGCAGGTGGGGTGGGGCAGAATGCTGGCATCATCTTGGCAATGAAGGCAGGCGTCCTTTTCTGCCCCAGCCACTCCATGCCTGTGCACGCTGCCCACCGACTTGGAGTGTCTAAATACTCCAGTGTGTATTTCCTATGAATGAGGCTAGAACCTGATCAGCATCCTCAATAGGGCCTTTCTTCCCTGTGGCTAATTTGGGCTTCCTCATACTGTGGTCTCAGGAAAGTTGAACTACTTTTGTAGCTTTTAAGAGGTAGCATTCCAAGCAGCCAGGTGTCCTGCCCCGCACCTGTGCGCACTGCCCACCAGCATCCTGGCTCAGCCACCACCATCTTTGTCGAGGAGTGATGGTCAATTTGCATATTCCATCTTTATTAGATAGGATACCCTCTTTCACTTCCCCCACTCACCTTTCCCTCTGGTAATCACCATACAATTGTCTGTGTCTGTGAGTTTTTTTTTAATCCCTTCACCCTTTTCACCCAGCCTTGCAATCCCCTTCCCCTCTGACAGTTGTTATTCTGTTTTCTATCTATGAGTCTATTTCTATTTTATTTGTTAATTTATTTTATTCATTACATTGCACACATGAGTAAAATCCTATGGTACTTGTCTTTCTCTAACTGGCTTATTTCACTTAGCATAATGCTCTTCAAATCCATCTATGCTGTTATAAAAAGTAAGATTACCTTCTTTTGTACAGCCAAGTAGTAATCTATTATGTAAATGTACAACAGCTTTTCATCCACTCATTTACTGATGGGGACTTGGACTACTTCCAAATCTCAGCTATTATAAACAATGCTGCATTGAACATACAGGTGCATATATTCTTTCTAATTAGTATTTCAGGATTCTTTAGATATATTTCCAGAAGTGGAATTGCTGGGTGATAAGGTAGTGATATTATTAATTTTCTGAGGTAACTCCATACTGTTTTCCATAGTGGCTAAACCAATCTGCATTCACACCAACAGTGCACGAAGGTTCGCTTTTCTCCATATCCTTGGCAACACTTGTTTATTATTGATTTATTGATGATAGCCATTCTGAAAGGTGTGCGATGATATCCCTTGTGTTTTTAATTTGCATTTATCTGATGATTAGTGACACTGAGCATGTTTTCATGTTTAAGGTCATCTATACACCCTCTTTGGAGAAGTGTCTATTTAGGTTCTTTGTCCAATTTTAATTGGATTGTGTTTGTGTGTGTGTGTGTGTGTGTGTGTGTGTGTGTTGAGTTTTATAAGGTCTTAATAATTTTTTATATTAACCTTTAAAAGATATATAATTGGCAAATATGTTCCCATTCAGTGTGCTGTCTATTCATTTTGTTGATGGTTTCCTTTGCTGTGTAAATCTTTTTAGTTTAATTTAATCTCATTTGTTAATTTTTTCATTGTTTCTCTTGCTGGAGGTGATATATAAGAAAAATATTGCTACAAAAATGTTTGAGATTTTCCTGCCTATCTTTTCTTCTAAGATTTGTATGGTTTTGAGTCAAATATTTAAGTCTTTAGTCCATTTTGAATTTATTCTTTTCCATGTTGTAAATTAATGAGCTCTATTATGATTGTTTTATAAAGCAAAATACATGTTTATGAGAAATAAACATCTTAAGATCTCCCCCAAATAAAGAACATTGAAAGTCTAGTATTTTAAATATGCTACACTTCAACAACAGTTACAAAAACAATACCAATACCAATAATAACAGCAAATTCTAAGGAAAAATAACTCAAATATTTTGAAAATTCAAGTTCATATAATTTAGGTAAATATTTGGTGAACAAAGCTAGTGGGTAAATTTCTTTTAGTGTTTTCTATAATACAACATCCATTTTATTCTTTCTCCCTCTAAAGTGATATAGGTTTAGTAATCAAATCTAAATTTACTACAAAATAAATTATAAGATAATAGAAATGTAAAACATTTATAACTTAACTTTTAGAAGAACTAATACTTGAGCTAAGAAATATAATGTGATACAAGATTAACATGCAAAACTCAGTCAAATTTTATAAACTGAGTATAAATAATTGAAAATCAAAATTTAAAAATAAATGCATTTTATTAATAGTTGTTCCCCATAAATAAAATATGCAAACATAAATCTGGACAAAACATGTACAAGATCCATACATGAAATTTATAAAACTCTAATGAAAAAAATTCAAAGAAGACCTAAGGGAATGGAGAGAACAAGCAATGTTCTTGATTAGAATATTCAATATAGTAAAGATGTTAATTATCTCCTTATTCCTAAATGGTCTATAGATGTTGTTAGGTCACTGAAGGAGGAACGCACGAGGCCAGAGTGGTGAGAGATTACGAATTTATTCGATCATCTGCACACCAGGTAGCTGATCCTGGATGGCTCCAGCACCCAGTGACAGGAGTCAGCGGGTTTTAAAGGACTTATGGAGCTTTTTTCTGGGTGGAGACTTCTTTATGCATACCCGGAAGGGAGATAATGGAATGTGGTCACCACAAGTGAAATGTGGTCCTCAGCAAAGGGAATGTCCATAGTGAAATGACCTGTAAGCCAGTTCCCGGTGGAAGAGTATCAACTCAATTGCTCCATCAAACCTAACATTCAGGCCTTTTGGTTTTATGGAATACGGACGAAGGCCATATCTTCTGTAATTGCTTCTTGCTGAGGTGGGACGTCGAGACCACAGGGGAATGGACTTTGATAGTAGTGGGCTGGACAAGGGGTGCAGCAGCATGATTTTCCCAATAGACTGGTTGGTAAAGTCTTGAGAGTGATCCTGTTGAGTGACTTGGGAGGTAAAAGCTGGTCCTGAGGCTGCCACAGCATCACTTGTCTAGTTTTGCTGCTTTTCTGGGCTTGGAGCTGAAATACAATTGAGATCTAGATGTTATTTTTAGGGGGGAGAGGGAGAGTAGGAGTCTCAGGTGCCTCACTAGTGATATTAAAGTGAAGAATAGGTTATCCTGGGGGTGAGGTTCTTGTTTTCCCAGTTTTCCCCCTTGCTGGGCATCCACATGTTTCTTGTAGGTCCTGAGACAGGGTTTCAAAATAGGTAGAGCAATGTGGTTAATCTCCCTATGGCAGTTCCAACCCCTGCTGTGATGCTGAGGGTTATGAGGAGAGGGATTATCTGGACTCTTCCTTTGTGTCAGATATGATGGGTTATGGGGACAGGTAAAGACTGATTATTGGAGGCCACATCTACACTGGGTGAGAGACAAGAGGACAGGTTCCTGTATAGCTGATGGGGAGACAGATGTATGTGTTTTCCCCACAGAGGAAAAAAAAATCCCTGAATACAGAAAAAAGCTGATAGGTATAAGAAGAAGAGGTGGACTAAAGGGTATGAGATTCCCTTTCCTGGTTCCATGCTCCAAGCTGAGAAGGTAGTCTGCCATAGGGAGCTTAAGCTGCCATAGGGAGATTAACCACTACTCTACCTATTTTGAAACCCTGTCTCAGGACCTACAAGAAGCCAAGATGGCACTACCAATAAGGAGTGACAGATGAGTGGTTGAGATTTTATTGCAGTGAAAGTGGGAGGGAACGTTAGAATGGGCTGTTATCCAAGGGAAAAGGGAAAGGGAGGAAAGGAGCAGTTGAGGCCAGGGGCCAGGATGGTTTGATCAGAAGTAAGACACTGCACTCAGACAAGCCAAATTTAGTACTTTAAATTTCCTGAGGTTATAATCTGCTGCTCGCTGGCTTAACTTCTTATTTTTAATGAACCTTAATCCTTGTTGATTTTCTGAATATCTTGGTTTGGCTTAAGAAGTATCCAGAAACCTTGTCCTGCCAGGCTTGGAGACAGAAACCTCACTTTCTTGCTCAGAGTAAAATGGCCTTTTTATAATTCTAGTAAATAGTTAACTTTAGAACTTCTTTCTTTCAACATTTCTCCTTTCCTCCTCATCACAAACGAAACCTTCACAAATTTCACACTTTCAAATTAGCCTTCAAACCTTCCTTCTATATCCTTCAAAAATGCATAACCATGCCTCAGATCTTCAATTAAGTATTTCTACTCTAATATTATTTCTTTTTTCTTTAAAATGTATTAGAATTCTTCACTCTTAGAAACCTTAATTTTTCAATGATAACCAAAAAATAAACTGCCAATATTTCTTAGATTGACATTTTTCAGAGCTTAAAGGGGATAAGAATGTTGGCCTTGGTATCTAAAGGCTCAGTGAAGGGATCCCTTCGCCATGTCATGTCATAGAGGAGATTTGCAAGAAGACTAAAGTTGTGAACCTGGAGGCGAGAGTACCCAGTGAGCCTGAGAAAGTAGAAAATTTCTTGTTCAGAGGTGGGGACAGTCTTAGAGGAGATAAGAAGATAAGGCATTTACAGTCCAAAGAATGGCTTGGCCTTTTGGGGTGAGAAAATGAAACTGAGGTAGGTGACTGTGGTTTGGGACAACTGGGCTTTATGAGGGATACATGGTAGATCTGGCCAGGCACCGAGGTAGAATGAGAAAAGAGTGAATGGGGGAATTTAGTAAGATGCAGTGTAGAGGTGAGGTGGCTAATGGCTGTGAGACTAATCCGTCAACCTCCATAGTAGCGACTGAGGAGTCGACAAGTGTCCCAGCGAATTCAGAGAGGGCAGAATAAGTGGCCCCAGTGTCACTTAAAAAGGAGAATGGCTTACCTACCACCATAATCATTACCCGAGGCTCTGTCCTGGTGATGTAAGTCTGTGAGGCCCTGTCAGGGCTTGGGCAGCTTCTTCGGTGGCCAGTCCCAGGAGGTCTTGGAGCTCCAAACTGGATCCAGAGTGCGGCCATGCTGGTCTGGCTGAGTTCTGACCGCGAGGAGCCAGACTACAGTCTGATTTCCAGTGGCCTTCCCTTCCACACCTTAGGCAGGGCCCATGGGGGGTCTCGGGTTTGAGCAGGACTTGACTCAGTGTCCTTCCTTGTTGCATTTGAAGCATGGGCCAGGAGGAGGCTTAGCTTCTGACTTACCTGCAGTTGGAGGACCGGCACTTCGTTTGTGGTTTATGATAGTGAAGCCTAAGAGCTGGAAGGCCTCCTTCTGGGCCTCAGCCTTGGCCTGATCTCGCCTTTGTTTTTGGATTTGGGTCTCCTCGTCTCTATTATTAGAAACCTTAAAGGTCAGGTTAACGAGGTCTTTTTGAGGAGTTGTGGACCTGTATCTATTTTTTGAAGTTTGTGACATATGTCTTGGGCTGATTGGGCTATAAAATGGGTGTTTAGAAGAAAGGCTCCCTCTGGGGAGGTGGGGTCTAAGGTGGTAAATTTCTATAGAGGAGGAAAGGGGGACATAGATGTCATGCCAAGTCTGGACATAGGACTGGGTCAGGCTCCTTAGTAAAGGTGGTTGGGTCAGTAGAAAAAGACCTGAGATGCCTCTCAGTCTGTGTGAGGCTGGACATAGAGAATGAGATGTGAACTCAGACTATGCCCTCAGTTCCTGCTGCCTCCCTCAGGGGTAGAATGGATGTGGGAATAGAAGAAGCTGTTGAGGAAGGCAGTCTTTGGGTGGCCTGAGAATGAGTGTTAGATAGGAAAGGCTGTGTTTGGAGCTCATGTTCTCAGGATTTGGGCTCTCAGGGACTTGGAAGAAGGTGGTTGCTGCTTAAGAAGGTCTGGGTTTTGGGAATCTACTGCAGGTGACAGAGAGGATGTATAAAGGGCTTGAGGTTGGTGGTCTGCTGGGTCAAGAGTAGATTCAGAATCAGAATTGGTAGGGGTAAGATGGGTAGAGCAGGACTGAGAGAGAGGATTGGGACTGAAGGGTGAAAAAGGCCTGGACTTAGGGAATCTCTGACCATTTTCCATTGCAGTGTCAGCAATTATGTAAATTTCTCAGTGTGTTAAAATTGAAAGTGTTGTTTTGAGGCCATTGAGACTTATTATCTCGTTTATGTTGAAGCCAAACAGTGTTACAAAATAAAGTGAGGTGGTTGGGCATGATCTCCCCTGTGAGTGTGCAGAGGGAGTATGGCATGGTCCACTAGAGAGGAAGGGTGTGTGACAGACCACAAATACAAAGGTGACTGTTTAGGGCAGGCGTCCCTGCTGCTAAACAAATCACCATGAGAAATGAGAGGTGACCCTCTGGACTGGGTATCTCCAATCCAGAAGGACCCAAAGCCGAACGGCTGAGGAGTCTTCTGGCCTAGAGCTAGGACTTTTGAGATGAGAGAGACTTTAGAGAAGTCAGTGAGAGAGAGTGAGCAGAAGACCCCAGACAAGGGGAATTGTGGAATGTCACTCACCTAGAGAAGATTGACCGGTGTTGAATGGAGGGTCAGCAATGCAGAAGGAGAGATTCTTGGTCCGGTGTCCTCCTTGGCTGGCTGGGGAAGACCCAGTAAGAGATGGCAGCCTGATCAAGGCTGGCAATTGAGTCACCCTAGTAGAATTCTAAGGTAAGCCCAGGACGAGCTGCCACTGCCTACTGCTCTCCGAGTAGCAAACTCAGGATGACTGAAGCCAGGATGATGGCTCCCCATCCCTGTGGAACCCTCCCAGGTTTCCGCACCAAATGTTAGGTCGCTGAAGGAGGAACACGTGAGACCAGAGTGGTGAGGGATTATGAATTTATTCAATCATCCGCACACCAGGTGGCTGAGCCTGGATGGCTCCAGCACCCAATGACAGGAGTCAGTGGCTTTTAAAGGACTTTTGGCAGGCTTTTTTCTGGGCGGAGACTTCTTTATGCATACCCGGAGGGAAGATAATGGAATGTGGTCACCACAAGTGAAATGTGGTCTTTTTTTTTTTAATATATTTTATTGATTTTTTACAGAGAGGAAGGGAGAGAGATAAAGAGTTAGAAACATCGATGAGAGAGAAACATCGATCAGCCGCCTCCTGCACATCTCCTACTGGGGATGTGCCCGCAACCCAGGTACATGCCCTTGACCGGAATCGAACCTAGGACCTTACAGTCCGCAGGCCGATGCTCTATCCACTGAGCCAAACTGGTTTCGGCGAAATGTGGTCTTTAGCAAAGGGAATGTTCATAGTGAAATGACCTGAAAAACCAGCTTCCAGGGAAAGGGTATCAATTCAATTGCTCCATCAAACCTAACAGATGTAGTATAAATTATATCAGGGTAACAGCTCAGTATTTTGTTGTAGAAATAAAATTTCTAAAATTAATGCCAGCTTTAAAAAAAGCTAAAACAGTATTTAAAAGATAACTCTTTTCAATTTTAAGACACATTATAGTAATAAAAACATTATGCTATTAGTGAAGGGATACAGATATAATTTTTCAAACAGAACAGAGGAACCAGAAATAGATTCAGACATTAATGCTTAACTAATCTTTTTATAAAGGTAGAGTAATAATTTAATGAAGGATAAAGGGTCTTTTAAACAAATATTTCTGGAAAAAGTGGGTACCTATGGGCAAAAAAACCTTAAAAAAAATAAATCAAACAAACAAAACACACACAAAGAAAAACTACCTTTGAACTAAACTTCACATCTTATACAGAAATTAACAAAAATGGATCTCATACTAAGCTGTAAAATGTATATCTATAAAACACTTAGAAAAAGATAAATAAAAGAAAATCTTGGTGATATAGGGCTATGCAGTGTTCTTAGACTTAAAACCAAAAGCATGATAAAGATAAAATTAATAAATGGGATCTCATAAAAAATAAAAATTTTACTGTACAAAAGGTGATGTTAAAAGGACAAAATATCAAGGTATTAACTGGAAAAAAGTAGTTGCAAACCACATCTATACTAATAAAAGGGTAATATGCTAATTAGACTGGGAGACCTTCCCGACGTCCTTTCGGACAAAGCCATGGTGGCAGTGCCAAAGAAGAGGTGGTTAAGGGCAATTAATCTAGGAGGGGAGAGCAGTTAGGGTGATCAGGCCGGGGGGGGGCAGTTGAGGGCGAGCAGGATAATAGTGGGTGGCAGTTGGGGGCAAGCAGGCCAGCAGGGGTGTCAGTTGGGGGAGATAAGGCTGGCAAGGGGGGGCAGTTGGGTGTGAGCAGGCTGGCGGGGGGGGGCAGTAGGGGGTGAGCAGGCCAGCGGGGAGGGGGCAGTAGGAGGGAGCAGGCCAGTGAGGGGGGCAGTTGGGGGAGATAAGGCCGGCAAGGTTGGGGGCAGTTAGGGGTGAGCAGGCCTGCAGGCAGAGTGGTTAGGGACGATCAGGCAGGCAGGCAAGTGAACGGTTAGGAGCCAGTGGTCCAGGATTGTGAGAGGGATGTCAACTGCCGGTTTAGGCCCAATCCCTGTGGGATGGGTTGTAAACAGGCAGTCAAACATTCCCCAAGGGGTTCCAGAATGAAGAGGGTGTAGGCCAGGCTGAGGGACACCCCCTCCCCGCATGAATTTCATGCACCGGGCCACTAGTACTCTATAAAGGACTAATATCTAGAATATATGAAGAACTGAAAATTCAACATTAAACTTTCACTTCTGGAATGGTGTCTTCAGGAGCTCAGTGGACCCATTTCCAAATGAAACATTTCTAATTTGTTAAAATTATAAAAAGAAAGATTTACAGTACCTGGAAATTTTACAAGAAGAATACAACAAATGAAGAAACACATTCAAGAAAATCTAGTAAATTATAGTAACAACAGTAAAAGTGTGTGTATTTGAGCCATGAATAATTCCCTCTCTTGCTTCTAATGCAAGCCCAGCATGATGTAAGCTCTGCTCCAAAACCACACAACCCCCTCCCCATCATCTCCCAGTCAAGGAATACAATTTCTCACATAGAGGGACAATTCACCAGCATTACATATCACATCTCCTTTATCTCTAAACTCCAGAGACTAAATTTCTTGTAAATATGGCTGAGGTGTTGGATGCTCCCTTTCTTCATTTGGGTCCCACTCATAGGGTAAAGGTACCATCCTAACATGGGCAGGCCAAGAATAATAGATTCCTCATTGCTCTTACTTAAGCTTAATGTAAATTAAGGAAAAGTACAATGAGAAAAATAGAGATTACCACCTTCTCCTTGTGGCCTGCACATAAAACATGGATATTACACCCACTCTAAACTCTTTGTCCATGACTCATGAACTTTACCCAGAAGAAAAGAAAGGCTCTTCATAAGAATATAGAGTCCCTAAAGAAACCGATTTGTTTTTCAGAGTATGAGAATGATCCACACTAAGGATGATCTTGAAAACAATAACTATTTTGGTGATAAATAACTATGAGGGGACTGATAGCTCTAAGGAAGCAACAAAAAAATCATAGGTCAGCTAGTTTGTCAGAAAGAACCAGGAATAAAAGTTGACTATAGAACTTCTATGCTCGAGATAAACCTTAAAGACTGACCTCACAAAGTACATATGGAAGATTTTGGATGTAATTGGATCAGAATATAAAGCAATTTATGACCCAGGGCATGTTTGAAAGCAATAGAGAAATACGAGCCTAATAGTTGAGAATTATACCAAAGGAAAACAAATTATTAGAGAGATCAGAGAAAGATCCAATAAAACAGAACTCTGCTAACACCACTATGATTCAAGAGTCTGCACTCTCTGAATAGAGGCATCAGAATATTAGTTGTGGGGAAAATATACTTCACTAAAATAGTGTGGGTAAGGGACTTAACAAACAAGCAAGCAAACAACAGAAGCAGTGAGGAAGGGGAATCAGTAGTTGGATTGCTTTAATATATTAACTAAAATATACAATTTTCAATCAAACTTAGGCACATGTAAAGAAACAGGAAAGTAGAACCCACATATAGGGGAAAATGGGCCTATAAGAGAATCCAGATGTAAGTTTTAACAGACAAATACCTTAAAGCAGCCATTATAAATCTATTTAAAGAACTAAACAAAACCATGCTTAAACAGAGAAAAGAATTATGACAATTTCTCAACAAATACACAATATCAATAAAAGATAAAATTTATAAATAATAAACCTTTGAAAACTTGGGTTTAAAAATACAATAACAAACAAAAATTCACAAAGGGTGCTCAAAGAAGATTTGAGCTGACAAAAGGAATAAGTAAACTTTAATAGAGAACAATAATGATTATTCAATTGTAAAAACAGAGAGGAGAGAATACAGCAAAATAAAACCTCAGGGAAATGTAGAACACTATTAATTATAATGACATATACATAATAGTGAAGTAAAAGAAGAGGAGAAAAAAGGAGTTAAAATAAAATTAAAGAATTAGTGGCTGAAAACTTTCCACATTTGAGGAAATCTATCAATATATAGGCTCAATGAAATCAACACATACATACGTATAAATTTGAATCAAGATACATAATAGTGAAAATGGCAAATAAAAAAGACCTATGTGAAAGAAGCAAAAGAAAGGCAAGTCTTCATTTATAAGGGAATCTTAATAAGATTAACATCTGAGCTCTCTCTAGAAATAATGGAGGATAGAAGGCAGTGGAATGACTTGTCAAAACGATAAAAGAAAAATACTGTATACCAAAAATTTTATACTGGAGGTATAATCTATTATATATATATATATATATATATATATATATATATATATATATATATAAAACCTTAATATGCAAATAGACCAAATGGTGGAACAACCAGTCACTATGACGTGTGCTGACCACCAGGGGGCGCTCATGGAGTATGGTGGGAGTCGGCAGCAGGCGGCAGAGTGCAGAACAGGGTGGGCATAGGCCGCAGCAGGATGGTGAAGCAGGTGAGCAGGGGTGGCAGACCAAGGAAGGGCACCGGTCGCTGTCATCAGGGCAAGCCTCTGGTGGTTAATGAAAAATCTTTGCTCCCACATGCTGCGTTCCTGCCCAGCACTTGCACCCGCTGCCAGCTCCAGAGCGGCCACTTGCACCCACTGCTGGTGTCCGGCACTGGCCCTGATAGCTTGGCACCATCAGCGGGTGTGAGCAGTGGCTGCTGGCCCCAATCACCCCTGAAGGCTTCTCCACCTCTCCCTGCTCCTGAGGGGCGATTGGGGCAGCAGCTGCCACTTGCACCTGCTGCTGGCGCCGGCCCCAATCTCTCCTCGCCATCAGCGGGTATGAGTGCGGCCAGCACTGTCAGGGTGTAGGAATGGCAGTGGCAGGAGCAGGGTTGCTGGCAGACAGGGGACCAGGGGCTGCTGTGGGAGGGGCCAGGCAGGGGTGTGGAGGATAGGCTGAGACCTGCCCCTATGCCCACTGCAGCCTTGTAGCACACAGTTCCTTTCAAGGTCCACAAATTCATGCACAGGGCCCCTAATAAAGATATGACCAGCTAAATACTAATTGAAAGAATGTTTTATTGTAGACTCATATTAAAATAAATAAAATGTCTTCAGGCTAAAAACAAGTGATGCCACAAAGTAATTTGAATCTACAAAAACAAATAAAACAAAACAAAACAAACAAAAACACAGATCACTAGTAAAGTTATATAATTATAAAAGCTAGTGCAAATGCATTCTCTTGACTGATTTAAAAAGCAATTCTATAAAACAATAATATATACAGTCATATTATTGGTCTATAGCATACAGAAATGCAATGCATTTGAAAATAATAGCACAAAGGAGGCTGGTGGGAGCAGATCTATACTGGAGTAAAGAAATTACATCAGATAGTAACTCAAATCCACAGGAAGAAATTAAGACACTCATAAATGATACTCATAAATAAGAAAGGTAATATTTTAAAAACTTATACCCCTTTCATCTTAAAAGACATGATATCATATAAAGTAATGTAAAGTAATAATTATAACAATAAAGTATTGGGTATAAACATATATAAATGTACTATGTGAGGAGTTTGGCTCCTAACCAATCAGCTTTGTGTGATTTTGTAGGTCCAACCAAAGACATTATAAAGGCTTTACCTAACAGGTCTCATTAGGGCAGTGGTTCTCAACCTTCTGGCCCTTTAAATAGTTCCTCATGTTGTTACCCAACCATAAAATTATTTCCATTGCTACTTCATAACTGTAATGTTGCTACTGTTATGAATCGTAATGTAAATATCTGATATGCAGGATGGTCTTAGGCGACCCCTGTGAAAGGGTCGTTCGACTGCCAAAGGGGTTGAGATCCACAAGTTGAGAACCGCTGCATTAGGGAAAGCTGCCCTTCCCACACCAGATTTGGTGCACTTCAGTGCCTTACAGTCACTAAAGAAAGTTGCCGTCAAAGACTCAGGCTCTCCTGGTTGGTCATGCTCTTGTGCGTGTTTACATTCCTAGCCCCATTATCATTCTTAGGTTTCTTTATCTTGTGCCTTCAGCCAAAGTCCTCTTCAGGTGTCTCTGTCAAAGCCTCAATATGGGTTCAAGAGAGGGAAGTTTTTAAGATACTTTTTCCACTTTTAGTACTCAGTACTTTTCTACTCATAAGCCTTTCCCTTCCCCCTACTCTCAACCAGAGGGTCCATAGCATTTCCAGTCTTTGGTTCAAGATTCCCTCAAGAATGAGATGATTCCCACTTCTGTACTGATCCACCTGGCCTTGGACTGGCACACTGCTCTGAAATGGAACAGAGGGGCATTAGTGTTTCCTATGGTTTTGACTCTTGCTTATACCATTACAGTAAGTGGTTAAAGGTTTCACTGTTACATTAGTTTAATTGGCTACTCTAATACCTCATAGTTTATTGCTCTCTCCCAGCTCAGTTGAACACCTAAAGAAAAAAAAAAAAAAGGTACAGTGAACAGGGTAGTCAACTAAGCACAATGCCAATCTAAAAGAGGAAAATTTTAAAGATCCTGCTGGGTATTTTTAGGAAATGCTAGTTGACTCCTTGGAACATTTTATTAGAGGGCTAGGTTGTTTTCAAGAGTCTAAGGGTCCTAGAGGTTATTTCATCACTGGATCTTGGGAATTTCTAAGAGAAGCCACAGATCACTCTTGAGGATGCTTGTGGATTGTTTATATAATCTTTTCAGTTATGAGGAGTAACATGGATCTTTTCCTTTATCCCTCAAATCCTCGGCTGAGCTCACTTGATGGGTGAGGTTAGAGATCCAACTGAGGAGTTCAAAAGAAGCTAAAGAAACAGTTTCACAACCACTGTTTGTGGCCTTCCAACAATGCACTAGAGATAGTCACGGGCTCCTGTGAACTGTGTACCTCTAAGCAGGTCCCTGGAAAAACTAAACATTCTGCAGTACAGCATATTGCTAAAACTTAAAATAAAATTTTAAAAAAGTGCAGAGCCCTTTGGGTTCATGTTGCCCTGTTACCCTGCAAAGACCTTAGAGACTTATTTAAATTTCCTCTGAAGGAGATCTTGCTAAAGTTAGTGTAGAAAATTGGTGTGGTATAGAGCACTTTACTATAATCCTCCCTCCTTCATAGTGCCCTGACAGTACCACAGCCAAGACAACAGAACTCAAGCAGCAACATCAACAGCAGCCATATCCTTTCAGAAAACTATGGGCCCAGGTCCTCCCTGTATAACATGCAGCAGACCATGTATTTGGGAAAGCCTGGGCTCCACTTCAGGAAAAGTCCGGGCTTTCCATAAGCTGGTGTGGCCTGCTCTGCACAGTCCCTGCAAATACCATCTGGGAAATAGCTGTTTTCCCTATTCTGCTGCTCCATCTGGATTTCCACTGTCTCCCATACCCACCCCAGAAAACTTAGGACCAAATTCTGTCAGGCAACCCTGACAAGGGTTCTGTATCCTTCTCACCTCCTCCATGGCCATGATGTTGGGAACGGGACCTTGCTGGTCTTTTGGGTCTCTTAGCTCTCAGAAATAAACAAGATTAAGTGTTTTGCCAATGTCCTTTTGTCCCAAAGGAGGACCACAGACCATATGCCAAGGTTAGAGTTCAAAAGGGAAAAAAAAAAAAGAATTGCATTTGGGGGGTTTTTGTAGATACCAGTGTACAAGTGACTGTGTCCCCCACAATTGATGGCATAAAGATGAGTGTTAAACAAATAAAATTCTCTGGTTTGGAGTTTAAAACTACCACAACACATTTCTTTATTTGAGCTCAAGTATAGGTGGGTCCCTTTGGTTCCCTACAAACTTTCATTTAAATGGTCTCCACTATGAAATATATTATTAGTGTTAATATAGCCAATGTACACCAGCCTTAATAAACTGATTGGGCAAATCATGCCTCCTCTCTCAGACTCCCTGAAATTTAACAGGGCTTGATAAAATTCTCCACTAACATGGTCCTATATCCTTGCATCCACTTCCCCTTTGTCACCTATTCTCCAGTCATTTCATCTGAGAAGGCCTACCATGAACAGTTCTTTGTGACAGAGATCACCGATGCCTTCTCTGAGGCAGCCAACCAGATAGTTAAGTGTGCTTCTTACCATGGCAAATACATGGCCTGCTGCATGTTGTCCAGGGAGGACATGATATTAGAAGATGTCAACAAGGCCATCACCTCCATCAAGACCAAGCACACCATCTAATTTGTGGATTGGTTCCTAATTGGATTTAAGGAGGGCATCAACTACCAGTTTCCCACCATCATCCCCAGGAGGAGACCTGGTCAAGATTCAGAGAGCTATGTGTGTGTTGAATAAATACCATCACCATCGCTGAGGCCTGCGACTACAAGTTTGATCTCATGTACACAGTGCAAGTCTTGTGCACTGGCATATAGGGGAAGACATGGAGGAAGGGGAGGGCTACCAACGCCCAGGAGGATGTGGCAGCTCTAGAGAAAGATTACAAAGAGGTGAGCATGGGTTCCATAGCAGCAGAAGCTGAAGAATACTAAATGGGAGAGTATGGCTGGCAAGTATTCTCTCCTCTACTGTCTCCTGCCACTCAGCGCGACTGGTTTCAAGTTGTTTAAAGTTTCTGAATTTAAAAATTAAAAAACTGGATGAACACCACTGCTAGCCTTTGCACACAAGCCCTTACAGTAATTTCTGTAGTTAGGACCACTACAAAGGAGCATGTGGAACACTTTAAACCAGGGGTAGGGAGCGTCTCGCGGCCCATGGAATCATTTGGTCTGGCTCTGCCAAGGCATTAGGGGTGAGTTAATTAAATGTTTGACCAAATATAGCAGGCTAATTTTTAAGTTGATAATTAGGATTTATACTAATTCCTAAATATGATAGTTATATTTTATACTCACCTGAATGATATGTTTTTATTGATTTTAAAGAGAAAGGAAAAGAGGGAGAGAGAAAGGGAGAGAGAGAGAGAGAGAGAGAGAGAGAGAGAGAGATGAGAGAGAAACATCTATCGCTTGCCTCCCATATGTGCCCTGACTGAGGATCAAACCCACAACCTAGGGATGTGTCCTGATGGAAAATCAAACCTACAACCTTTTGGTGCACAGGACAATGCTTCTACCAATTCAGCCACCCAACCAGAGCAAATATGATATATATTTATTAAAATTTCTTTCCGTAAAAATGTTTTTATTCCTCTTGTGTACACCTTTCCAGACAAAGCAGCTAGATAAAAATAGGAGATGCTTTAAAAATGTAGTTTTAACTATTGAATGGAATACACTGATAATAACAATAACAAAAACCTAAAACATGGCACCTAAAAACCTGTGGGAAAAGGCGGTTGGCCACAGTTCCTGCACTTTCCACTCAAAACATCTCCACATGTCATCCTCATTCAAGAGACCAATTGACTGATATCAAAGATAAACAGAACATTAGAGAACTGGGTGTCTCAATCAGCTCATCTTAAACTAAGGACTAAGCTGAATTATTTGGAGTGGATTGGAAACCCCAGAGCAGAAGGTCTGGTTGGGAGGCCATATTTAAAGTCCTGCTAATATAACTGCTTCCTGAATAATGTATGTGCTGCCTGGGTTGCCATAATGCTGCAAACTTTTTATTTCCAAGTGAGGAGACTACATATATCCTCTGGGATTGTACTTTTTGTATGTGTACCCTATGATGACACTGCCACATACCTGGAATGCATCCAGGTCAGCCTAAATTTACAGGTCAGAGTTTGTGCTGTGATTAAATTGATGCCTTCGGTCAGGTTAAATACAAAAATAAAAGTGCCTTTTAGAAAAACTTAAAGAGGGATTCTCCTGGCTCTCTAAAATATACCTTAATGGGCTATGGAACATCTTTTTCTGGTTTGGTAACTGTTAGGGCTCAAAATTACATTCAGTCCTTCAGGTGGGCCTGCTCATCTGATTTGCAGTGAATTTTTTAAAGGTAATTTTTACTCTTTACTTTTTAAAAATATTTTAATTGCTTTTTAGAGAGTAAGGGAGAGGGAGAAAGAGAGAAAAACATTGATGTCAGAGCAAGACATGGATCGGCTGCCTCCTGCACACCTCCTGCCGGAATCAAGCCTGCAAACCAGGCATGTGCCCTAACCAGGTATCAAACTAGCAACCTTTTGGTGCATGGGATGACATCCAACCAACTGAGCAACACCAGCCAGGGCTAATTTTCAGTGATTTTGATCACAGTTCTGGCCTACTGTTGCTTCAAACTAATTACCTGTTTTTTGTCACAGCCCTTCAAAACCCAACCAATTTGGGTCCATTATAGGATAGTCTATTTCTTTATCAAGTCCTGAAAAATCAAGGGTAGAGTTGTGAAGTCTGAGTCCTAGCCAAAAAAAAATTCTGTGATTTTCAGACCCAACCACAGGAAATTGCAAAGGCTTTACCTAACAGTTCTCATTGGGCAGAGCTGCTCTCTCCACATCAGACTTGGCCCATAGCCAGTGCATTGCAGTCTTTAAAGGAAGTAGCAGTCAAGAACTCAGGCTATTCTGGCCAATTATTCTCTTACCCGTATTCATATTTCTAAGCCAGGTGCCTTCAGTCCTAAGTGTCTTTTAAAAATGTTATTATTACTTTTGAGAGGGAGAGGAAGGGAGAGAGAAAGAAACGCCAATTGGTTGTCTTCTGCACACACCCAGACTGGGAATCAAATCCGCAACCTATGCATGTGTCCTGACAGAATAGAACCCACAATCTTTTGGTGCACTGGATAAAACTTCAACCAACAGAGCCACCTGACCAGCGCATTCCTAAAGGTCTTTATATGAGGCCTTTGGATAAAGTCCTTGTCTGGTACTTCTGCTGTAACTTCCTTATGAGGGAAGGAGGAGAAAACCTTGAATACTTTTTTTTTTCTAATCTAACTCAGTACTCAATACCTGTTTAATCCTAGCTCTTTTCTTTAACTGTTCTTTGGGCCCCAGAGTTCAAACAACAGCTGGGTCTTTTATTTGGGGCTTTCAGTAGTGAGAAGACCTCAATGTTTGTGCTGATCCACTTGCCACTCAACAAGCATGCTGATCTATGGGGAAAAATAAAATGGGAGAGTTGGTGCTTTCTTCAGTTTTAGACTCTTGCTTATACCCTTGCAGTAAATGATTAAAGGCTTCACTGTCACTGTCACTTTCATTTTGGCTCAGTGCTGCTTTAATCAGCTACTATGATACCTGGAAACTCAGATCTCTCTCTCAGATCTGCTGAACTCCAGACACCATCCTATCTAATAAAAGGGGAATATACAAATTGACAGAACAGTGGAACGACCGGTCGCTATGACATACACTGACCACCAGGGCACAGACGCTCAATGCAAGAGCTGGCCACTGGTGGTCAGTGCACTCCCACAGGGGGAGCACTGCTCAGACAGAAGCCGGGCTCATGGGGAGCGGGCCTAAGCTGTCAGTTGGATATCCTCTGAGGGCTCCCAAACTGCAAGAGGGCACAGGCCGGGCTGAGGGAGCCCCGCAAGTGCACGAATTTCATGTACCAGGACTCTAGTGTATAGTGAGAATAACACAAAAAAGGAAAAGAGGACAAAGTTTTACAGGAGTGATAGTATCATCCCTTCATAGAATTAAGGTAGTCTAACTCTAAAGTGGGTGCTAATAAGGTAAGGTGAATATGTACAACCTAGTGCAACTACTAAGAAAATAAGCTTAAAAATATAGTGAAAAATGATGAAGACCACTAAAATATTATAGTAGAAATATTAGTTTAACATAAATAAAAACATTAAAACAGAATGGGGAAAATAAATGAAACATAAAAATAGAAAAGCAATATGGCTAACATATTTCCAAATATATCAATATTAACATTAAATGTGAATTAATTAAGCAATGCAATCAAAAGGCAAAGATGGACACATTAGACATAAAGCAATTTACAACTATATGTTTTGTGCAGAAGATAAAATTTGGTTCAGTTATAAAGATAGATTGAAAAAAAATTTTTTTTCAGTTTGGAAAGTTTATTTCAGCCTTAACAACCAAATTAACAATAAGCATTATAACCACTGGGACATAGTATACTCTCAAGACTTATGCCTTCTGTTGGATCTGGGAATTAATTGTTTCTTAAATTTTTTTGCAACTTGTGCCAGCTCTCCATAATATTTTCTTTATATGAAGGACATTGTTCCTAGCTTACAATACTGTTAACCTCTACAACAGTCAACAGTACATCTGTGTAGATTGAAAATTAAAGGTAGCAAAAATATATGTCAAACAACAAAATTAAAAAGGAGGAGTGGCAATGTTATCAGGCAATATATTTTAATAACTATTTTGAGATGAAGATGAATATTTTATAATGATGAGTGTTAATCCATCAGAATAAAAATTATAACATATATAATATATCATGGCTTTTATCGAGTAATAATTCTTTCTACATTGTTGCTATAGTGTTACATATATTTTTGGTTACAACATGGATACATCTATACAAGTTAAACTGATTTTCAATAGATTAGTGTAATTCACCTATACTCTGAACATATTTCAGGAGTAGTTGATTGTAAAATGTCAAAAATATCTATTTTAAGTTTCCATAAAATCTCTCTATAAGCAATGTTTATGATAACATGCTCCACTGCTTCCCATTCTGAGAAACATGAGACTTGTGCAAGTTATGTCTCTGAGCCTTAGCTTCCTTATCTGTAAATTTGTGAAAAAAATGTATGTCTACATCATAGTGTTGTAAGAATATCTATGTGTTAACTATCTATCTATCTATCTATCTATCTATCTATCTATCTATCTATCTATCATCTATCTATCAATCATCTATCTATCTATATATCTATCTATCTATCTATCTATCTACAGTGAGAGATAAGGAACAAGGGTCTGGTACTTAGTAAACAGTAAGCATTAGCTATTAGTACAAAGATGTTATTAGCAACAAAGGTAGTAATGGCTATTACTTATTATACAAACACCAAAATAACCACAGAGAAGTTAAATAACTTGCCCAAGGTCCCAGACTTAGTAAGTGACTGACTCAATATTTGAACCCAATCAAACTGACTGTTGAATTTGAGTCCTAAATCATAAACAGCACTATCACCAAGAACACATAATGGCTCCAATTTTTTTTCTTTGTCAATGTTTGAAAGAACAGTTAAATACATGAACATTAGAGTTAGAACATTTAAGTCATAGATCTACCCTTTACTCAAAATATTTCCTTGAAAAAAATTACATAACCAGTTAACCATTTATTCACTTAGTCACTATATCAGTAACTGTGTCAGACAGGCTGATGTGATGTGCTGCTCAGATCTCCAAGCAAGAAAGTTCTTGCTGCTCAGATGTGAGGAGTGTGGTTAGCTGACAGGTTCTCCTTAATCACCCTCTCTTTAACTCCTTCAGGGTCCATCTTAGCTATCAAGCTGACATGCTCTTCTTGGGGTGGTGCTAATGACAGAGAAAGATGGTGATACAAGGATCTCATAATTTCCATTCAGCATGGTACTCCTCTAATGAGTAATCTTTGCTATGGAGCTACACATTGGTCTGGCAGAAACTTTTGTAAGTTTTGCATTATTATCTAACTAGTGGCCCAGTGCAGGAAATTCGTGCACCTGTGTGTGGGTGTTTCCTCAGCCCAGCCTACACCCTCTCCAATTGGGGACCCCTTGGGGGATGTCCGACTGCTAGTTTAGGCCCAATCTCAGCAGTCGGACATCCCTTTTGCAATCTGTCACTGCTGGCTCCTAACTGCTCACCTGCCTGCCTGCCTGATTGCCCCTAACCCCTGTGCCTGCCTGCTTGATCACCCCTAAACTCTTTGCCTATCTGCCTGATTGCCCCTAACTGCCTCTGCCTGACAGCCTGATTGTCCCTAACTGCCCTCCCCTGCTGACCTGATCTTGCCCCCAACTGCCTCTGCCTACCTGATCACCCCTGTTGGGGTCCAACCCCAGCAGGTCCAGGGGTTCCCAAAGGTATGGACGGAGTCGGCGAAGAATGAAGGACATGGAGACAGCGTTCAGTTGATCAGCATAGCAAGGTTCTCTAGCCAGGTTCTCCAGCCAGGTTCTATATTGTCCTGTTACATCTGTATTTATACCAGTTGATTTTAATCCTATCCATTCTATTCCAAAGGTTAGGGCGTTTGTTAATCTAGTTCTGTTGAGTTTAATCCTATCTAGGTTAATCTCTGTGTTCCATTATAAGGGCTATTACAAGGTCACTGCTCTACTGATAAGCTACAAGGGAGTGACTGAAGGAGATTATCCTACCCATTAAAGGTTATGTCCTCCCAGACTCGCTGCTTGCCTTCCCTGGGACTGCCCTGTGTCAGGGGGTCTCCAGAAGTATAGGCTTTGGTGCTTTCCCTGGTGGGCAGACCCCTGGGGATGTGGGCCCAAGAAGTCCCAAATTTATTGCCAACAGTCTTAGTCCAAGTTCTTCATAAGTAGTACATGGTATTTCTGTCACACTAGGGTGTTTCGCTGATTTATTCTCTTCCTTAGTCCTGTTAATCCCTAACTCCAGGGAAAAAATCCCCACCTGGGGAAACAACCTTTCTCGGAGAGGTGACCTTCGTTAAAACACATAGCGCTAAGAAGGGGAGCAAACATATTAAGAACAGTATGCCATATACGCCAGGTCCCTTGAAACATATGCTGTGCAGATGTTTCTTTCCTGCAATGACTGTGTCAAGCAGTAAGGGTGGACTGGCTTCCAGCACACCCCTAACTGCCCTCCCCTGCTGGCCTGATCTTGCCCCCAACTGCCCTCACTTGCCAGCCTGATCTCACCCCCAACTGCCCGCCCCTGCTGGCCTGATCGCCCCTAACAGCCTCTGCCTCGGCCCCCACCACCATGGCTTTGTCTGGAAGGAAGTCGGACATCCTGAAGATGGCCGGTAGGCCCGATTAAATTAGCATATTAGCCTTTTAGTAATATAGGTAGATTATATAGGATAGGACTGCTTAAATGGGGAGGGGAGCCTTTTCCATCAGGAGGAGATTTTCTTGGCAGACAAAAATACCTAATCCCTATATCTGGACTGATAGCCAGCAGTATGCACTATACTGCCAAACCGGTATTAAAAAAATGAACCACTTTCTTACACCTTACACCAAACATCTGTTGCCCTTAAAACCCCTCCTCAACCTCCACCTTAGGTTCTGCCTTCGTAGTTCACCCAGATTAGGTTCTGACTGGATGGTTTCTATGCCAGTCAGCATCAAAAGCTCTGCCTCCTAGGTAGCCATTGGTTCTTTGCAGTTCACCCAGACTTGGTTCTGATTGGTCAGTTTCTATGCCTGTCAGCATCTCTGGGCCTATCAATGGGCCTGATCAGAGAGGCAGGGTTGATCAGCAGCCCCAACAGAGGCCTGAGAGAAAGAGAGGTGTGGCTGCTGGCCAGGCCCGAAGAGAAAGAGAGAGGCAAGTGCTGATCAACAGCTGCCATGGAGGCTATGGATCAGACCCTGCTTCTCTCTCCTGGCCTCTCTCTGGGCCTGTCATTGCTGGGTCATTCCAGCAGCCCAGCCCTGACTGCAGGACTTACTTCCGGTCAGTTGAGTCTTTGGTCGTTTGGATGTTATGGACCTTGGTTCTCTCTCTCTCTCTCTCTCTCTCTCTCTCTCTCTCTCTCTCTCTATATATATATATATATATATATATATATATATATATATATAATTTCCCCTACCTGATCTTACTCCCTCCACTTTTTCTGTCCCAATAATGCTTTCATACCTCCCACTTCATCTCATCTATTTTCTAGAGAAGCAAGCCTGCAGAAGGCATTGTAAAAAGTACTGTAAAAATAAAAATGTGTTTTTTTTAAATAAGATGATAACTGGCCTCGGAGATATTACACATGGGGAAAATAGGTAAGAAAAACTAAGAGAGCAAATTGATAAATATGTTTGCTGATCCCTTATAGAACTGCTTTGCTAAATGAATAAAATCAATTGAGAAGTGTATATTTTTAAGCTAATTTTGAGTGTTTACCATGTGTTAAGTACTGCTTTAAATATTTTCCACATATCAACTCATTTAATCCTCACATCATCCCTATGTGGAAGAGATTACTATTATTCCCATTTTGTGAGTGAGCAAAATGATACATATACTGATTAAATTTACCAGTGATATCACCTGTCAAAGTAAGGGAACAGGGTTTCAGACTTAGGGAGTCTGAATACAGGACTCATGCTCTTAAACATATGTATCACTGCCCCTTTATAGCAATTCCATTAAAAAAGAATGAGAAACAAGACTATTATATGTTGTTCTCTGCTTCACTTCATGGATAATACATAAATAATTTGTTGTTAAATTTCATTATTATCGTTATTGTTATTATAACATTTGATTTCTGTTCTGCCTTTATTATGTTTGCCTAAAATACATTCACTTTGATGTATTTGCCTAAAAACAATGTTTTGTCTGATGTATTTAAGTTTGTGACTCATTCCTAAGTTTTTATTATATTATGAAATTTTTGTTTTATAAAATATCACTTTCATTTGAATTTTGGGGCTATAATACAAGTCACACAGTATTGTGTTCACAGACATATGCTCTTTTTCTTATTATTTTAGACTATGGAAAGTAATCCCCAATCAAAAGACGAAGCATTCTCCAGAGAACCAGGTCACAATACAATTTTTTTCTGTATTATTTTTAGTTAGCTAATTAAGGTATTCCCATTTGTGAGGATATTTCACAACAGAATATGTTCTTTTTCAATCTTTCTTTTTATTATCTTAGTAGAATAATATAACTGTGAATCTACTTAGCATAGGGAAAGCATCACATTTTGGTTTTATTTCCTCCCTTTGAAGTATCCAGAGAATCTGGCTATGGAGTCTTTGCTACTTTGCCTAATGATGTGGTGAGAGAATGTGTAGTTGTAGGTAGTCTATGTTATTTTATTGTCTCTTCTCCAGGGGTTAAAATCACATAAAACTCTCTTCTCAGATTATTAGAGGAATTGTTGGATATATATTTAATTTCAAATTGTAAATAAATAGCTATGTATTCTGTTTGGGTGAACATTTGTGGCAAAAGTAGATGTTTTTCTTTGATTCTGTGTTCTTGAGGACTTTTTTAAAACCTATTTTAAAAATCACCTTCATATATGATATTTCAATGTTTCATGGCAATTAAACATTTTGATACCAAAGAATTTTTGAATATGGGTTCTAAAATTATGAAATCAAAGAATCCTTGCTTTCATTGAGGGAAATTCTTCTTTGTAGGTGAAGTAGGCTTCCATCTAAGTGTTTTAAGTGGAAGAACATCACAAGTTCCTCGGCTCCAAAATATTTCATCAGTCTAGTGCATTGACTAAAACCTACACTAATAAAAGTCAAAGATGCTAATTGACTGTACCTTTGCTATGTCCTAAGCCATGCCCACCATTCAGTCAGAGTGACTATATGCAAATTAACCCAACCAAGATGGCAACCAGCAGCTACAGAGCTGGAGCAAGCAGGAGGCTTGGTTGCCCAGGCGATGGAGGAAGCCAAGCTTCCCGCCTGCCCTGAGTCGCTGTGGCCTCTGCTCATGGCAAAAAAAAGTTTCAATTATAGAAGACAAATAAATCCCAGATACCTGCTTCCAGCCAGCCTCCACTGGGAGCTTGGGTGGCTGGGAGTGGTGGCCAGCCTGAAAACAGCCATCAGGCACTCCTATATAATAAAAGGCATCCCAGCAGGACCCCCCACACTGAAGGGGCTGTGGCCAGCTTGTAAACGGCCATCACCTTTCACCCAGGCTGGCCAGGCACTCCAGGGGAGACCCCCACCCTGAAGGGGCTGTGGCCAGCCTGAAAACAGCCATCAGCCCCTCACCCAGGCTGGCCAGGCACCCCAGCAGGGATCCCCACCTTGAAGGGGCTGTGGCCAACCTGCAAACAGCCATCAGCCACTCACCTAGGCTGGCCAGGCACTCCTATATAATAAAAGGGTAATATGCAAATTGACCCTAACAGCAGAACGACTGGGAATGACTGGTCACTATGACACACACTGACCACCAGGGGCAGATGCTCAATGCAGGAGCTGCCCCCTGGTGGTCAGTGCGCTCCCACAGGGGGAGCTCTGCTCAGCCACAAGCCAGGCTGATGGTTGCCAGTACAGCGGTGATGGTGTGAGCCTCTCCTGCCTCCTCAGCAGCTCTAAGGATGTCCGACTGCAGCTTAGGCCTGCTCCCCACTGGTAAGTGGACATCTCCTGAGGGCTCCCCAACTGCCAGAGGGATGTCTGACTGCCAGCTTAGGCTTGATCCCCTGCGGAGCAGGCCTAAGCCAGCAGGTGGTCATCCCCCGAGGGGTCCCAGACTGTGAGAGGGCACAGGCCGGGCTGAGGGACACCCTGAGTGCACAAATTTTTGTGCACCGGGCCTCTAGTAATGTAATAATAATATAAGCTTTATATATGGTCTTAAGGATGTTTCAAGATAGTTTTATCTGGCATAACTCAATGGCTTAAACTGATTTATTATAAAGAGAAACAATAATAATAATAACAAAAAACTTTTTATTTTCCATTTTATTGCAAAGACAAGAATTTTACTTTGAGAGACTATTCTAAGATGTGAAGGTGCAGGGTGTTAGAGAACAGCCTCTATTCTAGGAAGTAAAATGTCAGGCTGAAATGCTTATAGTAAATGATGAGATGACCAGTTAGGAATAGTTTATCTCATCAGTTTCAGCCTGTTCTTGGTTCTTGCTTTTGGATTGATTGAACTTTAGGTTATGTATATTCTCCTCTCTGTTTTCCTGTGTGGTAGGCCTACAGAGGCTGGTGGTCTGGGCCACTGTCTTACTGAGCTTTAATTTGTCCTGATGTTTGACCTAAAACTTAGTAGACAAGTTTTATTGATTGGGAAGACAGACAAGTTTGAGTCAGCCTGAGAATTCATGCTGCATGCTTCAACCCAGCCTTACCAATTCAATTGACATTTTGATCTCTAATTTTATTATTATTATTGATTTCAGAGAGAAAGGGAGATGGAGAGAGACAAATATCAGTGATGAGAGAGAATCATTGATTGGCTGCCTCCTGCACGCCCTCTACTGGGGATTGAGCCAGCAACCTGGGCATGTGCCCTTGAGTGGAATCAAACCCAGGACACTTCGGTGACGCTCTATTCACTGAGCTAAACCAGCTTGGGCTGATCTCTAATTTTTATGTCTATTTATTTCTTGGTTCAGAGAGTAATGTGATTATTTAATTTTCCACACTTAAATACTTTGGTGCTATAAAACTATACCCTCATTACCTTTTTGTATGTTATGGGAAGGTGGACATCAATTTTTATTCAGATATAATTCATGCTTATATGTGAATCAAAATGCACTCATAGATTTTCTAGAGAGGTAGATAATTCTAGAGCCAATTTCTTCCCTTCTTTGTAAAATTGTTAATTCAAGCAAATATGTTATTGCAAAACAATATAACAGAGTGTGCTTGTGCTAGACAGAAACAAAGCTAACCTTGGCATGGTCTTGTGATTCAAAAAATTTAAACAATGAATTTAAACAATTAATATTAAGTAATAAATATAAATCAAAATGAAGTATGCTAGAACAGGCATTTAAAAGGGAAATGTGAAATTAATTTGGACTGGAAGTAACTTGGTTAGTTTCTAAATAAGTTGAGACTTTAGAGCTGTTTTTGAATGTTTTTGAAGCACAAGAATAATTTAAAGTAAAGTGCAGAGTTGACGTTTTAGCTAGGAGAGAAATACAACATATATGCAAACAATAAGATAATTAATATGGGTTAGCTGAAACACAAAACACATCGAGAGATGAACAAGCAATAAAGTAAAAACAATATTTTTTTCTACAATATAATATCACAGTCTCAGTTGACAATGTATATACAACTTCCACCTTGAAGCCTCCAAAAGGATGCATACATGAACACAGATTCTTGAATAGAATGGTTGTAATATATAAACATGTTCAAAAAGTTTGCCCGCAAAAGTGAAAGGAGTGGCAACTGAATGACACATTGTGTAGAAGAAACTGATTTGTCTCCTTTATGTTTGTGTGGCTTTATTGCTGTTTGTTTAGAACAACTTGAACAAGCATGAAAACTGATGTGAAAAATCTGAGTGAAAGATAAGTTAAATAAATAAAGGACAAATGACACAATAGATGGTGTAATGTGCAAAGAAAGTAAGTGGAGGTATGAACCAAAATTAAAATTGACAGGGTTAGAAGAAAAGCTATTCCTCTATTTTAAAAAGAATGAAAGATAAGGTGGATACAAATATAAGTGGGTGAGCTTGTTTGGTAGAAGTTGAAGATGTTATATTCTGTTTGCTTCAATTTTTCTCTGTAAAAAAAAAATGAGCCCATATACTAAGAATGATGTGACTAGGATACTTGAGGACTATTTCCTCAGCTGAAAACAAGAAAAACAAGGTTACAGTAAAAATTTGTGCTGTCTGACTGATGTTGCTCAGTGGTTGAACATCAACTCATGAATCAAGAGGTCACTGGCTTGATTCCCGGTCAGGGCACATTCCCAAGTTGTGGGCTTGATCCCCAGTAGGGGGCATGCAGGAGGCAACCAATCAATGATGTTTCTCTATCTCTAGCCCTCTCACTTCCTTTCTCTCTAAAAATCAATAAAAACATATTTTTAAAAATCTTACAATGCTAACTGGAAGTATCTTTTTTTAATTGTGCTTTGTTTGGGAGGAATATATGTTTGAAAAATACACACAGAAACAGAGATAATATCTTTCTTGTGGGATTCTTAGTTTAGTTTCTATTAATTTATTGGACTAAACCATAGATAAAAAACCCCAAGAGGTACCAATATCAAAACATTACTCTTTAATTTAATATAAATACAGTGTAGTTTATTTATCCATTTATTAAGCACACTAGAAAATATTTAAAAATATTAACATTAAAAATAACAACCTCTGGCATGTTAATATGTAGCCAGATGTTTAATATATCGATTTTGTAGAAAATGAATATATTTTAATTTTCTGTAAGAAAAATTTACCATTGTAATTTTAATATTGCCAAAAGCCATTAACTTCATATTGATTAAATAAATGGAATTATACCTTTTAATGATGAAATAAAGCAATAAAAAGTTAAAACAGCCCAGCTGACCTGGCTCAGTGGTTGAGCATCAACCTATGAACCAGGAGGTCATGGTTAAGTTCCTAGTCAGGGCACATGCCTGAGCTGTAGGCTCGATACCCAGTGGGGGGTGTGCAGGAGGCAGCCAATCTCTCTATCCCTCTCCCTTCCTCTCTGAACGCTGTTGATTCTGATTCTCAGAGTGTGTGGCTCCCACCAACTCACGGCAGCCACAAGTCTCACTGTTGGTGCTCTTCAGTGACACTCAGGTGGTGCAACGCTCTCACTGCACACATCTCAGGCCCCCACAACTAAGTGCTTGGACCTTCTGGGGATAGTTAGAATGGGGAGACAATGAAATGATCCCCAGAGGAAAGAAAATTAGGACTTGCCAATAAAGGAAATAAGTGAAACTGAGGCATGCAATATGACAGAAAAGGGAATAAGAGTAATGGTCATACAGTTCATAAACTGGGTAGAAAAGAAAATCAACAACCTATGCAAAAATCATGAATAAATCAAAAGTTATATAAGTACATTAAAAATGCTATAGAAGTTTTCAAAAGTAGACTAGAAGAAGCAAAGGACCGAATTAGTGAGTGAGTAGATTAGGTAGAGACACAAGCCCAGTTTGAAGAGCAACTGGAGAAAAAAATTAAAAAGCAGGAGGAGAGCCTAAGGGAGCTTTGGGACAACATGAAAAGAAGTAACATACGAATAATAAGGGTGCCAGAAAGACAAGAAGAGCAGCAAGAATTAGAGAATCTATTTGAAGAAATGGTGACAGAAAACTTCCCTGATATGGGGAAGAAAAAAGTCACACAAGTACAGAGTCCCAAGCAAGATGAAACCAAAAGACCCACACCAAGACACATCATAATTAGAATGGAAAATGTTAACAACAAAGAGAGATATCATAAAGGCTACAAGAAAGAGACAGAGAGTTACCTACAAAGGATCTTCCATCAGATTATCAAATGATTTCTCAACAGTAACCCATCAAGCCAGTATACAATGTAATGAAAAGCAAAGGAATGAATCCAAGAATACTCTATCCAGCAAGGTTATCAATCATAATTGAAGGGGAAATCAGGACCTTCGCAGACAAAAATGTCTAAGGGAGTTTATCACCACCAAGCCAGCAATGCAAGAAATGCTAAAGGGACTATTGTAAAAAGAAGAAATAGACAGGGAGGAAGGAACACAGGCATAAAGTACAGAAATGGCTATAAACAAGTACCTATCAATAATAACATTAAATGTAAATGGATTAAATGCTCCAATAAAAATAAATTGAGTGAGTGAATGGATAAGAAAATATGACCCATATATATTCTATCCATAGGAGACCCACCTCAGAAAAAGAAACACATACAGACTGAAAGTGAAGGGATGGAAAAATATATTTCAGGTAAATGGAAATGAAAAGGAAAGCTGGGGTAGCAATACTTATATCTCACAAAATTGACCTTAAAGTGAAGACCATAACAAGAGACAAGGAAGGCCACTTCATAATTCTAAAGGGATTGATACAAGAGGATATAACTCTGAAAAACATATATGCACCCAATGCAGGAGCACACAAACACATTAAGAAAAACTCTGGAAGATATCAGGGGAGAGATTAACAGCAATACGATCATAGTAGGAGACTTTAACACCCCATTAACATCACTGGATAAATCCTCTAGACAAAAAATTAGCAAAGAAACAGCAATCATAAATGACTCACTAGATCAGATGGACTGCATCGACATGTTCAGAACATTGCACCCCCAAACTACAGGATATACATTCTTCTCAAGCACACATGAAACATTTTCAAAGATAGACCACATATTGGGACACAGGCAAAGTCTATCCAAATTCAAGAAGATTAAAATTGAGAACCAAGATGGCGGCATAGGTTAACGCCGGAGTTTGCTGCTTTGAACAACTACTTCAAAAGTGAAACTAAAAGACAGAACGGACATCACCAAGAACCACAGGAACGCTGGCTGAGTGGAAGTCCTACAACTAGGAGGAAAGAGAAACGCATACGGACACTCAGAGGAGGCGCAGTATTGAAGTCAAATTCTGAGGTGCGGAGTGGGCGGAGCGGACTGGCGGCGGAGGGCGCGGTTGGCGTTTTCAATCAGGAGGGAGTCGCAGACTCTGAGCTCCAGATACGGGCGAGTCTTTAGGGACCCAGACTCAAACGGGAGAATCAGGACTGTCTGGCTTTGGTCAGAGCGAGTGCAGCTTTCTCTCCCAGCTTTGCAGCGGGTGCTGGGACTCAGAGAGGCAGAGCCCCTGGGGACAGGACTGAGAGCCGCCATAACTGCTCTCTCGGGCCCACCCTGTTGATCCCCTGAGACCCACCCGCCCAAGCCCTGCACAGAGGCATTTGCCGGATAGCCTCAGGCAAAGGCTAGATTAGCACCTCCCTAGAGGACAGAAGTTCTCTCACTGCAGACACAGCTGATTCTCATAGCCAATTGGCCTGGAGGTCAAACCCTCCCTGGTATTAGCTACAACAAGGTTTAACTATAAGACTGCGAACAAAGACCACTAGGGGGTGCACCAAGGAAGCATAACAAAATGCGGAGACAAAGAAACAGGACAAAATTGTCAATGGAAGATACAGAGTTCAGAACCACACTTTTAAGGTCTCTCAAGAACTGTTTAGAAGCTGCCGATAAACTTAATGAGATCTACAAGAAAACTAATGAGACCCTCGATCTTATATTGGGGAACCAACTAGAAATTAAGCATACACTGACTGAAATAAAGAATATTATACAGACTCCCGACAGCAGACCAGAGGAGCGCAAGAATCAAGTCAATGATTTGAAATGCGAGGAAGCAAAAAACACCCAACCGGAAAAGCAAAATGAAAAAAGAATCCAAAAATGCGAGAATAGTGTAAGGAGCCTCTGGGACAGCTTCAAGCGTACCAACATCAGAATTATAGGGGTGCCAGAAGATGAGAGAGACCAAGATATTGAAAACCTATTTGAAGAAATAATGACAGAAAACTTCCCCCACCTGGTGAAAGAAATGGACTTACAGGTCCAAGAAGCGCGGAGAACCCCAAACAAAAGGAATCCAAAGAGGACCACACCAAGACACATCATAATTAAAATGCCAAGAGCAAAAGATAAAGAGAGACTCTTAAAAACAGCAAGAGAAAGAAACTCAGTTACCTACAAGGGAATACCCATACGACTGTCAGCTGATTTCTCAACAGAAACTTTGCAGGCCAGAAGGGAGTGGCAAGAAATATTCAAAGTGATGAATACCAAGAACCTACAACCAAGATTACTTTATCCAGCAAAGCTATCATTCAGAATTGAAGGTCAGATAAAGAGCTTCACAGATAAGGAAAAGCTAAAGGAGTTCATCACCACCAAACCAGGATTATATGAAATGCTGAAAGCTATTCTTTAAGAAGAGTAAGAGGAAGAAAAAGGTAAAGATACAAATTATGAACAACAAATATGCATCTATCAACAAGTGAATCTAAGAATCAAGTGAATAAATAATCTGATGAACAGAATGAACTGGTGATTATAATAGAATCAGGGACATAAAAAGGGAATGGACTGACTATTCTTGGGGGGGAAAGGGGTGTGGGAGATGTGGGAAGAGACTGGACAAAAATCGTGCATCTATGGATGAGGACAATGGGTGGGGAGTGTGGGCGGAGGGTGGGGCGGGAAATGGGAGGAGGGGAGTTATGGGGGGGAAAAAGAGGAACAAATGTAATAATCTGAACAATAAAGATTTAAAAAAAAAAGATTAAAATTATTTCAAGCATCTTCTCAGATCACAATGGCATAAAATTAGAAATCAACTACAATAAAAAAATCAAAAATTCGAACACTTGGAGTCTGAATAGCATACTATTAAACAATGATTGGGTTACCAAAGAGATCAAAGAAGAAATAAAACACATCGTGGAAGCAAACGACAATGAAAACACAACAATCCAAAATCTTAGAGACACAGTGAAAACAGTCCTAAGAGGGAAGTTTACAGCTCTACAGGCCTACCTCAAATAACAAGAAAAACTGGTAATAAAACATCTAACTCTTCAACTTGAATAATTAGGAAGAGAGCAACAAGAAAAGCCCAAAGTGAGCAGAAGGAAGGAAATAAGATTAGAGAGGAAATAAATGACCTAGAGACCAAAAAACAAACAAACAAACAAAAAAGATTAATGAAACCAAGAGCTAGTTCTTTGAAAGTATAAAAAAGATTGATGGACCTCTAGCCAGGCTAACCAAGAAGCAAAGAGGACCCAAATAAACAAAACCAGAAATGAAAGAGGTGAAATAACAACAGATCCCACTGAAATATGAAGAATTATAAAAAAAATACTGTGAGCAACTCTATTCCAACAAACTGTTCAACCTAGAAGAAATGGACATATTTCTAGAAAAATACAACCTTCCCAAACTCAACCAGGTAGAATCTAAAAATTTGAATAGGCCGATAACTATGGAGGAAATTGAAGCAGTAATCAAAAAACTTCCAACAAACCAAAGCTCTAGACCAGAAAGCTTCACAGTAGATTTTTATAAAACATTCAAAGAAGAAATAAAACCTATCCTCCTCAGATTATTCCCAAAAATTCAAGAGGAAGGAACACATCCAAGTTCTTTCTATGAAGCCAGCATCACCCTCATCCCAAAACCAGATAAAGACAATACAAAGAAAGGCAATTACAGGTCCATATCCCTCATGAACATAGACGCCAAAATTCTTAACAAAATTCTAATAAATCAAATCCAGCATTACATTAGAAAGATCATACACCATGACCAAGTGGGATTTATTTTGAGGATGCAAGAATGGTACCATATCTGTAAATCAATAAACATGACACCACATAAACAAACTGAGAGATAAAATCCATATAATCTTATCCATTGATGCAGAAAAAGCATTTGACAAAATCCAAAACCTTTTCTTAATTAAAACTCTCAGCAAGGTGGGAATATAAGGATCATAACTCAACATAATAAAAGCCATATATGACAAACCCACAGCCAATATCATACTCAACTGGCAAAAACCAAAACCATTTCTCCTGTGAACAGGAACAAGACAAAGATGCCCACTCTCACAACTTCTGTTCAACATAGTACTGGAAGTGCTAGCCATTGAGATCACACAAGAAGAAGAAATAAAAGGCATCCAAATTGGAAAAGAAAAAGTAAAACTGTACTTATTTGCAGATGACATGGTATTGTACATAGAAAACCCCAAAAACTCCATCAAAAATCTACTAAACTTAGTAAGTGAATTCAGCAATGTAGCAGGATACAAAATTAACACCCAGAAGTCTATGGCTTTTCTATACATCAATAATGAACTCACAGAAAGAGAAACTAAAAAAAAATCTCATTTACCATTGCAACAATAACAAAAAATTAAAAGAGCTAGGAATAAATTTATCCAAGGAGATAAAGGACCTGCATTCAGAAAATCTCAGAACACTGAAAAAAGTGAGAGAGGAAGACATAAACAAATGGAAGAAAATGCCATGTTCATGGATTGGTAGAATCAACATCATTAAAATGTCCATACTACCCAAAGCAATCTATAAATTCAATGCAATCTCTATTAAAATACCAACAGCATACTTCGAATACCTAGAACAAACTCTCCAAAAATTCATCTGGAATAAAAAAAGACCTTGAATAGTTGCAGCAATTTTGATAGAGAAGAACAATGTTGGAGGGATCACAATGCCAGATATCAAGCAATACTACAAAGCCAGTGTTCTCAAAACTGCACAATTCAGTGCCGGAGTCCAACCCCAGCAGGTCCAGGGGTCCCCAAAGGTGTAGACGGAGTCGGCGAAGAAGGAAGGACACAGAGACAGTGTTCAGTTGATCAGCAGCCTAGCCAGGATCTCCAGCCAGGATCTCCAGCCAAGTTCTGGTCTGGATCTCCAGAGAGGTTCTGCTTAGGATCTCCAGCCAGGTTCTGTGTCCATGTTGTCTTGCTAGGTTCGCCAGCCAGGTTCTCCAGGTTCTCCAGCCAGGTTCTGTAGCCAAGTTCCCTCGCTAGATTCTCCAGCCAGGTTCTGTCCAGGTTCTCCAGCCAGGTTCAGTCACCAGGTTCTAGTCAGGTTCTCTTGCCAATTTCTGTAGTCAGGGTCAGTCCAGGAACTTTTGCCATGTTCTGAGGCCAGTTTCTGTCCAGGAACTTTTGCCATGTTCTCTCCAGCGAAGTTCTTCTGTCTCTAGAGAACGTTCTGTGTAGGTTCTGTGCCTAGGTTCTGTCTCTCTCGGTTCTGTCTTCTTACATCTGTATTTATACCAGTTGATTCCAATCCTATCAATCTCTATTTCAAAGGTTAGGGCGTTTCTTATCTCCATTCCAGGGAGTAAAGATTATGTAGCTTAAGCATGATTGTTCGTAGTTAAAGTGATTAATTACCCACCTGGCACTTAGTTAAGAGGTTTTATTCCCTCCCTAACTTCAGGGGAAAATCCCTACCTGGGGAAACAACCTTTCTCAGAGAGGAGACCTTGGTTAAAACACATAGTGCCAAGAAGGTGAGCAAACATATTAAGAACAATATGCCATATATGCCAGGTCCCTTGAAACAGCAAGGATGGACCGGCTCCCGGCAAATTCCCCCTTTTTTATTTTTTAAAAGCCAGGCATTAAAAAGAAAAACCCCAAATGCTCTCTTGTATCCATTTTAAGAGTAGGATTGGCGCTTTCTGCTATTACCTGAGTCCTGATCTATCATCCCAGGGAGAGCTTGCCAATCCTGCACTTTCCCAGGGTGGAAAGGCTGCAGTGGGGTTAAGGATAAGGCTCCTTGGGCCTACCTCCTCCCATGCCTTTACATTTACCTTTCCTTCCTCAGAAAAGCATGGACATACTTCTTGTATAAAACGTTCTGTCTGACTGGGAGTAACCTTAATTCCTCTGCTAGCAAGCATATATGTTAAAAGATCAATACAGAGTCTTATTTCTTTAGACTCAGTATGGCACATCTTCTTAATCTAAAGATCAATACAGAGTCTTCTTTCTTTGGACTCAGTATGGCTCATCTTCTCAATCTAAGTTCTGTACTATCCACCTTCTTACCCTACTTATCCTCTATAGGGGGGTTTGCAGCACCCTGGTGGAGTCCTATCCGTCCCGAATGTGGGGGTTCTCAATGGGGCGGCTTACCTAGGGGAATCCTGTTCCAGGGGTTCCCAAAGGTGTGGACGGAGTCGGCGAAGACTATCCACCCTCTTCCTACGGTGGAGTCCTATCCATCCCGAGTGTGGGGCGGTTACCTAGGGGTCCCTGTTCGGGCGCCAGATGCCGGGGTCCAACCCCAGCGGGTCCAGGGGTCCCCAAAGGTGTGGATGGAGTCGGCGAAGAAGGAATGACACAGAGACAGCGTTCAGTTGATCAGCAGCCTAGCCAGGATCTCTAGCCAGGATCTCCAGCCAAGTTCTGGTCTGGATCTCCAGCGAAGTTCTGCTTTGGATCTCCAGCCAGGTTCTGTGTCCATGTTCTCTTGCTAGGTTCGCCAGGTTCTCCATGTTCTCCAGCCAGGTTCTGTAGCCAAGTTCCCTCGCTAGATTCTCCAGCCAGGTTCTGTCCAGGTTCTCCAGCCAGGTTCAGTCACCAGGTTCTAGTCAGGTTCTCTTGCCAATTTCTGTAGTCAGGGTCAGTCCAGGAACTTTTGCCATGTTCTGAGGCCAGTTTCTGTCCAGGAACTTTTGCCATGTTCTCTCCAGCGAAGTTCTTCTGTCTCTAGAGAACGTTCTGTGTAGGTTCTGTGCCTAGGTTCTGTCTCTCTCGGTTCTGTCTTCTTACATCTGTATTTATACCAGTTGATTCCAATCCTATCAATCTCTATTTCAAAGGTTAGGGCGTTTCTTATCTCCATTCCAGGGAGTAAAGATTATGTAGCTTAAGCATGATTGTTCGTAGTTAAAGTGATTAATTACCCACCTGGCACTTAGTTAAGAGGTTTTATTCCCTCCCTAACTTCAGGGGAAAATCCCTACCTGGGGAAACAACCTTTCTCAGAGAGGAGACCTTGGTTAAAACACATAGTGCCAAGAAGGTGAGCAAACATATTAAGAACAATATGCCATATATGCCAGGTCCCTTGAAACAGCAAGGATGGACCGGCTCCCGGCAATTCAGTGCTGGCACAAGAACAGACATATAGACTATTGGAACAGAACAAAGAACCTAGAAATCAACATGAGCCATTATGCTCAATTAATATTTGACAAAGGAGGCAAGAGCATACAATGGAATCTAGTCAATCTCTTCAATAAATAGTGCTGGAAAAATTGGACAGATACATGCAAAAAACAAAAAATGAAACTAGACCCCCAAGTTACACCATACACAAAAATAAACTCAAAATGGATAATAGACTTAAACATAAGATGGGAAACCATAAAAATCTTAGAAGAAACCATCATTAGCAAAATAGCAGACATTTGTCATAGCAGTATCTTTACCGATACAGTTCCTAGGGCAACGGAAACTAAGAAGAAAATAAACAAATGGGACTACATCAAAATAAAAAGCTTCTGCACAACAAAAGAAACCATCAATAAAACAACAAGAAAGCCCACTGCATGGGAGAACATAATTGCCAATGTTATCTCTGATAAGGGTTTAATCTCCAAAATTTACAGGGAACTCATACAACTTAACAAAAGGATGATAAACAATCCAATAAAAAAATGAGAAAAAGACCTAAATAGACACTTTTGGAAAGAGGACATACAGAAGGCCAAGAGACATATGAAAACATGCTCAAAGTCAATAATCATCTGAGAGATGCAAATCAAAACAACAATGAGGTATCATCTTACACCTGCCAGAATGGCTATCATCAAGAAATCAACAAACAACAAGTGCTGCAGAGAATGCACAGAAAAAGGAACCCTCCTTCACTGCTGGTGGGAAGTCAGACTGGTGCAGCCACTGTGGAAGACAGTATGGCATTTCTTCAAAAATTAAACACGGAAATGCCATTTGACCCAGTAATGCCACCTCTAGGAATATATCCCAAGAAAACAGAAACACCAATCAGAAAGGATGTATGCACCCCTATGTTCATAGCAGCATAATTTATAATAAGATTTGGAAACAGCCTAAATGCCCATCAGCAGATGAGTCAATTAGAAAATTGTGGTACATCTACATAATGGATTACTACACTGCTGTGAGAAAGAAATTCTTACCATTTGCAACAGCATGGATGGACTGGAGTGCATTATGCTAAGCAAACTAAGCCAGTCAGTGAAAGATAAATACCACATGATCTCACTCATTATTGGAATATAAAGAACATTACAAACTGATGAACAAAAATAGATAGAGAGGCAAAGAAGCATCGAACAGACTGTCAAACTAAAGTGGGAAGGCAGGGGAGGGTTGGGGAGGTTAGAGATCAACCAAAGGACTTGTATGCATGCATATAAGCATAACCAATGGACACAAGATACTGCAGGTGGAGGGTGAGGGCATGTGCCAGGGGGTAAGGGAGGCCAGAGGGAGGTCAATTGGGAAAAAAGGGGACATATGTACTACTATTTGTAATACTTTAAACAATAAAATAATATTTAAAAAATATGTATCAAGTCAACATGCTGTACACCTTAGACACAATGTTATATGTCAAATATGTTTCAGTAAATTAAGTCTATATTAACATGTTTATTAAACAATTATAATCATATATGTAAATCAAGATTCTTTTTCTATTAAAATTTTCAGCTACTGTAAATAAAATAAAATAAAATAAAATGTTAAGATCCTATCACTCTTCTACTTAAAACTTTTCAGTAGTTTTCTATCGCATTTGGTTAAAAAAAATTAAACACTTAAAATATCCTTTGAGGCTTATATGACACTAGAGGCCTGGTGCATGAAATTTGTGCACGGTGGGGTGGGGGTGGTCTCTCAGCCCAGCCTGCACCCTCTTCAATCTGGGATCCCTCTTGCAACCCAGGATCGCTGGCTCCTAACTTCTTGCCTGCCTACCGGTTTGATCACCGCCTAACCACTCCCCTGCTGGCCTCATGGCCCCCAACTGCCCTCCCCTGCAGCCTGATCACCCCTAACCACCTCTGCCTCAGCCCTCACCGCCCGTGGCTTTGTTCAAAAGGAAGTCAGATGGTCGGAAGATATCTGGTTTCCTGGTCTAATTAGCATATCACTGTTTTATTAGTATAGATCAGTGGTCAGCAAACTGCAGCTCGTGAGCCACATGGGGCTCTTTGGCCCGTTGAATGTGGCTCTTCCTAAGCCTTAGGAGTCCCCTAATTAAGTTAACAACAATGTACCTACCTATATAGTTTAAGTTTAAAAAATTTGGCTCTCAAAAAATTTCAATCGTTGTACTGTTGATATTTGGCTCTGTTGACTAATGAGTTTGCCAACCACTGGTATAGATGGTCCCCTTGTACTTCTCTCATCTCATTTCTAACTCCCCTTCCTATGACAGTCAGCTGCTGAAAGTCACCCTGGCATATTTTGTTTGTTTCCTTGAACATACCAGACATGGCCCTGCTTCAGGCCATTTTCAATTGCTGCTCACTCTCCCTTTAATGTTCTTCTCCCAAATATTCATATGATTTTCTTCTTTGCCTCTTTCAGAAAATGTATTCAAACATTAGTTACTAAAATATTCCTTTCCTGTTCACCATATTTAAAATTTAATTCCCCAATTCTCCCTATCCTCTTTTCTACTTTATTTTTCTTCGTAGTATTTATTACCATTTAGCATACTACTTGTTACACTTGTTTATTTTGTTATTGTCCATATAGCCCAAACAAAAAATAGTTTTTCAACCTTTTCAGTGTTTTCTTAGGACTTAGAAAAGAGTGAGTCACATGGTGAACAATTAATAAGCATTTTTTTTATTGCTTAAAGTATTACAAAGAGTATTACAAAGAGTATATGTCTCTTTTATTTTTCCCCGCCCTTGACAATCCCCTGGCCTCCCCTACCCCCCAGTGTCTTATGTCCATTGGTTATGCTTATATGCATGCATACAAGTCCTTCGGTTGATCTTAGAAAGCATTTCTTGAATGAACATAGAACACTGAGTAAATGTCTTATTAAGTCTCTATATCCATATCCAGCATATTCTCCCTTTTATGAAAAGTCATTGCACTGCATTATCCTAATTTACATTTTAATATAAGGATCCAATGTAGAACCATAGTTAACAAAATATAAGGCAGTCATCACATTTTTAAGTTACTATAATTTTGAATAAACAAAACTCATGGGATAATCAAGAGAATTGTTTTTATCTTGTTTACTTAAAATATATTCACAGATGTTATATTTCTCCAAAATTGGAGGTCAACTTGGCAGTTCCCATGATATTTCTATTCATTTTCAGGTAATTAAATGTTCAGTCAGTTGATTTAAGCCACAAACAGTCTCATTTATGTAATTAGAATGTCCAATATAAGATTTTAATCAAAACTCTGGATTTAACTTAAATCTTCTTCCATAAGAACAATAGACTTCCTAGTGTAGGAGTGCTGCGTGGATAAGGGAACAGAGGAATTAAGATAAAATCATTGTTATTCATATTGGCATCACTGAAATCTGGCTTCATGCTCTCTGGACTGGAGAAGAAAAACTGCCTCTTTTGCTTTGGGGCCATATTGTGAGGTCTTGAGAGATTCTCTGATGCGTCCCTCATTTGTGAAATCCCTTTCTTAGATTGAAGTATTTTTGTACTGAGTGGTGATTTATAATGCTGTTTTCAGTCCATAGACATTTACCTCTAGTCCTTGATGCTGAGTTTTGCTCTTCTCCACTAATTGACTGTGTCATCCACTGTACTGGTAGGAAACAAATAGCTCATTCAAACTGAGTAACTGTAAGAGCATTTAAAAATGGACAATTTACAAAGCTGTTGAGATTGGGAGAGCAATAATGTATGGTACAGTAATCTACATGCAGCAAACACGTGGGTCCTAGGCCTAAAGGGAAACATGAATAGTTATCAGGATCCAGAGAAAGAGAGCAAGTGTGCATGTGCGTGTGCGTGTGTGTGTGTGTGTGTGTGTGTGTGTGTGTGTGTGTGTGTGTTAGAGGAAGAGGGAGAGAGAGGGAGAAAGAGAGAGAGAAACTTGAAAAGGCTTCTGTGAGAGGAACTTAATTAAATGAGGCAACATGGCAAGAAGGAAAGCAGAGTATACATCCTAATTCATTCTTTTTCCACCCTTCAATCTCCTATTACCGCCTTTCATTAAACAGAATCAACCCTAAAGCTGAGCAAAATAAAACTTTTCAGTCAGTCTATTCAAGCGATACTCACAGGATACAAAGAAGAAAAAAGAATGTATCTTAAAAAATAAAGGAATGATATTTAGTACAGTACTCCTATTAGAAAATACCTAAAATTAATTCACATTAGTGAGTGTGCTTGCTCACTCTTTGTTTTATTCTCTTTCTTTCTTGTGATTTTCTAGTTTAAAAAAATTTACACCCTTTCTACCAACAGATTCCTTCATGTAAATTTATTCCAATACAGTAGTACACTGTATTTCTAAGAAATGATGTTGATAATATCTTCCAACTTCAAACTCTCCAAAAGACTTCCCTCACTAGGATTCAGGTAAAGAGTCAGGCACACTAATATATCTCTCCTACTTATAAAAAGGGGGGCTATGAGATCAACAATACAACTTTCTTCAAAAATATCTTCCTTAGAAATCAATTTCATCTTCCAACTTTAACTCCACCTACTATCTAAAGAAGAGGAAGGAGGCGGAGGAGGAGGAGGAGGAGGAGGAGGAGGAAGGAGAAAGAAGAAAGAAGGTGAAGAAGGAGAAAAAGCTCATAACTAATTAGGAAGCACTCCCAGAATGGCACAGTATGAACCTCTAGAAATCTCCTCCACAAAAGCAATAAAAACAGTAGTAAAAATCAACAATTTCAGAATTCTGGAAATTAACCAGTGTTTCAAAAATCTGGGGAGAATTTATTCAAGTAGAATTTACAGCTCACAATTCTACTTTGAACCTTTTTTATACCAAAGTTTGTTTAGCAGTACTTTTTAAAAATAATTTTTATTTGTTATTACTATTTACACCCAATATTGTATTAATTTTTTGTGTACATTGTAGTGTTATAAATTTATATACTTACTAGAAGCCTGTTGCAGGAAGATTCCTGCAAGAATAGGGCTTCGCTCCAGTCTCTGCCGCTCCTACCCCACCCTTTTCTGCCGTGCTTCCCCTCCCATCTCTGCAGCTTCTCTCCTGCCCATCTCCTCTACCTCGGCTCCGTTGCTTGGCTTCCTTCTACAGTGTCTTCAGTCTTCGCTCCCAGCCGGTATATGCAAATTAGCCGCCATATTTGTTGGAAGTTAATTTGTATAGCATGCTGATTAGCCAATGGGAGGCGTAGTGAAGGTATGGTCAATTACCATGTTTGTCTATTATTAGATAGGATGTAGTGATTACCCCAATAAATCTAGTATCCATCTGAGACTAGTTATTACAATATTTTTACTATATTATCTATGCCATACTTTATATCATAATGACTATCCTGTAACTAGTAAAGTGTACTTCTTAATCTCTTTCAGTTTTTTATCCATCCTCCCAACCCCTCTCTCATCTGGCAACTGTCAAAATGTTCTCTGTATCTATGAGTTTGTTTTCTCTGCTTGTTTGTTTTGGTTTGGCATTTTTTAAAAGATTCCATATATAAGTGAAATATGGTATTTGACTTTCTCTGTCTAACTTATTTTACTCAGCACAATATTCTCTAGGTTATACATGTTTTGAAGATGGCAAGATTTCCTTCTTTTATGGCTGAGTAATATCTCGTTGTATATATGCACCTTTTCTTCTTTACCCATTCATCTACTTCTATAACTTGGCTATTGTAAATAATGAACATCTGGATGCACATGTTTTTTTAAATGAATGTTTTATATTTCTCTGAATAAATACTCAGAAGTAGAATTGCTAGGTCCTTTTTTGTATCTTGCTTTAGCCTATGTATGTATGTATGTATTTACTTATTTATTTATTTATATTTTTATTGATTTCACATAGAGGAAGGGAGAGGGAGAGAGAGATAAGAATATCAATGATGGGAGAGAATCATAAATCAGCTGTAACCTGCACACCCCCACACACACTGGGGATCAAGCCCACAACCCAGACATGTGCCCTGACTGGGAATTGGACCTTTACCTCCTGGTTCATAGATTGACACTCAACCACTAAGCCACACAAGCTGGGCTATAGCATTTGTTTTAAAGTCTATCTTGTTTGGTAAAAGTATTGCTAACCCAGTTTTTTTGTTTTTATTTGCATGGTTTGTTTTGTTCTGATCCCTTTGCTTTCATTCTGTTTGTCTATTGATCGGAAGCGCGTCTCTTGTAGAAAGCATACATAAGGATATTGTTTTCTTATCCATTCAGTCACCCTATGTTTTTTTATTAGAGTACTTAATCAATTTACATTTAAAGTAATTGTTAATAGATATGTAGTTATTTTATTATTCATATTTTTAATCTATCTTTTAAAAAGTCCTTTGAACATTTCTTATAATACTGATTTGGTGGTATTGAACTTCTTTAGCTTTTTCCTGTCTAGAAAGCTCTTTATCTATTCTTTGATTCTAAATAATAGGTTTCCCATGTATAGAAATCTTGGTTATATGTCCTTGCTCTTCATTGCTTTGAATATTTCTTGTCAGTATAGTCTGGCCTGCAAAATTTCTGGTGAAAAATTAGCTGACAGTCTTATGGGCACTCCCTTGTAAATAATTATTTTCTCTTGCTGCTTTTTAGATTCTCTCCTTGTCTTTAACTTTGGCACTTTATGATGTAGATTGGTGTGGGCCTCTTTTGGTTCATTTTTACGTGGGACTCTGAGTTTTCTTGGATTGTATGTTTATTTCTATCTCTGGGTTAGAAAAGTTTTTTATAATATTTTTTTTTCCCAAATAGGTTTCAATTCCTTTCTCTCTCTCTTCTCCTTCTGGCACTCCTATGATGTGAATGTCAGTATGCTTGATATTGTCCCAGAAGCCCCTTAACTATCTTGTTTTTGTTGTTGTTCTGATCTGATTCGATGTTTTCTGCTACCTTATCTACCAAATCGCTGATTTGATCATATGCTTCCTTTGATCCACTGCTGATTACCTCTAATGTGTTCTTCATTTCAGTTACTATATTCTTCATTTCTGACTAGTTCTTTTTTATGGTTTTCATGTCTTTTTTGTGCCTTTGAAGTTCTCACAAAGTTTCTTCAGCATTCTTATAACCATTGTTTTGAATGCTATCAGATATATTTTGTTTGCCTCCATTTCATTTAAGGGGTTTTTTTTGTTTGTTTTGCTTTGTTTTTCAGAAGATATCTCCTGTTTTTTGTTTGTTTGTTTTCACTGGGGGACATGTGTTTTTGAATCCCAATTTTGTCTGCCTCCCTGTGCTTGTTTCTATATATTGGGTAGAACTATTACATCTCACAGTCTTGGTACAGTGGCCCTATGTAGTAGGTGTCTTATGAGGCCTAATCGTGCAGGCTCCCTGATCATCCAAGCCAGGTGCTCCAGGTGTTTCTCATGTGTGGGCTTTATGTGCCCTCCTATTGTAATTGAACCTTGATTGCCCTTTGTAGAAATTGACCCTCAAGCTGATTAGTTTTAAGGCTAGCTGTGACTACCATGGTGGAGCTGTTGTGTGGGGACTGACCTACAGAGCTGAACTTGCTTTAGTGGGGCTTTGGTGCCTGTCAAGTCTGAATGTCATTAGTGGAGGGCTTTTGAATGTCATTAGTGGAGGTATTTAAGTGGTGGTCTGGTATGGTCTGAAGCTTGCCACCAGATGTGTTGTTTCTGAGGTCTTTTGGGAGGTGAAGGCCAATATCAGCTGCTGCCTATACCATGCCTGGAACCATTTGGTATAAACTACATAGTGATCTACAGATCATGCCAGTTGTGCTGGATTTAGAGGTGCCTGAGAGAGACTTAACTACAAACTGAGGCCAAATTCCACTAGTGCTGGAGTCCAGGCCACTTAGTAAGAGACATGTAGCATACCGAGGCCAGATGCTGCTTGTTTAGAGTTTGTGAAGCATTAAAGATTTTAGGACAGTCTGCAGTATGAACTAAGAAAAGCCATTTGTATAGAAAAGCACTAGAAGCATCTTGGGAAGGGCTGAAAGTTGGTTGGAAAAAGGTCTCTAGGAATCATCAGGACAAGGCAAACAGTGTTAGCCAGGTTGAGGGAGACTCAGATATAAGTTTACAGAAATAGCCACATGTGATGTGGCTATTTCTTTATATAAGTTTAGTTATGCTTTATGATTTAAAACATTCTAAATATCACCAAGGTCAGGAGGGTGGAGCTAGGAAATCTCTGGAGGTGGAGCTAGTTGATCTCCCATGGATGGTGGCTCTAGTATGCAGGATGTGGGGTGCTACTGCTCTGGTACATGCTCATGGATGTTGCTGCTCTATTGTGCAGCAGGGAAAGTGCAAGTGGCTTTGCCCCAAAGCCACAAAATTAAGTTTTGACACTCCCACACCCTCAGTTTGCCCTCAAGGGCCTTTAAAAAAAATCTGCACCACTGGCTCAGGCAGCAGACTATTGCACAGGACATGAGCTCAGCAGGGCAGCTGGTATAGATAGGAGTGCTGCATCCAGGAAATATGGAGTAGGTGGGCAGTGTGAGAGAGCAATTTATCACAGGGACCCTGGTGGCTGTATGTTCAGCTCTCTCCCCAGAGCCACACAACCCAGTCTGTCCTCACATGACAGAAGTTCACTTTGCAGCTACTCACCTCTGCCTGAGCCCAAGGGGAGTGGATGCAAGCAAGATTTTGTGTGCTGGCCCTTTAAGAGGGCACCTGGGTTTCTAGCAGAATTTTGTCTCTCCCTGGCAGACAGACTTCCGCTGATTTATTACAATCAGGTGTTATGTGAGCTCATCTTCTTTCTGCTTCTCTCAGCTGGGGAGTTTGGCATAGGGTTAAGACCTCCTTGCTCCTAAGGGAGAACCTTTGCAGCTGAAATATCCCTTCAGATCATCAGCTGCTGCCTGTGGAAGTGGGGAAGCCCTTTTCATGTGTCCACTCTTCCTACAAGTCTCAATGTGGCTTTTTCTGTAAATCATTGGTTATAAGACTTCTATTCAGCTAATCTTTAGTTATTCAGGTTAATCTATCTATATAATAGAGTAATATGCTAATTAACTGGGACTCCATAAAGGTCACAACCACTTAGCAGGCGGCAGGGATGGGGGTGGGGCCACAGTGTGTGTGTGGGGGGGAGGGGACAGGAGACTGCGGTGCCTCCTCTGGAGTTGGGGAGCTAATGGTGGACGGGCTCTGGTCCTCTTCCAACAGCCCTCTCCAGCAGGCATGTGGTTGATGAGACCCAGGCCGGGCCTCTGGCCACAGATCCACAGCTTAGGAGACTGACTCTACCAGGCCGCCCAGAGGCCATGTGGCTGGGTTGCAGGGTGCCTGAACTTGGTGTTCGTTCAAGATGTGAAACAGAGAGAGGTGCGGGAGGAAATCCAGAGAATGGGATGTGGGGGTTCAAGACTCACTTCCTTTGGGCTTTGTCCTTCTTGGCCTTGGTCCTTTTCTTTCGGGCCTGGAGCACAAGCACTGCAGGAGAGAGGGATGGACGACGGGTGAATGTGGAAGAAAAGAGGTAACCCAGGTGAGGGTGGAGACCTAGCAGCTGTGAGAGGCCTGGCTGCAGGGCTGCCTGAACGGCTCTCGGGCAAGCACCATGGCTTCGGTGAAGCTGCTGGCCAGGAGGCGGGCAGCCCAAGGGGCACAGAGCTGCGCCGAGGCAGGGTGTACCAGAGGGGGCTCAGCCCGGCCAGGGGGACAGCGGGCAGGGATCTGCCTCGCCTGCGGAGAGTGAGCTTCTGCAGTGGCCCTAAGATGCATGTTGGCCCAGCGAGGAACAAGGTGGAAGGACACCGGGCAGACCCGCAGCCCGGAGGCAGGGGTTGAGGGGCAGTGCCACCTCAGTGGAGGGGCGCCACACTGCTGGGTACCCGACTGATGCTATTAGGAGAAGCTCCTGGCGCTGACCTGGCCTTGCCCGGGCCTCACCGACTCCTGCTCCCGCCTTGGCCCAAAAGCAAGCCCGCACTTGCCTTGCCCCACGGCGGCGGCGCTTGCCTGCGTGGTGAGTGGGAAGCTTACCACCTGCTCGGGAGAAGGGGGGCAGTAAAGAATGGGGGCGGGAGGCAGTGGAGAGGAAAGAATGTGGAGCATCCGTGATGAAGAGGTGCTTGAGAACGAGGCTCAGAAGCCTGTTGGGGAGGTTTGTTCTGTTTGCCCCGTGGCTGCCCCTTAGGAAGGGCAGAGAGCATGGCTGTGACGGCTCCCTGTGCCCTGAGCCAAGTTCCACAGTCAACTGGAATTGGCCTCAGTTTCCTGGTCTGTAAAATGGATTAAGTGTGTCCGAGTGCCTTCGCTGAGCTTTTAGGGCCAATTGAGATACTATATTAAGAAAATGAAGACTTCCTCTTGCCAGGCATCCTCGTGGGAGTGACATCGTCTTTAAACCCTGCCTGGTAATCCCTGACGCACCGCAGTGATGCCCAGGGAAGACAGGGCGACCTGGAAGTCCAACTGCTTCCTTAAGATCATCCAACTTCTGGATGATTATCCAAAATGCCTCATTGTGGAGCAGACAATGTGGGCTCCAAGCAGATGCAGCAGATCCACATGTCCCTCAGTGGGAAAGCTGTGTTGCTGATGGGCAAGAACACCATGATGAGCAAGGCCATCCGAGGACATCTGGAAAACAACCCAGATCTGGAGAAACTGCCGCCTCATATCCGGGGGAATGTGGGCTTTGTGTTCACCAAAGAAGACCTCACTGAGATCCGGGACATGCTGCTGACCAATAAGGTGTCAGCTGCTGCCCGTGCTGGTGCCATTGCCCTGTGTGAAGTCACTGTGCCAGCCCAGAACACTGATCTGGGACCATAGAAGACCCCCTTCTTCCAGGCTTTAAGCATCACCACTAAAATCTCCAGGGCACCACTGAAATCCTGAGTGATGCACAGCTGATTAAGACTGGAGACAAAGTGGGAGCCAGCGCAGCCACACTGCTGAACATGCTGAATATCCCCCCCTTCTCCTCTGGGCTGATCATCCAGCAGGTGTTTGACAATGGCGGCATCTACAACCCAGAAGTGCTTGACATCTCAGAGGAAACTGCATTCCTTCTTCCTAGAGGGTGTCCGCAATGTTGCCAGTGTATGCCTTCAGATTGGTTACCCAACTGTTGTGTCAGTACCACATTCTATCATCAATGGGTACAAGCGAGTTCTGGCTTTGTCTGTAGAGACTGATTACACCTTCCCATTTGCTGAAAAGGTCAAGGCCTTCTTGGCTGATCCATTTGCTTTTGTGGCTGCTGCCCCTGTGGCCGCCACCACCACTGCTGCTACTGCTGCTGCTGCAACCCCAGCCAAGGTTGAAGCAAAGGAAGAGTTGGAGGAGTTGGACGAGGATATGGGATTTGGTCTCTTTGATTAATTACCAAAAAAACAACCAGCTCAGCCAGCTCTATTTGAGAAACAAGGAAATAAAGGCTTACTTCTCTTAAAGAGAGAGAGAGAGAGAGAGAGAGAGAGAGAGAGAGAGAGAGAGAGAGAGAAGAAGTGAGAAAGAAAAGGAAGGGCGAGTAACACAAAAGGAAGATTGGAAGGAACCTGTAAACCTATTGTCACTTAAATAGGGAATATAGTCAATAGTGTTGTAATGATAGTATGATGTGAGGTGGGTACTGGAAATATCAGAGAACACTTTGTAAAGTATATGATTGTCTAACCATTATTTTGTAACTAATATAAAACCTGAAACTAATACAAAATAATATTGAATGTAAAGAAATGAAAATAGAGTCTCAGCGCGCCTTCCTTCCAGCCCGGCCACTTCCTTGCGATCGGCTCCTCGGACTTCCCGCGAGGCATGGCCCCCAAACGCCAGTCCTCGCTCCCACCACAAGCGAAGAAACCAAAAGTGCCTCCAGCCCCCAAGCCGGAGAAGAAGCCGACCCCTCAGGATGTGCCAAAGGGAGAAAAAGAACAGCAAGAAGCGATTGAACATATTGATGAAGTACAAAATGTAATAGACAGAGTTAATGAACAAGTCAGTGAGGAGATTTTGAAAGTAGAACAGAAATATAACAACTCTGCGAACCATTTTTTTTAGAAGAGGTCAGAATTGATTGCCAAAATCCCACATTTTGGGGTAACAACATTCGTCAACTATCCACAAGTGTCTGCACTGCGTGGGGAAGAGGATGAAGAGGCACTGCATTATTTGACAAGAGTTGAAGTGACAGAATTTGAAGATATTAAATCAGGTTACAGAATAGATTTTTATTTTGATGAAAATCCTTACTTTGAAAATAAAGTTCTCTCCAAAGAGTTTAATCTGAATGAGAGTGGTGATCCATCTCAAAGTCCACTGAAATCAAATGGAAATCTGGAAAGGATTTGACAAAACGTTCAAGTCAAACACAGAATAAAGTCAGCAGGAAGAGACAGCATGAGGAACCGGAAAGCTTCTTTACCTGGTTCACTGACCATTCTGATACAGGTGCAGATGAGTTGGGAGAAGTCATCAAAGATGACATTTGGCCAAATCCATTACAGTACTACTTGGTTCCTGACATGGATGATGAAGAAGGGGAAGAAGAAGAAGAAGAAGAAGAAGAAGAAGAAGAAGAAGAAGAAGAAGAAGAAGAAGAATAAGAAGAAGAAGAAGAAGAAGAAGAGACAAGAATAAAGAAGAAGAAGAATAATAAGAAGAAGAAGAAAAGAAGAAGAAGAAGAAGAAGAGAGGAGGAGGAGGAGGAGGAGGAGGAGGAGGCGGGCGTAGGAGGAAAGTAGCTAGCGAGGGAGTGTTGGCAGATATTGCATGCAGCACTGTATGGAATCAGGTGAAGAGATCAGATGATGATGCGGGGGAAGAAGGAGAGGAAGATGAAGGAGAAGATGACTAATGAACACTGATGGATTCCAACCTTTTTAAATTTTCTCCAGTCCCTGGGAGCAAGTTGCAGCCTATTTTTTCTTTTTCTCCCCCCCGCCCCTCTTGTGCTCAGTCGCCCTGTTTTTGAGGTCTCTTTTACACCATGGTTCTCACCTTATTTTTTTTTTTTGGGGGGGGGGGGATGTACCTTGAGCAGAATACAGTGAGAAAAGAATCTTTGCCCCTTTCTGTTCCAAATTCATTTTTATCCCTTCCTGTCTTAAGAAAAACTTAATGGAATCAACACCACAGTGCTCTGTGGGAAAAAAGAAAAACCTTCTGCTCCCTTAGCTCTGCTGGGAGCTGGAAGTGGCTAGGCTCCTGTATAGTAGTGCATAGAATTCTAGCTTTTTTCCTCCTTTCTCTGTATATTGGGATCTGTCTACTTTCTCTTGTTTAAAAAAAGAAAAAAAAATTAAAAAGGGGGGTTATAGAAGGTCAACAAAGGGTGGGTTTGAGATGTTTGGGTGGGTTAAGTGGGCATTTTGACAACATGGCTTCTCCTTTGGCATGTTTAATTGTGATGTTTAACGGACATCCTTGCAGTCTAAGATGACATTTTTAAAATAAAATTCTCTCCTAATGATGACTTGAGCCCAGCCACTCGATGGGAGAATCAGCAGAACCTGTAGGATCTTTTTCAGAATTGACATTTCTCTATTGTAATTTTGTTCTGTTTATTTTTTAATTTTCTTTTTGTTTCACTGGAAAGGAAAGATAATACTCAGTTTTAAACGTTAAAAGTGTACAAGTTGCTTTGTTACAATAAAACTAAATGTGTACACAAAGGATTTGATGCTTTTCTCTCAGAACATATTTCAAGTTTGACTTGTATAACGTATTGTCAAACTTTGTCAACTCCATATTTTATACGCACTTTGCAGGATGATCTCAGGGCTATGTGGACTGAGTAAAGGGGTTCGAATCAGTGTATTAATGTCTCCATAGCTGGGAAACATCATGAGTACAGTTTGTTATCAGTTTCTGAAAATTTTCAAATCATTTGGAGCACCAGATTGCTCAAACTTAGTTCTGAGTATGTTGTACCTTTAATTTTGTATATCAAATTGGCATTTTAAAAATGGGTCTATGTTTACCTGGATGTAATAACAGTGCCTGCCACCACCACCAGACAGACCTGGTGCTCTAATGCTGAGTTACACATGGAGCTATTGCTGGCGTGTCTTCATTGGCACTATAAAGGTGGCCCAGAAGACAGGCTCGCAGAGTAAGAAGTTCGTATTGGTGGTTAAGAAACTGAGGTTAGGCGTACTTTTGTCTCAAGTACCAGCTATTTAGCTTACTGTTCTCCAATGAGACCCGTCTGTCTGAATCTGGGCGAGATGATGGACTGTCTGCTAGATGCCATTGTGCATAGAACAACATTATGAGAAGCTACCGAATGCCTAAGCTTTTTAATGCTGTAAAGTATAGTAGCTGAAATTAAATGCCAGCTAATTTTTTCAGACATGAATTAATGGACAGCCTGGTCAAATTCAGAGCTATTTGATGTATAAAACATTTTATAAGAGGAACTATTCCATCAATGGCAAAGTGTAATAAAACCTATCTAGATGGGTAGTATGTAATTTCTGCACAGGTCTCTGTTTAGTGAATACATCACTGTATACTGGTCAGGAATCTTGCTCCAATAAAGGAACATAAAGAGTTTTTTGGGAAAAAAAAGACATGAAAATAGGAGTGAAATTTTTATAAATTTCAAATAAAGGCTGTAAAGGAAGGAAGGGGGAGAATACAAATAGTGTTTTTCATTTTACCACTTTATTGTCTTTTCCATACATGAAAAAGACAGTTGTCTTTATGTGCCGAGCCAGCTCAGCCAAGGGTTTGGTGAGCCTGAGGAGGGGGAGGGGGTGGCGAGGGATGAAGAAATGATAGACAAAAAGAATAAGCTGGGTCTAGGTTGATCTTCCTGTGCCTGGCTGAGGCCACAGAGAGAGATCCAGACAGCAAGTTGAGCCTTTATTTTATAGCCAGAGGTAAACAAGGTAGTGGTCACCATAGTCACAATGTTCTTGTGAGTTTCACTTGTTTTGGCAGCACTTGCTGCATCTCCCACAGCCCATTAGCTACCGAGATAAGATCTAGGGAGAGTCATAAGGTCAAGCCTAATTATGCTAATAGGGCTGTGCCCTCTAAGCTGGGACTTGTTTGTGGCTTTGCCAACAGGCCAGTTTGAGGCTTAACCCTATAGCTGCTCCCTACATCTCACCCCTTTTTTATTTTTAAGCTACTATAATAAAAGTAAAACTTAAGCATCAAGAACAAAACTCTGCCTATTAAAACAATAATAAAACAATGCCAATGCAAAACCCAAACTACAGACATGTTAATAATTTAAAACTAAACATCAAGAATAAAGCTCTGGCTATTAACAAAACAATGCCAATGCACCACAGCAATAAGTGAGAAATCAAACTACAGTAACATTTTCCTACTAAATGAAAGTTTCTTTTGCTGATTTACTCAGAGTCTTCGGACTTGGCTGTGCAAGGCTTTGAAGAAGACTGGCAGCTAACCAATGCTAGCATAACCAGAAACATGATTGAGGGAGTAGCTTCCACTTCTTGCTTTTCTACCATCTGCTGGGCCTCAGTTGTTAACTTCTTCAGTTGACCCCATGTTGGCACTTCAGTCCCTTGTGTAGCCTTCCTTTTCTTCTTTTTTTCCACTTTGCTGTCATCAGGGCAACTCTCAGTCTTTGGACCGATGGGACAAGGAACTTCTCTGGGTCCATTGTGGTGACACATGTAACTCTCTGGTACCCAAATTGGCTGTACTGCTCCTTCAGGAAAGATACAAAACACAACCTCTTCCCCACATCATTACTAAATCTGGTAAAACTCTTGTCTGGTTCGTGCATCCTTCCACTGGGCTAACCTTGCAGAGACTATTGTACAGGAGGCCTGATGCCTTTCAGCTGCTGTATGACCCTCTGTATCACAACTCAAAATATTTAAAGTATAAAGAGCATGTAACATTCTTCTCCTCCTTTTTCTGTTTTTATACTTGCATTTTAAGAGTAGGATTGGTGCTTTCCACTATTGCCTGAGTCCTGATCTATCACCCCAGGAAGAACTTGCCAATCCTGCGCTTCCTGGGGTGGCATGATAAAGGTATACTGAGCCAGCTGGAAAGGCTTCAGTGGGGTTAAGGATAAGGCCCCTACTGGTGGGGCTGGGGCTGTCCCTGTTTGACATTTCCCTGCCTAGAGGGCAATGGATTATAGCAAAATGCCCTAGTTTGCCACAGTCAAAGCAGTCCCCTTTCTTTTTCTGCTGACCAGCGAGTAACATCTCCTTTAATGGGGAAGCTAATACTGCTCCTTGAACACAGGCTGGTCCAATGTCAGCACAAACATAAATATAATACTTCCATAATAAGTAGTCTCCAGGTGAGAGACAAGCCTTTGCAACAATATTAAGCCTCTGGTAACCTTCCACTATCTGTCTTAGTTCCCCTGCCAAATCCATCCATTCCCTTTCAGGAGTGGGCTCTAGGGAGTCCTGAATCAAGGACCATGGATTAAAAGTAGAGAGAGGAAATTTTCCCTGGACCTTCATCTATGTAATGACCACTAAGTTGTTTTCCTACCTTCTCCCATGTCTCTACATTTACCTTTCCTTCCTCAGGAAACCATGGGCAGGTTTTACTTACAAAATCCAACAAATCGAAAAGCTGTTGATACCTCACAGAACAGCCCCGTGCTTAAGCATGGATACATATAAATTCTTTTCCTGTGATCCTGAATTTACCATGTTTTACACCTAGTTATATCACTAAACTTTGCTCCTTACCTTCCTTTTTGTTTTCTGCCTGTGCTTCACTGGAACGTCCTTTCACCTGACAACTGTAGTTCCCCTGAACTCAGGCCCCGCGTTGGGAGCCACAAGTGCTGTGCCAGCACAGCCAAGGGTTCCGTGAGCCTGAGGGGGGCGCGACAAAGGATGTAGAAAAGACAGAAAAAGAGAATAAGCTGGGTCTAGGTGGATCTTCCTGTGCCTGGCTGAGGCCACAGAGAGAGATCCAGACAGCAAGCTGAGCCTTTATTTTATAGCCAGAGGTAAACAAGGTAGTGGTCACCATAGTCACAATGTTCTTGTGAGTTTTACTTGTTTTGGCAGCACTTGCTGCATCTCCCACAGCCCATTAGCTACCGGGATAAGATCTAGGGAGAGTCATAAGGTCAAGCCTAATTATGCTAATAAGGCTATGTCCTCTAAGCTGGGACTTGATTGTGGCTTTACAGGTCAGTCAGAGGCTTAACCCTATAGCCACTCCCTACATCTTTATATGGTGCTTTTATACTTTTCTAAGTCATTATCTCATTTGATATTCAGGGCAACTTAAAGATAATTATTCCCTCCACTATTCTAAGAAAGGAAATTTTTGTGTCTGGCCCCAATGATTCTATCATCACACCCTTATTGTAAAGCAGGATTAGTGAAACTTTCTGTGAAGGGTAATATCTATACTAATAAAAGCCTTGGGGGCGATCAGGCCAGCAGGGGCAGGCAGTTGGGGGCTATCAGGCTGGCAGGGGAGTAGATAGGGGGCAATCAGGCTGGCAGGCAGAAGTGGTTAAGGGCAATCAGGCAGGCAGGCAGGCAAGCAGTTAGGAGCAAGCGGTCCCAGATTGTGAAAGGGATATCTGCCAGTTCAGGGATTGGGCCTAAACCGGCAGTTGGACATCTCCCAAGGGGGTCCCAGATTGGAGAGGGTGCAGGCCGGGCTGAGGGACACCCCCCCCCCCATTAATGAATTTCATGCACTGGGCCACTGGTTGTTCTATAATTTAGTTGTAATTACAATTTGGACCTGGGAAAAATTGAGTGTAATTTCCACCTACTTCATCACCATCTTTGATCTCTCTTTATTAGTTTTGTTGTTGCTGTTTAAGCATAGGTCAGCCAAGCATGAATTCTGTTGATTTTTGTTTGTCTCAAATTATGCTTGTGTTTAAAATTATATACATGAAAAAGAAATGTTCTAAAAATGTATTGCATTTTAGAAGATATTTTCACTGCATTTAGCATTTTAAGATCTATGTTTTGAAAAATTTCCAGTAATTATTTACAGTGTTATTCGAAATCTGATACTATTCAAGAGTTATAAAATATTTTCCTTTAGTTATTTATTTTCTTCTTTAGGGAATCCAAATTAATATATTTACCACTCACTGTAATTACCTTTTTTCATACCCTTTCTTATTTTCCATTTGTATATATCTTCTTGCTTTAATTTATATAGTCCTGTTACTGATTTCCATTTTACTAACTTTCTCCTCAATTTTGACCCACTTTCTGCTAATGATGATGTTTTTAATTCATAATGTCAATTGTAATTTTGTCAGATAATTATTTTGCAGATTTGCTCTTTCTATTTTTTTCAAATTATAAAAGAAAGTTCTTTTAGAAAGTTACAGAGGTAGCAGAAGTGCGCCAGTTGGGCTGCATGGGCTCAGTAAACAAGTTACATAGGCTGAAGAAGGGCCTTGGAGTTTAGGAGATAAAAAGGCAAAGGGAATGTGCATGGAGGGAAGAGAAGGGGAAGGGAAAGGCACAGACATGTTTTTGAGAGGGAGAGCAGGACTCTTTCTATTTTTAAAAAATATTTTTTAAATTAGCTTTTATCTCCATCAAAAAGCACTCAAGGTTGTTTTACAGTTTCACTTAGTAAATTCATATTATCTTTAATTAATATCTTATTTAATGAAATCCATACAGAAACAATATCTCTACCCCACTCCTGTTGTTTGGAATGACTAGCTACAAACTATTTTAATTTTACTTATTATGATTTTTCTATTATCCTATAACTTATATTCCTCTACTATTTCAGGTTTACCTTTTGAATTGACCCCACATTGGACAAACATATTGCTTTATATAAAAATATTACATTAGATATATCACATTTATTAGGGTTTTTTGTTCATCATGTCTTTACACAAGACAAATCTGAACTTTTGAGGTTTTTATTTCCTTTTTGAGTATCACTTAATAACACGATTCAAAAAAAGTTTTTCCTCAAAAGGCCAAATATGAATATTTTAGGCTTTGCTGCCTTCCAGTCTCTGTTGCAGCTATCCGACTTTGTCTATATAGTGTAAAAGCTGCCGCAGATGACATACAAAAAAATAGGTGTTGCTGTGTTCCAATGTAAGATTATTCACAAAATAGACAGCTAGCCAGTGAGCCACAGTTTTCCAATGTCTGCTTTAGAATGTCCTTTAGCAATCATTGGTTCATGAACATTTATTGAATTTTCATTTCTATAAAAATAACTTTTTCTTGTTAATAGTTACTTTTAACAGCTTTGTTGTGGTATAACTATTTTACAATAAAATTCACCACATTTAAGTGTATAATTAAATTTGTCATAAATCCAAAAATAGCAATATTAAAACTATCAATAAATAGTATTTAGTAAGAGTTATTGTGCATATAAGAACAGTTTTCAACCTGGCAGCTTTAAAAAATAAAAGTGATATGAACCTCAGGGGTATGAATTTACAGGATGGCTTATAAATGAAAAATGAGGAAGCTGTATTCTTTACAATGATTTGGCTACTAAAATTGGGGCTTACATACAACAGAGAGCTGGTTAAAAGTGATGATCTCACACTATTGTTAGGAAGATGATAAGTTTTTTTAAAAATAATTGTCAGAGGCATTTACAAGAAATAATCTAAATTAAATGTTGCTTACATTAATAAAATAAGCTAGATTTAGTTTTGCTTAAGTGGCTTAAATGGTTGTGTCTGTTAGGGAATTTTCAAGTCCAGCCTCCAATTGGTATATGATTTTAACAATTTCAATGATTTTTATTAAATGTACAAGGTTGTGCAGCCATTACCACAGTCCAATTTTTAGAAATATTTCACACAGCAAATAATCCCTCACGCTCATTTACAATCAATCCCTGTCCCCACTTTCATTCCTAGAAAACCACTAATCTACTTTCTATCTCTATAAATTTGCCTTTTCTGTACATTTAATGAAATAGATTTGTACAATATATCTTTTTATAGTTTTTTCACTTTGCATAATGGTTTTGAGATCCATACATGTTGTAGCATGTACCAATTTTTCATTTTTTTTTTTGCTAAATAAGATTTCATTTTATGTATATACCACATTTTGTTTATCTTTTATCAGCTGATGAAGAGTTGGTTTGGTTATACCTTTTAGCTCTTATGAATAACACTGTAAGGAACTTTCATTTACAAATTTTTGTGGACATAAAACCAAGTGTTTTATATTTTGCTCCAACAAAGTTCTTGTACTTTTCTTGAAATGTGGACTTCCACAAAGGATCTCTTATCTATGAGTCACTGCCCAAGTCATTGGTCTCTAAGTGTTCTAAGACCATGGCCAATGGGTGCTGGAACTGGTTTATGGGCTACTACAGGGTCGACAGCTGGGACAGAGGTCTATTTGCCTATTACTTGATGTACAAATGTGTAAGATTCCTCCTAGTTCCCTTGGCATGTGCTACTAGATCCCACAACTCTCACAAAGACACTTTTGTTCTTGTATAGGTGCTGAAAATTTATTGTTGAGTGTGGGAGCAAATTCAGACATCTTATGCCACCATGATGGTAATGTTCCTCTCTTGCAGTTTTCTATTCTTGCAATGTCTTTGTGTTGCTATTATGTTGGGGTAAGATGGTATCCTATATAATAAAGAGGTAATATGCAAAATGACCCTCACTCCATCACACCATCAAAAGATGGCTGCACCCACAGTGGAGGCAGGGTTCCGATAACACAAGATGGCTGCACCCACAATGGAGGTGGGGTTTCTCAAACGAGCCATAATGAGCGATCAGCAAGGACCTGAGCCTGCTTGGTACTGAGCCGGGGAAGGGTCCTGAGACTGTGCCCCCTGCCCAGTGGGGCTTGATGTGTAATCTCAGGCCGCACCCTTGCCCTGGGCTGGGGGACCTGAGGCCACGCCCCGCACCTGGCACCAGGCCGGGGGACTTGAGGCTGCACCTGCTGCCCAGCAGGGCTTAACAGGGGACCTGAGGCTGTGCCTTCCACCCAGCGGGGCTTGACGGGAGTGGGGCCGGCTGGGTCTGAATCTCACACAATGGGGATGGGGCTACTGGGTCTGGGTCTCATGTGATTTTGAGGTGCACACGAGTGGGTGGGGACTTGACTCTGGGTCCCACGGTGTGCTCCAGATTCTGACAGGAGAAAGATATTCATATACATTTTACCAATTTTCTTTCATCTCTGACACTTCAATTGTAGAGAATGGGCAAATAGCAATATTAAAATATTTCCTCTAATTAATTTCCTTTTTTTGTTCATGAATTTTGGGTAATGGGCCACTAGTATTACAATAAGTTAAGAAGTGTTATTTCCACTTATATATCTTTTAGAAAAGTATCTGAAATATTGCTAATATTCCTTCTTTAAATATTTGAAAAAATTCATATATGAATCCTCCTGGCTCAGTGGATAGATTTTTAACTTTTATTTCATTTTTTTCTGTTATGGGTCTATTTGGATATTTTATTTTATTTGAGTGAATTTTGATAATTTTCTTTTCTGCAGGAATATATCCATTTTAAATAGCTGTGCCTGGCCAGTGTGGTTAAATGGTTGAGCATCCACCCATGAACCAGGAGGTCAAGGTTCCATTCCCTGTCAGGCTTCTCCCCCCGCCTTGGCACTGTGCTGGGGGCCTCAGGCTGTGCCCCCTGCCCGGCAGGGCTTGACGGGGGACCTCAGGCCAGAGGACCTCAGGCACATGCTGAGGTTGTAGGCTTGATCCCCAATAGGGGGCATGCAAGAGGCAACCAGTCAATGATACCGTCTCATCATTGATGTTTTGATCTCTCTCCCTCTGTCTTTCTCTCTGAAATCAATATATATAATAGTTGTTTGATTTGTTGGCAAAAGTTGTTAATAGTGTTCTATTAAAATTTTAGACTAGACTAGAATCAATGTCACTTCTTTTGTTCTTGCTTTTGATAATCTATGTCTTCTTTTCTTTTCTTTTTTCTATCACCCTTTTTCCTGCTCTATGCACTCTTCAACCTCCACCCCCCCCCCCCACATTCACCACACTGTTGTCCATGTCCATGAGTTCTCTCCCCTTTTTTTCTTTTTTGCTCAATCTCTCCACCCTCACACCCTACCTCCTGACCAGTCTAGGTAAAGATTTGTTAATTTTTTATGTTATGACAAATTTTATTAATTTTTTTTGCTTTTCTTATTTTATTGATTTCACTCTAATATTTTTCATTTTTTTTCTACCTGCTTTTATTATTTTGCACTTAGTTTTATAGTTAAGTTAGAAAGACATGCTATTAATTTGAAACACTTTTATTCTGTGAATTCAATTCCTTTGTGTTTGGACAGCAGACATTTTTTTATTTCATTTTTCATATATATTTGAGGCTTGTTTTTTGGCAGAGCACTTTCTCTATCATAAAAATTGTTTCTTTGTTTTTTAAGTGGAGTGTATTATAGATATCACTTGTATTGATTCAGTTAATATTATGACTTAAGATTCCTATATCATTGCTCATTTTCTATTTATTTATTTCACCAATTATTGTGGCTGATTTTTTAAGGTGTCCAAACAATATTGTTGAATTTTTATGGATTAAAATATTTTTCTTTAATTTACTTTTCTCCATTCTTTACAAAGATAATACTTTAAAATATGTAGGCCTTTTCTATAATGTTTTAATCACAGAAACAATCCTAATGCAGTGTTTGGCTTATGGTAGGCCCTCAATAGATATTTGTTGTATAAGAAATAAGTAAATAGACTAATATAGTTTTCATTTAAATGATTTCAAATAATAGAAATAAATCTAATAAATTCTAATCTACCCTTTGAGCATATACTATCCTACATTAGGATAATAAATTGACTATGAATAAATATTTTAAATTTTGACCATTTATTGTTTATAAATAGCATGGTGAATACTATTGTTTGGTTTGGGAATGGAATGCAAGTAGGGGACTTAAAAACTTTGAATATCAATGACCTCCATCAAATGCTATCAAATATCTCAGTTATACTTTTATTTCTAATATAAAGATGAGGTGTGTAACTAGAAGAGAACAGAAATATATTTTGCAGATATTTTTATACAGAAACCAATTTCAGAGCAGTTTTATAAAATTAATAAATCATGGTAATCCCAGGGCAATATAACTCAAATAGAAATAAGTTTAAGTCAGAAGCTCAAGGTTGCAACTATAATCTAAAGTATACTTTACACTTGGCAGAACAAAAAATATTTTGAAGAGAAATCACTCTAATCAAATCAAAGAAAAATTAGTCTTCAGCAATATAATACATATATCAAACTGAGATTACCTTTTAAACAACACTAAGAAGTTCATGCTGTATTGAGAGTTTTTATGTGGATATTAAATAATATGGCAAACAAAACATTGAATGTATATTATTTGCTTTATATTAAGAAAAATAAACAAAAAAAATCCTATTGCCTGTAAGTGAAAAGAAAGTTATAACAACTTACTCAACCAGACTGAACAAATGATTTTACAGTGTAGAAGCCATAATTCAATTCAGTTTTTTACAGTTAAAAAATTAAAACTGTTAATGACTTTAAGGTCTCAATAAAATGCAAATTATTGTACCAATATTTTAAAATTCTATACTTTTTAGAATTATATTTATTATTGATTTTGATACTACAAAAATAAAGAAATAGGCTAATCTTATTAGTTTTTATTTTTATTGAGTTATAATCCCAAAAAAATTTTATAACACAAAATTCTCATTCACATTATATAATTCATTGGGTTTTAGTTTATTGACAAGGTTGTGCAACCACACCACAATCTAAATTTAAGATATTTCTATTATTCTAAAAACAAGCAAATAAAAAACAAAAGAATAACATTAGCCATTAGCAGTTACTTTCGATTATTCCTGTTTCTTATCCCTAAAATAAGCTTGGCAACCATAAATCTACTTGTTTTTGTAGGTTTGCTTATTATGGACATTACATATAAATCGAATTACACAATATAAATAAACCTTTAAAAGTTCATTCATGTTATAGCATGTACTTCTAGATCACTTCTTTTTTTAAAATCTTTATTGTTGAGGGTATTACATCACTTCTTTATAGCTGAGAAATATTTCATTACATGTGTATAGTACATGTTGTTTATCCTTCTCCTGTTTATTAACATTTGGGTTGTTTCCATTTTTGGCAACTGTGAATAATACTACTATAAACATTTTTGTTCAAATTTTGTGTAAAACAAGTCCTTAATTATCTTGGGTATAAACTTAGCAGTAGGATTGATAAGTCATATAGTAATTTTATGTTGAACTATTTGATGAATTGCCAGACTTGTTTTACCAAAGTGGTTATATCCATTTATAATCCCACAAACAATGTATGAGGGTTTTAATTTCTTCACATTCTCACCAACACTTACTTTTGGAGACTTTTTACTGCTATTATTTTGTTGAGAATTATTTTGTCTATGATCTACCTATTTGTGAATTCTCCAAATTTCCTTCTGTCATGGATGTCTACTTTCATTCCATTGTGGTGAATGAAGTACTCTATATGATTTATGTTTTTTGGTCTACATATGGCCTATCCTGGAGAACGGTTCATATTAACTAAAAAAAATATGTGTATTCTGCTATTATTGGATGAAGTGTTTCACAGATATTTTAGGTCTAATTGATTTATTGTCCTCTTCAAGTATTCTATTTCCTTGTGAATTTTCTGTGTACTTGTTCTATCCTTTATTCAAAGTGAGAAATTTAAGTCTCCAAATATTATTGTTTAATTTTATGTTTTTCAATTATTTCATTTATTGATTTAGGTTTTTCAAGTCTCTGTTATGTTTGCAATAATTTTACCTTCTTAAGAAATTTGAACATTTTATCATTAAAATGAATTATTTTATAGTAAAAATTGTGTCATAAATTTTATTTTGTCTTAGTGTACCCACTCCTATTTTCTTTTGGCTATATTTTGCATGAAATACCTTATTCTATTTCTTTCAACCTATTTGTCTTTAAAGTATAAATCAAGATTTTTTTTCAAATGTACCATTTTAAAGTGTTGTTATTATTTTACATATTATACATGTTTACATATCTGTGTACTTTTGTATATAGTAAAACATATATTATAATAACATATTATGTATAATATAATAATTATATATTATATGTGAAAAATATACTTTAAAATATATTGTTTTCTCAGTGGCTGTTTGGGTTGTCCATCTTAATTTACAACAATCTAGTTTGGATTAATGGCAACTTGATTTCCACTGTTTTTATTGTCACTTATTACATATTTTTACATCATGTTCTTGTAGATATAGATTTATAACTATCACTTTAGTAGTTGTCTTTTAAATCAGATATGAAAAAAGTAGAATCATGAACAACAAATAGATTAATATTTGTTTTTATATTTATACTAGAGGCCTGGTGCATAGATTCGTGCACTGGTGATGGGTGTAGGCTGTGGGGATTGGTTTGCTGTTGGAGTGCTGCTCATCTTAGTCAGCTGAGCGGCTGTGGACCCGCCCTCTGAGCAGCTGCTCATCACGGTCAGTCAAGTGGTGCTCCCACTGTGGGAGCACACTGACCACCAGGGGGAAGCTCCTGCATTGAGCATCTTCCCCCTGGTGGGCAGTGTGCATCATAGTGACTGGTCCACTGGTCATTCTGGTCGTTCGGCCATTTGGTCGATGGGCTTTTATATAGATAGATATGTGTTTACCTGTTTCAATTGTCTTTATGTCTTTGTGTAGAATCAACTTACCAATCTGGTGTACTTTTGTTGAGCTGCAAAGACACCATTTATTATTTCTTATAGGTCAGGTATTGTAATGAAGGATTCTTTCAGTTGTTCTTTGTGTAAGGAGTTTTGAATTCTTTTGTAGGCTATTTTTTTCTGAGATAGAATTCTTGTTTGCCATTCTTTTTAGCAGTTTGAACATCATCCCACTGCTTTTCAACCTTAAGAAGTTCTGATCAGAAACCAGCTGTTATTCTTATTAAGGATCCCTTGTATAGGATGAGTTGCTACCCTGTTTCTGATCAGAATTATTTATTTGTCTTTGGATTTTGATAGTTTAACTATAGTGTATCTAATTGTGGAACTTTTTAGATTGAACCATTGTGAAGTTTTCTGAGTTTGGATGTGTATATTATCTCCTTTATTATTTTTGGGAAGTCTCTACATCTTTAGCTTGCTCCTTTCCTTATGGAATATATGACATGAGGAAGTTGAGCCTCAAATTCTAATGTCTTCTTTGCTAGTAGTAAAGATCTCTCCAATCCCAGCAAAAGTGACCTCCCCACTTCCAGTGGCATTGACACCCCCTGTGATAGTAGCCTCCTCATCTACAGTTGTACTGACCATTCTACCTCCATCTGAAGGAATTAGTATTGCATTGGCTAAGAAAACTGTAATGGCCTTATTTGAGGAAGATATCATGCAAGACAATGCTGTCTCTCCCCAAGACCCACACATACCGCTTTTCTTTGTTTTTGGAACTTTAATTAGACATAAGTCTTTGCAAGTTCCCAAAGGTATGGTACAGTGAACTGTAGAGTCAAAGCAGCAATAGAGTACTCTGATGTGCACATATCTATGGCACTGGCTAGTTAATCATGGTGTTTCTAAAAGTGAAATAGATAGGAAACCTACTAAATTCTTACTTGATCCATATAAGCAGAAAAGTGAACACAGTGTTACTCAAATCATACAAAATAGAGTCATGGCACTTTAATCAATCTCCACACTTGAGCTAGTTGATAGACCCAGAACTCCTTAAATAAAGGGGAGGTCAGGTATCTTTGAGAAAGGACCCTTGTACACTACCAGAAATTTATATTGTTAATCTTTCCCCTAGCCTTCCCCAGAGGGTCATACAGCCTTTTACCAGGGTAACTGCACATTGGAGAAAGGGAAACAATCATATCTTTAGATAAAAACTAGACACTGGATCAGAACTGACATTGATTTTAAGACTCAAAACATTATTATGGCCCTAGAGTCAGGGTGGGGACTTATGGGGGTCATATGATAAATGTATTATTAGCTCAGGTTTATTTCACAGTGGATTTGAAAATTCTCCAGTCCCATGCTATGGTTATTTCCCCAGTTCTAGTATACATAATTGGAACAGACATACTTAGCAACTGGCAGACTCTCCACATTGGTTTTCTGACTTATGAAATGAGAGCTATTATGATGGAGAAAAACCAAATGGAAGGCATTCCAAATGGAAGGCATTAGAACTGTCTTTACCTAGCAAAATAATAAATAAAACCAATACCACATTCCTGGAAGAATTGCAGAGATTAATGACACCATCATGGACAAAAATAAATAAATAAATAAAAATGCAGAGGTAGTGATTTCCACCACATGCCCATTCAATTTTCCTCTTTGGCCTATGCAAAAAGTAGATTTTAGAGAATGACAGTAGATTATCTCAAGTTTAGCAAATCGGTGACTCCTATTACGGCTTCTGTATCAGATGTGGTTCATTACTTGAGCAAATGAACACATACTATGGTAAGTTGTATGCAACTATTGATCTAGCAAATGCCTTTCTCTCTATACCTATCCATAAGGCACAAAAGAAATAGTTTTCTTTCAGCTAACAAGCCCAGTAATACACGTTCAGTGTCTTGTCTCAGGGATATATGTGTATCAATTATCCAGCCTTCTGTCACAATTTAGTTCATAGGGATGTTGATCAACTTTTTCTTCCACAATATGTCACACTGGTCCCTTATATTAATGGCATAATGCTTATTTGACCTAGTAAGTGAGAGGTAGCAATTACTCTAGACATATTGGTAAACATTTGCATGTCAAAAGGTAAGAATAAAACTTCCTAAAATTCAGAAACCTTCTACCTCAGAGTAATTTCTAGCATCTACTAGTGTAGAGCATACCTAGCTATTTCTTCTAAGGTGAAAGATTAATTGTTGCATCTGACCCATCCTATAATCATAAAAGAGGCACAACACCTAGTGAGCTCCTTTGGATTTTGGAGGCACCATATTTCTCATTTGGGTGTGTTATATCAACCCATTTGTGAAATAATCCAAGAATATGCTACTTTTGAGTGGGGCCCAGAGCAAAATAAGGTCCAATTTGTAGTGTAAGCTCCTCTGCCATTTGGGCCATATGATCCAGCAGATCCAATGGTTCTTGAAATATCAGTGACAGACAGGGATGCTGTTTTTAGTCTTGGGTAGGACCCTATAGGTGAATTATAGCACAAGCCTTTAGAATTTTGGAGCAAGGACCTCTCATAATCTGCAAATAACTATTTTCCTCTTAAGAAACAGATTTAGGTCTGTTACTGGGCCTTACTAGACACTGAACACTTAACCATAGGCACCAAGTTACTATGCAACTGCTGCCCTTCGTGAATTATTTGTTAACTGATTTAACAAGTCAAGCCATAAAGTGCATTCACACAACACATTCCATCTTCAAATAGAAGTAGTATATATGTGATTCGGCCTAGGGAGGCCCTGAAGGTACAAGTAAGTAGCCCAAATTCCCAGGATCTACACTTTTGTTACATTGCCTTCTCTCTCCCAGACTGCACCTATGGCCTCAGTGGGAGTGCCCTACAATCAGTTGACAGAGGTAAAAAGAGTCAAGTCTTTTCTTATAGATGTTTTTGCACTACATGCAACTGCCATCTGAAAGTGGATTGCTGCATCACTTCAACCCATCTGTAATATACATGAAGGACTGTGGTAAAGTGAAATCTTCTCAGTGTACATAACTCTGGAAAGTACAACACATTGTTCAATTTTCTTGGAAGGAGAAATGACCACACATTAGCTGATATATTGATTCATGGCCTGTGGCAATTGGTTTTGGCTGAATGACCAGGGATGTAGAAGGAACCTAGTTAGAAAATCGGTGCTAAAGAAATGTGGGGTGCTCACTTTGGCAGCACATATACTAAAATTGGAATGATACAGAGATTAGCATAGCCCCTGAACAATGATGACATGCAAATTCATGAAGCATTCCATATTTTTTAAAAAGGAGGACATCTATAATACTTTTAACAGTAAAGATAAATTAAAAAAATAAATTTGGGGGGGAATGTATATGAATTGATCTATGTGAATGAGTAAAAAATAATACATGAAGAGCCCTATCTGGTTTGGCTCAGTGGATAGAGCATGGGTCTGTGGACTGAAGGGTTCCGGGTTTGATCAGGTCAAGGGCACATGCCTGGGTTGCAGGCTTGATCCCTAATAGGGGGCATGCAGGAGGAAGCTGATCAATGATTGTCTCTCATCATTGATCTTTCTATCTCTCTCTCCCTTTCCCTTCCTCTCTGAAATCAATAAAAATATATAAAAAACACATGAAGACATTTGTGTCCCCTGTGAATGCCTATCAAAGGGTGAGCTCAGCTAACGGGGGTTTTAATAATTAAGTGGATAGGATGACCTGTTCTGTGGATACCAGTCAGCCTCTTTCTCAAGCTACCCCTAGCATCACCCAATGGGCTCATAAACAAAGTGCCATGATGACAGGGATGAAAGATATGCATGGGCTCAATAATATGGACTTTCACTCATTTAGTCTGACAAAGCTCCTGCCACTGCTGAGTGCCCAATCTATCAGCAGCAGAGACCAACACTAACCCCAAATTATTTCTTGAGGTGATCAGCTAGTTATCTGATGACATATTTATTACATTGGACTGTTTATTACACCATAGAATTATTAGGATTTTGTCCTTGCTGGAATAGATACTTTCTATGGATATATATTTGACTTCCCTGTACACAATGCTTCTGTCAGTACTACCATCTATAGAATTACACCAACCACCATGGTATTTTACACAGCATTGCTTTGAATCAAGAAACTTATAGCATTAGTTTCAGGGAATGCTATATCCCACCCTCCAGACTCCTGTCACCCCACCCTGTTGAGCTTGTGCCCCACTGAGGAGTCACATGCATGGACCAGGGTATAGATTCCTGGGTAGACTCAGAAGGTATCAGTGACTAAGTTGTGAGGCTTTGGGTCAGGAGCCGTTTTCCATACTTTCCTGTGAACCTGACTGGTGCCTTCCACTCATGGGAGATCCACTATCACCACCCTCCAGGCTCCCAATGGCCTCACCCTGCTGATAATAGGCGTCTGGAAGAATCTGGTACAGACTTAGTTGTGTGGCTCTAGAATGGGAGAAATGTTTCCCTGTCATGTCTGACTGGTACAGAGTCCTCTCTTCACATGGCCAAATCTTGGTCTGTTTTGGGCCTGATACACTCTGCTGGCCACACCCAGATGACTTCCTGAGACCCTATCCTACCACAAAGATGTGCGAACACCCAGTGGGTGGAAACCAGACTTGGTAGATCCTGGGATATTTACTGAGTGGCCACAGACCCAGCCCTGAACTGTGTTTGAAGATGCCAAAGACAATCAAGACTCAATTGCAAAAGGAGACCCACATAACCCACAGAAGGAATATTCCTGAAGCACCCAGCACAGGTGATCAATGAGACTGTGGGCTGTGGGCATTATTCCCAGTAGAGGGCATGCAGGAGACAGACAATCAATGATTCTCATCATTGATGTTTCTATTTCTCTCTCCCTCTCCCTTACTCTCTGAAATTAATAAAAGTATATTTTAAAAAAGAAACAGTCATAAGTGAAGAATAAATTATCTGAAATGAAGAATGCACATTTGAAAGACAAGGGGAAAAAAAGCACCCAAATAGAGAAGAAAAAAGAAAAACATAAGTTAAAAAATGAGTACAGTTTAAGTACAGTTGTCATTGAGACAACAAGAAGCATTCCAACAATTTCATCATAAAGGTGCCAGAAGGAAGGGATTGAGTATCTATTTGAAAAAATAATGACTGAAAAGTTCCTTAACCTGGTGAAGGAAAATGACACACAAGTCCAGGAAGCACAGAGAGTCCAAACAAGATAAACCTAAAGGACTTAGACCATGACATATCATAATAAAAATGGCAAAGGTTAAAGACAAAGAGAAAATACTAAAAACAGCAAGAAAAATTCAGTTAGTTACCTACAAGGGCACTTCCATAAGGCTGTCAGCTGATTTCTCAACAGAAACATTTCACATCAGAAGAGATTAGCATAAAATATTCAAAGTAATGAAAACTAAGGACCTATGACCATGTTATTAACTTCCCAAACAAGAAAAAGTTAAAGGACTTTGTTGTCATCAAACCAGTATTACAAAAAATGTTAAAGGGACTTCTTTAAGAGGAAGAAGAAAAAAACACAAAACAAAGGAACATAGTTAAAAGAGTAAAATGACAACAAATACATACCTATCAATAATCACTTTAAATGTAAATAGCTTAAAAGCTCCAATCAAAAGACATAAGGTAACTGAATGGATCTGAAAATAAGTCTTATATGTATGCTGTCAATAAGAGACCTACCTCAGAACGAAAGATACACACAGACTGAAAGTAATGGGATGGGAAATGATACTTCATGCAAATGGAAAGGAAAAAATCAGGTAGCAATATGAACATCTGACTAAATAGACTTTGAAACAAAGGTTAATAATAAGAGACAAAGACACTACATAATAAGTAAGGGGGCAATACAACAAGATATAACCCTTGTAAACATTTATGTGCTCAACTTTGGAGTACCTACATATGTTAAGCAAATCTTGATGGACATAAAGTGATTAATTGATAGTAATACAGTCATAGTAGGGGGTTTTTAACACCTCATTGACATCAATGACTAGATCTTCCATACAGAGTATCAACAAGAAGACAGTGGCCTTAAATGACACACTAGGTCAGATGGATTTAATTTATATCAGAGCATTTTACACCAAAGCAGCAGAATATACATTATTTTCAAGTGCACATGAAACATTTTCTAGGATAGACCACATGTTAAGACTCAAGACAAATCTCAACAAATTTAAGAAGATTGAAATCATATCAAGCATTTTCTCTGATGACAATGGCATGAAACTAGAAATCAATCACAAGATAAAAACTGAAAAACACTCAAAGATATGGAGGCTAAATAACATGTTACTAAACAATGAATGGGTTAGCAATGAGATCAAGGGAGAAATAAATAACACCATGAAACCAATGAAAATGATAAAACAGTAACCCCAAATCTGTGAGACAGTGAAAGGAGTCATAAAAAAAAATTCATAGCATTATGGGCCTACCTCAAGAAACAAACAAACAAAAAAACCTCTCATAAACAATCTAACTTTACACTTAAAGTAACTAGAAAAAGAACAATACACAAAGCTCACAGTGAGTAAAAGGAAAAAAAATTAAAAAGAACAGAGCAGAAATCAATGAAATAGGGTGTTAAAATACACTATAAAAGATCAATGAAACCAAGAGCTGGCTCTTTGAAAAAATAAACAAGATTAACAAAACTTTAACAAGAGTCATTAAGAAAAAAAATAAGAACCAAATAAAACCAGAAATGAAAAACAAGTAACAACTAATATGACAGAAATATAAAGGACTGTGAGAAAATAATATGATAAACTATATGCCAACATATGGGAAAACCTGGAAAAAATAGACAAATTCTTAGAAACATACAATCTTTCAAAACTGAATTAGGAAGAATCAGAAAATTTGAATAGACTGATTATAACTAATGAAATTGAAGCACTACACAAAAGAAACTCCCAACAAATAGAAGTCCTGGAGCAGATAGCTTCACCAGTGAATTTTACCAAACATTCAAAGAATAACTAACACCTATCTTTATCAAAATATTCCAAAATATTTAAGAAAAGGGAATATGCCCCAACTTATTTATGAGGCCAGCATTATCCTAATTCCAAAATCAGATAAAGACACTACAAAGTAAGAACATTCTATGCCAATATCCCTGATAAACAAAGATGCTAAAATCCTCAAAAAAAATTAGCATGCTGGATCCAGCAATTTATTAAAAGAATCATACACCATAATCAAGTGGGAGTTATTTCAGGGATGCAAAGTTAATACAATATCAGCAAATCAATAAACGTGACATACCACATAAACAAAATGAAGGATAAAAATCACATGATCATATCAATAGAAGCAGAAAATCATTTGATAAAATCCAACACTCATCTATATATACAAAAGCCTAATATGCTAAGTGTCCCTCTGACTGTTCGACCAATCGCTATGATGATCACTGACCACCAGGGGGCAGATACTTAATGCAGGAGTTGCCTCCTGGTGGTCATTGCACTCCCACAGAGGGAGTGCCGCTCAGCTGACCAATGGGTGCCAGATGCCCGGCTCACGGCTGGCGAGCAAAGCTGTGGAGGCGTGAGCCTCTCCCGTGGACACTCCCCCTGCATGCTCTTCCCCCATCCAGACTGGGACAGGGGCCAGAATCGGGACCAACATCAGGACTGATTGGACACAAGCCCGTGGCTGCTTCTCGGTCACAGGCATGACAGTATCGCCCTAGGATGGTCACGCAGAGACTGCAGTGTAGCGGCAGTGAGCCTACTGAGCAGCAGTGGTGGTAGGCACAGCAGGGCTGGGATGAGTGGGAGTGGCACGGTGCCTGGCTCAGGCTCACCTGCCACCTCATGCACTACTATATCCCTTGGGGGATGTCAGACTACTGATTTCAGCCCAATCCTCCAGGCCAGGCTGAGGGACTCCACTGGCACATGAAGAGCATATTTGCAAATAACATTTCCAATAGAGAACTAACATCTTAAATAATAAAAGGCTAATATGCAAACCGACCAAACGGGGGAATGACCCATTGCTATGATGCACACTGACCACCAGGGGGCAGATGCTCAACACAGGAGCCAGGCTCACGGCTTTATGCCATCAGTCAGACATCCCCTGAGGGCTCCCACACTGTAAGAGGGCGCAGGCCAGGATGAGGGATCCCCCTCCTGAGTGCACAAATCTTGTGCACTGGTCCTCTAGTCTATATATAAAAAGCTAAGTGACTGGTAGCTATGATGTGCACTGACCACCAGGGGGCAGACGCTCAACATAAGAGATGCCGTGACGTGCACTGGCTCTTTAAAAATAAATGGCACCATGGACCTGGCACCAACAAACCAACACGCGGCTTCCCCAAAGTGGGACACAGACCCCTCCACCACCCCAGAACAACACCCCATCAAATTGCAGCCAATGCATCAAGACCCCATGGTGCAAAACATGGCCCGTAGACCAGCCCAGAAATGGTCCCTGTGGGCGCCGGGTAATGATGTCACATAGCAACGCCCGGCTTCCTCTCCCTAGCGACTAGCCTCCTTGGAGTTTTTCAGCCCAGGAACCTAACTTGCATTATAGCCAGGTGCAAACATTTTACAATTTAGCCAAATGTTTGTGAAGCATTTTCCTATGCCTCATCTCATTTGATCCTCACAGAAGTCATGGAGTAGGTAGATAGGAGACTTGGTAGAATCCTGTTTTCTTTTTATTAGCAAGACACTCAAAGCAATATTAAAATATTTCTTATAATTAATTTCCTTTCAATGTGCACATATCTGTGCACCAGGACACTAGTTTATGATAAAAGTTTTCAGCATAGTGGAAATAGAAGGAATATACCTCAACACAATAAAGGCCATATATGACAATATCATAGCAAATATCATACTCAATGAGCAAAAACTAAAAATGTTCCCCTTAAGATCAGGCATAAGACAGAGATGTCCACTTTCACCACTAATCAGACAAAAAGAAGCAATAAAAAGCATCAAAATTGGAAAGGAAGAATTAAAACTGTCATTATATTCAGATGACATAATACTGTATATAGAGAATTCTAAAGATTACACACACACACACACACAAAAAAAAATAAATAAATAAATAAATAAATACTAGAACTTGCCTTGGCCAGGTAGCTCAGTTGGTTAGAGCATCATCCAGATATGCTTATTGCAGGTTTGATCCCCGTTAGGGCACATACAAGAATCAACAAATGAATGCATAAATAAGTATAACAACAAATCAATGGTTCTCTCTCTCTCTCTATCAAATCAATAAATAAAATACATTTTAAAAAATACTAGAACTGATAAATGAATTAAAGAATGTAGCAGGATACAAAGTATATATCAAGAAATCAGTTTCCTTTTTATACACTAATAATGAACTATCAGAAAGTAAAACAAAGAAAACAATCCCATTCACAATTTTTTCAAAAATAATAAAATCCCAAGGAATATATTTAACCAACAATGTAAAAGACCTGTACTCAAAATATGATATGACACTGAAGAAGGAAATTTAAGAATGTATAAATAAGTAGAAGCACTGTGTTCATGGATAGGAAGAATTAACATCATTAAAATGTCCATACTATCCAAAGCAATCTATAGATTCAATGCAATTCATATTACAATGCCAATGGCATATTTCACAATTCTTGAACAAATATCCCCCAAAATTTATATGTAACTACAAAAGACTTCAAATTGCCAAAGCAATGTTTAGAGAGAAGAACAAAGTTGGAGGAATCACACTACCTGATATCAAACTATAATACATGGCCACAGTAATCAAGAATGCATGGCACTGGCATAAAAACAGACACATAGATTAATAAAGCAGAAAGGAGAGCTCAGAAATAAACCCAAGCCTATACGGTCAATTATTTGATGGAGGATGCAAGAATTTACTATGGGGTAAAGACAGTCTATTCAATAAATGGTGTTGGGGAAATTGGACAAATCCATGTAAAAAAATAAAACTAGATCACCTTAGAGACAAAATGGCGGTGGTATAGACGGACATGTCCTGAGCTTTGACCCGGAGCAGATAGGGGGATCAGCTGAAACAAGTAATATCCAGCCCAAATTGGCAAAGGAGACTAAGCTGGGAGACGGTTTGCAGCCGGGAAGGGCAGAAGATCCCTGGAGAAAGGTAAAATCAAGGCTCTGGGAAGGATAATCTGCTAGACCTCTGAGCCCGGAGGGTCAGAGGAAATCCACATGGCACAAGCACTGAGCCTCGTCCCTTGGGACAGGCACAGTGTCTGACTGTGGAAAGAAGGTCCGAAGAACTGCTGGACCACAGGGGACTCTAGGTATGGGTCCACAGTCAGGAAAGGCTGAAGAGGAGTGCTGGCAGGAGAGGAGCTCACAGAGGTGTAGCCTCTCCCACCTCTGTGGCCTGTGGCTTCCTTCATTGAGCCTAGTGCATAGGACCTTTCAGATACAGACACTTACCTGTGGCTGGAGTGTGAGAGAAGGTGCAGATTTGTGGAATCTGGGGAGAAAGGGGGGTCCAGGAGAACTGGCAGCGAGTTTGGCACTGAGTCATGCCTGAGCCCAGGACCTAGGCAGCCATTTTCTCCTGAAGAGATAGCCCATCCCTTCCAGTATCCAGGCAACCAATACAGCCACACCCAGATTCCACCCTGAATGCTAAAAAGGATTTAAAAAACTAAGTCCCTGAGAGTCCAAAGAGACTGGCCTAAAGAGAGACATTCAGTACCAGCATTGGGAACCTGAGAAAAAGTACAGTACAGAATACTGGGATCTTAAGCCAGCCAAAAGAACAACACTTTACTTTTTCATTTTATTTTTATTTTTAATTTTTAAATATTATTTTGTAATCTCTTTTTTTCTTTCTTTTCCTGTTTTTGTTTGTTGCTTTATTTTCTATTTCTTTTCACATTATTCTTCCATCACTCTATTTTATTTTATTTTTATTTGCTATTTTTGTGCCATTTTTTAAATCAATTTTTTTAGTAAATTTATTATTATTATTATTATTATTATTATTATTTTCTTCTCATTTCTCCTTCCTCTTATCCACCCAACCCCTTTCTACTTCCTGTATACTGAACTGAGATCCTCCCCATATTCATCCAATTCTTAACCTTATGTTCTATATATAAGCTCAGCCTCTGCAGATTCTGCCCCCACCCTCTTTGCCGGGAGTTTGGTGTTTGTATTTTTTGTTTGTTTTTTATTTTTATTTTTTGTTTATCTATTGGTTCTGTGGTTTTTTTTCCATATATATATATATATATATATATATATATATATATATATTCCTTTTTCTTCCTTTTTCTTTTCTCTCTTATCTTTCTCTCTCTCTTTGGTATCATTTATGCTCTCTTTTCTCTCCCCTAATTCCCTTTCCTTAAGTGGTCACTTATAGTGGGGTTATTGTTTTTGTGAGTACATTTGTTCTTTGTTCCCTTTGTGTTGTGTCTTGTTGAGGTGAATTTTATCCTGTCTGGCCAGGTGCTAGAGAGCAAGCCTCATAACCAGACACCTGGAGAGGAAACTACATTCACAAACGGGTCAATAACACCCCAGACACAATTACAGAGGCAGGAAGAAGGCGGCAGTGAGGGAGAGAGCATGAGTGAGTGAGGGAGCAAAAGAGGAGTGTGTGGTCATGTGGGATGTGTGTGTGTGTATGTGAGTGAGGCACAGTAAGATCCTGCAGGGCTTTCAGGGGGCAGGTTAACTGGGCTCGCCTAACTAGGCAGCCTCTGCTACTGTAGTAAACAGTACCAGGGGGCCAGCTCGTCCTCAGAAGCCTAGCCTTTTGAAGGGGAGAGCTACTCTAACTGGGAGCCCAGACTCCCCTTCACCCAGGGTGCCCTCAGATAACACCTGGGACTCTATAGCCACCCCTTCCAGGGACCTGCTACCTCGTCTGTGCTCCCATTGTCAACAAGTCTCCAGCTACCCTGGGTGCAGGCTCCTGTGAGTTCTGAAGCATGGTCCCCTCTGACCAGCCCAAAGCCTTAGCCCAGAGCACTGCAACCACATGAGCAGCAGACACATGAGCAGCCCACTCCTGTCCAAGCAGCAGCAGCCCTGCAAGCAGCCTGCCCCAGCCTAAGAACAGAAGGCTCACATGGCCTGCCCCTGTCCAAGCAGCAGCAGCTGTGTGACCAGCCCGCTCCCCTGTCTGAGGAGCAGCAACCATGTGAGCAGCCTGCCCCGTCTAAGGAGCAGAAGTCACACAAGCAGCCTGCCCATGATTGAGGAGCAACCGTCCCATGCAGCCCACCCCTGTCCAAGGAGCAGCAGCTGCTCAGCCCGCACCCTCCACCTGTCTAAGGAGCAGTAGCTGTGCAAGCAACCTGCCCCTGTCCGAGGAGCAGAAGCTGTATGAGCTGCTTGCCCCCATCCAAGGAGCAGCAGCTGTGTGAGCAACCCATACCCATACGAGGAATAGTAACTGCCCAAGCAGCTCGCCCTAGTCTGAGGAGCAGCAGCCACACGCAGCTCACTCCCATCCGAGTAGCAGAAGCTGCGCAGCTCACACCCTGTACCTGTCTGAGGAGCATGTGGGTCTTCTCGAATGGGGGCAGGCCGGTCACCCAGCTGCTGTTTGTCAACAGGTAAAGGCTGCATGTGGCTTCTCCTCCTCGGATCAGTGCGGACTGCACAGGGCTGCCGCTCCTCGGAAGTGGATGTTCTGCTGCTCCTTGAATGGGGGTGGGCTGCTCACGGTATTGCGCAAGCAGCCCATTCCCTGTCCAAGGAGCATCAACCACATGAGCAGACTGCCCCTGTATGAGGAGCAGCAGCAGCACATGCACCTCACTCACACCTGAGGAGCAGCAGCAGCCCAAGCAGTGTGCCCTTGTCCGAAGAGCAGCAGCCACACCAGCAGACTGGCACAGCCCGCTCTGGTCTGAAGAGCAGCAGCCGCATGCAGCATGCACCTGTCTGATGAGCAGCAGCCCACCTCCGCCAAAGGAGCAGCAGCCACACATGCAGTTCACGCCTGCCCGAGAAAGAGCAGCCACATAAGCGGCTCATCCCCCATCTGAGGAGCAACAACCTCACGAGTAGCCTGCCCCATCTGAGGAACAGCAGCAGCGTGCAGCCAGCCCCGACCCAAGGAGCAGCAACCATGTAAGCAGTCTGCCCCCGTCTGAGGAGCAGAAGCTTCCTGAACAGCCTGCCCCTGTCCAAGGAGCAACAGCTATGCTCATCCTGCCCCCATCTGAGGAGCAGCAGCCTCTTGATCAGCTCACCCCTGCCCAAGGAACAGCAGCTGAGCAAGCAGCCACTCTCACCAGCCAGAGGTGACACCACTGTTGCGAACAGCACCCACCAGAGGAGCTGCTGCTAACTGAGGAGCAACCACTTCCATGACTACCAAGGAACAACTGCAGCCCGAGGAGCCACTGCCACCCAAGCAGCAGTCCCTGCATGACTTGACATCTAGATCAGTTGGTGAGACCCAAAATGGGTAGACAAAGAAGCCCTCAAAGGAAAGAAAAGGAGGAATCGCCAGAAAAGCAGCTAAGTGAAACAGGAATGCAATATGTCAGAAAAAGAATACAGAATAAGGGTCCTAGAGTACATAAAACAGATGGAGGAAAAAAATCAACAACTTATGCAAGAATCAAGAAGAAATAGATAAAAAATCAATAACTTATGTAAGAATCAAGAAGAAATATGTAAGAATCAAGAAGAAGAGTGATGTAGCTGCAATAAAAAACATCATGGAAAGTTTCAACAGTAGACTAGGAGAAGCAGAGGATCGAATTAGTGAATTTGAAGACAGGGAAGCAAAACACACCCAACTGAACTGCAATTGGAGAAAAAATTTAAAAGACAGGAGGAGAGACTAAGAGAGCTATGGGACAACATGAAACAAAGCAACATATAGATAATAGGGGTGCCAGAACAACAGAAATAGGAACAAGGTTTAGAAAACCTATTTGAAGAAATGATGTCAGAAAACTTCCCTGAGGTGGGGAAGAAAAAAGTCACACAAGCACAGAGTCCCAAACAAGATGAACCCAAAAAGACCCACATCAAGACACATCATAATTACCATGGCAAATGTTCAGGACAAGAGAGAATCTTAAAGGCTGCAAGAGAGAGACAGAAAGTTACATACAAGGGATCTCCCATTAGATTATCAAATGATTTCTCAAAAGAAACACAACAGGCCAGAAAAAAATGGAAGGAAATTTACAAAGTGATGCAAAGCAAGAAATGCTAAAGGGACTGGTGAAAAAAGAAGAAATAAAAAGCTAAGAAAGAAAACAGACACAAAAAAATAAAAATGGCCACAAACAAGTACGTTTTCACAACAACTTTAAACATAAATGGACTAAATGCTCCAATCAAAAGACATTGAGTGGCTGAATGGATAAAAAAAAAAAAAAAAACATGACCCATATATATGCTGTCTACAAGAGACACACCTCAGAATAAGTAACTCACACAGACTGAAAGTGAAGGGATGGGGAAAATCTTTCAGGCAAATGGAAATGGAAAAAGCCTGGAGTAGCAGTACTTATATCGGACAAAATAGACCTCAAGGCAAAGGCCATAACAAGAGATAAGGAAGGCCACTTCATAATACTAAAGGGATAGATACCACAAGAGGATATAAACCTGATAAACATATATTCACCCAATGCAGGAGCACACAAATACAAAAACAAAAACAAAAACAAAAAAAACTCCTGGAAGATATCATGGGAGAGATTGACAACAATACAATCATAGTACGGGACTTTAATATACCACTGACATCACTGGATAAATCCCCTAGACCAGCGGTTCTCAACCTGTGGGTCGGGACCCCTTTGGCAGTCAAACGACCCTTTCACAGGGGACACCTAAGACCATCCTGCATATCAGATATTTACATTATGATTAATAACAGTAGCAACATTACAGTTATGAAGTAGCAATGAAAATAATTTTGTGTTTGGGTCACAACATGAGGAACTGTATTTAAAGGGCCAGAAGGTAGAGAACCACTGCTCTAGACAAAAAATCAGCAAAGAAACAGCAATCCTAAATGACTCACTAGATCAAATGAACTTAATTCTCATCTTCAGAACATTTCACCCCAAAGCCACAGAATATACATTCTTCTCAAGTGCACATTGGACATTTTCAAAAATAAAACACATATTGGGTCACAAGAAACATCTTCCTAAATTCAAGAAGATTGAAGTCATATTAAGCTTTTTCTCAGACCACAATGGCATAATATTAGAAATAAACTGCAATAAAAACAATCCAAAAAATCCAAACACTTGGAAGCTGAAAAGCATGCTATTAAACAATGATTGTGTTACCAAAGAGATAAAAGAAGAAATTAAAAACATCTTGTAAACTAATGACAATGAAAACACAACAATCCAAAATATATGGGGCACAATGAAAGCAGTCCCAAGAGGGAAGTTTACACCTCTACAGGCCTACCTCAAAAAACATGAAAATATGGTGATAAATCATCTAACTCTACAACTCAAAGAATTAGAAAGAGAGCAACAAGAAAAGGCCAGAGTGAGCAGAAGGAAGGAGATAATAAAGATTAGAGCAGAAATAAATGACATAGAGACCAAAAAACAAACAAACAAACAACAATACTGGAGATCAATGAAACCAAGGCCTGGTTCTTTGAAAGGATAAACAAGATTGATAAACCTCTAGCCAGTCTCACCAAGAAGCAAAGAGAGAGGACTCAGATAAACAAAATCAGAAATGAAAGGTGAAATAACAACAGACCCCACAGAAATACAAAGGATGGTTAAAATATACTATGGACAACTCTATTCTAACAAACTTGCCAACCGGGAGGAAATGGACATATTCCAAGAAAAATAAAACCTTCCAAAACTCAATCAGGAAGATTCTGAAATGTTCAATATGCCGATAACTATAGAAGAAATTGAAGCAGTCATCAAAAAGCATCCAGCAAACAAAATCCCGAGGCCAAATGGCTTCATAGGGGAGTTTTACCAAACATTCAAGGAAAAATTAAAACCTATCCTCCTCAGAGTATTACAAAAAATTCAAGAGGAAGGAACACTTCTAAGCTCATTCTATGAAGCCAGCATCACCCTAATACCAAAAACAGATAAAGACACCACAATGAAAGAGAATTACAGGCCAATATCCCTCATGAACATAGATGCCAAAATCCTCAACAAAATTCGAGCAAATTGGACTCAGCAGAACATCAGAAAGATCATTCACCATGACTAAGTAGGATTTATCCCAGGGATGCAAGGATGGTACAATATCCGCAAATCAATAAACGTGATACATCACATAAACAAATTGAGAGATAAAAACCACATAGTCATATCAATTGATGCAGAAAAAGCATTTGACAAAATCTAACACCCTTTCTTGATAAAAACTCTCAGCAAGGTGGGAATAGAAGGATCATAACTCAACATAATAAAAGCCATATATGACAAACCCACAGCCAACATCATACTCAATGGGCAAAAACTAAAACCATTTCCCTTAAGAACAGGAACAAGACAGGGATGCCCACTCTCACCACTCCTTTTCAACATAGTACTGGAAGTGCTAGCCATTGCGATCAGACAAGAAAAAGAAATAAAAGGCATCAAAATTGGAAAAGAAGAATTAAAACTGTCCTTATTCGCAGATGACATGATTCTGTACGTAGAAAATCCTAAAGACTCCATAAAAAAATTATTAGACTTAATAAATGAATTTGGCAATGTGGCAGGATAGAAAATTAATGCCAAGTAATCAATGGCATTTCTATATACCAATAGTGAACTTACAGAAAGAGAGACTAAAAAAGTAATTACATTTACCATCGCACCAAAAAAATTAAGATACCTAGGAATAAACTTGACTAAAGAGGTAAGAGACCTATCCATGGAAAACTACAGGACACTGAAAAAGGAGGTAAAGGAATACATAAACAGATGGAAGAACATACTGTGTTCATGGATTGGCATAATCAACATCGTCAAGATATCCATATTACCCAAAGCAATCTATTGATTCAATGCACTCCCCATTAAAATACCAACAGCATATTTCACAGATCTAGAAAAAACTCTCCAAAAATTCATCTAGAATAAAAAAATGACCCCAAATAGCTTCAGCAATCCTGAGAAAGAAGAACAAAGTAGGTTGTATCTCAATACCAGATATCAAGCTGTATTACAAAGCCACTGTTCTCAAAACTGCCTGGTACTGGCACACGAACAGACATACAGATCAATGGAATAGAATAGAGAACCCAGAAATCGACCCAAACCACTATGCTCAATTAATATTTGACAAAGGAGGCATGAACACACAATTGAGTTAAGACAGCTTCTTCAATAAATGGTGTTGGGAAAATTGGGCAGATACATGCAAAAAAATGAAACTAGACCACCAACATACACCATATTCAGAAATAAACTCAAAATGGATAAATATTAAATATACTACAGGAAACCATGAAAATACTGGAAGAATCCATAGGCAGTAAAATCCCAGACATATGCCAAAGCAATTTCTTGGGGCAATCAAAACTAAAGAGAATATAAACAAATTGGACTACATCAAAATAAAAAGCTTTTGCACACCAAAGGAAACCATCAATAAAACAACAAGAATGCCCACTGCATAAGAGAACATATTTGCCAATGTTATCACCAATAAGGGTTTAATCTCCAACATTTACATGAAACTCATACAACTTAACAAAACGAAGGTAAACAACCCAATCAAATAATGGGCAAGGGACCTAAATAGATACTTTTTAAAAGAAGACAGAAGAAAGGCCAAGAGACATATGAAAACATGTTCAAAGTCACTAATCATCGGAGAGATGCAAATCAAAACGATAATGCGGTACCATCTCACACCTGTCAGAATGGCTATCATCAATAAATCAACAAAGGACAAGTGCTGGCAAGGATGTGGAGAAAAAGGAACACTCGTGCAATGCTGGTGGCAATGTAGACTGGTGCAGCCACTGTGGAGAACAGTATGGAGTTTCCTCAAAAAACTAAAAATGGTACTCCCATTTGACCCAGTGATCCCACTTCTAGGAATATATCCCAAGAAACTAGAAACGCCAATCAGAAAGGATATATGCACCCCTATGTTCATAGCTGCACAATTCACCATAACTAAGATTTGAAATAGCCTAAGTGCCCATCAGTAGATGAGTGGATTATAAAACTGTGTTACATCTACACAATGGAATACTATGCTGCGGTAAAAAAGAAAGAGTTCTCACCATTTGCAACAGCATGGATGGAACTGGAGAGCATTATGCTAAGTGAAATAAGCCAGTCAGAGAAAGATAAATACCACATGATGTTACTCATTTATGGAATATCATGAACAACATAAACTGATGAACAGAAACAGATCCAGAGACAAAGAAGCATCAATCAGAACATCAAACCTCAGAGGGAAGGTAGGGAGGGTGGGGGTAAGGAGGAGAGATCAACCAAAGTACTTATATGCAAGCATATAAGCCTGACCAATGAACACAGTCAACATGGTGGTGAGGGCATGAGTGGGGGGGAGGGATAGGGGGTAATGTGGGAATCAGGACACATATGTAATAACTTAATCAATAAAAAAATTTAAAAGATTAAAAAAAAACTAGACCACCTTCTTATACCATACATAGGAATAAACTTAAAATGGATTACAGACTTACATGTAAGACTTGAAAGTATAAAAACCCTAGAAGTAAATATAGGCAGCAAAATCTTGGTCATTTACCATAGCAATATTTATTCTGATATATCTTCTTAGACTAGGGAAACAAAAGAAAAATAAAAAAATGGGACTACATCAAAGTAAAAAGTGCACAGCAAAGGAAACCATCAACAATATGTAAAGACAACCCACTGAATGGGAGAACATATATACCGACAATACATCTGGTAAGGTTTTTATAATTAAAATGTATAAAGAACTTCTATAGATCAATACCAGAAAAAACAGTCAATTAAAAAATGGGCAAAGAACCTAAATAGAAGCTTCTCCAAAGAGGACATACAGATGCCCAATAGATGTATGAAAAGATGCTCAATGTGACTAATCATCAGAGAAAAGCAAATTAAATCCACAATGAGATGTCACCTCACACGTGGCAGATAGCTATCATCAAGAAATCAACAAACAAGTGTTGGCAAGGATGTGGGAAAAAGGAAACCCTCATGCACTGTTGGTGGGAATGCAAGTTGTTGCAGCCACTGTGGAAAGCAGTGTGGAGTTACCTCAAAGTATTAAAAATGCAATTTCCTTATTACTCAGCAATTTCACTTTTGGAAATATATCTGAAGAAAACCAAAACACTAATTTTAAAGAATATATGCACCTTTATATTCATTATAGCATTATTTACAATAGTCAAGGTTTTGAAGTAACCCAAGTGTCTATGCTATTTAGACCAGACGTCCTTCCAGACGAAGCCAAGGCTGGAGGGAAACCTGGATCCTGGGTGCCTGCTGGCGGCCAGAGCAAAGCCCGGGTCTCAAGTGCCTGCTGGCGACAGGAGCAAAGCCAGGGTCCCAGGTGCCAGAGGGAAGCCAGTGGCAGCAACCAGGGGAAGGAAGGCCTACTCTTACATGAATTTGGTACACCAGGCCTCTAGTCCTATATAATAAAAGGCTAATATGCAAGTAGACCAAATGGCAGAACAACTGAACAACCGAACAACCTGTCGCTATGATGTGCGCTGACCACCAAGGGGCATGTGCGGAACATGGCAGGCATTGGCTGTGGTGGTGGGATGGTGGAGCAGGTGAGCAGGGGCACCATACCAAGGTGGGGTGCCAGTCACTGTCATTGGGGCAAGTTTCTGGTGGTTACTGAAAATTCTTGGCTCTTGTATGCCGCAGTCCTGTCCAGCGCTCGCACCCACTGCTGGCACCAGAGTCACCTCTCATACCCACTGCCAGCACTCAGCACCAACCTCGATCCCTTGGCTCTGTTAGTGGGTGCAAGCAGCAGCTGCCAGCACCCATCGCCCCTCAGGACTTCTCCACCTCCCCCTGTTCCTGAGGAGTGATTGGGGCCGGCAGCCAACTCTCGCACCCACTGTCGGTGATGGCCCAGCTCACACCTGCTGCCAGCACTGGAGCTGTTACTTGCATCCACTGCCAGCACTGACCCCGCGTGCACCTGCTTCCAGTGCCCGGTGCTAGTCCCAATCACTCTGTGCCTTCAGTGGATGCAAGGGGTGGCTGCCAGCCCTGATCACTCCTGAGGGCTTCTCCACCTCCCCTTGTTCCTGAAGGGCAATAGAGGCAGCAGCTGCTGCTCACACCCGCTGATGGTGCCTGCCCCAGTCACACCCACTTCTGGTGACAGCCCTAATTGCTCCAAGCCGTCAGCAGGTGGGAGCAGGGCTGGTGCTGTCAGTACATGGGAGTGGCAGGAGTGGGGTTGCCAGCAGACAGGGGGCTGGGGACCATAGTGGGAGGGGCCAGGCTGGGGCATAGAGGATGGGCCGAGACCCTCCCCTATGCCCACTGCAGCCTTGTGGCCCACAGTTCCTTTCAAGGTGCATGAATTCATGCACTGGGCCCCTAGTCAGTAGATAAGTGGATAAAAAGCAATGATACATTTACACAATGAATACTACTTGACCATAAAAAAGTAGGAAATTTAACCTTTTGTAACAGCATGGATGAATCTGGAGAGTATTATGCTAAGTAAAATAAACCAGTCAGAGAAAGACTAATTTTATATGCTTTAACTTATATGTGAAATTGAAGGAACAAAATAGAAAAAGACTCATAGATACAGGGAGCAGGCTGAGCTCTTAGAGGGGAGGTGTGTTGAGAAACTGAGTGAAAAAAGTGAAGGGATTAAGCAAAAAAAGCCCAAAACACTCGTAGATACACACAACAGTATGGTGATTACCATAGGGAAAGTGGGGTAAGGACAGATAGAAGAAGGTAAAGGGGGGATAAATGATGTTGGAAGGAGACCTTACTTTGGGTAATGAACACATAATATAATGCAGATGATGTGTTTTATAATTGCACATTTCAAACATATATAATTTTATTAATCAATGCTACCCTAATAAATTCAATAACTTTTTAAAAATATGATATAATTATATTTACTTGACTTATTATATATCTAGTCAGATTTACTATTTATTGAAGAGTCAGTTTTTTCTTTCCAGCAATTTGACCATTTAAATTTGCCTAGGTGATTTGTTGACACAGCTTTTCATAGAGTTATCTTATGATACATTTTATTTTTATAAGTTCAGTCGCATTATCTCATCTTCTATTCGTGATTAAATATTTTTTTCTTTCTCACCTAATCATACAACTTGAAATTTGTCAATTTTGTTGCCATATTCAAACGACATACTTTCATTAATTCTTTTATGTTTTTTCTGTTTTCTTCTATTTCCACTTTAGTATTTATCATTTTATTCTTTTTGCTTTATTTGGATATAATTTTCTCTATTTTTCTGTGTTTTTTAAAGGTATAAAACCAGTTTATTGATTTGATATGGTTCTTCCTTTTTATGATAGCATCTACATATGTAACTTCTTTGAAGCATTACTGTTAACTGCCTCTCATTTTTAAAAATATATTATTTATTTTATTTATTTACTTATTTTTAAAAATATTTTATTGATTTCAGAGAAGAAGGGAGAGGGAGGGAGAGACATAAACATCAATGATGGGAGGGAATCATTAATTGGCTGCCTCCTGCATGACTCTTACTGGGGATCAAGCCCTCAACCCGGGCATGTGCCCTGACTGAGAATCTAATCATGACCTCCTGGTTCATAGATCAATGCACAAACACTGAGCCACTGTGGCCAGGCTGCATCTCATTTTTTATATTTGTGTTTTGGTTTTATTCATTTCAAGGTATTTTCTAAATTCTCTTGTGATTTATTGCTATACCTATTTGAACTTAAGTTCCACATGTTTGTGATATTTCTAGTGCCTATAGATTGCTTTATGTTTTATGAATTGGCTATAACTCCTTGTTTCTTTACACATCTTATATTTTTTGAAATTTTGATATTTTGTACCTTAATTTTTATAATTAAAAAACTTTAATTTGATATACTATATTGTATTAGTTTCAGGTGTACAACACAGTGATGAAAAAGTGAATTCCCCCCAAAACCTAGTACCCATCTGACAACATAGTTATTACAATACTAGAGGCCCAGTGCATGAAATTTGTCCATGGGGGGGTGTCCCTCAGCCCAGCCTGCACCCTCTCGCAACCCAGGACCCCTCAGGGGATGTCTGACTTTTGGTTTAGGCCCGATCCACAGTCGGACATCCCTCTCACAATCTGGGACCACTGGCTCCTAACTGCTTGCCTGCCTGCCTAATCTCCCTTAGCCACTCTGCCTGCCTGCCTGATAGGCTCTAACAATTTACCCGCCTGCCTCAATGTCTCTAACTGCTCGCCTGCCTGTCTGATTACTCTTTTTTTTTTTTTTTTACTATTTTATGGCCCATTTTATTTATTTATTTATTATTATTTTTTAATTAAATCTTTATTGTTCAGATTATTACATTTGTTCCTCTTTTTTCCCCCCATAACTCCCCTCCTCCCAGTTCCCGCCCCACCATCCGCCCTCACTCCCCACCCACTGTCCTCATCCATAGGTGCACAATTTTTGTCCAGTCTCTTCCCGCATCTCCCACACCCCTTTCCCCTCCAAGAATAGTCAGTCCATTCCCTTTCTATGTCCCTGATTCTATTATGATCACCAGATTATTTATTCACTTGATTCTTAGATTCACTTGTTGATAGATGCATGTTTGTTGTTCATAATTTGTATCTTTACCTTTTTCTTCTTCTTCCTCTTCTTAAAGGATACCTTTCAGCATTTCATATAATACTGGTTTGGTGGTGATGAACTCCTTTAGCTTTTCCTTATCTGTGAAGCTCTTTATCTGACCTTCAGTTCTGAATGATAGCTTTGCTGGATAAAGTAATCTTGGTTGTAGGTTCTTGGTATTCATCACTTTGAATATTTCTTGCCATTCCCTTCTGGCCTGCAAAGTTTCTGTTGAGAAATCAGCTGACAGTCGTATGGGTATTCCCTTGTAGGTAACTGAGTTTCTTTCTCTTGCTGCTTTTAGGATTTTCTCTTTGTCTTTTGCTCTTGGCATTTTAATTATGATGTGTCTTGGCGTGGTCCTCTTTGGATTCCTTTTGTTTGGGGTTCTCTGCGCTTCCTGGACCTGTAAGTCTATTTCTTTCACCAGGTGGGGGAAGTTTTCTGTCATTATTTCTTCAAATAGGTTTTCAATATCTTGGTCTCTCTCATCTTCTGGCACCCCTATAATTCTGATGTTGGTACGCTTGAAGCTGTCCCAGAGGCTCCTTACACTATCTTCGTATTTTCGGATTCTTTTTTCATTTTGCTTTTCCAGTTGGGTGTTTTTTGCTTCTTTGCATTTCAAATCTTTGACTTGATTCTTGCGCTCCTCTGGTCTAATGTTGGGTGTCTGTATAATATTCTTTATTTCAGTCCGTGTATGTTTAATTTCTAGTTGGTTCTTTATCACAACATCGAGGGTCTCATTAGATTTCTTGAGGATCTCACTACATTTATCGGCGGTCTCACCAGTCTTTTCGAGGGCCTTACTAAGTTTATCGGCAGCTTCTAGACAGTTCTTGAGAGACCTTAAAAGTGTGGTTTTGAGCTCTATATCTTCCATTTCTGACATTTGCGTCCTGTTTCTTTGTCTCCACATTTTTTTATCTTTTCTTGGTGCACTCCCTAATGGTCTTTGTGCGCAGTCTTGTTGTAGTTAAGCCTTGATTGTTGTCGGCAATACCGGGGGTGATTTGACCTCCAGGCTAACTGGCTATGAGAGTCCTGTCTGATTACTCTTAACCACCTCTGCCTTGCCCCCACCACTGCAGCTTCATTGGGAAGGATATCTGGAATGACTTCTGGAAGGTCATTCAGCTGTCTGGTCTAATTAGCATATTATGCTTTCATTATTATAGACTATTGACTATATTTCCTATGGTATATTTTATATACCCATGATTATTCTGTAACTACCAATTTGTGCTTTTTAATTCCATCCTTTTACTTTCTTTCAGTCCATGTGTTTCTTTCTATTTTCATGAAATGTCTTTTTCATCCCTTTACTTTCTTACTCACTACTTAAAGTGAGTCTCTTGTAGACAAGAGTCTTGTTTTCTTATTCATTCAGCAACCATATGTATTTTGATTGGAGTGTCTAATCCATTTATATTTAAAGTAATTGCTGACAGATAAGTTTTTATAGCCATTTAGTATTTTTTAAATATTTTTTTTTTGTCTTCTTAAGGAAACTCATTCCTGTAGTTACAGTTTGGTGGTGATAAACTCCTTTAGTTTTTTTCTTGTCTTAGAAGATATTTATCTGTGCTCCTATTCTAAATTATAGCTTTCCTGGGTAGTATCTTGGTTTTTATCACTTTGAATATTTTGTATCAATCCCTTGGCCTGCAAAGTTTCTGTTGAGAAGTCAGCTTACAGTCTTATGGGAGCTCCCTTGTTGGTAACTAACTTCTTTTCTCTTGTTGATTTTAAGATTTTCTCTTTGTTCTCTCTTTGTATTTAACTTTTTCCATCCTAATATATTAAAAGCTAGGGGCTGTCACAAACAAAATAACCAGACAGATGACCAAACAGCAGGTTGCATGGGGCGACTAGGCCAGCAGGGTGGTTAGTGAGGGATGACCAAATGTCTGAACAGCGGGTTGCATGGGGCAACCAGGCCAGCAGGAGGGGCCAGTTGGAACAACCAGGCCAGGGGGAGAGGGGCAGTGAGGGGTGACCAGACCAGCAGGTGGGGCAGATAGGAGCAACCAGGCTGGCAGAGGGGGACAATAGGGGGCAACCAGGTTGGCAGAAAGTGCAGTGAGGGGCAACCAGGCTAGCAGGGGGGCGGGGAAGTTGGAGGTGACCTGGCCTGCAGGGGGGGCAGTACAGGGTGACCAGGTTGGCAGGGGAGCAGTAAGGAGCAACCAGACCAGCAGGGGGGCAGTAAGAGGTGACCAGGCTGGCAGGTAGAGGTGGTTAGGGGTGATCAGGCTGGCAAGGAGGTCAGTTAGTGACAATTAGGCAGTCAGGAAGGTGAGCAGTTAGGAGCCAGCTGTCCCAGATTGTGAGAGGGATGTCCAACCGCCGGTTTAGGCCTGATCCCCAATATAAACCGGCGGTCGGACATCCCTTGAGGAGTCCCATATTGGAGAGGGTGCAGGCTGGGCTGAGGGACACACACATACCCCCCTGTGCACAAATTTTGTGCATCAAGCCTCTAGTCGAGAATTAAAAAAGACCCCAAATAGCTGCAGCAATCCTGAGAAAGAAGAACAAAGTAGGTGGGATCTCAATACCAGATATCAGGCTTTATTACAAAGCCACTGTTCTCAAAACGGCCTAGTACTGGCACAAGAACAGACATATAGATCAATGGAATAGAATAGAGGACCCAGAAATCATCCCAAGCCATTATTCTCAATTAATATTTGACAAAAGGAAGCAAGAGCATACAATGACGACAAGTCTTTTCAATAAATGGTGTTGGGATAATTGGACAGGTACATGCAAAAAAAAAAAAAAAATGAAAGAAGACCACCAACTTACACCATACACAAGAGTAAACTCAAAATGGATAAAATACTTAAATATAAGTCATGAAACCATAAAAAACATAGAAGAAAGCACAGGAAGCAAAATCTCACACATCTCTCCTAGCAATGTTTACGGATACTTCTTCTAGGGCAGTGGTCGGCAAACTGCGGCTCGCGAGCCACATGTGGCTCTTTGGCCCCTTGAGTGTGGCTCTTCCACAAAATACCATGTGCGGGCGCACAGGTACAGTGTGATTGAAACTTCGTGGCCCATGCGCAGAAGTTGGTTTTGGGCCTGGGCGAGTCTATTTCGAAGAAGTGACTTTAGAAGAAGTGGGGGGTGTCGGTCAGTTGGGCGACAGGAGACACCGCACAGGCGGGCAGCGGGATACACAGCGCGGGGGTGGTACATTGTTTTGAGGTACATTCGCTGAGGTCGACACCTTCCAACTCTCCCATCCACACTCTATCTGAAACAAGTATACAAGACGAGTATGGATGGGAGAGTTGGAAGGGGTCAACTTTAGTGAACATACCTCAATCAGATTGAGGACGTTTTTAGCAAAGGGCAGTTTAGGAGTACCCTAATTAAGTTAATAACAATGTACCTACCTATATAGTTTAAGTTTAAAAAAATTGGCTCTCAAAAGAAATTTCAATCATTGTACTGTTGATATTTGGCTCTGTTGACTAATGAGTTTGCCAACCACTGTTCTATGGCAAACATGTCAAACTCACGGCTGGTGGGCCACATGCCTCATTTGTTTTAAATAAGGGATTAATCTCCAAAATATATAAAGTACTCATACAACTCAACAAAAGGAAAACAACCCAATTTATAAATGGGCAGAGCATCTAAATAGACACTTCTCTAAAGAGGACATAAAAAGGTCAAGAGACATATCAAAAAATGTTCAACATCACTAATTATCAGAGAGATGCAAATTAAAGCGATAATGAGGTACCATGTCACATCTGCTAGAATTGCTACCTTCAATAAATCAACAAACAACAAGTGCTGGCAAGGATGTGGAGAAAAAAGAACCCTAGTGTACTGCTTGTGGGAATGCAGACTGGTACAATCACTATGGAAAACAGTGTGGAATTTCCTCAAAAAACATTAAAAATGGAGTTGCCATTTGGCACAGTGATCCAGCACACTTCTAGGAATATATTCTAGAAAGCCTGAAATACTAATCAGAAAGAATATATGAACCCCTATATTCATAGCAGCACAATTTACAATAGCTACGGTCTAGAAACAGCCCTAGTATCCATCAGTAGATGAATGGAACAACAAAAAAAAAACAGCGGTATATTTACACAATGGAATACTATGCAGCTATAAAACGGAAGGATCTCTCACCTGGAGAGAGTGACCTGGAGAGTATTATGCTAAGCGAAATAAGCCAGTTAGAGAAAGACAAGTATAACATGATGTCACTCATATGTGCAATCTAATGAACAATAAACTGAAGAACAAAATAGATCCAGATACATTTTAACATGCAACAGACAAATGTATTTCAGAATGAGGGTGGGAGGAAGATAAAAAGAATAAGAAGAGACTAAACCAGTGGTTCTCAACCTTCTGGCCCTTTAAATACAGTTCCTTATGTTGTGACCCAACCATAAAATTATTTTCGTTGCTACTTCATAACTGTAATGTTGCTACTGTTATAAATCATAATGTAAATATCTGATATGCAGGATGGTCTTAGGCGACCCCTGTGAAAGGGTCCTTCAACCGCCAAAGGGGTCGAGACCCACAGGTTGAGACCCACTGGACTAAACAAAGAACTTATATGCATATATGCATAGCCCATGGATAAACATTAGTGTGGAGAAGGCCTGGGGAGGGCGTAGGAGTGGGGTAGTGGGTGTCAATGAAGGAAAAAAGGGGGCATTGATAATACTTTAAAAATAAAAGGTAAAAAAAAAAAAAGAAGTTGAATTAGTGACATTTGCCAACCACACCAAAGGACAGATGAAGTTAAGGGAATAAATCTCCTTTTGGCACATCAGCATAAAGCTGATGAATATTCTATTGAGATCCTCCTTTAAGATGTCCCCTAAACTTCCAGCCTTTAAAAACCCTGAAAGGGAAGGTCTCAGCATGTGCTATCCCTGCCCTTTAGTGCCCCCTCTTTTTCCTCCCAGGTGTGCATCTTCTAAAATCTGAGGGACTCCAGGAGTCTTACAACCAGGGAGCAATGTGCAGTGGCAGTTCATCCTGGGCTAAACCCCTGAACCTGTCCCCAAGACCCCCTTTCCCCTGACATTTTTATTTATTTTTAAATCTTTATTGTTGAAAATATTACAGATGTCTCTGTTTCCCCCCATTGTTCCCTTCTAGCCTGCACCCACTGCCCACCCTGTCCCAGGCCTTCACCACTCTATTGTCTGTGTCCACGGGTTATGCATATTTGCATACATGTCCTTTGGTTAATCTCTTCACACCCACCCCCTACATGCAGGCCCGCCTGATTTCTTAGCGATCCAAAGCTGCACAGCTGAGGCTCATTTCCTCACCTAGTCTCTCTCCTTTTGCTTCTTCTTTCTTAGGCCAGTGGTCGGCAAACTCATTAGTCAACAGAGCCAACGATTGAAATTTCTTTTGAGAGCCAAATTTTTTAAACTTAAACTATATAGGTAGGTACATTGTTATTAACTTAATTAGGGTACTCCTAAGGCTTAGGAAGAGCCACACTCAAGGGGCCAAAGAGCCATATGTGGCTCGTGAGCCGCAGTTTGCCGACCACTGTTAGGCCCTTCCTTGTTTCACTGTCACCACCTTTAATAAATGTCCACTAAAAATCACCTGGACTCTTACTGTGAAATCTTTCCTGCACATAGTTAAGAACCCACGCACTAATGGCTAGCCCTAAGCAAACTCTCTCAGGGCCAGGTCCACTTTCAGGTAACATTATCTATCTATTATCTATCTACCTGTCTATCTATCTATCTATCATGTATGATCTATATCCAACCTAATTTACATATCCTATTGATTCTGTTTTTCTGGAAAACCACATTAATATAGGGGATGATTTCAAATATGTATGTGGACTAGAAGTCTGACTCTAGGTTAAAAACCTATATGTGATTTTTTTTTTTAATGTTAAAACTACAGACAATTAAAAGGGCTTTCATTTGGCAAGTCTCATAGCAGAAAGTTGCTCTCCCCATGCTAGATTTTGTGTAGACCCAATGCATTGCAGTCTCTGAAGGTTTCAAAAACTCAGCATTAATACCACTACTGATTGACAGCCAGCCATGTTTTTATGTAGATTGGCATTCCTACCCCAGGCACTATTATTCAGAGACCTCCTTATCTGGGACTGAAGCAGAGGCTTTCCTCAAGTGCCTCTGCTGAGATCTCCTCATCAGGGGAGAAGGAAATATTAGGCACTTTGTACTCCACTTTTGCACTTCTAGCCCTTCCTCTCTCTCCCTCCCTGACCCCCCAGTCCATAAAATTTCAGGATACTTTTGTTTGGGCCTAATTCAAGAGTAAGATGAACCCACATCTGTGCTGTGCTGATAGGTTTCTGCCCCTCAACTGGTGACTATTTTCCATGGTAAAACATGGAATAGTGTGGGAAGAGCTCAGGAGATTTATCTCAGTGCAGTGGCAGATGCAATGGCGTGAGCACACTCCGCCTATACAAGCTTCCTCGGCACACCGGGAAGTGGCAGCGCCCGCCTGAGTAGCCCCCTAGAGCCCCTACATAGTACCCTAACTTTCCTACCATTGGTTGCCCTAAGGATGTTGTAAACTTCTGATTGGTCCAGAAAGTTATATATATCCCTGTACTTAAACAATAAAGTTCAGACTGCGTCTTGAACCTGTCTCCGGAGTCGGGCATGCTTCATTAGGACTCCGTCGGCCTCACCCCCGCAGGACCCCCTGCCTCATTCTGGCGCCATGAACAGGGACCCCGGCAAGCGTTGGGAAGGGTGAGTGCCCCTCTGTAACAATGAAAAACCTTCCCCCCTCAGCCCGAGCCCTTCAGGCTCAGGCACTCCAAGCGCTGTTACAAAGCAGGCGAGTAAAGGTAACCGAACAGGAGACATTCTCTCTCGCTCCCCCCGCCGCAGCCTCAGCTGCCGCCCCCACTTCCTCAGGCGCTGCTACCAATGCCTGAGGCGCTTTCAGCCTAGGTAGAGGCTGGGAGGGCGTGTAGTAAGCCCTCTGCCCCCACAGATTCCTGGACTGTTTTCAACAAGCCAAAAGTAGTTTCTCAAAGCTCAAGGAAGGCTGAAACTGAAACAGAAAAACCTCAAGCAAGGTGAAAGCAGAGAAGTCTCACCAAGAGGCTGCCTGCTGGAGTCACTCCCTCGCTCCCCTTGCAGAACAAACAAAAAGTTTAACTGCCCAGCGGTCCCCAAGTAACCCTTTCGTGGAAGACACAGATAATAATCCATGGACAGGGATATATCAATCCTTGTGTAGCCAGAGAAATAGAACAAAGAAGTCCTTAAGGCTAGAGACCCCTGAACTCTTTCCTGTGAATGTTAACCCCACAGCTACAGCAGAGAAAGAAAAGAAGAAGAAAAAAAAGGGGGGGAGAGAGAGCTGTTGCCATGGAAAGAGAGTACTTTGTTGATTTTGCTTATCTAAGGTATGCGAAGACCCTAGCAGCTAGCAGGCAAACTTATCTCTGTCCAGTTTTCTTCTCTTTAACCCTTCCAATACTAAATTTGACTAATAAAATATACTTAAGATTACACAAGAAAGAAAACACCTACTCTTATTAATCTAAAGAAATGCTGAATGTTTAACTTGCCAGCTAAGAGTTTAAAGTTCTAATTAAATTGGAAAAAATTATAATTGTAACTAAATGCCTAAAGTATAGAAAGAAAATCTTGTCAGTTTTAATTTAATTAATATCTCTTAATAATTATAAAAAGTACTATAACCAAGGAATGACTTTGAGATATTTCATGGGCCCTGAAATGTTTTCAAAAGTTTATCCTCTCTTCTTAAAAAAATTTTTAATAAAGCCAATTTAATGTGCTTAAAATCACATGGAAAGCTTTATCAAATAAAAATTAATAAATAGATGTCTTAAGTTTTTGCCTCTAAAAAAGGGCAAAACAAATTATTTTATATAATATTTCTTAAAATACAGCAGTAGAATTTTAAGATATAATTTAAAACAACAAAAGCTCTCTGTTCATGCTGAGGTTGAAGCCTCATAATGGCTAGTACCATAAATCTCCCAGATAACAGAGACTTGGCTAAAAGCAGCTTCCCTATATCTAAATCCAGCCTAACACCAGGAATGCTCAGAACCTTCTCAAAGGATACAAAATAATCCTTTCCATTAATATTAACAGTATAAACTAAGATTGTTATTAGAATATTAAATTTGACAATAAAATAGTAGTCAAGTTTTCAGATTAATTAAAAATTGGCTCAAGAAGTATTAACCAAAATTTTCAGTTCATGGTAAAACATGCTATAAATCTAAAGCAGTCATATTTTTATGCAATAAATTAAGATTTAAAGTTATCTAGACTGCATTATAAATTTTCCAAAAACCTCCTAATATTAAAAAATAAAAAAGAGAGGATAGTGAAAAAATACCATGTAAAGAAAGATATCCTGTAACTAATTTACATCTAGAAAAATTTTTCATTTATAATGCTAACAGCAAGACACCCATAAAAAACCTATGTGGTGTCAACATAAGCCAAAGAAAATTCATTTAGGCAAAAATAAATAAAACTCCAAATAAAGTTTCCTTTATTAATCTTAGGTCGAGAATACATTTATATATTTTCAGAAAACTCCAAGACCATGTGGATTCCTGCAACAGAGAGGAATTATCAAGAATGCTCCAGCCATGAAGACAAGAGGAAAAACAATCCAAAGATAGAGGCAACTAGCATGCACAAGCTATTTCCTCATTTAACCCTCTCTAGCTGCAAGCATCTCATACAGGCATGCAAAACCTGTGCCCCCTATTGCCTTTAAGCCCCCTCCAGCCACAAGGGGTCAACCCCTGGAGGCTCCAACCCAATGCCTTATGGCAAGCAGATGTGACCCATATTCCAAACATCGGTAGGTTCAAATATGTACATGTAATCATTGACACTTGCTCTGGGGCCGCGTATGCTCAAACTAACACAGGTGAAAAAGACTCGCCACGCGATAGCAACCCTCAAGAAAGCATTTTTAACATTAAACTTCCCTTGAAAAATTAAAACAGATAATAGCTCCCACTACACTAGTGAGGCTTTTCAGCAATTCCTCACGGAACATAACATCAAACACGTTGCTAGCATACCATACAACCCACAGGGACAAGCCATAGTAGAACAACAAAACAAAGAACTAAATCCCAGATTCAAAAAGAAAAAGAAGGGGGAAATACAGGCACGCCCCAACAACTATTACAACAGGCCTTATTAACTCTCAATTATTTTCATTTTGCCCCCGCCGGTCTTCCTACCATTTTCAAACATTGGGGGGGGGTCTCAGAGACGTACCAACACCTCTCCCCTTGGTCCGGTGGAGAGATCCACCAACCGGGGCTTGGAAGGGCCCCGACCCACTCTTAACCCAAGGGAGAGGGTTTGCTTGTGTTTTTCCAGAAGGTGAGAAAAATCCCACGTGGATTCCTGCCCGTAACATCAAACCCTGCACCACCAGCGATGAGCCGTAGACCACCATCACCATCACCTCCAGTAGAGGAAATGGAGGACCTGACCATAGAGGACAACCAGCCCCGACGGCAGAGACGACCAAGACATCGGAGAGCCCACAACATTACCTGGAGAGACATCAAGAACCTACAGGACCAAGCTGCACGCATGGCACCAGAAGGCAATCCATCAACAAGGACATTATTCCTATTAATGTGTGCCATCATAACAGCAAACTCTCAGGCGCGAGCACAACATGTATGGGCAGCCATACCTCATCCAGGGTTGCTCATGCCTATCAGTGCCGACAGCCTACAATTCCCCGCTGTTCAAGTGTCTGACTGCTCTGTGGACTTACCCTGTGATGGAGCGGAACTGGTCTCATTGCCATAGAACGGGACAGTATGGGCTAATAGCAGTAGCCCTAACCTCCTTAAGTGGACTCTAGATAATGGGACTGCCCCGGGACAAGGGTGGATATACCTAGCACCTCATGCAATAATACCCGAGTGAAACCCGTTGAGTTTAGTTTCTTAAGTGATGCCCTCAGCCGTCTAACTTCCTGGTTAAACCCAGCCAACCTCCTCATTTGGGGAGTCATGATAGTAGGATTCGTCATAGGAATAGTATTATTTCGCTGTTTATACAACATGTTCAATAAGCTAAGTGCCCAGCAAGCCATAATCATACACGTCCAGCAGGCGCTAATAAGAAAAGAAGGGAGAGATGTGAGAAGAGCTCAGGAGATTTATCTCAGTGCAGTGGCAGATGCAATGGCATGAGCGCACTCTGCCTATACAAGCTTCCTCGGCACACCGGGAAGTGGCAGCGCCCGCCTGAGTAGCCCCCTAGAGCCCCTACATAGTACCCTAACTTTCCTACCATTGGTTGCCCTAAGGATGTTGTAAACTTCTGATTGGTCCAGAAAGTTATATATATCCCTGTACTTAAACAATAAAGTTCAGACTGTGTCTTGAACCTGTCTCCGGAGTCGGGCATGCTTCATTAGGACTCCGTCGGCCTCACCCCCGCGGGACCCCCTGCGTCAGAATAGGAGAGAGTTTGTGCTTTCTCTGGGTTAGCCCCTTGCTTATATTATTGCATTAAATTAGTAAATGCTGGGTTGTTACTTTATTTTGGTTTATTGTCTTAATTGGCTACTTAGATACCTGACAGCCCAGCTTTATCCAGTTCAGCTGAGCTTTAGACATGGGATTTGTTATTGAAGTGGGGAAAAAAAAAGTAAAATTAAATTTGGTGATAGTTGTACAACTTTGTGAATATACTAGAAAACACAGAATTGTGTATTTTGAATGAGTGAAATTCTTGAATGTAGATTATGTGCCAATAAAATTTTAAATGTATATCAACTATATTAGGTTTTGCTTTTTATTTTTGTTGTTTTTAGGTACGATGGTGTAAAACTACAGAAATGGATGGTGTCACAGTTCTAGATCCTAAAAGGTTTTTTGTTTTGTTTTGTTGTTTTTTTAAGACTTACATATGCAGATAGCCAGTTAGCCTGGAGGTCAAATCACCCCCGGTATTGCCGACAACAATCAAGGCTTAACTACAACAAGACTGCGCACAAAGACCACTAGGGAGTGCACCAAGAAAAGATAAAAAAATGTGGAGACAAAGAAACAGGACGCAAATGTCAGAAATGGAAGATATAGAGCTCAAAACCACACTTTTAAGGTCTCTCAAGAACTGTCTAGAAGCTGCCGATAAACTTAGTAAGGCCCTCGAAAAGACTGGTGAGACCGCCGATAAATGTAGTGAGATCTTCAAGAAATCTAATGAGACCCTCGATGTTGTGATAAAGAACCAACTAGAAATTAAGCATACACTGACTGAAATAAAGAATATTATACAGACACCCAACATTAGACCAGAGGAGCGCAAGAATCAAGTCAAAGATTTGAAATGCAAAGAAGCAAAAAACACCCAACTGGAAAAGCAAAATGAAAAAAGAATCCGAAAATACGAAGATAATGTAAGGAGCCTCTGGGACAGCTTCAAGCGTACCAACATCAGAATTATAGGGGTGCCAGAAGATGAGAGAGACCAAGATATTGAAAACCTATTTGAAGAAATAATGACAGAAAACTTCCCCCACCTGGTGAAAGAAATAGACTTACAGGTCCAGGAAGCGCAGAGAACCCCAAACAAAAGGAATCCAAAGAGGACCACGCCAAGACACATCATAATTAAAATGCCAAGAGCAAAAGACAAAGAGAGACTCTTAAGAGCAGCAAGAGAAAGAAACTCAGTTACCTACAAGGGAATACCCATACGACTGTCAGCTGATTTCTCAACAGAAACTTTGCAGGCCAGAAGGGAATGGCAAGAAATATTCAAAGTGATGAATACCAAGAACCTACAACCAAGATTACTTTATCCAGCAAAGCTATCATTCAGAACTGAAGGTCAGATAAAGAGCTTCACAGATAAGGAAAAGCTAAAGGAGTTCATCACCACCAAACCAGTATTATATGAAATGCTGAAAGGTATCCTTTAAGAAGAGGAAGAAGAAGAAAAAGGTAAAGATACAAATTATGAACAACAAACATGCATCTATCAACAAGTGAATCTAAGAATCAAGTGAATAAATAATCTGGTGATCATAATAGAATCAGGGACATAGAAAGGGAATGGACTGACTATTCTTGGAGGGGAAAGGGGTGTGGGAGATGCGGGAAGAGACTGGACAAAAATCGTGCAACTATGGAAGAGGACAGTGGGTGGGGAGTGAGGGCGGAGGGTGGGGCAGGAACTGGGAGGAGGGGAGTTATGGGGGGGAAAAAGAGGAACAAATGTAATAATCTGAACAATAAAGATTTAATTAAAAAAAAAAAGGACTTACATATGCAATGTGACCCTATTTCCAAATAAGCTAACAATCTGGGGCAAGCAAGTCAAAGTCAAAGACTAACACGGGTCAAATAAATAAGGTTTAAGTTTATGTGGGCTGCAAAAAAACAAAAGCTTTAATTTTCATAGAAACGTAGGTGTATTTCAATAGCGACATACAGAATACAAAGGGCTGAAATAAATAAGTAACCATTAACATAAAATAATAGAACATTTTAAAGAAATTAACATTTTTCTTGAACATTAACTTACCAGACACTGAATAACTGCACAAATTAATAAGCATATCACAAATAAACCTATTTTTCTTGTTCTCTGAAAGCAAAATATTTCCTGTTGCGCACACCAAACAAGTCAGTATAAGACTAATGACATGGAAATCAGCTGCTAAAATATCCGCTGCTAGTATTAGTGGAGAGAAATGGTGTGCCTACACGTAAGTTGTGTAAGACACATAAGGGAAATGAATGCAATATGATTATAGTATCAGTCATTAGTGAATGTTGCAGTTTGTTATTAATAACTAGAGGCCTGATGCATGAAAATTCATGCAAGAGTAGGCCTTCCTTTCCCCGGCTGCTGGCATCAGCTTCCCTCCAGCACCTGGGACCTGGGCTTCCCTCCTCCAGCTGCAAGTAGGCATGTGGGACCTGGGTTGACTTCCCTCCTGCCCCAGCTTCTTTAGGAAGGATGCCGGGGTTCTTGTCCCAGCATCAAGAAGGGTTCAGGAAATCTGGAGAAGGCTGTGCGTAGATTAAACAAGAGTCCAGAGATGAAGCATAATTTTGAAAGGCAATTGGGGGTCAGAAGAGCTTAGCTAAAGGAAACTGAGTTCTAAGATCTAAGGTCTTCAGGTCTAAGGTCTCCTTATCCCAGGGCCCCATGCTTTTTATTAACACAACTAGAGGCCCGGTGCACAAAAATTTGTGGACTTGGGAGGGGTCCCTTAGCCTGGCCTGTGCCCTCTCGCAGTCTGGGACCCCTCGGGGGATGTCCACCTGCTGGTTTAGGCCCGCTCCCTGGGGTATTGGGCCTAAGCTGGCAGTCAGGCATCCCTCTGGCAGCCTGGGAGCCCTCGGGGGATGTCCAGTTGCCAGCAGGGAGCAGGCCTAAGCTGTAGTTGGACATCCTTAGCACGGCTGAGGAGGCCAGAGAGGCTCCCGCCACCACCACTGTACTGGCAGCGGTCAGCCTGGCTTGTGGCTGAGCAGAGTTCCCCCTGTGAGAGCGCACTGACCACCAGGGGGCAGCTCCTGCATTGAGCATCTTCCCCCTGGTGGTCAGTGTATGTCATAGTGACCAGTCATTCCCAGTCGTTCTGCTGTTAGGGTCAATTTGCATATTACCCCTTTATTATATAGGATAGAGGCCTGGTGCATGGGTGGGGGCCGGCAGGTTTGCCCTGAAGAGTGTCCTGGAACAGGGTGGGGTTCCCACTGGGGTGCCTGGCCAGCCTGGGTGAGGGGCTGAGGGCAGTTTTCAGGCTGGCCACACCCCCATCAGTGAGGGGGGGTCCTGCTGGGGTGCCTGGCCAGCCTAGGTGAGGGGCTGATGGCTGTTTGCAGGCTGGCCACAACCCCCAGCAACCCAAGCTCCCAGTGGAGGCTGGCTGGAAGCAGGTATCTGGGATTTATTTGTCTTCTATTATTGAAACTCTGTTGCCTTGATCAGAGCCCACAGCTGGGCAGGGCAGGTGGGAAACTTGGCTTCCTCCATCACCGGGGCAACCAAGCCTCCTGCTTACTCCAGCTCCATGGCTGCCTGCCGCCATCTTGGTTGGGTTAATTTGCGTATAGTAGCTCTGATTGTCTGGTGGGCGTGGTTTGTGTGTAGCAAAGTTATGGTCAATTTGCATGTTTCTCTTTTATTAGACAAGATTTGTCCTGAGGCAAGCCAGAGATATACACTTTAAATGGTCAGAGTTTCATACAGAGTCCATTGTCAGAATGGCCAGTAGATTAAGATGCTCTGAGCTGTCTGGAAGCCAAGAAATCAATTTAATGTATCCTATTCAGGTTTGGGGAAATTCCATCAGCCATTCCCAGATTCAGCCCTGTTGTACATGCTGGAATTGGTTTCTGGCAGAAGGACATCCGGAATGACATCTGGAAGATGTCCAGCCTAGCATATTATCCTTTTATTATTATAGACTAGAGGCCCAATGCAAGAAATTTGTGCCCTCGGCGGGGGAGGGGTCTCTCAGCCTGGACTGCACCCTCTCGCAGTCTGGGAGCCCTTGCCAGCTGTGAGCCCGGCTTCTGGCTGAGCAGCACTCCCCCTGTGGGAGTGCACTGACCACCAGAGGGCAGCTCCTGCATTGAGTGTCTGCCCCCTGGTGGTCAGTGGGCGTCATAGAGACCAGTCATTCCGCCATTTGGTCAATTTGCATATTAGGCTTTTATTTTATTTTTTTTGTCTTTTTTTGTGTGCCGTGACTCAGATTGCCTTTTATTATATAGGATTATGTATAACAGTGTATTGTAAAAATTAAGTTACAACATTTTTATTAAAATATTTCTTACATACTGTTATATTGGCTGGGCTGCAAAAATATTCATTATGGGCCGCATTCGGCCCATGGGCTGTGAGTTTGACATACTTGATCTGGGGTATTGGGACTTACAATATTTTGGGGAGGGGAAGACAAATTCAATCCAAAAGGCAGGAATATCTGTGTCAGGGAAGATAAATGAAAACCCTGAACCAGACTCAAATATGACAGGAATATTGTATATATCAGACAGAAATATTTCTAAAATAACATTGTTGAAAAATTTAAAGGTTCTAATAAAAAAGTTTGATAATATGTAAGATTGAGTAGGTAGTATCAGAAGAGAGATGGAAGCCACAAGAAAAAATTAAAATAGAAATGCTTCAGAGGATAGAACTATGAGCCACAGAGGATTATTCTTAGGCATTGAAATTGAATGGAGTTTTCTTTTCTGGGTTTCAAAATTGCTGAGGACTAGTGCCTCTTTTTTTTCCTTTTTCTTTTTTTCCTTTTTAAACTAGAATGTCTATAACTGATATCCTATGTTAATCCCTCCACTTTATTTTGGGAACAGATAAATTGTTATTTTAGTTTCATAGATCCACATATGGAGAGGAATTTTGTCCCAGAATTAATTATATCCAGAGTCCTACCTATATATACTTTATGTGATTTAGAGATAAGATATGACATTGATTCTATACAATTTTTATAAGAATTTGGACTTTGTGTTGATGGTATAATTAGTTAATAATTTTGGGCCCTATGTATTGAGTGAATGCATTTTGCATGTGGGATATACATGTATCTTTGGAGGCTAGAGAACAGAATGTGATAGCAGAATAATGGCCCTAAAAATATGTCCATGTCCCAATCTCTAGAACCTGTGAATTTTACTTTACATGGCAAAAGTGAATTAAGGATGCAGATAAAATTAAGATTGCTAATCAGCTGGTTTTCATTTAGATCATTCTGGATTTTTCAAGTGGACCCAATGTAATTATTAAAAATAGGAGAGGGACACAAGAGAAAGCATGACTGAGATACAATGTGAGGACTGAACCCACTATTACCTGCTTTGAAGTTGGAGGAAGAGGACCATAAACCAATGAATGTAAGTAGTCTCTGGAAATTAGAAAAGACAAGGGAACAAGCTATCTTCTTGATCCTCCAGAAAGAAACACAGCTCTGCTGATACCTTGATTTTAGCTGACCCCATCTCATACCACCCACAGAAATTAACTGAAAATGGATTAAGGACTTAAAAGACCTAAAACTGTAAAACTAGAAAACATGAGGAAAAAGCTCCTTGACATTAGTTTTGACCACATATTTTTAGATATGACCCCAACAGCACATGCAATAAAAGCAAAAGAATAATAAGTAGGGCTGCAATAAACTAAAAAGCTTTTCCAGAGCAAAAGAAATTATGAAAAAAGGTTATCTATCGAATAAAGGAAAATATCTGCAAACCATATATCTGATAAAGGCTTAATATACAAAATATATAAATAATTCATACAACACAGGAGCAAAAAAAAAATTAAAAAAAATGACCAGTTAAAAAATAAGGAGAGATATGAATAGACTTTTTTTCCCCAAAGAAGACATCTAAATGGCCAACATACACCTTAATAGATGTTCAAAGTCACTAATAATTAGGGAAATGAAAATCAAAACCACAATGAGATATCACCTCATACATGTTAGAATGGCTATAATAACAAAACAAAAAAAATGAGAGATAGCAAATGTTAGAAAAGATGTGGAGAAAAAGGAACCCTTGTGCATTGATGGTGAGAATGTAAATTGATGCAACCACAATAGAAAACAGTATGGATATTCCTTAAAAAATTGAGACTAGAACTACCATATGATCCATAAATCACACTTGTGAGTATATGCAGCCCCATGTTCACTGCAGCATTATCTATACTAATAAAAGTTTAACATGCTAATTAGACCAGATGTCCTTCCGGACCACCTTCTGGATGAAACTGAGGCAGGCAGGGGTCAAGACAGAAGAGGCAGAGGCCCCCAGCCACAGTGGCAGGAGCCAAGGCAGAAGCAGCAATGTGGTGGCGGGGGCCAAGATGGACAATGCGGTGGTAGGGGCCGAGCCCCTTGCACAAATTTCATGCATCAGGCCTCTAGTTAACAATAACTAAGATATAGAAAATGCTTAAGACTTAAGTATTGATCAACAGATGAATAAACAAAGAAGATATGTATAAAATAGAATATTATTTACTGTGAGAAAGAAGGAAATCTTGCCATATGTGACATGGATGAACCTGTAGGACAGTATAATGCTAATTGTAAGAATCCAGAGGCAGAAAGATAAATACTGTATACATGGAATTTTAAAAAGTTGAACTCATATAATCAGAGGTTAGAACAATCATTGAAAAGAGTAGGGGTCTGAAGGAAATCATGAAATGTTGGTGAAAGAGTGCAAACTTTCTGTTATAAGAACAATAAGTTCCGAGGATCTAATATACAACATGGTGATTATAGTTAATAATGTATTGTGTATTTGAAATTTAATTTTACAGTAAATCTTAAGTGTTCTCACTACACACACACACACACACACACACACACACACACACACACAAAGATAACTATGAGAGATGGGTGTGTTAATTAACCTGATTATGGTAACTAATTCACAATGCATACAGATATTAAAGCATCATATTATACACCTTAAAAAGACTCTAATATTATAAAACCTAAATATGTTCAATTTTATTCTCAAATCCTATATAATAAAAGACTAATATGCAAATTGTCCCCTCAAGAGTTCAATCAGGAGCCCCGGGAGTTAGATCGCTCGCTATGACATGCGCTGACCAACAGGGGGTGGCGTGGAACATGGCAGGCCACCAGTGGCAGCAGCAGGGTGCTGAGGGAGCATGGGAAGGAGGAGACAGGAAGGCGGGGAGGCGGGGAGGCGGGGAGGTGGGGAGGTGGGGAACCTTATCAGCCCTGATCGCCAGCCAGGCCTAGGGACCCTACCCATGCACGAATTTCGTGCATCGGCCCTCTGTATCTTAATAAAACTGGAAAGAAAAAAACAATAAATAAAACAATTTTAACTAAAAAATGTTTACTAAAACTAATAATTAACAAAGTAGAAGTTTTAGTCGAGTATTTAAAATTGTGAATGTAGCTAAAAATATATAAATAAGTACAATATAGTACACTGAAATTGGTAGTTGAAGGAAAGGGTGGAAGGGTTTGGTGATAGAGAAATTATTCACATTTCTTCAGCTAGAAACTGAGTGACTTGATAATATACGTAGTTTTATCAAGAAATGATAGTTAACATATAATTTTATTTATTAATGTAACCATTATAAAAATTAAAAATAATAAATACATTTTCAAACTATGAGCTAGAATCAATACCAATAAATAAAACCAATAAACTAAACAAAATATTATTTTTAAAAGATGATAACAGAGAAAACAATTAGCTAAGCCCAAACATTATTCTCAAGTGAGAAGGATTCACTGAATTTAAAAAAAGAAAAATCAAATAGGATTTAAAAAACTCAAATATCTGCATTTTAAAATTAAAGGATAATTGCAATTAAATTAATTAGAATGGTTAAAGATATAAGATGAATTTAAGAACAAAAAAATCATTGTTTCTTGTATTAATAACAAATGAGGTTGAATTAAAAGAAAAATAAAAGCATTTAGTCAAAGAAGTATTTTTATAGTACAAAAGTATGCAATCAAAATGATTATTAAATTGTAATAAAAAAGCATCCAGTAAAAATGCCTCAAAGATCATAGCAGAAAATCTGCAGGATTCATAAAGATGATTAGGTTGAAATATAAATGAAGTAGGCCAATAAACATTTTATTGAAGAGCTGAAATTCATTCTTAATGAAAAACAAATCCAAATCACATTTTGATATAATATTTAACTTGTCATATTGACATATTAAAGGCTTAGAAATTTTGTTATGAGTGTTTGAAGAAATGTGTACTATTTGTATGCCTGTATGTTGGCAAGCCCTCTGAAAGACAATTTTGCAATATTTAAAAAGCATGTAGCCTTGGATATAGCAATTCATAGATGGAATTTTTTCTGAAAGATATACTCACAAATGTATGCAAAATATAAGTTTAAAAATTGTATTTTATGCATCAGTTCTTATATTTGCTAAATATCAATAGAAAGCCTAAATATCTCTTCAGAGGAGAATGATTAGTCAACTTTGGCCAATGATACAGTAAAATACTCTGCACCTATAAAAAAGAAATACAGAGATTTGTATGTTTTGTTATATTCTTAAAGAGAAAGATTTCTAACATAAGTAAAAAATAAAAGTTATAGAAAAGGTTAGTAGTACATAACATTGTAATTTGTGTAAAGAAAACTACTAGGCTTGATAATTTAAAATGTTGGTGCATCTTAATTATGATGGTTGATACTAGCCATGCTGACACTGCATCATAATCTCTGATTATCATCATTGATGGTCATGTTCTTCAAACAGAATGTAGATTAAAAATGTGGATGAATCATGCAATAGTCTACATTCAATCAAAGGCTGAACACTCCAAATAAAAACTTTTATTATCATATTAAATAATAAGTCTATCTGAACTGACATATATAAGGTGTCCCCAAAAATATATACACACACTTTGTATCATTCTAAAGGCATTGTATGTTAAGATACATTTCATTTTCAAAATCGGCTGTTAAGTGTGTATACATTTTTGGGGGGCACACTCTGTATATGGATGATAAGGATTCCTACTCAGATGTTTCAAGATTACGGTTCAAAAGAACTGGTCAATTTAATGAAAGTAATAAAAGTTTCTACTGTAAATTAAATACAATTGTTAAATTACCCAAAGAAATGACCTTTTCCCTAATCTTTTTGGTATCAAATAAATCAGATAGTAAGAGATGCTTCTTAGAAAATAAATATGTTTGAATCTCCCTCCCGCCTTGAATTTACTATAATTAAAAGATACTGGTAGCCCTGACTGGTTTGGCTCAGTGGATAGGGCGTTGGCCTGCGGACTGAAGGGTCCTGGGTTCGATTCCGGTCAAGGGCATGTACCTAGGTTGCAGGCACATCCCCAGTAGGGGGTGTGCAGGAGGCAGCTAATTGATGTTTCTCTCTCATCGATGTTTCTAACTCTCTATCCCTCTCCCTTCCTCTCTGTAAAAAATCAATAAAATATATATTAAAAAAAAAAAAAAAGATACTGGTAATAGTGGTTAACTCCTGAGGCATAATTATGCTTCCCTATTCTAATATTTATATCTTGAAATACTTCAAAAAAAGCTATTTTAAAGTATATCATACATGACAACTATTGAGTTTTAAAATGGTAGAAATTTAATTTTATTCTAATTATTAGGTAACTAGAGTCCCGGTGCACAAAATGTGTGCATGGTGGTGGTGGGGGGGGTGACCCTCAACGTGGCCTGCACCCTTTCCAATGTGATACCCCTCAAGATATATCTGAATGCTGGTTTAGGCCCTCACCTGCCATCCTGATCACCCCCAACTGCCCTCCCCTGCCACAACCCACCTCCTCTGCCAGGACCCACCTCCTCCATGCTACGCAGAGCCGCAGGACTCCCAGGCCTCACCTTGCAGAGCAGCCACTCGGCCCCACCTCTGCTGTGCGTGCAGCCATCTTGTGGTGGCCATCTTGTGCAGCCATCTTGTGGTGGTGGCCATATTGTGGTGGCCATCTTGTGATGACGTTGCACGAGGGTGTTGCGCAAGGGCCTGACTCCGCCTAGGCTTTTATGATATAGGATGGTGTCATCAGCAGTATATTTTTAAATAATAATTTTAAATATTACTGGATAAAAACTGAAAACCAGCAAAATAAAAACCAAGCTCTGGCCAAATTTAGTTTTTACACATTGATCTGTGTTTGTTTTATGACTGTTTATGCAAGAAATATTGTTTCATATATTAACTGTGAAAATATTTCAGCATGTTTTGTAAAGGATTATAAGAATTAAATTTTATTTTGACTGAACTTAAATTTCAAATTATTTTAATATAATGGCTTGTAGGAAACAACTGTCAAATGCCATTTCTTCAGTCCATCATATTAATTTAGACATCCGTTGTGGAATTTTTTAATTCAGAAAAAAATACAAAAATAACTTACATACATTGTATTGTAATTTCATGAGGCTAGAAATTCATAATATACAAAATTTGAAAATATGTAATTAAAGTGAACAGGTGGCACTCTCCATCAAAAACTATTGAGAAAGAAAATCCATTGAAAGTTGAGACTAACTGTAACAGATGATATGCCTTTGCACCACTTTAATGATAGATTTGTCCAATCTTCCTACTGGGTTTACTTGAACACCATTTATGCATTTAACTGGAAATGAAAAATAAAAGCAAACTATAATTTTTTACTACATTGGTAAATAACTCATCTGCATGTGAAAGTTTTCAGCTGCCCTTATATCTAGTATCCAGAGTGAATAAGCTCCATGTTGCCATGCAATTAAACCTATTTTAACTGAATCATCTGTTTGAAAGACAGTCCAATGTGTTAGATCACTTCCAGAACTACAAATGGAACAAAAGTTATCAAGAAAATCATCAATATACTTAATGTTCATATGAAAAAACAAAAATAAATTTTATCTGTTATTTTTTTAAAGTAGTACTTTACTCAAATATTCAGTGAGGGGTTGGGGGTGGGGGTGGTAAAGAGCTGTCTAACCTAACATATCATCTGTAAAATCATATATTCTTTGCAAATTCTCTATTCTATTTTCATATTAATGTCAATTCCAATATTTAAAAATCAAATCCGATATGGGATTAAAGATGAAAAAATATTTTTAAAAAAACATCTGCTATTCAATATCAGAACAGCAACTTGAAGGTGAAATTCCATTAATTTATAAACATTTGAAAATTTAAATCAGGTTTTTTTAGCCAATATTATGCAAGAATTAGAGGCCATACATGTGTGATGAAGAAAGTTAGTTTTGCAAAGGAAGGTTTGAAAAAGACTTTTCAAAGTCACACAATAGCACAACTAAATACTACTGAAAACTGTAGCTGGAATGCAACACTGATGATTGCCAACAAATGTTGTTGGCCAGTCTAACCAGAAATGGTCGACATTCTGAGAGGTAAAGTAAGATCAGACCAGTTCTTTGACTATAAACAATAGATTTTGACATTTAGTTGCAAGTTCAAATCATGGGTCAGAAAGTATAACAATGTTTGTTCAGAAGAGGGGTCAAAATAATGCTTTCAATGAATAAAGAAGTATCTAGGAAATGGTTTTGAGCTGTGGCCATTGACCTCAATTTAAAAAAAAAAAAAAGTGTTCATAATTTGCAATTGTAGGGAAGGAAAATGTGACCAGCTCAATGAAAAACAGATATCTTTGAAATAATTTTTTAGATTTAATAAATTAGTTTGATTTACCCTAAAAAAGAATGTCAAAATTCAGTAAGGGATATCAAGTTATTTATGTGTGTTAAATGGTGAGAATACTTATGAGTTAATCTCTACGACTATCCTATATAATAAAGAGCTAATATGCTAATTAAAACAGACAGTGGAACGACCTTCCGGAATGACCTTCTGGAACCACCTGTGGACAGAGTGTGGGGTAGTGGGCTGCAAGACAGCTGGGGCTGCGAGGCAGCTGGAGCAGCGAGGGCCGAACCCCTTGCACAAATTTCATGCATCAGGCCTCTAGTGGAATAATAAAAATGTAGAAATGAGCCAAAAGAAATTTGATTTCATTTGTTATATGAGGAAGAATTTTTAGCAATCGAAGTAATGAGCATCTGAATGACAAGTTGGAATCTTTATATTTGAGAATCAAATATAAATATTTACTTAGTATACAGGTAAATTTACCTGACATGCACTAGATTACTACAGGCACGCAGTCCAATTTCATTAATTTGAGATTAGAGAACTTAAGCTTGTATGTCCTTGCCTAAAGTATAATCCTCAAAAATAGTTTCACTGCCGAAACCGGTTTGGCTCAGTGGATAGAGCATCGGCTTGCGGACTGAAAGGTCCCAGGTTCGATTCCGGTCAAGGGCATGTACCTGGGTTGCGGGCATATCCCCAGTAGGAGATGTGCAGGAGGCAGCTGATCGATGTTTCTCTCTCATTGATGTTTCTAACTCTCTATCTCTCTCCCTTCCACTCTGTAAAAAAATCAATAAAATATATTTTTTTAAAAATAGTTTCACTATTAGATATTTTAATGCATACATCTCTTACCACAAATTATTCACAATTGACTCAATTGAATAAATGCTCTATTTAACGCACACAGTATTGTTCAAAGTGCTTTTGTCAAAACATAAGATGTGAGATATGCTAATAAGTGCTACTCAATTTTCAGTGAAGGTATATGATATGTTCCATTTCATCCCCAAATTGTTTGACCATTAAAACCTTTTCTATCAGAAAGCAACTCCCTCAAATGACTATTCCACCACAAATTCTGGTAGTAGGTTTCACAAGTGCTGGGGAATTTGTTTGCAGAAATTGTCTCTGATGGACAGTGCCTTCTTAAGTATCTCAACTGAGTGATATTATAGACATGGAGACATATTTGATCTGTTTCTAAGGATGATGGAAGTGCCAGAGAATTAAAGATCCTGAAATAATTAGTAACGAATAAGAGATGGGATTTGGTGGATAAATAACTAGTTTTAGTGGTACCGTTATGAAGCATGTTCAACATTTTTTCTCAGAGTGTCTTCAGAGGAACTGAGTGACTCAGTGTGGTAGCTCACTCTTTATCTTACACTTTATTGGCTTTCCCCTGGCATATCTCAATTCTTCATTCCCCCATAGTGTTTTCTGATCATTTCCTAAGTCCTGGCACCCAAATCCTTGTCTCAGGGACACTTCTGGGAGAGCTCAAACCAAGATAACTCTTTAGAAATATTTAACAAAGGCCATCTCTGCTTGCACCAAAGATAAACACAGTTCTACAAAACAAACTTGAGCCAAAAATCTGGCCATAATTAGTACAGGATTATTGTTTACTAAACCTTACAGAACATTTCCTCTTCACATCGTCTTCTCTCTTCCCGACTGCATTGTTGTTCCTTCATTATAAAAGCTTGTATCCTCTTGTCACTGACCTGATTTGTATCTTCATCTTTCACTTTCAACATTTCTCTCAGAGTCTCTCATCCTAGTTCTCTGAGGTGTTGAGAACTCATACTGTGAAGGAAAACCCCTATTCTGTAAAACTACTATTTGGAATTTTCTGCTATTCTTTGGATGGCCTCTTATTCTGAAAAAGTAACTTTGCTTTCTAGCCTGCTTGAATAGTGGGGGAGATAAACTTAGCTATCTGACCTTGTAGGCCAGAGACTAGATATACCCAATATCATGCCAGGTGCATTTTTTAATTGGATAGAACTGTATAGTTTTCAAGGCTGCCGCCAGCAAGCACACAAAGGGCTGGCTCTTCTACAAAAAGGGAAGTTCTGCTTGTAGCTTTGCTTAGATTTGGATTCATTTCCCTGAGCCCGCCGCCGTGAATAAAGTGTAACTCCAAACTCTCAGAGCGCTGTTTGGTTCTGGTCCAGTTTTTCTGTAACTACAATTTTTTTCCAAGTCTGGAGAACTTAGTACATTTTAAGACATTGTAATATTTAGTGTTTCATAAATTACTAGACTATTATGTTCAAATGTATTACAATTAAATAATAAGGGTTATAAAAAATCATCAGCTTGTGGCTAAATTTTGTAAATGCTGATATAATGTTAAATTTATTCACAGCAAAAATTCTCAGAATTATTTAATAGTACAATCCAAAATGTGAATCTCCAAGATAAGCATAGGATAGACAATTTTTACCAAAAAATTTTATTCTCCACCTCTTTCCTTTGCATCACTTCCAATTAAAGTAAAACTGAACAGGTATGAAAAAAGCACATATAGAAAGCTAATGGGGAAAATGTTAAGTTCATACTTATATAAATACTGAGCTGTAACCAGTTCTAAAATATATGACAGAATTATTCTGTCATCTCAACTAATATTCTCTCTCTCAATAATATAGGTTTTTTAAAAAATTAAAATAAGCCCTGGCCAGTGTCCTTCAGTTGGTTGGGCATCAGCCTGTATATAAGGGGGGTGATGGTTTGATTCCAGATCAAGGACATATGGGAGTGTGCAGGAGGCAGCTGATAGATGTGGTCTTGCATTGATATTTGTCTCTCTCACTCCCTTTCTCTTCTACTCTAAAAAAAAATCAATAAACTATTTTTTAAAATTAGCATAAGAGGTGTGACTGTGATAAGTGCATTATGTATATTTGTTTACTCTATGAAGAATAAAGCCACAGAAAATAATTTTAATTTTATATCAAAATTTTGGTGGCTTTGGAATTTTGAAATACTTAATGAAATTACTTGGAAAGTCTGCAGAAAGTGTGCAAATGCCACTAAAATTTTGGGTATAAAATTAAAAATTTTGTTTTGTTTTGTTAATCCTCACCTGAGGATATATTTTCCATTGATTTTTACAGAATGGAAGGAATAGGGAGTTAGAGAGAGAAACATTGACGTGAGAGAGACACATCAACTGGTTGCCTCTCAAATGTGCCCCAAACAAGGCTGGGGATCAAGCCTTCAATCCAAGTACTTCCCCTTGACCAGAATCGAACTTGTTCTAACCACTGAGCAAAAGAACAAAACAAACTGATGAACAAAATAGATCCAGAGACATAGAAACATGGAACTGATGAATTTCAGAGGGAAGGTGGATGGGTGGATGGGAATAGAATAACTGAAGAAGTTATATGCATATATGCATAACCCATAGACACAGACAATAGTGTGGTGAAGGTCTGGGGTGGGGGCGGGGCAGGCTAAAAGGGATCAAAGGAGGGAAAAAGGGTACAACTGTATACTTTCAACAATAAAGATAAATTATAAAACAAAACAAAAAAAGATTAAGCATTCCTTTTTGTGAATACATTGTAGAAAACTATAACAGTAATAATTTTAAAAAAATTAGATAAATTATAGATGACATTGGTTTTAATATCTGACACATCAGTTATTACCAATGGTTTCCAAGTATGTGCAGAAGTTTTGCTCCATGTATATTTCTTTTAATCTTTATAAATGCTACAGTTAATAGGTCTGCTTACTAAATGTTACTAAATGTAAAGTTTGTATTAAAGAACATCCTAAGTATTTATTGAATAAAAAAATTCTGAGTTGCAAAAATGTTTTTATTATATATACTATTATAAGTCATTTTAATGAAGCCAGCATTCTAGCAAATAAATAGGTCAAAAATTAGGCAAAAATATTGGATGTGTTAATGATTCACTGAAAGATTCATGAAGGTTTTTAGTATGTTCCATGCCTTGACCTTCACAGTGGGGTTCAAGATCTGCAGGAGGGGCTGATGCACAAATGAAAATGTTAGACAAAAATATGAATTATTAAGGGGTGGGGGCCAGGTGGAGTCTCTTTCTTAAAGAGGCACAATGAAAATGGGTCCCTTCTGTTTTTTATTCACTTTGAAAACACATTTGTCTTTTAGCAATGCATATAGGCATATCAAAGGTAAAGTTTGTTATACAATGTGAAGATTATCAGGTCAGGAAATTGCCTGGAGCCACTGCAATCACAGCAGGGCCTTCCAATGTCTCTTTTGCACTTTTATGCTAATTGCTGTTTGCTTTAGCCTCCGGAATTACCCCCTTTTTATTTCTTTAAAAAATCTTGCTATGCCATCTATAGGACTCAAGTTTTGTTTTGTTTTTTGTTTTTTTTAAGACTTTTCATTCCACATCTGCAGACTAGGAATACATATATAAGACCAAGAATGGGACAGACAATAGAGGTTATGCTAAAAGGCAAATGTAGGGAGATCCAATGGAAAGGATTGAATTCTTTCATGTCCTTTTTAAATTGCTGCCAGGCATTTAAGGAATTAGTCTGTAAGTTTGCCTGAGGCTTCTGTTATTTGGGGCTGGAGTAGTCCATTGTCTGTCTGCGGCCACAAGTACAGGTTGAAGCTTCAAGTGCAAAGTCCTCATTAGTTTGGTCAGTTCCTTCCTCAGCTTCATGTTGGAGTTTGATGCTCCTTGCAGGAATCCACATGAGCTTGGAGGAGTTTTCTGGAAATACACAAGCATATTCTTGACCAAAGGTTAATAAAGGGTTGGGACTTTTCCATAAACCAGACTCAGGATCTTTCCATTTGATCAAGCCTTTTATCGTTTGGCTCATTATGACACCAGTGCAGCTCTATTGGTGTCTTGCCATCAGCGTTACAAGTGAAAAAATTTAAGGGAATTAAGGCTTGTTGTAATCTACTTACAGGAGATTTCTCCAGCATCACTATTCCCCACTTTTGTTTTTTAAGTTGGAATTTTAGCTGCTGATGTTGACATTCTGTAATTGCCTGTCCTAGGTAATTGTATGGTATTCCCATAATGTGCTGAATTTTCTATTTTTTACAGAATTGTTGGAAATGACAGCTTGTGTATGCAGGTCCATTATCAGTTTTAATAGTTTTTGGAATTCCCATGATGGCAAAAGCAACTAGGCCAGCCGTGGGCAAACTACGGCCCAAGGGCCAGATCCGGCCCGTTTGAAATGAATAAAACTAAAAACAAAAAAGACCGTACCCTTTTATGTAATAATGTTTACTTTGAATTTATATTAGTTCACACAAACACTCCATCCATGCTTTTGTTCCGGCCCTCCGGTCCAGTTTAAGAACCCATTGTGGCCCTCGAGTCAAAAAGTTTGCCCACCCCTGAGCTAGGCAATTATTATTGACCTGTTTTTCTATTTCTCCTGTAGATGCAGTGGCCCATAGGACCTTTGAAAAGGTATCTACAGAGACATGCAATGCCCCGGGGCATCCAAAAAGAGTATAATGTGTTACATCCATTTGCCAGATATGGTCCCATATTAATCCTCGAGGGTGAATTTCTGTATTAGGCCCTTGAGACAGATGTAACATACAAGTGGAACATTCCTTGATAATCTGTTTGCCTGCTGTCCAGTGATTGAGAATTGTTTAGACAATATTTTGGCAGGCTGATGTAAAAGCTGGTAAGATTCTGTGGCTTGTTGTAATAAAGCGACTAATTGATTGGCTTATGCATATCCTTTTGTTAAAGGACCTGATATGAGTAATATAAAAGGGATATTGTCTTTCATGTACAATTTTCTGTACCTGTTTAAATAGTATAAATAGACTTTGGTCACTGAATCATGTTATTTTATTTATTTTTTTTTAATATATTTTATTGATTTTTTACAGAGAGGAAGGGAGAGGGAGAGTTAGAAACATCGATGAGAGAGAAACATCGATCAGCTGTCTCCTGCACACTCCCCACTGGGTATGTGCCCTCAACTGAGGTACATGCCCTTGACTGGAATCGAACCCGGGACCCCTCACTCCATAGGCCGACGCTCTATCCACTGAGCCAAATTGGTCAGGGCTCACGGAACCATTTTAATTGAGTAGTTTCAATTCTCTTTACCAGGTCATCAGCTTAGGCAGAAGTAGAAATAACATAGAGGACTTTTGGAAATCCTTAAATGCAGCCTTAATAGCTTTTAATTCAGTCCTTTGTACAGAGTGTGACTAGTCTGGATGACTCGGTCTGAATTTACTGTATGACAAGCAGCTTTGTCATTAGAGGAGCTGTTAGTAAAAACAGTTAATGCTCCAGGAATAGGTTCATGCCTAGTATTTTTTGATATAATAATAGGGGTGTAATATAAACACTGGAGTAATTTTTTTTTTTTAGTAGGTGACAACTAAATTTCTCCAAATATTCACTTATTTTAATTTTCTAATTCAAATCAGTCTGGAATAAGGTTTATTTTCTAACTTCATTTGTCCTTGGGTGTAGACAGCAAATGACACTAATTGGATTTCTATCAGTTTTTCTGAGTACATTGACATAAGCTATTTACCCTCTGTTTAAGAATAAATGCAAATCATTTACTTTTAAGTGTCCTTGGTTTAGGGATAGGATTTACTAACTAGATGGTCCCAAACCACTTGGCATTTATATTTTCTAGATCAGTGATGGCGAACCTTTTGAGCTCGGTGTGTCAGCATTTGAAAAACCCTAACTTAACTCTGGTGCCGTGTCACATATAGAAGTTTTTTGATATTTGCAACCATAGTAAAACAAAGATTTATATTTTTGATATTTTTTAATATATTTAAATGCCATTTAACAAAGAAAAATCAACCAAAAAAAATGAGTTCGTGTGTCACCTTGGACACGCGTGTCATAGGTTCGCCATCACTGTTCTAGATGGTTGCAAACTGCTACTACATGCTGTATTTGCCATCTCACTGCTCAAGTGAGGCAAGCCACAAAATGAGAAAATGATTCCGTAGGTCCCTGAAGACACTTAATAAAAGCTCCCTCAGGTTTCCCTAAGTATATTGAACAAATTTTTCATTTCTCCCATAGAGATTTTTAGATAAGATCTTAAACAATTAATGTCCCCTAATAATTTCTAAAAGTCATTTAACGTTTTAAGGCAATCCTTCCATATTTCTACCTCTTGAGGCCTAACACATTGTTTTTCAATTATGGTTACTAGGTATTTGAAGGGTGTTTCTCTTTGTATCTTTTCCAGAGCAATTTTTAAGTCTCATTTAGGGAGTTCCTTTTCTAATTGGGTAAACGTTGATAAAGTCTGCTTTTGTTGTGGGCTTGCCATAAATTGTTACATTAAAAACTTTTATTTTTAAACGGAGCAACCAACTTCGTTGCCTTCCAGAAAAGCAAGTAGGAGAGAGGCATTCTGGCCAACATTCTAATGCATACATCTCAAGTAAAAGTAACTTTCTTTATACTAATGGTGTCTAATTAATGGTGAGATTTAATGCTTGAGTAATAACTTTTATTTTACTTTGTAAATAGTAGTGGAAGAGATTTTTAAATTTATCCTTATTAAGCTTAAATTTACTTCTAAACAACATTCTTTTTGGCCAGTGCTTATTTGAATATATATGAAAATTTTACTTTGGAATTTGTTAGAACCAATTGCTTATAAAATATTGGCTTCTCATATAAATGAGTTTATATGAGACCTTGATTATATTGTGAAAAGCTAATTTATTAAGTAATTAAAGTAGGCACCTTTATTGAAAAAGCAAAGTAAGCAAACTTATACATTTGACCCATGAAGTACAGATGCCACCCCACCTCCCCAGCCAATCTGAAGCGCAGGCTGGGTGGGGGTCTGAGGCATTATGTATGCTCCTGTTTTGAAATTCCTTTGCTGAATATTCTGGTTTCCTACCAACTATTTCAATATCTCGAATATAAATGTGTGTATTTGTCAACATATAGATCAGTGATAGCTGTAGCCTATTTTGGTTATACACTAAAATATATATTCATGAACATCATATATTGATAAACTTATTATTGCTATGATAGGTAAAATTAGTATATCTACTCAACAATATAAGGTTCTAGAAATAGTGTATTGATAGGGAATACAGGTAAGAAGAATATAGTATTTTTTTATGATGGGATGTTAAGAGAGTTATAATCAGCATATATATGAAATTTTTAAAATGTATTTTTATTAATTTCAGAGAGGAAGGGAGAGTGAGAGTGAGATAGAAAGATCAATGATGAGAGAGAATCATTTATTGGCTGCCTCCTGCATGTCCCATGTTGGGGATCGAACCCCCAACCCGAGCATATGCACTGACTGGAAATCGAACTGTGATCTCCTGGTTCATAGGTCTTCGCTCAACCACTGAGTCACATTGGCTGGGCTGCCCCACATTTTTAATAGAGAAGATGGTAAGCACAAAGCTAGAGAGAATGATTCATGTTTCCAAAAGCAAAATGCTTTATTGGACATTCTTTCCTTCAGTCTAAAGGGATTTAAGTATATATCTATCCCTTCATTATCTAAGCAGGAGGGAAATGCCTCATTAGGATAGCAAATTTTTTCAAAATGCTAACAATGAAGAACGAGATTGAATGCCACCATGTGAGGTTCACAGTCAGTTGAAATTCCTGATCTACGAGCAAAGAATTTGAAAGGAATACCCTGAAACTCTCCAAAGTCCAGCATCTTATGTTAGTCCAAAAGTGTAGTGCAGATTTAGCCACACAAAAACTGTTAGCCTTTATATCTCAAGTGTGCAAATGTATTATTTAAGAATTCAAGAATTTTTAATTCTAAGAAAGTAAAAATTAGATTTTTAAAAATAAATTATAAAACTAAGGTTTATAGCCTATTAAATACATTAGAGGAGCTGTGTTAATACTTGAATACTTCATTTAATCTTCATGGCAATCCTATGATAGAGTTATTATTATTATTAATATTTCGATTTCATAGATAAGATTTTTGAACTACAGATAATTTAAATAATTTTCCCAAGGTGTCATAGCTAATATATCTCTGTTGTTAATCACTCTGCTATACAGATAAACTCTAAACTTATGAACTAGACATTATTATATTCAAAGTTGAATAAGGAATATAGTACTTTAGCAATTTTTTTTTCCTGCAATTTACCCATAGAGTCTAATAGAGAGATTACTATTGGATACCTGACTATATCTCCCTGAGAACATGTACTGTTTTGGAAAATGATACCAGTACTCATTGCTTTAGTTTTAGTCTTAACAGCCCACAATAATAAAGATGTACCACAAACATAATTTAACCTGGTCCATATTCTGATAAAAAAAAAAAAACACTAATTGGACATATATCTGGAAGGTATTAAACTTAGTTGTCCAATATTTGGTTACAGTTTTTAGTCAGACTTAAGGGGAATATACATCTTAGCTCAAAAGTTCTGCCACTCCCATTTTATTAGTCTCTAGGCAGATCCCATAATGTCTGATTAGGTTTCATATATTCATCTATTCAGAAAGGAAAAGCAATCTCTCTCCCTCACTTTATAAGAATGTTATGAACATTAAGAGAAACATAAAATTATTTCTATTTATTCAGTGATTTGTGAACATTATGATTTATGCATAATGGGCTTTGGATTAACCATTTTTGTGTTACCCTTAACATTCAAAGAGAAGAAACGGATAATTATCAAAATGCTTCAGATTCTACTATTAATAAAGATAAAATAAAAATGAATTTCTACCTTTTGTATTTAACTTTTCAGCAAAATGTTTCTTATCTTATGTGGGGTAAAGCACCTGAAAATCTCAATCACTAAGCAATATAAAACCATTTGAATGCAGATCTCTGCGAATTTGTGATAATAAAGACATCATTTTAAAAGAGATATAATAGACCTGGCCAGATGGCTCAGTTGGTTAGAGTGTTATCCCGTACAGTGAAAGGAGGTAGGTTCAATTCCCACCATCGATCAGCTGCCTCCTGTACATTCCCTGACCCGGGTTCAATTCAGGGCACATAGCCAGGTTGTGGTGTTGAATGATGTTTCTCTACCTCTCTTTCTCTCTCTAAAATCAATGGAAAGCATATTCTCAGGTGACGATTAAAAAAAAAAAAGGTATAATAGGCTTTTAGAACATTATTAGCTTTGAAGTGTTTTTTAACACACATAGCATAGTAAAATGTTTGTTTTTTTCTTTCATTTTTCATTGAATATTAAAAATACATAGGCAGCAAAATGATCGTTCAAGAGCTATTACTAGGTATAACCTCAAGTTAATATAATATATCAAATTAAAAAATATATATGTTTATGCATGTATACTTTACACATGCAGGTATGATACATACACATAGATATATATTTAAATTGAAAATTTATTTTTGTGCCAAAGAGACTATCCTATCTAATAAAGAGGGAATATGCTAATTGACTGGCCTGCTCTCAAAGATGGTGGTGCTCACAGTTAATAAGGAGGGGATATGCTAATTGACTGCCACGCTCTCAAAGATGGCAGCACCCACAGCCACAAGATGGCCGGCAGGGGAGGGCAGTTGGGGGTGACTGGGCCAACACGGAGGGCAGTTGCAGGTGATTGGGCTGGCAGGGGAGCAGTTAGGGGCAATCAGGCAGGCGAGAGGTTGGAAGCCAGCAGTCCAGGATTGTGAGAGGGATGTCTGACTGCCGGTTTAGGCCCCCAAGGGGTCCCAGATTGGAGAGGGTGCAGGCTGGGCTAAGGGACACGCCCGCCCCCCCTCCAGTGCACTAATTTCATGCACCCGGCCTCTAGTAAACAATGAGTGAATAATACAATGGGATTTTGTAAAATACTTTATTTCAATTTTTATTTGCACTTCTTGATTACATTGAAATAGTATAAATAAATAAAAAAACAAGAAGTGAATTTATGACTGGGGAAATACATTTTTTAAAAAGTTTCTATAGCTTGGCTAGAATGGCTCAGTGGTTGAGTTGTTGATCTATGAACCAGGAGGTCACAGTTTGATTCCCAGTCAGAACACATGCCCGGGTTGCAGGCTCCATCCCCAGTGGGAGCATATAGGAGGCTGCTGATCAATGATTCTCTCATCACTGACGTTTCTATCTCTCCCTTTCCCTTCCTCTCTCATATCAATAAAAAAAGTTTCTATAATTTAATATCTATATACCCTATTTCATGCTCACCATCAAAAATCTAGTTTCATTGATTAGCATATAATTGTTCCTTTACCTATTTTTCCTTCTGCACCCTGCTATATGTAATGTCATTAATCAATGTCAAATACATAAATAAACTTTTTATTTTAGTATAAAATAACATTAAATTTGCCATCTAAATCATTTTAAAGTATACACTTAAGTCGTGTTAAGTATATTCACATTGTTGTGCAATATATCTCAAAAACTTTTTAAAATTGAATTTATTGGGATTACATTGGTTAATAAAAGTATATAGGTTAGGTTTGAGGTGTACAATTCTATAATACATCATCTGTATATTGTATTTTGTGTTCACCACCCTTTCCATGTCCCTTTCCATCACCATGTATCCCCACTTCACCTTCTCCTACGTCCCCCTACCCCCATTTCCCTCTAGATCTTTTTCATGTTATAACTGAAACTGTATATTCTTGAAATAGTAATCCTATATCCCCCTACCTTGTCTTTAGAAACCACATATCTGCTTACATTTTCTATGATTTTGAAAACTTTAGATACTTTATATAAGTAGAATCATATAATATTTGTCCTTTTGTGATTGCTTTACTTTTCTTAGCCTTGTCCCCTAGGTTTATTTATGTTATAGCTATGACATAATTGCATTCATTTTGAAAGCTGCATGATATTCCATTGCATGCATTTGCCATATTTTCTTTATCCATTCATCTGTTAATGACATTTGGTTTACTAACTCTGGCTATTGTGAATAATGCTGCTATGAACATGAATGGAAATATCTCTTTGAGATACTGCTTTTAATCTTTTCAAAATATATACCTAGAAATCAGATTGCTGGATCATAAGGTAGCTCTATTTTTAATTTTTGCAGAAACATCTATACTGTTTTCCATAAGACTTGCACAATTTTACACTACTTCCAACAGTGCACAAAGGTTCCAATTTCTCTGCATCTTTGCCAACATTTTTTTATATTATTATCTGGTGTGTGTGTGTGTGTGTGTGTGTGTGTGTGTGTGTGTGTGTGTTGTGTGTGTGTGTGTGTTTAATAGTGACCATCCCAAGGGATATACGATGAAATATCATCATGGTTTTGGTTTGCATTCCCCTAGTAATTAGTGATGTTGAGCATCTTTTCATGTGCTTATTGGCTATTTGTATATCATCTTTGGAAAAATAGCTATTCAAGTAATTTGCCCATTCTTTTAATCCTCACCTGAGAATATGCCTCTATTGATTTGAGAGAAAGAGGAAGGAAGAAAGAGACATCGGTGTGAGGGAGAAACATCTATGTTCCCTGAACAGGGATTGAACCTGCAACCTAGGTATGTGCCCGGACTGGGAATTGAACCCACAACCTTTTTTGGTGAACGGGACGATGCTCCAACCAACTAAGCCATGTGGCAGGGATCATTTGCCCGATTTTAATTGGATTATTTGTTTTGAGTTATTGAAATTTCTTATATATTCTGAATATTAACTACTTATCAGATACGATTTGCAATTATTTTCTCCCACTTCATAGGTTACCTTTTCATTATGCTGATTGTTTTGCTTTGCAGAAGTTTTTAAGTTTGATGTAGTCACATTTTTTATTTTTGCTTAAAATATAATTGCCAAAAAAATTAGACATGTGAAACCTATGTGTATTTTCTATTCTAATTTTTTTTTAAATTCGCCTTGGTATCAGAATCTTGATAGCTTGTTGGAGCACCTATAATGTTAATTTTTCAACCACATATTTCTCTCAGCATTCCATCTCCTAGCATATAAGTTTGATTGTACCTGTCTGTCATAGAGGATTTACTAAAACCATATGTAATGTTTGCTCTGATAATTATAAGAAGATGAATGTGTAAGCTAGATGGGAGATGAAAATACCATAGTATACAACTTCATGTAGTGGCATTGCTTTTTAAATGATGTGTTAGTTTTAATCAAAATTGGAAGGATTAACTGGATATAATAGTGTTTACCAAAATTAGACTATTGGGATATTCAGTGTTCTGTTTATCAAGCGACAAGTTAACAGACTGCATTTTAATCCAGTATTCATATGAATTTTAAAAAATTTACTTTATAATCAAACAAACATTTATAAAAATTTTTAATGAACAAACATTGATAATAATATATAAAACTGGATAATATACATCAGCTATCCTCCAAAAACATATTTGTGAGGACAAATGCATATAAGCACATAAATTATAATACCAACTAATGTACATTGATTCTTATCCTTAAAGACTCAGCTAATGTTATCTCCTCTGGAAACCTTCTCTCACTACTCAGGTATATGCTCCTCAGGTATATGCTCCTGCTCTATTCTCCTACTGCATCTTATGCAGATACAGAAGTTAACAAATTGTAAATGCCTCTATTGCCTCACATGTCCCTCACAATTATAATTCTTCTTAAAAACAAAAGGAGTGCATGCTAATCATATCTAGATATCTTGTGTAAGCTTATGAAAAATGGAAAATAATCTCAAGTAATAAATGTTGATCATGCACTAACAGGCCATTAAAAAGTGTGCCCTAGACTTTTACATTTAATGCTTTCTGAAATAATGAATCAGTTATTTATCCCATATGCCACCCGCCTAAACAGTAATGATTTTGGCATAGTCATGGCCCCCTGAAATAATTCTCTAACACCTTCCCATGACCTTGGACAAAAAGTCCTTTTATACTAACCTTCAAATCTTAATTTTGTGTCTCAAAAGAGAGTAAAAGGAAAGTTAAGGCAAGAAACTCCTTGATGGTCTCAATAGTTCCTTGGTGTATACTTAATAACTTCTTTATCTTGGCAAAGATTTATAAACAACTCTCAGAGAAGAAATAAAAAGTTTTGCAGTCTCCTGCTACATTTGGTGACAGATAATATGAGTCCCTCAAGGAAAAATTTGTTAGATAATGTATTGCATTCTCTTTAATGTTGCTGTAAAATAGCAAGTACATGTTATTGGGATGCATATGCAAAAATTACTTTATCATTTTTCATGTTATCTAAAACAATTATATTGAGTTAAAATTTATGTCATGTACAAAGCACGGGCTGTGATTGCACAATTTCATGAGTTTTGCAAGTATATACATACACCACGTAACCAACTCTCTGTCCAAGATATTGTTTCATATTCTAGTCATTCCAATATGCCATAAGTAATTGTTCTTCTCATCTATATCAAAATAGACTAGTTTTGCTTATTCTTACAATTCAAATCAATGAATAATACAGTGTTTCCAATTTATTGTATTAAATCTATCTCTTAGATACAATGTGTTGGTGATTCATCCATGTGGGTATCAGTAGTTCATTCCTTTTTATTACTGAGTAGTGTTCCCTTGTATGGATGAACCACAGTTTGTTTATCCATTTACTTCTTTATGGATTGTTTCTAGTTTGGAGCTATTATTAAAGCACTTTGGTGGGCATAGGTTTTCATTTATCTTGAGTATATATCTAGCAGTGGAATTGCTGAGTTCACTTGCATATATTATTACATTTAAAATGTTATTACGTATACATACAGTGACATTTTTACTGTTATCAATGGGGTGGAAATGGGGAGTTATTTCTTAATGGATATGGATGTTTTTGTTGGGAGTGGTGAAAATTTTGCATAGAGATAGTGGAGATGGTTATCCAACATTGTAAATGTACTTAATGCAGCTATATTGTACATGTATAAGTAGTTAAAATGGTAAATATTATGTTACTAGAGGCCCAGTGCACATAATTCATGCATGGGTGGGGGGGTGGCTCAGCCAAGCCTGCACCCTTTTATAGTCCAGAAGCCCTCAGGGGATGTCTGACTACATTTTTAAAAAATCACCATGTACTTAATTTTCTTACTAACTCCTCCTTTTAAACTCCCCTAAGCAATTTTTATTTAACTATTTTCCTGGCCTCACACCATTTTAGCATCCTTCTCTTTCCTGCTTTCTTTCCCTCCCTCCCTTTGAACCTCACACAGCCCTTCTCCCTCCTTCCCTCCTCCCTTCTCTCCCTTCATTCCCCATATCTGTCTCCTTCTTATTCCTCCCATCCTCCCCTCATTCACCTTTCCCTTGTGAGCCTGAACCTTGCCTTCCTCCCCTCTTTCCCTATTATTACCTCCCCCTGCCCACCCCCCCGCCCCCTGCTCCAGCACGTTCACTGGCTTCTCTTTTAAACCTTCCCGTTTCCTCTCTGGAACCGCTTCCCAGTCCCACCTGAGCACATGTTGATATTAAATCTTCCGTTCAGGGGGCATTAACCCCCAGCCAAGGGTCCAGCCCCAGCCAAACCTTCACTGCCTCCCCACTGCCATCCTCCTCCCATTCCCTGACCAGAATGCCCTAACTTCTAGTCAACAAAGTACACTTAACGTGTCACCAACCTAACCCTGGCCAGTGTCTTTGGGGTCCAGTCCTTGGGGACGAAAGGGGTACCCTCTTCAGTGTCTGACTCCGTTCCAGCTAAGCTGTGCCTCCCCTCCCAGCAAGGGGCACCCAGCCCAGTGAGGGTGGCCAAGGCCTGCGCAGTCTGGGTGCTGCTGCTGTGAAGCAGGATCACTTCTGCTTGGAAGGCCTTGGACCTTCTACCCTTCTGTCCCAGGACCCGGGATGCCTCCCCGCCAACGGCCAGTGCTGGGGTCCACTTCCCTCCTCCCGTGTCTGGGTGGAGCTCCATACTCCGGGCCACCTGTGCCTGCCCCTTGGCAGGCGCACCTGCTCTGCCCCCCTGCCGTTTCAACCCCATCCTGTGTGCAGACCCGCATTTCCTTCCCTTTTCCATTCCTGTGTCTTTTTCTTGTTCCCTTTCTGTATTTCTGTTTTTCCTCTTGGCCTATCTGCATGCAGGCCTGCCTTCCTCCCCTTCTCCTTTCTTATCCCCTCTTATCATGTCCTATCCTACATACCCCGGGCCTCGCAGCTGCCTGAGCAGGGTGCGGGGATGCAGCCTGCTGATCGGTTGTTATGTGACGGTGTCCTGACCAATTTTCATATTATTCTATTATTAGATAGATGTGTATTTTGCTACAATATAAAAAACAGAAGCTTTATTTTTAACTAGAGGCCCAGTGTATTAAATTTGCACTGGGGGGGGGGGGGGGAGGGGGGCGGTGGGAGTTGTGTGTGTCCCTCAGCCCAGCCTGCACGCTCTCTAATCTGGGACCCCTTGAGGGATGTCTGACTGCCCGATTATGCTCTCTCACAATCCAGGACTGCTGGCTCTCAACCGCTCACCTACCTGCCAGCCTGATTGATGCCTAACTGCCCTCCTCTACAGGTCTTGTCCCTCCTAACTGCCCTCCCCTGCAGGCCTGGTCCCCCCAACTGCCCTCTCCTGCAGGCCTGCCCCCCCCAACTCCAGGCCTGGTCCCCTGAACTGCCCTCCCCTACAGGTCTGATTGCCCACAACTGCCTCCCCCTGCCGGCCATCTTGTGGTGGCCATCTTGTGTCCACATGGGGGTGGCCATCTTTGACCACATGGGGGTGGCCATCTTATGTGTTGGAGTGATGGTCAATTTGCATGTTACCTCTTTGTTAGATAGGATAGCCCCAAACTGCAGCTTTTGCCAGTGTATTTTTATCTAAGGGAGATACAGATTTTGCACTTCCTACTCTACCATCTTCCCTGATGTTGCTTTCTCAAAAATTCTTACTATGACAAAAAGAACAAATTGATTTCCTATATTCAAAGTTTCTAGTAGAAAAAGCATGTATTATTGTCCTAAATAACACATAATTTTATTGCAGTTGAATGTGTGAAATAAGTGAAATGTTCAGGGCTAAAAAATTGCTGAAATTAATGAATAATATAGAAATATTTCAAAGGAAAATCTGTAAGATTAGCACTTGATAGCTGATATTATCACTTCAAAAATTTTATCATAGTATAACACTCACAAACACTGCTTTCTTCAATTTACCATATTTTGTGTTGCTATAAAAGCAATATTCAGATATACTGAAAATTGAAATTAATTACTGTACGCATATATTGCAATAAAGTTTTATATCCTCCACTCAGAAGAGACATTTGAAATAATTTCTCAAATGTCAAAATATCTTCACTCTATTACAAAATAAAATTTTTTATCTTACTGGCATCAGAATTTATAATCAATATTGCATCATTAAGTACTGGAAAATAAACTGAAAACAAATGAAGAGCAGCTGTTATCCCTATGAATCATGCTAGTCATAAATATTAACCTGCAGATTTATCAGGTATAATGCAGTTAAGAAGTAAACCAGCAAAAAAGGGAAGCTTCTTAATGTATCTAAAATCTCTAAATCTCTAAAACAATTAACCTCAATTTCTCACATCCCAAGCTACAATATAATTTATGATATTTTAAAATCATAACACATGCATTCCTTTAAAAGGAAACAAAGTTATTTCTAGTAAACAGAATTTAGTTTGGATATTTTTTCTGTTTTATATTTCTGTAATAATCAAAGTTTTATTCAGAAGAATGTTTAATGATAAATTATACCAAAATGAACTGAATAAAGTTAAGGATCTGAGATTATTGCATTATTCATTAAAAATATGCTGATATCTTAATTTTGCAATATAGGTATTCAGATTCAATCCTTGTGTGATTGGAATAGGCACATCTTAATGAAACCTCAAAAAGATATTTTGGAATAACAGATGTCATAAATTTTACTAACTTCTGAAAAGGGCAAATCTTTCTGAAATTAAAAAGGAATAGTGATATTACCAGTTTATCCTTATTGTTTTTGGAATGGTGCTTATATCAGAACTATGAATACTATTCTACTTACAAGTTAGAAAATTTCATTCATATGTAGAGGTGTGAATTGGAACAACATTTTGTTTTTTTAATATATTAATTGAAGCTAACATAGATATTGCCCTTAAAATTTGTTATCCTATCTAATAAAAGAGAAACATTGTAATTAGCGTACGTCCGCTACCCTTCCCATTGGTTAATCAGGGCGATATGCAAATTAACTGCCAACCAAGATGGTGGCCGGCAGCCAGGCAGCTTGAAACTAACATGAGGCTTGCTTGCTTCAGTGATAGAGGAAACCAACGTTCCCCGCCTGCCTTGTTGGCCTCTGAGCTGGCAGTTTGAAACATAGTTACAAATATAGAAGCTAAACAAAACCCCAGAAACCTACTTTCAGCGAGCCGGGATCTCAGAGCTGGAGTTGATACAGTGTTTCGATTATAGAACACAAACAAACCAGATACCTCCCCATCACACACAGAGCAGGGCCCGTGGAGGGGGGGTTGGGGCGCCACCTTCTATCACCCACAGAGCAGGGCCGATCAGGGGGTTGGGGTGCCGCACCCTGTCACACACAGAGCCGCAGGGCTATCAGGTGGTTGGGGATCGCCCCCTTATCAGGCACAGAGCAGGGCTGGTCAGGGGGTTGGGGCGCCTTCCCCTGTCACGAATAGAGCAGGGCGGATAGGGAGGTTGTGGCCCCGCCCCCTGTCACACACAGAGCCGCAGGGCGATCAGGGGGTTTGGGCGCTGCCCCCTGTCACACTGATCCTGATGCCGGGAGGCCTCTCAGCTCCACTGATCCCAGTGCTGGGAGGCATATTATCCTTTTACTATATATGATAGAGGCCTGGTGCACGGATGGGGGCTGGCTGGTTTGCCCTGAAGGGTGTCCTGGATCAGGGTGGGGTTCCCCACTGGGGTGCCTGGCCAGCCTGGGTGAGGGGATGATGGCTGTTTGCAGCTGGTCACACACCCTTCAGGGTGGGGGTCCCCACTGGGGTGCCTGGCCAGTCTGGGTGAGGGGCTGAGGGCTGTTTACAGGCTGGCGGGTGACTGAAGCTCCCAACCGCTCCTTTTTTTCTTTTTTTTTTTATTCTGGGCCAGCTTTAGCTCTGACTTCAGCTCTGCATCTACCCCTGTTCATCAGTCTATACTGGTCCCCATTATCTGTCCCAACCTCACTGGAGCCATCCCAACCTCACCGGGGCTGTCTCTTATAGAATAGTGTTCTATAAGGGATATTATACTGTATGGGAACAAAACATCCCAACCCAACCCCCTTATCGGCCCTGCTCTGTGGGTGATAGAGGGTGGCACCTGTTCTGTGCATGACAGGGGGTGGCGCCGCAACCTCCCCATTGACCCTGCCTTGAGTGTGACAGGGGGCGGTGCCCCAACCCCTCAATCAGCCCTACCTGAGCGTGACTGAGGGTGACATCGCAACCTCCCGATCCACCCTGCTCTGTGCATGACCGGGGGCGGTGCCCCAACTCCGCAATCAGCCCTGCTCTGAACCCGACCAGGGGCTGCACGTAGGGATTGGGCCTGCCCTCTGCCACCCGGGAGCAGACCCAAGCCAGCAGGTTGTTATCTCCCAAGGGGTCCCAGACTGCGAGAGGGCTGGGCTGAGGGACCCCCCCTCCCCTCCGAGTGCACAAATTTTTGTGCACCAGGCCTCTAGTTAGTATATAATTATTAATTATTGGACTTGTAGTATCTAAATATATAAAGTTTGAGTACATAAATAAGCTTTAGTAAGGTGTTTATTTTCACATAATATTTAAGCAATATACAATTGGAGGAACCAAGATGATGGGGTAGGGAGTAGACCTGTGGGTGCTGCCTCCCACAACATCATTGAAACTACCAACTATAAGCCAACCATCACCATTCAGAACCATGGGGATGTTGGCCCAGTGGAAGTTCTACAACTGGAAGGAAAGAAAGAAGAGCAGTGGGACTGAGTAGGAGTTACAGAGGCGCCAAAAACAGAGGTACACAGTCGCACGCCAGGCGGGCTGCAACTGGATGCGTGGTTTTTTTTCAATCGGAAGCAGTTACGAACCCTCAAATCCTCTGGGCTTGCTCAGGGTGGGTCTCTGAGGCCCCAGACCCCACAGGGAGAGGCAGCACAGCCTTGCAGCGGTTGGAAAGCGAGGGAGGCTCTGGTGAGCAGCTGCTCCCCGGCACTGGGGGACACCAAGTCCCAGAGTCCCGAAGAGGCGAGGAGCTGTGGAGACACCGCCATTGCTGTTTGCTCCGCCCTGGCGACTCCCTGAGACCCAGCCCTAATCAATTTACATCCCCATCCAAGCTGTGCCAGGGGCACAAAAAGACCCACCTGTGCTTTTGCAGCCTAACCCAACAAATTGCAGACTTCAACTCCTCACACCCATGGGAGACACACTCAAGAAGCAGACCCAGGAGAACCAAGATGGCAGCGTAAGGTACAAACCTGTGCGTGCTGCCTCCCACAACAACATCAAAACTACCAACTATAGGACAAACAGCTATCATATGGAACCATGGGAAATCTGGCCCAGTGGAAGCTCTACAACTGGAAGGAAAGATAGAAGAGCATTGAGACTGAGTAGAATGTGCAGAGACACCAAGTACAGAGCCCAAACCAACAAACTGCAGATTTCAACTCCTCGCATAGAAAGCAGAGCACTGAGACTGAGTAGGATGTGCAGAGGCACCAAGTACAGAGCCCAACCCAGCAGGCTGCGGATTTCGGCTCCTCGCATCCGGGAGGGACGCACTCGGGGGGCGGAGTCGGGTTCGGAGCAGGCCGGGGCCGGCCCAGCTGGGCTGGCGATGTAGAACCGCTGTACCAGCAGGTGCACAAGCACGCCCATCGGGTCCAGTCTTGCGTGGGACGCTGGGGGACGGCAGACGGGCAGTCTGTGCACTTGGTGGAGGGCGAAGTCCGAGCAGGCGTGCTGGATGTTCAGCCACCAGGAACGCCTGGAGATTTTGTCTGGTGGGGAGCCGCCCAGCAGGGGACAGAGTGCCAAACTTCGTGTTTCCTTGGTGAGGCTGGGACAGCACCAGTGAGGTCGGGACGGCCCTGGTGAGGCCTGGAAAGCCCCGGTGAGGTCGAAACGGCCCCGGTGAGGTTGGGACGGCTTCAGTGAGGTTGGGACAGATAATGGGGACCAGTATAGACTGATGAACAGGGGTAGATGCAGAGGCAGAGTAGCATTGAACAGACTGTCAAACTACAGTGGGAAACCTGGGGAGGGTTGGGGGGGGCGTTAAGAGATCAACTGAAGGACTTATATGCATGCACAAAAGAATAACCAATGGACACAATACACTAGGGGGTAGGGACCAGGGGAATGTCAAGGGGGGGGGGAGGAGACATATGTAATACTCTTTGTAATACTTCAAGAAATAAAAATTATTTAAAAAAAAGAAATATACAATGAATGTTTTTCTTAAAGTTTTTATTTGAAATAAAAGATCAATAAACTGACTTATAATGTCACTTCTTTCATCATTTACTTATTTTTCTTCAATTATTGTATCATCAAATATTAAATATTTCCTTGATTCTAAATTTTAAACAATATTGGACTTGTCTGAATAATGTCATATTACTTAGATGGCATTTATGTATTTCCCAATGAGGCTCACGTAATGATATTAAAGTGAACATGGCATGTTTTTTATAACATTCTTTTTTGATATGTGAAGCTGACATAGTGTTAGAGTGAATGCAAATTTGTTAACGGCACAGAATTATTTCTGTGTTCTATAAGGGATATTATACTGTATGGGTACAAAAGCAGTAAGTTTCTGTTTAAATTAGGATAAGGATAAACAAGTTCTTTCATTCGAGTTTTTTATTAGAACTCTACCTGGTAAAATTACAACTAACTAAAACTATATTTTTTTCATTTTAATGAAAACTTTTTTTATAGGTCTTTATCCGTTAAACAAAAAACTCCATTTTTATTTTGTAAAAGTAGCTCTACTAGTATTATATTCATTTATTTTAGTTCAAAGGACATTTATTGAACCAGAAATTCTGTAGAGAGAAAAAAAGTAATGAAACATATCAATTAAATGTAATAAAAACATTAATAAAGAAATGAAAGATTGATTAAGGAAAGGGGACTGTGATTTAACAACCTGGGCATGTGCACTGATTGGAAATTGAACCATGACATCTTGGTTCCTAGGTGGACGTTTAACCACTGAGGCACACCAGCCAGGACACTATTCCATGCTGATTTGATCATGAGTGGTTAGGGAAAATGTCTGTGTGATTTTTTCCATTTTATTTTTCCTTTCTTTTTTTTTAAATTAAATCTTTATTGTTGAAAGTATTGCATATGTCCCCCTCTTTCCCCCATTGACCCATTCTAGCCCACCACCTCCCAGTTCCCCATCCCAGGCCTTTGCCACCCTATTGTCTGTAGCATGGGTTATGCATATATGCATACAAGTTCTTTGGTTGATCTTTTCCCACCCCCCCCCCACACCACCCCAATTTTTATTTTCTTCCAGCTTTATTGAGGTATAATTGACAAATAGACATTTTACATATTTACGTTGTACAACTTCATGCATGCTTTGATATGCATATAAATTGTGAAATAATTCCCACAATCAAACTAATTAAAACACCCATCACCTGACACAGCTAACATTTTTGTTGTTGTGAGAGCTTAAAAGATCTACCTATTTAGCAATTTCAATCATAAAATAGAGTATTGTTACCTAGAATTTCATTGCTATATATTAGATCTTGGGAAATGATTCATCTTGGATAAATGAAATTTTATACTCCTTGACCAACATCTCCCAAATTCCTCATATCTCCAATACCTGGCAACCACCATTTGACTCTGTGCTTCATTAATTTGGATTATTACAGATTTCACATAAGAGTGAGCGCATACAGTATTTGTCTTTCCGTGCCTGGCATATTTCACTTAGCATAATATCTTTCAGGTTCATCCATGTTGTTGCACATTACAGGATTTCCTTCTTTTTTTAAAAAAAGATTGGATACTACAGTGTTGTGTGTGTGTGTGTGTGTGTGTGTGTGTGTGTTCAGATTGACAGATTATATCATTAGATATCTAAGATATCTATTTATTGGTTTATAAATATAGAGATAGCTGATAGGTGATAGATTGGGTAGATAAATAGATAGGTTATAGGTTGACTATTGTAAATAATAATGCAACAATCCTGGGAGTGAAAATATTTATTTGAGATACTGATTTTGTTATATATATATGTATATATAATGAGAATCATTGATCGGCTGCCTCCTGCATGCCCCACACTGGGGATTGAGCCTGCAGCTAGGGCATGTGCCCTGACTGGGAATTGAACCATGACCTCCCTGTTTGTATATCTACAACTCAACCATTGAACCACACTGGCCAGGCATTTTTTTGTTTGTTTGTTTGTTTTATAATAGCCATTCTAACAAATGTGAGGTGATATATCATTGTGGTGTTAATTTTCGTTTCTTGATGAATAGGTATGTGAACACCTTTATATATACCTGTTGGTCATTTGTATGTCTTTGAAAACTATGCAGGTACTTTGCCCATTTTAAAAATTGTGTTGTTCTTTTTTTACTATTGCATTATAAAATTTCTTATATATTTTGAATACTAACCCCTTATCAGTTATGTGGTTTTAAAATGTTTTCTGCTTTTGTACAGATTGTTTTGTAATTCTGTTTTTTTCCTTTGCTATGCAGAAGCATTTTAGTTTGATTGATGCAATTTCCCATGTCTAATTTTGCTATTTTTGCCTGAGTGTTTTTTTATCATATCAAATATATATATGCGCCAGACCAATGTCAAGAAGCTTTTTTTCTGTTTTATTATAGCAGATTGAAAATCCCTGGTATTTAAGTCTTTGGTCTATTTTGAGTCAATTTTTGAATGTGTTATAAGGGTCCAATTGAATTCTTTTGCATGTGGATATTCAGGTTTCCAAATGACTTTATTATTAAATGAGTTTAAACTTCAATAAAATGAAACTATTAAATAATTGAGAAACTTCTTATTTTTTTTTCTAATTGCTGTGGCTAGGACTTGCAGTACTATGTTGAACAGAAATGAAGAGTGTGCATTTTTAACATTAGATATTGGAGGTAAAGCTTCCTTTTTTCTTCAATGATTATGATATTAACTGTGGCCTTTCATATATGGCCTTTATTGTGTTGAGTTACATTCCTTCTATATTTATTTTTGATACTCAGAAGAGGGATTGTTGGGTTATATGATAACTCTATTCTTAATTTTTTGAGGAACCTCTAAGTTTTTTTCCATAGTGGCCCCATTTAAACTTTAAAGTGGTCGTCTGGAAATAAATTGCCTTAATGCAAAGGAAAAAATACAATGTTTTGAATTTCAGAGAAAATGACACTAGAATATATTTTTGGGAAAGGCATACTTTAATTATATTTCAAGTTATATGACCCAGTTGTCTTCCTTCATCTAGGTTATGCTGTTCTATGTGCATCTGAGCAGTTATATGAAAACTATTTCCCATATGAGGTTTTTTTTTGTGTGAAGTTGTGGTCTTTGGGGAAATTATCATCTTTCCAGAAAGACAAACTTTTATATTGCTACATAAAAGGAAAGACGAGGCAATAAGCTTTTTGGAAGAGCAATATGAGGGCCAACAATTATGAGGATGATAGCTCTGCTTCCTACAAATTATCTTGTTTCAAGTCCTTCCAATCATGCATCAGAAATATTTATTATATTAAAAATAAAACCACTATTCCTGTCCATATTGATTGAGTTGGTATATTTCTGAATATTTCTCAAACCATAAAATAAGGAATATATATTTGGCAAATTCAGGTCCTATCATACTTTTATGTATAGGTATTTATAGAACTACTAGGGGCCAGGTGCATGAACATTCATGCACTGGAGCGGGGGGTCCCTCAGCTTGGCCTGCCCTCTCTCACAGTCCAGGAGCCCTCAGGGGAAGGAGGCGACCCGGCAATCAGGGGAAGGCAATGCCCCCATCACACCTCTGCTGTTGCCATGGCTGGCAGCGAAAGCCTCAGCCAGTCCTGGTAACCTGAGCCTCAGGCGGCCCTGGGCGGCTGGGCAGCTGCCATCCGAGGCTTGCCTGTGTCTCATGCCAGCCCTGGGCAGCTTGGGGGCTGGGGGGCTGGGCGACTCTGGAGGCAGGCACACGGTACAGCCTTGCCGCACGCCTGCCACCCCAGCGGGGCTAAGGGGACTGGGTGCCACCATCTTGTGGCTGTGGGTGCCGCCATCTTTGAGGGCAGAGCAGTCAATTAGCATATTCCCTCCTAATTGGCTGCGGGAGCCACCATCTTTGTGAAGGCATGAGGGTCAATTAGCATATTCCCTCTTTATTAGATAGGATTAGAGGCCCAGTGCATGAAATTTGTGCATAGGAGAGGGGATGTCCCTCAGCCTGGCCTGAACCCTCTCCAATCTGGGACCCCTTGGGGGATGTCTGACTGCCGGTTTAGGCCCGATCCCTGGGACATCCCTCTCACAATCTGAGACTGCTGGCTCCTAACTGCTTGCCTGCCTGCCCTGCATGATTGCCCCTAACCGCTCCTCTGCTGGCCTGATTGACCCCTAACTGCTCCCCTGCCAGCCTAATCACCCCCAACTGCCCTCCCCTGCCAGTCCGATCACCCCCAGCTTCCCTCTCCTGCCAGCTGGATGGCCCCCAAATGCCCTCCCCTGCAGGCCTTGTCCCTCCCAAACTGCTCTCCCCTGCTGGCCAGGTCATCCCCAACTGCCCTCCCCTTCCGGCCTGATCATCCCCAACTACCTTCCCCTGCCAGCTTGTTGGCCCCCAACTGCCCTCCCTTGCTGGTCTGATTACCTACAACTTCCCTCCCCTGCCAGCCATCTTGTGGTGGCCATCTTGTTGTGGCCATCTTGTGATGGCATTGAGCAAGGGCGTCACACAAGGGCGTGACGCCACCTAGGCTTTTATTATATAGGATATTTATGGAAAACATAAACAATAAATATAGCTGTACGTTAGTAGTATTATTTTAATTATTATACTAATATAAGGAAAGATTCTGTTCTTTCAATGAAAAATAAAATATTATCAATGACATATTATTTTAATAAAAATTTATCATGCATTTAATGTGGCATTTAATACTACACTAGTGACTCTAGTGTATAAAAAGAGAGAATGTACTCCTACATTGTTATAAACAATCACATTTAGAGAAGAATTAGACATAAAATTTGAAGAAATATATAAGCAATTACAGTTAGTATAAGTATTGCCAGTGGAAATGTAGTCCTTTCATGAAGTGGCAAGAAAAACTTTTAGGGAGACTGATGCCTGGGAAGATGAGGTTTAGTGGTAAGATTCATTGGGGTGGAAATAGAAGGCTGCTCCTGGGTTCCCAATGTCTCATCTCCACCCATCCTTCTGTGGAAAACCTCCAATCTTGTCTTCATCAGGCCCAGAAACAGAGCCAATGCCAAGGTATTTTGTGCCATTGGTTCAGTCCATGTCCCTGTCACACCTGGTTAGCTTCCAGTGGTCGGCAAATGACTTTTGCGCATTGGCCACGAAGTTTCAATCGCACTGTACGTGAGCGCCTGCACGTGGTATTTTGTGAAAGAGCCACCCTCAAGGGGCCAAAGAACCACATGTGGCTCGCGAGCCACAGTTTGCTGACCACTGGCTTAGTCTATTCGTGGCTGGTGCTGTGTTCAGGCCCCAGGCAGCTGCTAAGGCCACATGGTTGCTATGGAGAGAAAATGCGCCAGCAAACAAGTGGTGTGCATATTACCCAGAGAGAGGCAGATTTTGACAGGTCCACCCCCTAACCAATCTACTTTGGAGGTCATCTGGGGTTGTTTTTTGTTGTTGTTGTTGTTTTTGTTTGTTTGTTTTTCTGCCCAGGATCCAATCCTATCCTTCTCCCAGGCTAGACTGACAGGCCTCTATGGTCCCCATCTTGCTTTTACTGAACATGTGCTTAAACTCTGTCTGCCTCCTCCTTCCCCCCAATCTGGTACTAGAGGGCAGGCTGCTACCTACATGGGAGAAGGGAGGATTGTGGCAATGCTGCTATCCCCTGGAGTGTGTGAAACTGCACCTTCCTGGCAGGCTTATACTTCCTTTGTCCCCTTCTTTTATTAGTATTTAGCTACATATGCTAACATAAGCATATACCTTCTTAACTTTTTTCTACTAATGGTTTCAAACCCCTAGAAATCTCTGCTTATTCTAAATTCCTCTTGTAAGTATATAAACTAGCTTTTAAGACGTTGTCCAATGTCACCAGCAAGATGTTATCTATATTCCTTATAGAGATCCATTTTTATAAACTTTCATTCTGATGCTTCCTTTATCCTCAATGTGTAGTAAGTCTTTAGGGGTCAAGGACAGATGTTCTATAAATAAATGAACAATGAATGAATAAATTATATGAAAAGTATAAGTGAACACAATGTTGATCTATAACTTTAACAAGTTCAAAAGTGATCAAAAGATTCAAATATTGTGACTCGCTGTGTCTCAATAGCAGCTCCATGACAGAAGGCATTTAGATTACTGGGTTTCTATTCTTATTGTGGCCACAGAAAATTATGTGAACTTTATATTTTGGTGATATCCAATCCATGAATTATATTAATTTGGCAAATGCTGTTGAGTCTCGAGAGTCTGGACATTTAATAATGTAACCAAGTATAAAGGGCTAAAATGTCTCTGTGGTATTATGCTGTTCACCAAATATTTCCATTTTACCATTTTCAGTAACATGAAAATATCACAACTTAGATTACAGCTGCAGTTGCTCCTTGTGATAGGGTGATGCCATGCAAATAGTTGGCAGCAGAGTTGATATTTGTTAATTACTATACAGAGTATTTAATTGTCAGTTCATGATTATACAAAGTTCTATTTTTCTTTATATAGAAACTTTGGACATGGTAACTAATCTGTCAACCTGTGATTACAATGAGCAGAGACTCCCAGATGACTCATGTTAGACAAATAGCAGAAGGAAGAAATAAACATTATTGTTATAATCCACTGAGCCTTTTTTTTTTGCAACCACATTGTAACCTATCTATAGTGCCTGTCTGTTATAGCTAATAACATGTCCCCAAATCACCAAAACCTCTAGCACAAGCATCATCAATTGCCAACAGTGGGAATAATGCTAATTGAGACAGAGTTGTGTGATCTTAAGAAATGTACATAATCTCTATGAACCTGCTTCCAACCTCTGTAAAATCATAGGACTGCCTACCTCAGAGAGCAATGCTAACAAAGAGGAAACAATTTGAGGGTGGCTTTCTTACTCACTCACAGGTCTTTCAACTTGATGACTTGTACCTTAATGTCATCTGCAGTAACAGATCAGAATAGAAGAAAACATCTTAATATAAATTTTATTTACCCCAAAGATTGAGATCCTTTGTTTAATTAAAATAATTTTAATGTATCTTTACCATTCAAAGCTTCTTTCAATTTTTTTCCTGTTATTTGGGGTGCAGAACCTCTTGTGTTTTCTAAGCCAATGAAGCTCCAAATTTATGCAGTTTTCTGCTACATTAACTATATTCACAAGTCACCTAAGAGTAATATTTCAAGGTCATTGTTAAATAGAAATTTATTTTTATATATAAAATTCAATGTAAATAGAATTTTATTTGTATATATAAAATTCAATGTACTTATTCATAATAGATAGACAGCTATTCTGCATGCATTATTTTAGGAATCCAATCCTTTTCCATGTTTTTCTCTTCACCAACCTTTCAAGCTTCTTGAGTCCTCTCTAACTGCCTTATTTGAAAAGAGAATTAAGATGGAGGCACATTGGCCTCTTGAGTGCCTTCAGCCTGAAGTGACACTTGTATTCTATCTACAAGAACAAATTATATTGTCCTAGTTAGATCCGCAATCATGTAAGAAGTGTTGTTCATGACTGATAACATATTATTGCACTTACGAGTTGCTTATTGTTGGAGTAAAAAGGGAGTGAACAAGATCAGCAAATAGTAGAAAGTTTATAGATTTGGATAAAAGAGAAAATTGAATAACTGATAAATATTACCTCTAAATATTTATGAATATATGAAAAAATAGATTGTGCTAAAAGAGAAAGGAGTTTTGAGATATGTAACACAGAATACTCCTTAATAGTTACATGAGAAATCAAGTCTATAAAATTATGTGAATATATATTTGTCCACATCTGTTGAAATTGTCATATTAGATATTTTTAATCCAAACAAAAACTTTTATTTGAAAATAGAGATTCTAGCATCAGTTGAATTCAATTCAGTGTAAATTAGTTGACTGTAATCCTAAACACAGACCTATCTGCCAATTTATCCCTACACATTTTTTTTTTCTGCAGAAACAAACAAACAAAAAAATTATCATATTTTTTAGCTCTATTCCTAGGATACTTATTGGCATTTTTTTTTTTACTTTTAAAGCTTTATTTAACAATAAAACTGCTTTAGACTTTATATCAATATTATGCTATGATACTAAACATCACCCTCCCCTCCACACACATATACAAACACAAAATCAATTCCTTTACTGAAATCAAAAGATCTTTTTCAGAGGAAATAATATATACAAGGGCAAACTTTTCTCAGTAGAAATGGATTCAGTGATTTGGGTGGCTTTTCTCTCACACTATGCCATATCTATATGGCCAGAAAATAGAGAAACTTTACTCAGAATAAGATGGACAAAATGGGAATGATGGTACATACCAGTGTTGGCGGTAATTTCCTTAAATAACAAATGATTTTCAAGTGCAACATTGATGAAAACATACCTAAAAGAGCATACAAGGCAGAAACTGGTGTAATATGATAAAATGTTTTCAGAGCTTATTGTCGAGTAAGACTCCCTCCACATTCTGCGTGGAGTAGGGTTCGGTATTTGAAAGAGGAGCCGCACAACAAATGAGAGAAAAAGACATGAGATAATTTTGCAATATTGGGGGACCAGGCGGCAAGTCCCAAAGGACTTCCTCCGTGCTCAGGCCTCACCAAGCTTTTATTGATCTGGGATGCACCCCTAGCATAGCCCTTAGGCAGGTGACCCCCTAGTAACAAGCAGACTAGCCCATCAGCAAGGATTTACATAATAATAAATGGGGGAGTAGTTTCAGCTACCACTATCTGGACAAACAGAGGTGGTGCCTAGCTCCGAGCTTTGCTAGGGCTTCAAAGGCACCCAGCCTTGAGGGGGGGGGGCGGGGGGGGTCTCTGTCTATGCTTATCAGATAGTGAAGGCAATAAACAGTTTCCCACACTTACACCATCAGATAAACAACCCAGCTGATAATTTCCCAAGCAGTGAATTTTGATATGTGATGAATGAACTAGAAAAAAGGATATGTGATTGTTGATAAACCTAAGTTACGGGCATTAGATAGGGGAAACTGTTACATCCAACAAATACTTCTCTGAGAAAATAATTAGGAGGAGAAAAAGCAAACATCTTCCACATATTAAGGTACAAAACTTTCCTCATTGAATTTTCATGAAATAAATGCATTGTTTTGAATGGTAACAGCTAATGAAATTCTACTCCAAAAGCAATACTGCCAATTTGGTGAATAACCTCTATATGTTAAAAAATTATGTTTGGGTGATTGGATACATTTATAGATGTGGTTTCAGTCTTGAACTTCTATTAATGTGTTATTTCTTTATGAAGTGCCACCAAAGTTAATGCTTCAGAAAAAACACAGAAATATAAATAATAAAGGAAGAGATGAAAAAGTTAACATTTAAATTATCTGCTAGCATCAAAATAATTAAACAGTGTCCCTCACTTTCTAATTTCCATTTCAGTAATGGCTTACAATAACTTTTTCACCTCATGACTATGACATTTGAAAAAATATTTTTATTCTCATAATATTTTGTGAAGCAGTTTCTTATCTAAACTGAACATTATTTTTTTAAGTTGGCCTTGAAATCCTATATAATAAAAGTGTAGTATGAAAATTGTCCTCTCGACCAGGAGTTGTCTGGGAGTTCGACCAGGGGGTGGGGCCAGACGGGGAAAGGGAGGGAAGTTCCAGCCAGTGGCGGTAGCAGATGGCTGGGGAAAGGGAGGGAGTACCCGGCCAGCAGCCAGCAGCCGTTAGGGTCCCTACCAGTGAACAAATTTCATGCACTGGGCCTCTAGTTAAATATAAATGGACACTTTAAATTCTAATTGAATACTCTGAAAAACTTGATGCAGGCAATTATTTTGTTCAGAAAGCAAACATCTTAATAGGAATAATCTATACATATAAGAGCCTAAGCTACCATAGCAGTCAGAACAACTGAACAGATGACCGAACAGGCTGAGTGGGGCGACAAAGGCCAGCAGGGGGGCTAGTGAGGGATGACCAAACAACTGAGCAGCAGGCTGTGTGGGGCCACCAGGCTGGCAGGGGTGTTAGTGAGGGGCAACCAAACGACTGAACAGCAGGCTGCGTGGGGCAACCAGGCTGGCGGTGGGGGGTAGTTGGGGGTGACCAGGATGGCATGGGGGCAGTAAGAGGAGACCACGCTGGTGGGGGGGTGGGAGTTAAGGGTGACCAGACCAGTGGGTGGGGCAGTTGGGAGCGACCATGCCATCAAGGGGGGCAGTTAGGGGTGATCAGGCTGGCAGGCAGGTGAGCAGTTAGGAGCCAGTGGTCCTGGATTGTGAGAGAGATGTCCGACTGCAGGTTTAGGCCCGATCCCACTGGGATAGGGCCTAAACCTGCAGTTGGACATCCCCCGAGGGGTCCTGGATTAGAAAGGGTGCAGGCTGGGCTCAGGAGAACCCCCTGTGCACAAATCTTGTGCACCAGGCCTCTAGTATCAGATAATATTGTTTAACAATATTTGTATTTCTTCTTTCAATTCATCTTTTAAAAATAAATATATTTTAACTATTCTTACTGATTTACCTTATTGATAGACATTTGATTTTCTGAAAATAGAATTGATACTTAAAATTTATGATGAAGCACCCTATCTTATAATTAACAAAATTTATCGATTATTGACCTTGGGTCAAAGTGAATATATGGTATTAACATTGTATTTTAAAAACCATTGTGGAAAGTAGTTACTTGTGTGTTATGTACCAGGATTAATGGAGAAAATTTTAGAAATTTTGCAAACTAATCATTTTTGGGGAACACGATTTGATAGAAGAGAAGAAGCTTTTGAACCAGACAGATTTATATTCAAATGCTGCTTCCAGCATGCTCTACAGGGATGATTCTGGGCAGGGTTATCAAACTTCCTATGGGACAATTCCACATTTGTAAATTGGCATGTTGTTAACCACTTTGTGTAATACTTGGCACAGAATAAAATCTTAATAAATAATATTTGGTTTTACCATTGTTGTTGTTATGATTAATTATAACCTAAGTTTTCTGACACATTTTGGCCTCAGTTTTACCACTTTAAAATAAAGTGGATAAACAAGATAATTTTTACAAATCCAACACTCTTCCACTAGATAAGAGATCAGCAAACAAAAGAGTAAATCATTTTAGCCTAGTAAGCATATGGTCATTGTCTTAACTACTTACCCACCCTGTTATAGTATGGAAGAAGCGACAGGTAATTCATGAACTAATGGGCTTATGTACATTCCAATGAAACTTTATTTATAGTCCTGGTCAGTGTGGCTTAGTTGGTTGAGCATTGTCCCATGCACCAAAAGGTCGCCGATTCAATTCCTGATCAGGACATATACCCAGGTGATCCCCTCAACAGGTCAATGTTTCTCTCTCCCTCTCCTTTCCTCTTCTCTAAAGTCAATAAAATCATATTTAAAACAAAACAACAATAACAAAACCCTGTTTTTACAAAAACAGACAGTGGGACAAAGTTGTTCTTTGTATCAAAGTTTGCCTAAACCTGCTCTCCATATTCAGTAAATCAGTAAATTCAAATGCCTTTATTTGTAAAATAATCATGTGCCACAATACAAGATTACCCACTAAGGCCGTTGTAACTATTAAACTGAAAGTGAGATAGCAAAACAAATGGAGAAGGTGTTTATTGCCTATTTCGCCACTGGATTATGTTGATTATTTTTGTTGGAGTTACAAAGAGATTATTAATACATTATGAAACTCTGAGAGAATAACATTGATAGAGGCCCATCATTGTTAATGCTTTTATAATTAGGATATTTAGTCGTAAATATGCTGCTCCTACACTGTTGAAAACACAGAAAACATACTTAATAGACAGTTTTACAAAAACACATCATTCAAGATTAGATATGCTAAAACAGGGAGTATTTGGAATACTTACTTAATTACTAAGTTTTGATAAGTATAGTCTCTATCAAATATATTTCTCTTTCCTATACTATAGTTTTGGAATTTGGAACAAAAATACTAATAAGATATATGGCACTAATAATAAAAAATAATAATATATGTTTCAAATTGCGTACCAATATTTGCCCCCTACTAACATATCAAAACATAATTACTGTATTCAATGAAGAAGTATTTAACACAGGAGAAATACAGAAGAAAACATTGCACTGTGATATATTTTTTAAATTTATTAACTTCATGTTATTTAATAGTTGTTTCATTACTTGAATGGAACTTAATCTAAATATTAAGGTTGATCTAAGTATGAAAAATTAGAGATTAGAAGCAATTATTTAGATAATCTTAGCATATTTGAGAAAATCAGCAAGAATGGCAAATTTATTTTTGCCACTTGAAAATGAAATCCATGTCTATGTTTTAATTGTACATCTTGGATGAGTACATATGTAAATATTGCTCACCAAATTATGAAAGTTGTCAAAAATTTCACTTTTATTTTATTAGGCCAAATAAATGTCTTGACTTCTAAATGATTTTCCCTTTTTTACATTTAAGGAATGATAAAATAATTACAATAGATTTGTACAATGAATATGCATACACATAGTAGCATAGGTGGCAATACCTTAAAAATATAACTACATTTTTCAGATGAAAATGTTTTTAAAGTAGGTATTAAATGTAATTCACATACTACAAAATGTACCTTTTGAAAGTGTATATTTTTATAAATATTAATGTATTCTAAAAAATGTACAGCCATCACCACTATCTAATTACTGAACAATTCAATGCTTCAAACCCATTAGCAGCTATTCCCCATTTCTCCTTCCTCCAAACCCCTAGGAACTGGTAAGCTACTTTCTGGATTTGCCTATTTTAGACATTTAGTAGAAATAGGATTATACAACATGTGGCCTCTTCTGTCTGGTTCTTATCACTTGGCATAATCTTTTCAAAGTTCATACATGTGATAGCATGTGTCATTACTTCATTCCTTTTCATTGCAAATATTATGCCATTGTATAAATACAATAGAGACATGACACACGAAGTGCATGCATGAGTAGGGTCCCTCGGCCGGGCCAGCAATCAAGGCTGACCTGTGGAGTGTGACCAGAGGAGTGATCGGGGGTTCCCTGCTGGCACCTGCCTTGGTCAGCCTGGTGCCACCCACTTGCCAGCAGGCCCCGCCCCCCACCGCCACTGCTGCAGGTCGCCTCCCTCTGTAGGGCTACCAGCAGGGTTATTGTGGCTCCCTGCTGGCACCTGCCTTGGCTGGCCTGGGGCCTGCCGGCTGGGGGCAGCTCCTGTGTTGAGCGTCTTTCCCCTGGTGGTCAGTGTGCGTCATAGAAAATAGTTGTTCCACCAACCATTCCACCATTTGGTCGATTTGCTGCATATTAGGCTTTTATTATATACTAGGGGCCTGGTGCACGAAATTCGTGCACTGGGTGTGTGTGGGGGGAGTGTCCCTCAGCCCAGCCTGCCCCCTCTCACATACTGGGAGCCCTCAGGCGTTGACCCCCATGACCCTCCAATTGCAAGATCGGCCCCTTGCCCAGGCCTGACGCCTCTGACAGAGGTGTCAGGCCTGGGCAGGGGACCCTCATTTCCCCCCATCACTGGTTCTGCCCCCAGCCCAGGCCTGATGTCTCTGGCCCAGGCATCAGGCCTGGGCAGGGGACGCCCAGACCCCTCCGATTGCTGGCTCTGCCCCTTGCCCAGGCCAGATGCCTCGGCCAGAGGCGTAGACCCCCATCACCCTCCAATCACCTGATCGGCCCCTTGCCCAGGCCTGACGCCTCCATCAGAGGTGTCAGGCTTGGACAGGGGACCCCCATCTCCCCCCGATCACTGGCTCTGACCCCCGCCCAGGCCTGAGGCCTCTGGCCCAGGAATCATGCCTGGGAAGGGGACCCCCATCTCCCTCTGATCGCTTGCTCCACCCCCCACCCAAGCCTGACACCTCTGACCCAGGCTTCAGGCCTGGTCAAGGGGACCATCATATCCCCCAATCCCCGGCTCCGCCCCCCACCCAGGCCTGATGCCTCTGGCCCAGGCATCAGGCCTGGGCAGGGGACCCCCAGCTCCCCGCGGTTTCAGGCTCCGCCCCTGCCCAGGCCTAACTCCTCTGGCTGAGGCGTCCGGCCCAGGCAGCGGGGACCCACAGCTGCAGCGGCCCTACGATCGTGGGCTCCGCTTTAGGCCCAGGCAAGGGACCCCTAGCTCCCGGGACTGCCAGCTTCGACCGTGCCCAGCTTCCCATCGCTGGCTCCACCCCTACTTCCTGCTATCACTGGCCAGGGCGGCAAAGGCGCCTGATTCTCCGATCATGGCTGGGGGGCAGGGCAAAGGCGGCCCCAGGGCCGCCTTTGCCCTGCCTCCCACCTCTTAGCTCCCCCCTGGGTTTCCGATCACTGTCAGTGGCAGGGGGCTTCTTCCTGCTTTCCCTTTTGCCTCCCTGCATTGTGCCTACATATGCAAATTAGCCGCCATCTTTGTTGGCAGTTAACTGCCATCTCAGTTGGCAGTTAATTTGCATATTGCCCTGATTAGCCAATGAAAAGGGTAGCGCCGTACGCCAATTACCATTTTTCTCTTTTATTTATGTAGAGGAGGACATTGCTTATCAATTCATCAGATTTTAGACATATAGGTTGTATCCATTTTTTTATTCTTATGGATAATGCTACGATGAACGATTATATCAACTTATTTCTTATTGTCTAAAGTTTTACATATGTCTCCTTTTTACCCAATTCAACCCCCCACAAGCCATTCCCACTCCCGGCAAGCCCCCAGTGCCCCAGTGTCTGTCCATTGAGATGCTAATATGCATGCATACAAGTTTTTTGATTGCTCCCTAACCCCCGCCCTCCCCTACCATTTGTCTCTGGATCTAGTTTTGTTCATCAAATTATGTTGATGATTATATCTCACATATGAGTGAGATCATGTGATATTTATCTTACTCTGACTTGCTTATTTTGCTTAGCATAATGCTCTCCAGTTCCATCCATGCTGTTGCAAAAGGAAAGAATTCCTTCTTTTTCACCGCAGTGTAGTATTTCATTGTATAGATGTACCACAGTTTTCTAATCCACTCATCTGCTGATGGGCATTTAGGCTGTTTCCAAATATTAGCTATTGTAAATTGTGCTGCTATGAACATAGGGGTGCATATATCCTTTCTGATTGGTGTTTCTGATTTCCTGGGATACAGTCCTAGAAGTGGGATCACTGGGTCAAATGGGAGTTCCATTTTTAACTGTTTGAAACTCCATACTGTCTTCCACAGTAGCTGCATCAATCTGCATTCCCATCAGCAGTGCACTAGGGTTCCTTTTTCTCCACATCCTCACGAGCACTTGTCATTTGTTGATTTATTGATGATAGCCATTCTGACAGGTGTGAGAGGCTATCTCCTTGTTTTCATTTGCATCTTTCGAATGATTAGTGACTTTGAGCATGTTTTCATATGTCTCTCAGCCTTCTGTATGTCCAGTTTCAAAAAGTGTCTATTTAGGCCCTTTTCCCTTTTTTGATTGTATTTTTTATCTTCCTTTTGTTAAGTTGTATGTGTTCTCTGTAAATTTTGTAGATTAAACACTTATGTGAAATAACATTGGCAAATATTTTCACCCATGTAGTGGGCTTTCTTGTTTTGTTGATGGTTTCTTTGCTGTGCAGAAGCTTTTTATTTTGATACAGACCCATTGTTTATTTTCTCCTTAGTCTTCATTGCCCTAGGAGCTGTGTTGGTAAAGATACTGCTACCAAATATGTCTACTATTTTGCTGCCTATGGAGTCGTGTAGGATTTTTATGGTTTCCCACCTTACGTTTAAGTCCTTTCACCATTTTGAGTTTGCTTTTGTGTATGGTATACGTTGGAGATCTAGTTTCATTTTTTTGCATGTATCTGACCAAATTTCCCAGCACTATTTACTGAACAGACTGTTTTGACTCCATTGTATGCTCTTGCCTCTTTTGCCAAATATTAATTGAGCATAATGGCTTGGATATATTTCCAAGTTCTCTGTTCTATTCCATTGGGCTATATGACTGTTCTTGTGCCAGTACCAGGCAGTTACATGGCTTGGTAATATAGTTTGATATCTGGTATTGTGATCCCTCCAACTCTGTTCTTTCTCAGGATTGCTGTGGCTATTTTGAGGTCCTTTTTTATTCCAGATGAACTTTTGGAGAGTTTGTTCTAGATCTTTGAAATATTCTGTTGGTATTTTAATGGGGATTGCATTGAATCTGTAGATTGCTTTGGGTAGTATGGACAATTTAATGATGTTGATTCTACCAATCCATGAACATGGCATGTTCTTCCATTTGTTTATGTCTTCCTCTATCTCTTTTTCTTTTAATTCTTGTGTGAGTTTTTTCTTCTCAATATCAAGGAAGTTTTCTGTCATCATTTCTTCAAACAAGTTTTCCAATCCATGCTCAGTTTCCTCTCCTTCTGGGACCCCTATTATGCGGATGTTATTTTGTTTCATATTGTCCCAAAGTTCCCTTAGTCTCTCCTCCTGTTTTTAATTTTTTTTTCCCAGTTGATGCTCTGCTTGGGTATTTTTTCCTACCTTGTCTTCTAGCTCACTGATGCAGTCCTCTGCTTCTTCTAGTCTACTGTTGATGCTTACTATTGTGTATTTTATTGCAGTGATGTCGTTCTTCATTTTCTCATTATTCTTCTTCCTTTCCTCTTGGTTCTTACGCATATTGTTGAGTTTGTCTTCCATCCTTTTCAACATCCTTATGACCGTTGTTCTGAATTCTTTCTTTGACATTTTGCTTGCCTCCATATCCTTTACTTAATTATCCAGTGATTACTACTCTTCTTTCATATGGGGTCTGTTTCTTTTTCTCCTCATGTTTGCTCCTCTTAGGGTGTCTGGTTATGTAGTACACTCCTGTGTTGACTTAAAGGCACAAAATACAACACAAAAAGACACAATAAACAGGGCACCAAATACAAATGTTTTCATGATGCCAGTAACCCCAAAAAGGTGACCACCTGAGAAAAAAAGAATTAGGGGAGAGAAAATAGTGCAAAACTGATATTGAGAAAAGGAAAATTTATAAGAGAGAAAAGAAATATAAGAAAAAAGAAGGGGGGAAATATATGTATATGGGGAGAAAACTCCAAAAAACTAACAACTAATCCAAAATATGAAAAAAACAAACACCCAGAGAAGAATGCAAACAACAATAACTAACCCAAAAAATGCAAATAACAAACACTGAAACAACAAACACCCAAATGAATCTGAAGAGGCAGAGCTTATTTCCAGAAGGTAAGGTCAAAGAACTGAATGGGGAAATGGCCACAATTCAGTATAGAGGAGGTAGAAAGAGAATGAGTATATAAGAACTAAAGTAAAAAACAAAAATAAAAAAGAGACTATATATATATGTATGTATGTATATATACATATATATATGACTATATATAGTCATAATATATATGACTATATATATCAAATATATATATATATATATATGAAAATTTATAGAGAGTAGATAGGCCTGAGTTGGTGATTGAAACTAATTAAGCTATTAGTAGAATAAGAGAACAAGTGAGGAAACCATAAACAGAAGCAAAAAAAGGAAAAGAAATGAAAAAATGTGTCAGTGAAAAAGGAGAAGATAGAATTGTGATGGACTTGGAACAGGGGAGAGGAAATTAGATATTTGAGTAAGATCAATTTTTAACCGTGAGTAAAAAGCAAGGCTAGAGAAAAACTAAAGCAGGAACAGGGTAAGAAAAACAGGACATAAAGGGGAAAAGTGGGGAAAAGAGTGTTGGCATAAAGGAAAAAATGAGATAGAGTAAAATAATGCTAAAATAAACATAAAAATAAAAATAGAATGTAGAACACTAATCCAAAAATAAAATAACAAAAAAATAAAATAAAACTTATAAAAGTAAAAGAATAATAATAATAATTAAAAATAAAAAATAACAATAAAAAAGCAAAATCAAGTGAAAAAATTTAGTTTCTTAAGTAAAAGATAAAAAATAAAAAGTGAAGTAATGAAGGTCGTTCACTTCAGAGGCTTCAGTGACCTATGTGGGTTGGTTTAAGTGCCCTCTCTACTGTTCTGCCTGGCACATCTGTTTCCTGTCAGGTAGTCTGCACAGTGTTGAAGTTCTCTGTGATCCACCTCTCCTTGTCATAAGCCACAACCTTGTTTTCAAACAGGCGGGCTCTCTCTGCTCACTTTGTTTCTCTGCCTGCCTGCAGTTGTATTTACACAAGCATTAATTTATGCTGGGTGGTGGTGTTTTTGTATTAGTTTTTGGGATCAAATGGCCCCTCAACCCAGCATTTAGATTCTGCTTTCCCTGCCACACTTAATAATGGGTTGGAGGGATGGACTGACCCAGAGCTGGTTTCCTGCTTATCTGTCCTTATTCTGATCCCCAGTTTCCACAAAAAAAACTTTCCCCTGCTGTCTCAGTGAGTGTTTTTTTATTGAAAGATCCTATGCACTGGGTTTTGCAAGTAAATACAAGGAAGTTATAAAGACAAAGCAACCGCGCTGCCTTGTGTCTTTCTCCTCCTGGCACTGTGTGGCTGGTATAGAACTTCAGGCTGCCTTTTTGGGCACAGTCTCCCACGGCTGTGGGCTTAGATCTAGAGTCCCCCTCTGTCAGCAGCCCTGTGGAATCCTTCCACATTTGAGGGCTACACTGACCCCAAGAGTTGCGGATTTTGTGGGACTCAGTCTCCCTCTGGGACTCTAGTCACCACTGTGCGCATTTCTCCCTCCAGCCTGGATCCCAGATTTCACCTCTCTTCAGCTGTTCTCAACCTGTGGGTCACGAACAATGAAAATACATTCTGCATATCAAATATTTACATTACAATTTATAACAGTAGCAAAATTACAGTTATGAAGCAGCAACAAAAATAATTTTATGTTTGGGGGTCACCACAACATGAGGAACTGTATTAAAGGGTCGCGGCATTAGGAAGGTTGAGAACCACTGTTAGGTGATCTCTGACCTTTCTGTCCATGGATTGCCTCACCAGCTGTGTTTAATTCTCTAATTCCAGGTAGATGTTATTTGATTCAGCTGTTCCTTCTATCTGCTTTGTGAGAAGGCACAGGACCCATCCACATATTCTGTCGCCACCTTGTCCCTCCTGGACAAACTTTTTAGGTGCCCACAGCCTGGAGAAATGGAGTCTCAGTGTTCATGGGTTTGCAGCTGAGGCAGCTTGTCCCTGGGCGTTGTGGTTGTAAGGTCCCAGGAGGTATCCGAGGTCCCCCCAGTTAAAGGTAAGGCTGGGCTTCTAATCATAGCTGTTCTCTCCTTTAAAATGGTGCAGTCTCTGCGGCAGAGCCAGCCACTCTGGGAGAGATTTCAGCAGTAATAGAGGCTGCCCAGCCAGGGGATTCTCTCTGCCAGTCCCCAACAGCCCTGTGGAATATAACTGTCCCTCACTCACAAATACAGATACTCCCTGCACATCCATGCACCATCCTTTAGCTCGCTCACTCACATACTATCTTGCAGCCTGCCGTCCCGTCCGCTGCCATCTTCTGGGATCTATATAAACTTTTTTATGAACATACATTTCTGATTATCTGGGATATACAGTATACCCAGTAGCAAAATTGCTGAGTAATATGTTAATTATATGTTTAAACTTTAGAGGGACTTACAGTAGGCTTCCAATGTGACTTCACCATTTTACTATTCCACTGGTAATGTATGAGAATTCCAATTTATATCCTTATCAAAATTTATCATTTCTACATTTTTTATTATAGCAATTCTAGTGCATGTGTAGTATCTCATTGTATTTTAATTTAAATTTTCTTCATGCCTAATAATTCGGAGTATCTTTTTGTGTGCTTATTGTCCATTTGCATATTTTTGAAAAACTGTCTTATCTATATCCTTTGCCTGTTTTTAAATGTGTTATTTTTGTTTTTCTTATTGAGTTGTGGTATTAGTCTCTTATCAGATATATCATTTACAAATAAAGCTTTACATTTTTTAAGTTGTCTTTGGTAATAATAATCCCCTTAAATTCTGCTAGTGAAGGAACATTCCCTTGGATATTCTGTCTCTGGACAAATGAGATTGAGGACATTTTACTTGTCACATATGCTCACAACCCTTGGGAGGGGAAAACCATATGCCTCCCAGGCCACACAAGATTGCATGCAGGTATAGATTGAACAGCCAGGGATTGTGGGCAAAATACTTTAAACTATGAAGAATGTGAAGTTACATTTGTTTCCTGCTGGATAATGTGATTATCTTCATTAAAATAATTCTGCAGGCTTATAGGGACTTGAAATTCATTACTCAAGGGTAAACAAACTGTAACTACTACATTTCATAAGGAGGGTTGTTCTGTGGTGCCTTATATGTAGAAGCAGACTATAAGGGGAAAAATGGTCTGGCCTTTTGAGACACTCATGATTTCACCAGATGTTAGGGCAGCACATACTATTGGACTTAATTTTAGGACTTATACCACAATTTATTCCTTGATGTCTTGGTATCAATTTAAACTTTGGTAATGACTAAAAAATTTAGGAGAAGAAAAAATGCCCTCCTGGGAAATAAAGTAAGCACTTGAACTGGGAAACAAAGTAAGCACTTGACCAGGAAGAAAAGGGCCATATAGTGAGTTGGACACCAAAAGCATAAATTATAGAGTTGTCTCTTTTTATGTCCAATAAAGACAATTAAGGGACTTTGTCTCTATCTAATATTTTTAAGGGAAATATAAGATATTTTGGGGGGAGGGCTAGAAATCTGAATCTGTGCCAAGAACCAGTATTATGCCGCATATTCTTGATAGTATAATTAAGCCCCATCCCTCTTATCAGTAATGTTTGTACAGAGGGAAAAAACCATGAGTCATACACAACCCCCAGAGGGGGTTATCAGCACTGGTGCCAGGCCAGGCCTTTGGGTGTAATCTCACATCCCCTATCCCAACACATAGGTTTTTCACAAAGCCTGCGAAAGCTCCAGAAGCCTGCCATATTTGAGAGGTAAAGTAACCAAAGGGTATAAAGGGAAAGCTTCCTCCATATTCATCACTCAGGCTTTGGAGAGACAGACTCCCCTGAGTCACTCTACCAGTACATCTGCAAATAAAGGGTTTCTCCTGGAATCTCTGAGTACTCATTGTGTATTTTCTGGTCGCCTGATGAATTCTGTAACAATATTGCATGGTGGGGTAATTCTGGGTGGTTATAGAGTTTCAGAAGCATGTAGGTCTCCCTGACTCATTGGCCTCCCATCTTCTTCCTCACCTTGGGATCAAGGTTCATATTCACTAAGATAATTTTGTCCATGGCCCCCTTCATTACAAAATTAGCCATTTTGTTTGCTGATAAGCAGTAGCACTGAGCAAAGTCCAGGTGTCTTGGTTAGTGGCTTTGGGTTGGGAGAACAAAAAGGTCAAGGGAAGCATCAGCACAGAAAATGGACAAGGTTGTTACCCTTGCCTGAATAATAATTAATCCTGTTAGGCAACTAAGGTACCATATTTAATTCCCCCCAGATGGTGGTCTCCTTTCTTTCTGTAAACTTCATAAAGGTTTGTCTTCAGGTTTATCCCAAATGTGCATAATTACAACAATGTCAACAATGCCTGGCAGCCAATGAAAGTCATCAGGCTAGACATTTGAAGTGATAGCTCTAGTCTGACCCTTAATAAGTAGGATTCAATTGCCAACAACTTAGGGTGGTGAGTTATTGCCACCTTTACAGATGAGAACATCAGGGATCATCTTTCAAACATAGGTCAAAACCAATAGTACATCACATTGGGTTATAGTCAATTATTAATAATTCCTGTCTTGAGAATGAGAGCATTTTGTGTGGTTTACACTCATTATATTTTCCAACAAAGAAGATACATTATTTTGCATCCTCAATAAGTTTTCTATTCCAAAGCCCTATTTTGTTCTTAATCTTTCCTTTTAATTAACTTATTTTTTCATCTTAATAATTTCCACTGTTAAAGGTTGATGGATTTTTCTACCTATTTTATTAACATTTCCTTTATAGAATTTATTTTACTTATTATACCCAGCTTTCTTCTGTTCTGTTAATACTGAGATGAACAGCAAAATTTATAAAGAACTCATACTCTTCAACACCAAAAAAACAACAATCTAATTAAAAAATGAGCAGATGACCTGAATAGACAGTTCTCCAAAGAAGACATACAGATAGCCAATAGATATATGAAAAGGTGCTGAACATTACTAATAGTCCGAGAAATCCAAATTAAAACCACAATGAGATAGCATCTCACACCTGACAGAATGGGTATCACTGATAAGTCCATAAATGGAAAGTTTTTGTCAGGATGTGGACAAAAGGGCATCTTGGTGCACTGTTAGTACATATGTAGATTGGTGAAGCCACTATGGAAAACAGTACAGAGGGTCTTCAAAGATTAAAAATAAAACTGCCATATGACCCAAAGATTCCACTTCTGGGTATTTATAAAAAAACAAACAAACACGCACACACACAAAACATATATCAGAGTAACCCAAGTGCCCATCAGTAGATGAGTGGCTAAAAATTGGTGGTACATATATACAATGGACTATTATTAGGTTATATAAAAAATGAAATCTTACCATTTGTGAAAGCATCAATGGACCAAGAGGGTATTATGTTTAGTGAAATAAATCAGAGAAAGGCAAACACCATATGAATTCACTTATATGTGGAATCTAAAAACAAAATAAATGAACAAACAAAATTGAAAAAGACTCATAGACACAGAAAGTGAACTAGTGGTTACCAGAGGGGAGGGGAGTGAGGGACTAGGTAAAAGAGGTGAAGAAATTAAGAAGCACAAATTGGCAGCTACAAAACAGTCACAGGGATGTAAAGTAGAGCATAAGAAATATAGTCAATAATATTGCAATAACTATATATTGCCAGGTGGCTACTAGAAATGTTGGGGGAATACTTTATAAAATATATGATTATCTAACACTATGCTGTACACCTAAAACCAATACGAAATAATTTTGGAAGGAAACTATAACTGAAAAAAAAGGTAGATGAACCAACAAAACAGAAATAGATTCATAGATACAGAGAACAGATTGATGGTTATCAGATGGGAGGGGTGCTGGGGAGCTTCGTGAAAAGGTGAAGGAATGAAGTGCAAATTGGTAGTTACAAAATAATTATAGGGATGGAAAATATAGCATAGGGAATATAGTTAATAACAGTGTAATAATTATGTATAGGGCTAGGAGGGTACTGGAAATATTGGGGGAACATTTTGTAAAATATATGATTGTCTAACTGCCGGGAGCCAGTCCATGCTTGCTGTTTCAAGGGACCTGGCATATATGGCATACTGTTCTTAATATATTTGCTCACCTTCTTGGCACTATGTGTTTTAACCAAGGTCTCTGAGAAAGGTTGTTTCCCCAGGTAGGGATTTTCCCCTGAAGTTAGGGAGGGAATAAAACCTCTTAACTAAGTGCCAGGCGGGTAATTAATCACTTTAACTATGAACAATCATGCTTAAGCTACATAATCTTTACTCTCTGGAATGGAGATAAGAAACGCCCTAACCTTTGGAATAGAGATTGATAGGATTGAATCAACTGGTATAAATACAGATGTAACAAGACAGCAACAGACAGAACTTAGAACACAGAACTTAGAACACAGAACCTACACAGAACCTAGAGACAGAAGAACTTCGCTGGAGAGAACATGGCAAAAGATCTTGGACTGAACCTGACTACAGAAATTGGCAAGAGAACCTGACTAGAACCTGGTGACTGAACCTGGCTGGAGAACCTGGACAGAACCTGGCTGGAGAACCTAGCGAGGGAACATGGCTACAGAACCTGGCTGGAGAACCTGGAGAACCTAGCAAGAGAACATGGACACAGAACCTGGCTGGAGATCTGAAGCAGAACCTCTCTGGAGATCCAGACCAGAACTTGGCTGGAGATCCTGGCTGGGGATCCTGGCTAGGCTGCTGATCAACTGGACGCTGTCTCTGTGTCATTCCTTCTTCACCGACTCCATCCACACCTTTGGGGACCCCTGGACCCGCTGGAGCTGGACTCCTGCATATGGCGCCCGAACAGGGACCCCTAGGTAAGCACCCCACTCTCGGGATGGATAGGACTCCACCGTAGGAGAGGGTGGATAGTCTTCGCCGACTCCGTCCACACCTTTGGGAAGCCCTGGAACAGGATTCCCCTAGGTAAGCCCCCCCCCTCATTGAGAACCCCCACACTCGGGACGGATAGGACTCCACCAGGGTACTGCAGACCCCCCTACAGAGGATAAGTAGGGTAAAAAGGTGGATAGTACAGAACTTAGATTGAGAAGATGTGCCATACTGAGTCCAAAGAAAGAAGACTCTGCATTGATTTTTTAACACATATGCTTGCTAGCAGAGGAATTAAGGTTACTCCCAGTCAGACAGAACGTTTTATACAAGAAGTATGTCCATGCTTTTCTGAGGAAGGAAAGGTAAATGTAAAGGCATGGGAGGAGGTAGGCCCAAGGAGCCTTATCCTTAACCCCACTGCAGCCTTTCTACCCCGGGAAAGTGCAGGATTGGCAAGCTCTCCCTGGGGTGATAGATCAGGACTCAGGTAATAGTGGAAAGCGCCAATCCTACTCTTAAAATGGATACAAGAGAGCATTTCGGGGTTTTTCTTTTTAATGCCTGATTTTAAAAAATAAAAAAGGGGGAACTTGCCGGGAGCCGGTCCATGCTTGCTGTTTCAAGGGACCTGGCATATATGGCATACTGTTCTTAATATATTTGCTCACCTTCTTGGCACTATGTGTTTTAACCAAGGTCTCTGAGAAAGGTTGTTTCCCCAGGTAGGGATTTTCCCCTGAAGTTAGGGAGGGAATAAAACCTCTTAACTAAGTGCCAGGCGGGTAATTAATCACTTTAACTATGAACAATCATGCTTAAGCTACATAATCTTTACTCTCTGGAATGGAGATAAGAAACGCCCTAACCTTTGGAATAGAGATTGATAGGATTGAATCAACTGGTATAAATACAGATGTAACAAGACAGCAACAGACAGAACTTAGAACACAGAACCTACACAGAACCTAGAGACAGAAGAACTTCGCTGGAGAGAACATGGCAAAAGATCTTGGACTGAACCTGACTACAGAAATTGGCAAGAGAACCTGACTAGAACCTGGTGACTGAACCTGGCTGGAGAACCTGGACAGAACCTGGCTGGAGAACCTAGCGAGGGAACATGGCTACAGAACCTGGCTGGAGAACCTGGAGAACCTAGCAAGAGAACATGGACACAGAACCTGGCTGGAGATCTGAAGCAGAACCTCTCTGGAGATCCAGACCAGAACTTGGCTGGAGATCCTGGCTAGGCTGCTGATCAACTGGACGCTGTCTCCGTGTCATTCCTTCTTCGCCAACTCCATCCACACCTTTGGGGACCCCTGGACCTGCTGGGGTTGGACCCCGGCGTCTAACCACTATGCTGCCCACCTTAAAGTAAAACAAAATAATATTGAATGTAAACTGTAATTGAAAAATAAAATTACACACACACACACACACAGAGACTGGTTTTTACTTTAAATACTTCAATCAATGATTACAGGGCTCCAAGTAACCTTAGCTCATACAGACTAATTTTAATACTGTAATCCAGGCTTAATCTTCTACCCACTTATATTATCACCTTCAAACCACTGTTGATAATGCAAAGTAAGTGACATTGCTGTGTTCCACGTTATGTGTTGAGGTAAATCTATATATTCTTTAGATACAAGGCAAACAAATAAAACTACACTGATTGATTAAGTTTTCTCATGGTAGCTTTTCACTCACAATGACGTAAAATTTAAAAAGTTACTTAGTGGTTTTGAACAATTTAGTTAGAGAAATGCAGCTTTACCTACATTAAAATTTCATCCTATCAGAACATAAGTTGATGACAAATTTCATTAAAAAATGTATGGATGTTTTGTGAAGAGAACACTTTCATATATTTTCTTTTAAACTGATTGCTCCTGCATTGTGTAGATAGATGTGTTTCTATTTTACTTTGCATCTAAGCTATATAATAACAAAACAGGCCAGGAAAAGTGAAATTGAATAAATTTCAAATAGATAGTGCAGGGACAGAGGGATTTATGGTAAGCAGAGATAATTTATCAAAAGGTAATATGTATTTAAAATCAAACAAAAAGATATGCCAAATATAATTTAAATGTTAGTCCTGGAACAAGCTCTTCAAATGAAAATAAAATTCGAAATGTTGATAATACCCCAGGAGGTTTAACAAAAAAGAGGACTAAAACCTCATGTGTATTTGATTTCATTGTAAGACTCAATTTTCCAGATCAATTAATCAGGGTTTCCATAGTTTCAGACAGAAATATAGATTGAAAACATGCTGGCTTGGACTTCTTACCAATTATTCTCTTTTTATAAAGTATAGATAAGTAAAGTCAATATAGTGAATTTCCATTTAAACTGAAACATTTAAGTTTCAATAGAGTGTAATTCTGAAATGGAACTTTTTCTCTTTCTCCTCCCTCCCTATTTAAAGAGCTAAGAACCAATACTTCCTTCTTTGTTCACAGAGGTTTCTGATTGTACAGCAAAGATGTTCAACATATGGAATGGAATTTTATAAACTAAAATGTGAAGAACATAACTCTTATACATCAAGTCTTTTGTAGATATTTTAAGTCATGGTATAAATTTAATTTTTATTATATTATTTGTTAGGTCGGAGAGAGCCCAGGTTCGGATGCATGCAGGCATGTGATGAGATAATGGACTTCCCCTGCAATTTCTCACAGATCAACGTGCCAGACACAGATACCAGCTTCTTCTCCTTGAATTCACATACCCCCACACAGATAAGATAAGAACTTCATCCTGAATATTCTGCCCACTCCCCTGCAGCTGAGACTTTCTCAGTTGAATGTCATGATGATCCCTGGGGTGCAGACTTCCTTAGTTCAGGCCCCTCGCCCTCACCAAACACCTGAATAAAAAGATCCCCCTTCCTCCCTGGAGGCGAGACATTCACTGGCCCCACCTTTTGGGTCAGTGGGTCTCGCCCGAGAACGCAAATAAACTTCTTTTTCTTTCTGATTCACTCGGTTCTCTTTGTTCTCTTCGCCGCTTTTCTGGGCCACCTCACATTATTAACAATGCAAAAGCATTATTTTTTTATACTCTTGTATGAGTGAATAAACAGATATTTTCACCTAAACTAACTTGATAATAGATTACTACATAGATTATGTAGCTTTCTTGATCTTATAGGATGTAAAATAGTTGGGAAGAATGAAAGATACACTTAGTGGTAAGCAAAGCCTTTAAATAGACAGCTTGTATGACCTCATCATGATTAATAAACTTCTTTAGTGTCTGATTCTTAGTAATTAAATGCTCACTCTTTGTGATTATTTCCTTCCAGTAAGAAAACCTGTAACCAAGTATTATGCAGGTAATCATTTGAAAGGCATTTCTCAACAATATGATTAGCTCCAAAACAGATGAAGCCAATAAGTAAGTAAATAAATAAATAAATAAATAAATAAATAAATCACATACTTGACATTTGATTACATTTAAACAGTATCTTTTGTGTGTTTTTTCTACATAAGTTTTTTTCTATATAGTTAAACTTTTATACTCCTCTGCCTTTCATATTGTGGCATTATGTCGCCAGATTGTAGCTTTTGGAACTTAACTCTATTACCCAAAAAACAAATCATTGAGCCATTATTGCATGATATCGTGGGACACAAAAATAATTTTTTTCTCACCTTTCTAAGTTCTCTCTGGGCTAATAATCAAATGAACATGACACAGATTAATAGGAGACCATATCCAAAATTTACTGCATATGTACATATGGGGGTGTCATAAGAATATGAAACATGAGAATACATTAAACAGTTGAAGTGTATCTGCCATTCTAGAATAAGGAGAGGGAGACAGGGGGTCTAGGATATCAATGAAAAAGTAGACAAGTCACTTGTAGATAAGAAAGAACAAACTTGGTAAGCAAATTCTTGCTGGGCCACCCAGAAACAATGAGGCAAGGAGGGTAGTTCAACAAACAGGTTTTGCTAGATTTCTCCCTGTCTGCCACACTTAATTCATTAATGCTAAGGTGAATAGCTACCTTCTTTTAAGCAGTTTTTTTTCTATCTGAATTGCTTTAGGCAGATAAGGGGGAGAGTGAAAGTTTCTTTTTGTCTTTTGTTTCTTAAATATAAGTTAAATTAATATTATGGGGTGGCAAACTCTTGCCCCTCTCAATATTCAATTTATCAGTTTATATAAGATTTCAAGGAGAACAGCCACAAAATACTAATTGAATTTTACATAAGGGTATCAGAAAAATAATTAGAAAGTTTTAAATTATGGACTATAACAAAACAGCATTTTGATATTTCAGGGCAACCATGGAAATCAGAAAGAATAGAGTAGAGATTGAAGTTAAGTAGTGAATATAAACTTCATTCTAATTCAAATTTGATCAAAAGATGATCTGCTCATGTCTCACTGTGGATTTAAGAAACATCCAAATTCCTTAGAGAATTTTGATTATTTTATTTGAGCCAAACTGACAATTGCCTGGAGGCAAATTCTCAATGGATTGAGAAAGTTCTCCAGAGAATAGCAGTTTTATAGCTTCTTTTAAACCTCAGAATTAAAGAAGAGGTAAGGGCTTGCATAAAATTAATTGGTGATAGATTAGGGAGGAGGATGGAAAGTAAAGCGGGGAAGTCTATGATTTAATAAAGAGTAAAATGGAGAAACATGTACTTCTTTTACAGTGGTGAGTACAAGATATTTAACAGTTAACATTTACAACACATAGGGATGCTATACAAGGAACAAAATAACAATAAAAGGTTCTGTGGTCTCCTGTTCTGGTGTGGTGGGTATATCATAGGAGTCGAGTTTAAGGGGGTTACTCTAACAGTCCAAGGCAATAAGACAATAGACAGGCTCAGTTAAGGTAAAGATTGACCTTTTTCAAGGAAGTGATAGGATATGTGACTACCTTGAAGGGAACTAAATTCTGCCACCCTGAAACTGCTTTTTGGGATACTAATTTTAAATTGTTTATTAAGAAACAAAAGTCTTGCCCTAATCGGTTTGGCTCAGTGGATAGAGCGTCAGCCTGCGGACTCAAGGGTCCCGGGTTCGATTCCGGTCAAGGGCATGTACCTTGGTTGTAGGCACATCCCCAGTGGGGGGTGTGCAGGAGGCAGCTGATCAATGTTTCTCTCTCATCGATGTTTCTAACTCTCTATCCCTCTCCCTTCCTCTCTGTAAAAAAAAAAATCAATAAAATATTGAAAGGGCGAGGGCTACGCCCTCCATCTTACCCTGGATCCTCCATGTTGGGGCAGAGGCCATGTGCTCAGAAAAGTGCCTTCTTCCCGAGCCCAGGCCCCTGCTGGCCACGCCCAGGATTTCTTTGAACTAACCAATGACAAGCAAGGGATGTGCGCACCATAGAGATGACCACATCCTGTGTAACAAGACCCGACTTGCGCCTGGCCAATTGGCAGGGCCACAGCCAGCTCCCCTCCCCTCACTATTAAAGCCCTGATTTTCACACGGGTCTCACTCGGTTTCCGGTCGCTGCGTCGACTGGAGGCCCCGGTCGGGTTAGCTAACTCAATAAAGGACCTTCTGCTTTTGCATCGGACTGACTCCCTGGCATGGTTTCTTGGGGATCTTGAATTCTGGGCATAACAAATATATTTTTAAAAAAAGAAACAAAAGTCTCAGAAAGAATCATTGACAATTCCCCCTTTCTTGCCCAAGAGATTCAAACAAAGAAATCTTGCTTCAGAAAGGAGAGTTTAGGAGGCAGCCTTAGCCTAACTTGAATTAAGTATGATAAACAAGAGGGCTTCAGGCAGATGCCTTTTAGCTACATACCTCCTGTGTTCTATAGTATCTGAGATACCTAGTGTTGGGTCCAAGTTCCTCTGCTAGGGGCTTGACCTCTTTGGAAAAAGAGGAATTGGGAATTGGAAAAAGATACCAGCGGCCATAGGTAGGTGGGACATGCTTTATTGCAAACAAAGCAGCCAACAACTGGCTGCTTAGTGGCACCTTTTATACTCTCTCAAACAGAAGAGGCCTCATGCCAATTAGTGGCATAACATTAACATAAGTAGGTTGTATATATATGCCTGCATAGTACATATAGTGCTACTGCTGAGTCATTGCCCTCATGCATGCGTATGGCAAATGGGTCTTTAATATCTGGAGTACTCTGGTCAGGACCCCCACACCTAGCAAAAATTTTTCTGCCATGTGTGTTCTGCTCTTTATTAACTACCTGTATGTAAATCACCCATTCTCACATCTGAAATCAAATACCCTGTCCCCCCTTTCTTCTTTTGCCAAAAATGTTTTATATACCCAATGTTGCCTCACTGTCTTAGGAATTTTCATGTGTATGTGAATTCCCCATGCAAATATATTAAATTTTGATTTTATTCTGTTAATCTCTCTCTGTTAATTTTGTTATTAGCCAAGCCTGAAGAGACAGAGGGGAGCTATGTAGACTGGGACATGGACCATGGGCGGGGGGAGGAATTAGAACTGGGGTATTCAACTAGGCGGAGTTACTAAGACAACCAAACTTGGAGGGTAAAGAAGGCAGCACACCTGAAAAGTGAGCTTTAAAATGTATGGATGTTACTAAGACAGGCAGCTAACAAATAATCACAAGGCAGTGAGACATATAAACCAATCCCAAATGTTTCTAAGGCAGAATTTTGTAAAAAGACCAATCAGAAGAGAGCAAGGACGTATCCACCCCCTAGATTAAAAAAGTATATGCTTTGCTTTTTCTCCCATTCTTTCTACCCTCAACGCACAATGGGTTCCTGACATTCCCGTGGCAGGGAAGTACATACCCTGTGCCCATGTGGCTTATGGCCATGTGGGACTCCCCACATGGACTTTAACACTGACTATACCATGGAAAGGAAGCTCTGGGCACTGGCCTGCTCCTGGAACCCAACTGCACCTTTTCCAGGACTGGCATCTCTCAATAAAGTTTGCTTCCACTAACGGTTTTTGTCCATGACTTCATTCTTTGATTTTGTGAGACAATAAACTTGGACTCAAACACCCCACATTTTGGTTTCAGTCTAGAAGAACTTAGAAGATGGGAGGAAAACATGGGGTTTTTTTAGCCCCACAACCTGCTTTTAGTTGAGAATGTTTATATTCAGACCATCCTATGTTGTTACTTTTGGTGTCTGAGCTTATAAGGCCCATGATGCAGGCCCCCCTTGAGCCATTCAGTTTTAGTGTGTGGCCCCTTTATCATCCACACTCACAAAATTTTGATTTTGAAGCAATGTAGTATACTTACATAGGTGTATGCATTTTTATGTTAACAGTAAACAAACAAATTGCATGGCTAAAACCTTTTCTGAAAAAAAAAAAAAAATTACTGAGCCAAATGCTAGCCAGGAAACGACCATGTCCTAAGGCAAAAAGTCTAAACCACCAATAGCTTGGCTAGATGTAGAAGGCAACATGGTTGCTGTCCTGAAGTTGATGGGCCCTTTTATACATTATGTTTTGAGGAAGAAAGATGTAAGTTATTTTGAAAGAATTTACATTGGATGTAGATAGGGAGGGAAGTGAAATGGGCGCAGTTCTAGGTTAAATGCATTGTTCATAAGAAAGAAAATTTAGCTCTAGCCAGTTTGTCACGGTGGATAGAGCACCAGCCTGCGGACTAAAGGGTCCCAGGTTCGATTCCGGTAAAGGGCACATGCTTGGGGGGCATGCAGGAGGCAGCCAATCAATGATTCCCTCTCATCATTGATGTTTCTATCTCTCTCTCCCATTTCCTTCCTCTTTGAAATCAATAAAAATATATTTTTTTAAAAAGAAAGTTTACTACATTTGATTGATGATGGGCAATCATCCTGAAAGTTCATGCATAAACAGAATGCTGTTGCATCTGGTAGTCACTACAGAAGTTGATTCAAAGCTCCACTATACTTCAGGAATATGAGCAGTCTTTTATTTGTTGGCCCACAGCTGTTAACTGTTTCATAACTTTTGTTTCTTTTTCTCATTTTCCATCTCACTGTAATTTAATTTAGGACATTTCAGAATTTTTATTTTGTTGTGGTTCTCTCCTGGACATTTTGTCTTTTAAGTAATATACCAGTAAACATTATACCTGAAGTTAATACAAAATAATCCTGAGTGTAAACTGTAATTGAAAAATAAAAAATTGAAAACCACACCAAAATTACAACTAAACTACAGAACAACCATTACTCAGAAACCCATGATATCTAGCTGCTTCCCCTACAACTAGGGAAATAAAGAAGCTGCCACATCAAGACTGGTAGTAGAGACCTGAATGTGCTGAACCCACACATGTGGTGTGAGTGGTCCCAGCCTACATAAGGCCTCCCAGCCTAGGGTTACAGTGTTTGGAAGAAAAGTCCTCATAACTTCTGTCTGTAAAATTCAGCAGAGATTGAGACTGAGGGAGACAGATGGCTGCTGGAATCCAGGAAGTTCCCCTTAAAGGGCACCCACACAGAGTTACTCAGACTCAATCCCTCTGAGTTCCAGTACTGGGGTAACAGTTTGAAAGACACCAGCAGCATACAGGGAGGAACTGAAGTGTTTGGCATCAAGAAGAGAGCTAACAGAAACAGCTTTCTGCCAGACAAAGTGCTAGCTGAGGCCATTGTTCCTTTTCTGAGACCGCCCCGTCCCCGCAAAAAAAAAAAAAAAAAAAAAAAAAAAAAAGAGCTGGCAGGTGGGTGCCATATCTCAGTCTCCATCAACCTGGTTCACACTGCACCCAACTTGCAGGCCCACCCAAACTATTTCCATTGGCTTTGCCATACAAATGGCATGTCTTGGCTCATGCTTCAGGCGTTCCTAAAATCTTTCAAACAAGCAATGTCTGGCCACAGCATGCCATATACCTCTCATTAAGTGGCCCCAGGCCTGGCACTAGCAGCAGCTAGCCTTGTTTTGTAGCTTGGCCTCACCTGGGAACCTCCAAACCATCCATCTGCATATATTTTTGCAGCTCATAACAAGTGGCCCTCAGCAAAATACAAGCAACGGCTGACCTTGGGCTGCACCTCCTGAGAGGCCCCAGAATCAGTGCACTTGGTGGACAGCATCAGACCACGTCAAAGCACCACCCAACCACCTCCACCAGTGACACACTCAAGGGATGGACTCAGAGGGCACCAGAGCATCTCCAAAGTAAGTCATGCTTGGTGGGTGGGCTCTTGCACTAAAGATCCTCTACAGTGGTCAGTGGTTGTAGCCCATCCTTGAAGATGATTGACTAAGGGTAAATCCTTCCCATTGATATGCCAACAGCAATCAAGACTCAGCTGCATGGGGCGGGGGTGGGGTGGGAGGAGGGAGGCATACCTGGAGTGCCCAGGGGAGCTGTGACACTAGACCAGTGATGGCGAACCTGACACGCCTGTCAGAGGTGACACGTGAACTCATTATTTTGATTTTTCTTTGTTAAATGGCATTTAAATATATAAAATAAATATCAAAAATATAAGTCTTTGTTTTACTATGGTTGCAAATATAAAAAAATTTCTGCCCAAACTGGTTTGGCTCATTGGATAGAGCGTCGGCCTGCGGACTCAAGGGTCCCAGGTTCGATTCCGGTCAAGGGCATGTACCTTGGTTGCGGGCACATCCCCAGTGGGGAGTGTGTAGGAGGCAGCTGATCGATCTCTCTCATCGATGTTTCTAACTCTCTGTCCCTCTTCCTTCCTATCTGTAAAAAATCAATAAAATATATTTAAAAAAAAATTCTATATGTGACACGGCACCAGAGTTAAGTTAGGGTGTCTCAAAATGCTGTCACGCCGAGCTCAAAAGGTTTGCCATCACTGCACTGTACCCTTCAGAACACCTACTTCATAAGGCCACTCTACCAAGCCTGGGAGACATGGCAGCTCTAACTAATACATAGACATAAACACAGGGAGGCTGCCAAACTGAAGAGACAAAGAAATATGTTCAAACTGAAAGAAAAGAATAACATTCCAGAAAATAAAATGGAGACAAATTGTACTAGATGCAAGTTCAAAAGACTGGTTATAAGGATGCTCAATGTACTTAGTGAGAACCTGAACAGCATAAAAAAGGATCAGTCAGAAATGAAGAATATACTAATAGAATTAAAGAATAATTACAGGGAATCAACTTGTAGAAGCCAAGAATTAAATCAATGATTTGGAATAAAAGGAAACAAAAAACACCCAATCAGATCAGCAAAAAGAAAAAACGAATTAAAAAAATGAGGATAGTGAAAGGATAGTTGTCTGGGTCAACGTCAAGCATACCAACATTTGCATCATGGGGATGCTGGGAGGAGAAGAAAGACAGCAAGAAATTGAAAATTTCTTTGTAAAAATTATGACATAAAACTTCTCTAAATTTGTAAAGGAAATAGACATACAAGTCCAGGAAGTGCAGAGTTTCAAACAAGATAAACTCAAAGAACTATACACCAAGACACATCATAATTACAATGCCAAAGGTTAAAGACAAAAAGAGAATTTAAAAGCAGCAAGAGAAAAGCAGTTTATTACTTACAAGGAAGCTCCCACAAGACTGTCAACTGCTTTCTCCACAGAAACATTTCAGGCCAGAAGGGAGTGGCAAGTTATATTCAAAGTGATGAAAAGCAAGGACCTACAACCAAGATTACTCCATCCAGGAAAGCTATCATTTAGAATCAAAAGACATATAAAAAGCTCAGACAAGAAAAAGCTAAAGGCGTTCATCACCATCAAAATAGTATTACATGAAATTTTGAAGGGTCTTCTTCAAGGAGAAGAAAAAAAGACAAATAATATGAACAATAAAATGGCAATAAATACATATCTATTAACAATTGAATCTAAAATCAAAATAAATGAACAAGCAGAACAGAAACAGACTCATAGATGTAGAGAACATTTTGTTTGTTTGTTTTGTTAATCCTCACCTGAGGATATTTTTTCCATTGATTTTAGAGAGAGTGGAAGGGGTGGGGAGAGAGAGAGAGAGAGAGAGAGAGAAACATGGATGTGAGAGAGACACATTTATTGGTTGCGTCCTACATGTGCCCTGACTGGGGCCAGGTATCAAACTTGTAATTCAGGTGCATGACTTTGGCCAGAATCAAACCAGTGACCCTTCAGTGTTCAGGCTGACACTCCAATCACAGAGCCACACTGGCCAAGGCAATACAGAGAACATTTTGATGGTTGCCAAATGGGAGGGGGTTAAAGAGAAGGGTGAAAAAGGTGAAGGGATTAATAAATACAAATTGGTTGTTGCATATATTTATGGGGATATAAAGTACAGCATAGGCCAGTGATGGCGAACCTTTTGAGCTCGGCGTGTCAGCAGTTTGAAAAACCCTAACTTAACTCTGGTGCCGTGTCACATATAGAAATTTTTTTATATTTGAAACCATAGTAAAAAAAGATTTATATTTTTGATATTTATTTTATATATTTAAGTGCCATTTAACAAAGAAAAATCAACCAAAAAAATGAGTTCGCGTGTCACCTCTGACACACGTGTCATAGGTTCGCCATCACTGGCATAGGCAGTATAGTCAACAATATTATAACTAGAAGCCCGGTGCATGAAAATTCATGTACTGGATTGGGGGGGGGGGGGTGTCTCTCAGCCTGGCCTGCTACCTCTCATAGTCCGGGAGCCCACAGGGAGGCCATCTGGAAATCAGGGGAAGGCAATGTCCCATTTCACCTCTGTTGCTGACACTGCCAGCAGCGCAAGCCTCGGCCGGCCCTGGTTACCTGAGTTTTGTGTGGTCCTGGGCGGCTGGGCAGCTGCCATCAGAGGCTTGCCTGCACCTCGGGCCGGCCTTGGGTGGCTGAGGGGACTTGGGGACTCTGGAGGCAGGCGCATGGCAATGTCAGGCCCACCTGGAGGTGGGCCTGGCCTTGCTGCGTGTCTGCCACCCCGGTAGAGCTGAGGGTACTGGGCGCCACCATTTTGTGGCTGTGGGCGCTGCCATCTTTGAGGGCATGACAGTCAATTAGCATATTCCCTCCTTATTGGCTGTGGGTGCAGCCATCTTTGAGGGTGGGGCAGTCAATTAGCATATTCCCTCTTTATTAGATAGGATAACTATGTATGGTGTCAGTTGGGTACAAGATTTATCGGGATGATCACTTATAAGTCATACTAGAGTCATTCCAGTTGTTTGAATTCATACTGTTGCATGAATTCATGCACAGGTGGCATCCCTCGTCTTGGCCGACTATTGAGGCCTATTCGGGGGTCAGCTGGCTGGGGGGAGGAACCTGGGGAGGTTGGCTGGCTGGACCCCCAGATCAGGGCCTATCGGGGGCACTGGCAAGCAGTGGGGAAGGACTGCAGGAGATTGGCCGGTGGGGTGGGAAGAGGGGCCATGGGAGGTTGGCTGGGGTGGTGGGAGGCTGCAGGAGGTTGGCTGGCTGGGGGGAGGGGTCACAGGAGTTTGGCCCGCCCCCTGATTGAGGCCAATCGGGGGGCCGGTCAGGGGGTGGGGCCACAGAGGTCAGCTGTGGGAGTGCACTGACTACCAGGAGGCAGCTCCTGCATTGAGCATCTGCTCATTGGTGGTCAGTGCGTGTCATAGTGACTGGCCAACCAGTCATTCCAGTTGTTTGGTTGTAACGGTCATTTAGGCTTTTATATATATACTAGAGGTGCAGTGCATAAAATTTGTGCACAGAGGAGGCTTCCCTCAGCCCAGCCTGCAACCTTTCCAATTGGGGACACCTTAGGGATGTCCGACTGCCGGTTTAGACATCTGGCAGTTGGATATCCCTCTTGCAATCTGGAACCGCTGGCTTCTAAGTGCTCACCTGCCTGCCAGCCTGATTACCCCTAACTGCCCTCCCCTGCTGGCCTGATGGCCACTAACTGCCCTCCCCTGCTGGCCTGATCTCACCACCAATGACCCTCTCTTGCTGGCCTGATCTCGCCCCCAACTGTTCTCCCCTCCCCGCCTAGTTGCCCCCAACTGCCCTCCCCTGCCAGCCTAATCTCGCCCCCAACTTCCCTCTTTTGCTCTCCAATTTGGTTCTGATTGGTCGCTTTCTATGCCAGTCAGCGTCAAAAGCTCTGCCTCCTAGCAAGACATTGGCTCCCCACAGCATCCAGATTTGGTTTTGGTTGGTCGGTTTCTATACCAGTCAGCATCAAAAGCACCATCTTTTAAGCAGCCATTGGCTCCCCACAGCACCCAGATTTGGTTCTGACTGGTCAGTGTCTACGCCAGTCAGCATCAGAAGCTCCATCTCCTAGGCAGCCATTGGTTCTTCACAGCACCCATGTTCGCTTCTAATTGGTCAGTTTCTATGCCAGTCAGTGTCTCTGGGCCTATCAACGGGGCCTGATCAGAAAGGTGGGGCTGATCAGCAGCCCCAGTGTAGGCCTGGAGAGAAATGGAGGCGGCTGCTGGACAGACTGGGAGAGAAAGAGAGAGGCAAGTGCTGATCAAAAAAGCTGCCACAGAGGCAACAGATCAGTCCCTGCTTCTCTCTTCAGGCCTCTCTCTGGCCCTGATTCACAGCCTCCTTAGCAGTCAGTGCTGGGGCACAGTGCCTGCAATGGAAGCAGTCAGCTGGGTTGCTAGGACAACCCAGCACTGACTGCAGTACTGACTTTTGGTTGGTGGAGCCTCTGTCCTTACTGGTCAATATGACCCAGGGTTTTTACATATTAGGGTAGATAATGTCTATTCACTGTGGTGTACACCTGAAACTAATATAATATTGCATGTCAACTTTAATTAAATTAAATGATTTAAAATATAAAACAATAAATAAATATCAACATGTGTTCACTTTTTAAGTGTAGGTATTACTTATAAACTTGCTCTCTAAGAGCCACCTTTTTTTAGTAGTTGGCAATTTTATGTAAAACAAAAATCAGTGTGAGTTCATTTCATTTCTTATAATGAAAAAAAATGTTAATGAAGCTATATATTCTCTAAACCAAAAATATAAATACTTCTTTAAAAATTCAGTCCCCCCCCCAAAAAAAAAGAGATAGAAAGAAAAGTAAAGGAAAAAAAATATCAGTTCCCCAATACACCAAACAATAAAGCAAGTATATCACCAATTAAAGTATAATGAAATTATAACCTACATATTTATTCTGCCTCTGAATAAATATGTAAACTACTTTCAAATATATGGTTTATCAGAAACATTTTAAACTTGATAAACCACAACTTAATCTGAGTCATCATCACAAAATAAAATTTGCAATGTTAAATCTTTTCAATATGGTCAGTTTGCTTCCAGCTTTATTAAAAACAAACAAAAACAAAACCACCTGGAGAGAAAGCAAACAGAAATATCTAATTGTATACATTGTATCCTGTTAATCCAATTTGAGCTTGAAAAATCAAAATACTAGAAAATGTGCAACCAGACAGATAGGAAACATTGATATTATGCAATCAGATATTTAACTCATAGAATTTTTGCCATTAAATTAATGTCAACTATGACGTTTATTGTTCATTTTCTTCTACTTGTTTGGGAATTAATTTGCTGTTCTCATTTTATATTTTGACAGTGGAAGTTTGGATCTTGGATTTTGAACTTTTCTTACTTTCTAATATATGCATTTGTTGATACCAATTTTCCTCTAAGCACTGTTTTAACTTCCTCTAACATATTTTGATACGCTGTTGCTGTCATTATTGTTCAGAACATGTTTTTTTAATTTTCCTGTGGTTTCTGTTCTATTTGTTATTTAAAATGTTTTATTAACCCTAGATAGTATAGCTCAGCGGGGTGGACAACATCCTGTGCATAATGAGGTTTCAGGTTTGATTCCCAGTCAGGACACATGCCTGGGTTGGACGTTCAATCTTTGGTGGGGAGTGTGCAGGAGGCAGCCAATCTGTGTTTCATTTTCACATCAAGGTTTTTTTCTCTCCCTCTCTCTTCTCTCTCTAAAAAAATCAGTAAAAATATTATCAAATATATTTTATTCCCTTTTACCCTTTTGTAGGTACAGGTTTTTTTGTTTGTTTTTCAGTTGTAGTCACAGAACACATTCTATATAATTTCTATTATTTGGAATGCACTAAATATTTTATGAACCGACATATTGCCTCCCTTAGGAATTATTCCATGATTACTTGAAATGAATTTTAGATATTATCTTTCCAAATGACATTTGATAATGTTAAAGTATACAACTATAACTCTAATTTGTTTATCTCTTTGATTACACCTGTAATTTTGGTGTCTTGAAGCTCTGTTTTTATGTACAAGCACATTGCATGTAATTATGCCTTTTTAAATATCAACACTTTCATCATTATGAAATACTCTTCATTATTAATAAACTTAGACTTATAGCCCATTTGAGTTGATGTGAGTTAAGTTCACAATAGCTTTTCTCCCTCTGTATCTTTCCCTTATCTCCCTTTCCCTCCTTTCCCTACTCATTTCCTCTGCTCTCCTTTTGCGCCCTTCTTCCTCTTTTTCTTCTTTCTTTCTTTCTTTTTTCTTTCTTTCTTTCTTTCTTTCTTTCTTTCTTTCTTTCTTTCTTTCTTTCTTTTTTCTTTTCCTTCCTTTCTGCCTTCCTTCCTTCCTTCCTTCCTTCCTTCCTTCCTTCCTTCCTTCCTTCTACTTTATTGAGGTATATGTACATACCATAAAATATACCCATTTAAAGGGCACATTCAATAGCTTTAGACCTTTTATAGAGTTGTAAAACCATCATTACAATATAATTTTTTAACATTTTTATCACCCTTAAAAGGAACTTCATACCTTTCCTTTTAAGGGTGATAAAAATGTTCAAAAATGTCACTTCTAATCCCTTTCATAACCTCAAATGTATGGATACCATAACCTGCATTCTGTCTCTACAGGTTTGACAAATGTAAACATTTTAAATAATTAGCTTAGTTATTGAGATCTAATTCCCACCCTACAAATTCACCCATTAAAAGTGTACCATTTGAAAGATGGCGAATGGCAAGAAGGTAGGGAGGGAGAGTGTGTGAGAGAGTGAGGGAGATCACGCCATCTTGAAAAACACAACTGCTTGAGACTAGGATCCTAGCCTCACCACCACCTAATCTGGTCTCAGATGCACACCAGGACCCTACAGCCGCTAAAGACAAAGACCTGCAACCACAGCTGCAGACCCGCAAACACCAAGAATCCATACATCCCAGCAGCAGATTTCTCTGAGTCACAGAGCCCATCCTCCTCCCCTCAGGGTCGCTGCTAGAAACTGCTAGACCCACCCCTCGCACAGGGCTGCAGCTCCGCTACTGGAATTTGAGCCTGGGCACGCACACGGACACTGGGAATCGGTTCCCCACAGTGCACAATCATGCGACCAGACCACATGCTCACACAGGGCGGCAGTGCCACCTGACATTAATTCTTGGAAAGTGCAAAGGGAAGTCTGTTCTACATAGTGCAGGAGTGGACGCCCTGCTGACAAAGGGTGGCTGTGCAACCCAGTCCCCCAAGCAGACCAGGGACCCTGATTCTCTGCATGAGAGGCAGCACTGAACATCAGTGACTTGACTCTGTTTCTCATTGCATGCACCTGGATTCCCTGAGTCCCAGTGCATGCACACTAAGAGCCAGTGACTCCAATCCTTGGCGCATGCACACACAGGGACCCTGATCCTCGCATTAGGCTGCACCAAGCAGAGATTCTGATACTCGATTCTCAGCGCAAACACAGAGGAACTCTGATTCCTGGCACATGCTAAGGAACCCTAATTTTTTTTTTAATATATTTTATTGATTTTCCACAGAGAGGAAGGTAGAGGGATAGAGAGTTAGAAACATCGATGAGAGAGAAACATCGATCAGCTGCCTCCTGCACATCCCCCACTAGGGATGTGCCTGCAACCCAGGTACATGCCCTTGACCGGAATCGAACCTGGGACCCTTCAGTCCGCAGGCCGACGCTCTATCCACTGAGCCAAACCGGTTTCGGCGGGAACCCTAATTTTTGACACATGCTAGCAGGGTTTCTTTCAGCATGGTTCAGTCATGGCCCCTGATTCTAGGTGCATGCACGAGGCCACACTGAATTCCAGTGACTCTGAACCTGCGTGAGTGTGGCTCCCACCAACCCACGGCAGCCACACGTCTTGGTGTCAGAGCTCTTCAGTGACACTAGGGGGGCATGAACCTCCATCTGCACAAGGCCCAGTTCCCAGCACTTTGGCGTTTGGACCTTCTGGTCATAGTTAGAATGGGGAGACAACGAACAATCCCCAGAGGAAAAAAAAGAAGGAATCACCAAAATAGGAAATAAGTGAAACCGAGTCATGCAACATGACAGAAAAAGAATTCGAGTAATAGTCGTACAGTTCATATAGCGGATGGATGAGAAAATCAACAACCTATGCCAAAATAAGGTAGAAATCAAAAGTAATATAGCTACACTCAAAAACACCATGTAAGGTTTCAACAGTAGTTAGAAGAAGCAGAGGACCAAATTAGTGAGTTAGAAGATAAGGTAGTGAAACAAGCCCAATCAGAACAGCAACTAGAGAAAAAATAAATAAAAAGCAGGAGTAGAGCCTAAGGGAGCTTTGGCACAACACAAAACGAAGTAACATATGTATAAGAGGGCTGCCAGAAGGACAAAAACAGCAGCAAGGATTACAAAATCTATTTGAAGAAATAATGACAGAAAACTTCTCTGACATGGGGAAGAAAAAAAGTTACACAAGTACAGAGAGTCCCAAGCAAGTTGAATCCAAAAAGACCCACACCAAGACACATCATAATTACAATGGCAAATGACAAAGAGATAACCTTAAAGGATGCAAGAGAGAGACAGAGAGTTACCTACAAAGGATCCCCCATCATATTATATCAAATCATTTCTCAACAGAAACACATCAAGCTAGAAGGGAATGGAAGGAAGTATATAAAGTTATGCAAAGCAAAAGACTGAATCCAAGAATACTCTATCCAGCAAGACTTTTAATAAAAATTGAAGGGGAAATCAGGAGTTTTGCAAACAAAAAAAGGCGCAGGGAATTTATCACTACCAACCCAGCAATGCAAAAAATGTTAAAGGGATTCTGTAAAAAGAAGAAACAGAAGGAGAGGAAGGAACCCAGGCTTAAAGCACAGAAATGGCTACAAACAAGTACCTATCAATAACAACATTAAACATAAATGTATTAAATGTTCCAATTGAAAGAAATCGAGTGACTGAATGAATAAGAAAACATGACCCATCTATATGCTGTCTACAGGAGACCCACCTCAGAACAAGGGACTCACACATACTTAAAATGAAGGGATGGGAAAAATATCAATCAGGCAAATGGAAATGCAAAAAAAAAACAAAAACAAACAAACAAACAAAAAAACTGGGGTAGCAATACTTATATCTGACAAAATAGAACGCAAAGTGAAGACCATAACAAGAGACAAGAAAGGCAACTTCATAATTCTAAAAGGGTCAATAAAACAAGAGGATATAACTCTGGTAAACATATATGCACCTAATGCAGGAGAAACCAAATACATTAAAAAAAAAAAAAATTCTGGCCGAAACCGGTTTGGCTCGGTGGATAGAGCGTCGGCCTGTGGACTGAGGGGTCCCAGGTTCGATTCCGGTCAGGGGCATGTGCTTGGGTTGCGGGCGCATCCCCAGTAGGAGATGTGCAGGAGGCGGCTGATCGATGTTTCTCTCCCATCAATGTTTCTGGCTCTCTATCTCTCTCCCTTCCTCTCTGTAAAAAATCAATAAAATATATATTTAAAAAAAAAATTCTGGAAGATATCAAGGGAGAGATTGACAGCAACACAATCATAGTAGGAGACTTTAATACCCCATTAACATCACTGGATATATCCTCTAGATAAAAAATTAACAACAAAACATTAATCCTAAATGACTCAATAGATCAGATGGACTTAATCCACATCTTTAGAACATTCCACCACAAAACTACAGTATATATATTCTTCTCAAGTGCATATAGGACATTTTCAAAGATAGAACACATATTGAGACACAGGCAAAATCTCCCCAAATTCAAAGGATTGAAATCATATCAAGCATCTTCTCAGAACACAATGGCATTAAATTAGAAATCAACTACAGTAAAAACAATCATAAAAATTCAAACACTTGGATGCTGAATAGCATACAATTAAACAATGAGTGTGTTACCAAAGTGATCAAAGAAGAAATACAAAACATCCTGGAAACAAATGACAATGAAAACACAACAATCCAAAATGTATGGAACACAATGAAATAATCCTGAGAGGAAAGTTCATAACATTATAAGCCTACCTCAAAAAATAAGAAGAACTGGTAATAAACTACCTAACTCTGCAACTTGAATTAGAAAGAGAGTAACAAGAAAAAGCCAGTGAAAGCAGAAGGAAGGAAATAATAAAGATCAGAATGGAAATAAATGACATAGAGACCAAAAATAACAATACAAAAGATCAATGAAACCAAGAGCTGGTTCTTTGAAAGGATAAACAAAATTGATGAACCTCTAGCCAGGCTCACCAAGAAGCAATGAGAGAGGACCCAAATAAGCAAAATCAGAAACGAAAGAGGTGAAATAACAACAGACCCCACAGAAATCCGAAGAATCATAAAAAATTTCTATGAGCAACTCTACTTTAACAAACTGATCAACCTAGAAGAAATGGACATATTCCTAGAAAAATACGATCTTCCAAAACTCAACCAGGAGGAATAAAAAAATCTGGAGGCCTATTACTATGGAGGAAATTGAAGCAGAAATCAAAAAACTTCAAACAAACAAAAGCCCTGAACCAGAAGGCTTCACATGGGAGTTTTATCGTACATTCAAAGAGGAAATAAAACCTCTCTTCCTCAGACTATTCAACAAAATTCAAGAGGAAGGAACACTTCCAAACTATTTATATGAAGCCAGCATTACCCTAATCCAAAAACCAGATAAAGATAATACAAAAAAAGAGAATTACAGACCAATAACCTTCATGAACATAGATGCCAAAATCCCCAACAAAATTCTGGCAAATCAAGTCCAGCATTACCTTAAAAAGATCATATGCCATGATCAAGTAAGATTTATTCTAGGGATGCAAAGATGGTACAATATCTGCAAATTAATAAATGTGATACACCACATAAACAAACTTAGAGATAAAAACCATGTAATCATATCCATTGATGCAGAAAAAGTATTTGACAAAATCCAACACCTGTTGAGTGTTTCCTTCCCATGTCCTGCGTGGGTCAGGGTTCAGGAACTGGAAGCAGAGCCGTACACAAATGAAAGAGAAAAGACAAGAGATAATTTGAAATATTGGGGGGGCCAGTCAGGCAAGTCCAACTCAAGGGGAAGGACTTCCACCCGTGCTCAGGCCTCACCAAGCTTTTATTGATCTGGGATGCACTCATAGCATAGCCCTTAGGCAGGCGACCCCCAAGCAACAGGTAGACTAGCCCATCAGCAAGGATTTACATAGTAATAAATGGGGGAGTAGTTTCAGCTACCACTGTCTGGACAAACAGAGGTGGCTCCTAGCTCCAACCTTTGCTAGGGCTTCAAAGGCACCCAGCCTTCGGGGGGTTTTGGGGAGTTCTCTGTCTATGCTTATCAGATAGTGAAGGCAATAAACAGTTTCCCACAAACACCCTTTCTTGATAAAAACTCTCAGCAAAGTGGGAATAGAGGGATAATACCTCAACATAATAAAAGCCTTATATGACAAACCCACAGCCAGCATAATACTCAATAGGCAAAAACTAAAATCATTTCCCCTAAGAACAGGAACAAGACAGGGATGCCCACTCTCACCACTGCTGTTTGACACAGTACTGGAAGTACTAGCCATTATGATCAGACAAGAAGAAGAAATAAAAGGCATCCAAATTGGAAAAGAAGAAGTAAAACTGTCCTTATTCACAGATGACATGATATTGTACGTAGAAAACCCCAAAGATTCCGTCAAAAAACTAGTTGACTTGCCGAAACCGGTTTGGCTCAGTGGATAGAGCGTCGGCCTGCGGACTGAAAGGTCCCAGGTTCGATTCCGGTCAGGGGCATGTACCTGGGTTGTGGGCACTTCCCCAGTGGGAAATGTGCAGGAGGCAGCTGATCGATGTTTCTCTCTCATCGATGTTTCTAACTCTCTATCTCTCTCCCTTCCTCTCTGTAAAAAATCAATAAAATATATTTAAAAAAAAAACACAAAAAAACTAGTAGACTTAATAAATGAATTTGGCAATGTAGCAGAATATAAAATTAGCACCCAGAAGTTTATGGCTTTTCTATACACCAATAATGGACTCACAGAAAGAGAAATTAAAAAAAAACAAAAAAAAACAAGTGCATTTACATTTGCAACAAAAAAATGAAGATACTTAGGAATAAACTTAACCAAGGAGAGAAAGGACCTCTACTCAGAAATTTTCAGGATGCTAAAAAAAGAGATAGAGGAAGACATGAACAAATGGAAGAATATACCATGTTCATGGATTGGTAGAATCAACATCATTAAAATGTCCAGGGGAGAAACCAAGATGGCAGCATAGGTAAACACCGGAAATTGCTGCCTCGCACAACCATTTCAAAAATACAACTAAAAGACAAAACGGACATCATCCAGAACCACAGGAAGGCTGGCTGAGTGGAAATTCTACAACTAGAAGGAAACAGAAAAGCACACTGAGACTCAGAGGAGGTGCAGTGTGGAAGTAAAGTGCAGAGGTATGGAGGTGCATGCAGAAAGGGCTGGCAACAGAGGATGCGGCTGTCTTTTTTAATTGGGAGGGAGAAACAAGCTCCCAACTGCTCTGAACGCCAGTTCCGGGCAAGTCTCTGGTGATCCAAATTCATACGGGAAGAAACTGGACTGTCTGGCATCGGGCGGAACTCGGGGACGGCTTTCTCTCAGAGGTGCTTGCAGCGATTACTGCAGAACAGTGAGAACCGGGACCTCTTAGGGCAGGGATGAGGATCAGCCATAACTGTTTTCTCTGTCCAGTTGGTTCCCTGAGAACCTGCCCCACCCAAGCTGTGCACAGAGGCTTTTGCATATGAATGCCCTGGCCCTTTGCAATCTAAAATTATCTAACTGCAGCTGGGTCAGAGAGACCCAGAACATCCAAAAGAAGGCCCAAGGCCCCACAGCAGCTTGCATTACTTCACAGCTGAGCCTCATCTGAGCACCTCCAAACCCCAAACAAGGAAAAGGAATCTGCAGATCTCTCCATAGCTCCTGCTGGGTAGCCTCAGGAAGAGGCTAAATTAGCACCTCCTTAGAGATCCAAGAGCCAGTGTACCCAGTGGTCAGAGTGGGACCATCCAGATTACAACTCCTCAGATCCATAAGGGACACACTCAGGGGGCAGACTCAGTGAGCACCAAAGCCCCACTGAAGCACATCTTGCCCCATAAGGGTGTCTCCAGCACAGAAGTTCTCTCACTGTAGACACAGCTGATTATCACAGCCAATTGGCCTGAAGGTCAATTCCTCCCAGGGATACCTACAACAGTCAAAGCTTAATTACAACAAGACTGTGCACAAAGCCCACAAAGGGGTGCACCAAGAGTGCCCACCTCAGGTAATTGGGAAGGCTGAGCCACTGGGCCCTATAGGACACCTAGCACACAAAGCCACTCTATCAACACAGGCAAGCAGCCAAAATGCGAAAACAAAGAAACAGGTCACAAATGACAGAAATGGAGGAAAGCAAACTACTGAATATAGAGTTCAAAACCACGGTTATAAGGTTTTTCAAGAATTTTTTAGAAACCGCTGATAAATTTAGTGAGACCCTCAAGCATATGAAAAAGGACCAACTAGAAATTAAGCATACACTCACTGAAATAAAAAAATATTATACAGAGACCCAACAGCAGACTAGAGGATCCCAAGAATCAAGCCAAAGATTTGAAATATGAAGAAGCAAAAAAAATGCCAAACCTGAGAAACAAAAAGAAAAAAGAATCCAAAAATATGAAGATAGTGTAAGGAGCCTCTGGGACAACTTCAAGCGTATCAACATCCGAATTATAGGGGTGCCAGAAGAAGAGAGAGAGCAAAATATTGAAAACCTATTTGAAGAAATAATTACAGAAAACTTCCCCTACCTGGTGAAAGAAATAGACTTACAAGTCCAGGATGCTCAGAAAACTCCAAACAAAAAGAATCCAAAAAGGACCACACCAAGACACATCATGATTAAAATACCAAGAGAAAAAGATAAAGAGAGAATCTTAAAAGCAGCAAGAGAAAAGCAGTTAGTTACCTACAAGGGAGTACCCATACGACTGTCAGCTGATTTCTCAATAGAAACTATGCAGGCCAGAAGGGAGTGGCAAGAAATATTCAAAGTGATGAATAGCAAGAACCTACAACCAAGATTACTTTATCCAGCAAAGCTATGATTCAGAATTGAAGGTCAGATAAAGAGCTTCACAGATTAGACAATGCTAAAGGAGTTTCTCACCACCAAACCAGTATTATATGAAATACTGAAAGGCATCCTTTAAGAAGAGGAAGAAGAAGAAAAAGGTAAAGATAAAAATTATGAACAACAAATACATATCTATCAACAAGTGAATCTAAAAATCAAGTGAATAAATAATCTGATGAACCGAATAAACTGGTGAATATAATAGAATCATGGGCATAGAAAGGGAGTGGACTGACAATTCTCAGGAAGGAAGGGGTGTGCGGGGTGAGGGAAGAGACTGGATAAAAATCATACATCTACGGATGAGGACGGGGGTGTGGAGTAAGGGCAGAGGGTGGGGTGGGAACCGGGTGGAGGGGAGCTATGGGGGGAAAAAAGAGGAACAAGTGTAATAATCTGAACAATAAAAAGTTAATTAAAAAAAAAAGAACTTTGGCTTAAAATACACAAACTATAAAATGATGAAAAAAAATGTCCATACTACCCAAAGCAATCTATAAATTCAACGCAATCCCCATTAAAATACCAATGGCATTCTTCAAAGACCTAGAAAAAAATTCAGAAATTCAGCTGGAATAAAAGAAGACCCCGAATAGCTGCAGCAATCTTGAGAAAGAACAATGCTGGAAGGGTCACAATACCAGATATCAAGCTGTATTCCAAAGCCACTATTCTCAAAACTGTCTGGTACTGGCACAAGAACAGACATATAGACCAGCGGAACAGAACAGAGAACCCAGAGATCAACACAAGCCAATATGCTCAATTAATACTTGACAAAGGTGACAAGAACATGCAATGGAGACAAGACAGTCTCTTCAATAAATGGTGTTAGGAAAACTGGACAGATACTTGCAAAACAAAATGTAACTAGACCACCAATGCCACAGTCTTTTCGCAGCAAGTGTCTTTCTGCAGCTAAGGTTCAGGAATCTGGAGAAGGGGCTGCAACGTAAATGGATATAGACTAGACAAGAAATATAAGTTTGGAAGGCATTTTGTGGGAGCCATCAGAGGCTTAGCTCTAGTGACTAAGCTCTCTGAATGTCTGGACCCAAGGCATTTTATTTACACATTTTGCCCTTTAGTAAAACATATATACATATCAAAGGGAAGGTCCAGTAAACAGTAAAGGATCATCAGGTTAGGGGAATTGCCTTAAGCTGTTCCAGCAGCAGGTAATAACATGCAGAGTTCAGCCCTGCTAAAAGAGTCCATTCAAACTTTTGAGGACTTCTAGCATTTATTATGACCCTCTGGACTTTGTCTCCAGCACACCAACTGACACCATACACAAAAATAAACTCAAAATAGATAAGACTTAAATGTAAGTTGGGAAACCATAAAAATCTTAGTAGAAGCAATAGGCGGTAAAATAGCAGACATTTGTTGTAACAATAACTTTACCAATACAGCTCCTAGGGCAATGAAAACTAAAAAGAAAATTAAAAAAATGGGACTACATCAAAATAAAAAGCTTCTGCTCAGCAAAAGAAACCATCAACAAAACAACAAGAAAGCCCACTGCATGGGAGAACATATTTGCCAGTGTTATCTCCGATAAGGGTTTAATCTCCAACATTTATAGGGAATTCATACAACTTAACAAAAGGAAGATAAACAACCCAATCAAAAAATGGGCAAAGGACCTAAATAGACACTTTTCAAAAGAGGACATTCAGAAAGCCAAGAGACATATGAAAATATGCTCAAAGCCACTAATCATCTGAGAGATGCAAATCAAAATAACAATGAAATACCATCTCACACCTGTCAGAATAGCTATCATCAGCAAATCAACAAAGGACAAGTGCTGGAGAAGATATGGAGAAAAAGGAACCCTTCTTCACTGTTCGTGGGAATACAGACTGGTGCAGCCACTATGGAAAACAGTATGCTGTTTCCTCAAAAAACTAAAAAATGGAACTCCCATTTGACCCAGTAATACCACTTCTAGGAATATATCCCTAGAAAACAGAAACACCAATCAGAAAGGATATATGCACCCCTATGCTCATAGCAGCATAATTTACAATAGCTAAGATTTGGAAACAGCCTAAATGTCCATCAGCAGATGAATGGATTAGAAAATAGTGGTATATCTAGACAATGTAATACTACGCTGCTGTAAAAAAGAAGGAATTCTTACCATTTGCAAAAGCATGAATGGAACTGGAGAGCATTATGCTAAGTGAAATAAGCCAGTCAGTGAAAGATAAATACCACATGATCTCACTCATTTATGGAATATTAAGAACATTATAAACTGTTGAACAAAGAGATAGATACAGAGGCAAAGAAGCATCAAACAGACTGTCAAACTACAGGGGGAAGGTAGGGGAGAGTTGGAGGAGTAAGAGATCAACCGGAGGACTTGTATGCATGCATATAAGCAAAACCAATAGATGCAAGACACTGGGGGATGGTGAGGGCAAGTACTGGGGGGTAGGGGAGGCCGGGAGGAGGTCAATGGGGAAAATAAAGGAGACATATGTACTACTATTTGTAATACCTTAAACAAATTAAAAAATAAAGTGTACAATTAGATTTTTTTACTATAATCGCCTAATTATGCAATCATAACCACAGTCAATTATAGAATACTAGTGGCCTGGTGCACAAAATTTGTGCACGGGGTGGAGGTGTCCTTCACCCGGCCTGTACCCTCTCTAATCTGGGACCCCTCGGGGGATGTATGACTGCGGGTTTAGGCCCGGACCGCTGGCTCCTAACTGCTCACCTGCCTGCCTCTAACCGCTCACCTGTCTGCCTGCCTGATTGCTCCTATCCATTCTGCATGCCAGCCTGCTCACCCCCAACTGCCCCCCCCCCCGCCAGCCTGCTCACCCCCAACTGCTCCTCCCCCACAGCCTGATCACCACCAACTGTCCTCCCCTCCTGGCCTGATCGTCTGTAACTGCCTCTGTCTCAGCCCAGCCACCATGGCTTTGTCCAGAAGGATATCCAGAAGGTCTCCTGGTCTAATTAGCATATAACCCTTTTATTAGTATAGATTTTTATCACCTCAATAAGAAACACCCTTACTGTTAACTGTAATCCATGTTGACCCCACCTTTCATCTTAAGCAAACACTAATCAAGTTTCTGTCTCTATAAGATTTTCCTACTCATAGAAATCCTATCTAATAAAAGAGTAATATGCAAATTGACCATCACTGCAACAAACAAGATGGCTGCCTCCATGTGGTCAAAGATAGCCTCCCCAGTGTGGACACAAGATTGCTTCCACAATATTGCCAGCAGGGGAGGGCAGTTGGGAGGAACCAGACCTGCAGGGGAGGGCAGTTAGGGGTGACTGGGCCAGCAAGGGAGGGAAGTTAGGGTGACCAGGCTGGCAGGGGATTGGTTAGGGGTTTATCTGGCTGGTAGGCAGAAGCAATTAGGGGCAATCAGGCAGGCAGGCTAGCATAGCCAGCAGTCCTGGATTGTGAGAGGGATGTCGGACTGCCCATTAGGCCCAATCCCAGTAGGGCCTAAATGAGTAGTCGGACATCTCTTGAGGGGTCCTAGATTAAAGAGGGTGCAGGCTGGGCTGAGGGACATCCCCCCTCCCATGCATGAATTTCATGCATCAGGCCTCTAGTATATAATATTCAGCCTTGTGTGACTGGCTTCTTTCACTTTATATAGAATATTTTCAAGTTTCATCCATATTGTAGCATGTATCAATACTCGTTCCTTTTAATGACCAAATAATATTCCATACTTTGTTTATCCATTCATTGAATGACATTTAGATTGTTTTCACCTGTTGTCTATATTCCCAGATATACTTGTTAATTCTCTCTCTCTCTCCCTCTCTCTCTCTCTCTCTCTCTCTCTCTCGCTCTATATATATAATTTGGGGTTTTTTGTTCTTCTCAATTATATCATGAATGTAATCTAGCTGGGACCTTAGGCTTCCTGAAAATTTTCTACTGAGATTTATGTTCTTGTTTCAACATGTTCCTGAGGATACAATTTTCTGTAATTTGCCCAACATAAATCTAGCTCCCTCCATCAGGGAAGCAGATTGCCAGTCTTCATGGCTTTCCCAGGTAAAACTTCCACACCATGGATCTGGGGAGAGGAAAAGAAGGATGGGAATAGCTCTTGGTAAAGTTCACAGGCTCCCTTTTTTTTCTTTCACCAAGATTTCATAGGTTTTCTTGAATAAATGTTTCTAAATTTGCTTTTTGGCTTCAGTAATTTTTCAGGGCCCTAAAAAATGACTTTTTGACAACATTGTACAATTTTATTATTGCCATTTAAAGAGAAAATTTGCAGATGTTCTCACATATTCTAGATAACACCTTATTAGGAGACTTAATTTTCCATTCCTTTAGTCTTTGAGAAATAGCACTGTTAGTGTGAAAAAAGTTATAAAGAAGTAATACAGAAGAAGTAAGAAAAAACTGAATTTAAATTTGAAGTATCATTATAAATCTATAGACTATTTCTTATTTTTAAAATATATTGTAATATATTGTCTATATATAGACATGTATTTAAACACTAGAAAAAAATATCCAAACCAGAAACAGTCAGAATCCAAGGCCCCCATACTGTGATACTGAAATACCATTTACCTAAAAAAAAAATGTTAATGTAAAAAAAACATTGAAACATGTAAAGAATTTTTGTGAGTTCATTTGAGCCAAACTGTCAACATATGCTGGGAAGCAGAACCTCAACAAACTGAGATAATGTTCCGGAGAATGGCAGGTTACATCTGTATTTATACATTGCAATCAAAGGAAGGGACGTAGGTGGGTTACATGAAATCCACTGGTGACAGATTAGAGAGGAAGGAGAAAGCAAAGGGAGGAAACTCCTGGGATTGGATAAAAAGTAAAATGATGGACACATACTTAAGTGGGTGCAGGAACAATTAAGATGATAATGAAGGAATTTATGGTATCTGTCCTGGTGCCCAGCACATTTGGTTGTGTCCCAGGGGGATCCAGAAAAAGGGAAGTTACTAGTTACCCAGACATTTCAAGGGTATGTTATCATAGATGCAAAAGGACAGATAGGCTCAGTTAAGGTAAAGTTTGACCTTGTCAGTGAAGATACTGGCCTAGGATGTAACTGCCCACCATAACTGCTTTTAGTTAAAGTTTAATTTCAGACCATCCTTTGTAGTTACTTTAGGTCTCTGAGTTTGCAAGAGGGCCATGCAGCCCTCCCTTGAGCTTGTCAGGTTAGCATGTGGCCCCTTTCATCCAAACAAATAAACAAGTGAAGTATGGTAGCAATCATCTCAGGTAGAAACTATAGTTTAGCTTTAACCCTGCTGTTTGGCTTCTGTACTTATTTGCTTTAACAATAGAAAAGTTATTTTGATTTTCTGAATTATATAAATCATCCCATTCAATTAAATACCCTATTGATTGTAATGTGAATATCCCATTGGTTGTGGTCATATTGGTCTTAGAAAGCACATTTTCCTTTACCTGGGAAGGACAGCATGATTACCCCAAGGTCAGAGGGCTCCAGTTAACGTGTCCCTGTTGACTCAGTATCCTGGAGACCCAAAAACTAATTTAGATAACATGCTTAAGTCTGACCAGGTTCCTCATTCCAGACCCGAGGGCTCTAGATAATGTGTTTCTGTCAATTCAGTGATCCAGAGACCCAAAACTGTAATTTAGATAACATGCTGCTTCTGCTTCTGTAAACTGCTTTTTGCAAATCAGGTTCCTTATTCCAAACCTTGGTATGTAATCAATACTTTTGTGATCTTTGCCTATATAAGTCTGGTTTTGGGACAACCATACTACTATGAGATTTGGGAAAGCAAGATGCCCCCTCATAGTCCCGGATTGCAATAAATGTGACTCTTTAATTCAATTTCTTGAGGCGTCCTTCTGTAATTCGTGGGGTACATTACAACACAAGCAACTAAAAACAAACAAAAAAACCAAAAAAACAAAAAACAAACAAAAAACACACCAACCAAATAAGCAAACAAAAAACAGTGATTCTTAGAGAAGTTGCCAATTTTAGGCACGGAGTGTGCAAGATGAGCCTGGAGATCTTATCATACCAGATATCAAGGAAACTGCAAAAATCAATTAGTATTATGTTGTTTCAAAGAAGCTGTCCCTAGAAAATGTTGATAAAAAAGAGGTTTGATAGGAATTATCATTGCAATGGATTGAAGTCAATCAACTGTATCAAAATTGAAGGTACCAGAATTTTGCCACCCTGAAGCTGCTTTGCGAGATACTGATTTTAGCTCTATTAAGAAATTGAAGACTCTTGAGAAACTTTGACCCCCTATCCCCTTTCCTGCCCAAGAGATTCAGACAGAGAAACCTGCTTTAGGAATAAGATTTAAGATGTCACCTTAGCCTAATTTGAATTAAGTATGATCACAAGAGGGCTTCAGGCAGGTGCCTTTTAGCTACATACCCTCTGTGTCCTATTGTTTCTGAGTTTCCCAGCAAGGATGTTCCTGCCATGTGTGTTCTGCTCTTTCTCTACTACCTATAAATTTCCCATTCTCACTTCTGAAATCTAATACTCTGTTTTCCACCCTTCCTCCTTTGTCCAAAAATGTCTTATATACCCAATGTTGCCTCCAATGTCTCAGGAATTTTCATGGAATTATCATATATTAAACATTGATATTTTTCTTGTTAATGTATCTCTGTTAATTTGGTTATTAGGCCAGCTTAGATGAATTTAGCAGGTGGGAGAAAAAGCATGAATATATTTTAGCCCTCATAAAATCCATAATTCATAATGGCATATAACAAATGTATCTATCTTCCAGTGATGATGGAGATGAATTTCTTATCTTAAAAATTGGTAAGTAAAAATAGTCTAACATTTATATTTCTTTCCTATAAGAGCAGTGCTACTATGTGACCAAGTAATGAGGAGGCTAAAAAACTAATTCCAATGTAACCCTGGTATTTGGGGGGCTAGAAATCAGAATCCATGCAGCCCAGTATACATTTTTGATAACCTATAATTAAGTCATTACTTCTTTCCCAGCAACTGGTCTTGCAGAACCTGTTACAGAGGCCATAAAACTGTGAACAGTGCACTGCCTGGGAGGGAGGGTTATTAACTCTGGCACCAGGCCAAACCATCAGATATGGCTTGGAGACCCCCAACACCTTGTGGCCTTCTTGCAAGGCCCGCGAAAAGGACTGAAAGCATAATCCATATTTGTGGGACAAAGACCATAGGGAGATATAAAGGAGAATCCCCCTGCATGTTACTTTACTCAGATTTGGAAAGTTATTCCCTGAATCCACTGGCATGAATAAACAGTGTCACTCCTTTTCTCTAAAGTGTCGCTTGGTTTTCTTTGGTCTTCTGCAACAGTAGTAGGTGAGGAAAAGTTGGTCCTTATAAAAACAATAAATATAATCAAACTTATACCTTTAGAAAATCCCATTTTTGAAATACTCAATAAATTCATGACTCTAAGCATTGAGCATTGATACTTCTCTAACACCACCAGTGATAGATATTATGACATAACATCTATTTCTTGTGAACAACAAAAAAAGGGGTGGGTGGCACATATTAAACCTGACACGCTCACAGGAGGTCTGCATGGTGGCCTTAGAACCTCAGAGACTGAAAGTAACCTCATAAGATGGTCTGAATTTAAAACTTTCTAACCAAAATCAGTTCATGGCAGGTAATCATGTCCTAGGCCGGTATTCTCCATGACTAAGGTCAATCTTTATCTTAACTGAGCCTATCTACTATCTTTTTGCATCTACAACATAATTTCGAAATGTCAAAATAATTTCCTTTTTCCAGACCCCTCAGAGCACAACCACTGCAGCAGAGACCTGGTGGGGGGGGGGGGGGGAGGGGGGAGGGAGGCCACATGCTAACCTGACAAGCTCAGGGAAGACCTGCATGACAGTCTTGCAAACTTAAAGACCTAAGGTAACTACAAAGGATCATCTGAAATTAAAACTTGAACTTAATTAACTTGAAATTAAAAACAGTTATGGTGGGTAGTCATGTCCTAGGCTGGTATTTTCCCTGAGGAGGTCAATTTTTACCTTAACTGAGCCTATTGTCTTTTTGCATCTATGATAACATATTCTTGAAATGCCTGGGTAACTTGTAACTTCCCTTTTACTGGACCCCTTGAGGCACTACCTAATGTGCCTGGGTGCCAGGACAGACACCACAAATTCTTTTATTGTTATTGTTATCATGTTAATTGTTGATTGAGAACTATCCTGTACCCACTTAAGTATGTGTCTATCATTTTACTTTTTATCCAATCCTAGAAGTTTCCCTGCTTTGCTTTCTCCTGCCTTCCTAATCTACTACCAATGGATTTCATGTAAACCACCTAGCTCCCCTCCTTTGATTGCAATGTATAAAAATAGATGAAAAAAACTGCCATTCTCTGAAGCATTATCCCAATCCCTTGAGATTCTGCTTCCTGGCAATTGTTGACAGTTTGGTTCAAATAAACTCACAAAAATTCTTTACAGGTTTCAATGTTTTTATGTTAACAGACCACAAATACCTTCATTGTTATTGTTATCCTGTTAACTGTTGACTATTAACTATCTTATGCCCACAAATGTAAAAGAAGTATGTGTCTATTCGGTTTGCTCTTTTATCTAATTCCATAGAATTCCCCTCTATGCCTTCTCCTGTCTTCCTAATCAATCATCAGTGGACTTTATGTAATCCCCATAAGTCTTCCTCTTTGATTCTAATGTATAAAATAAGGGGTAAAACTGCCATTTTCTGGAGCATTTTTACAATTCATTGAGATTTTGCTTCCTGGCAATTATCATCAGTTTGACACAAATAAACTCATACAAATTCTCTATAGGTTTGAACATTTCTCACATTGGCATTATAAAAGAAAGAACATATAGCACATAATGTTGGGTGTTTTTCTTTTTTGTTTTTTGGGTTTTATACCAAGATATAACTTTAATCTGATCAAGCTTCTGGATCTCACTGGTAAATTTTTAAAAATATTCAGGAGAAAGACACTGTTGAACTGCATTCTGAGTAGGCAATCAGCAAATATGTCATGCATGTGGTTCTACAAGTAAAATATTAATATTTCTTTTACAAAAAATGTTAAAAAACAAAAATAAATGGTAATTTAAAAAGATAATAAACAGACTAAAATAATGCATAAATATATATTTAAAGGTATATGTTTAAAGAAGTGAAAGATCAGTTGGGGGCCGAAAACCAGGTGACACAGGCTTTATTAGAGGAAAGATCTGCTGGGCTGTCTTGCAAAGGGAGAGCAGCAGCCCGTGCAGTGGTTAGAACTTTTTTTAAGGAGAATCAGGAAGGCACGAGGGCTTGGGGTACTTGGGGAGAGCTGGTTGGTTAGTCAATGTATATGTCCATACAAGGTGTTTTTTCTGGGTTGGGGCCATATCACATTTACAGTAAGTCATTGCCATTCCAGGGAAGTGTGGGTTTAGTAATCACATTCCAGGGAAAGGTGAGTCTATCATTTCCAGGCTCTTGGTAGTAATAATAAAAAAATAAAAATCTGAGAGTCTGGGCAGGGTCAGAGGGCAAAGGTCCATCTTCCATAGCTGCTTCCTGCTGAGAGGGGGCATCGTCAGAGGCATTTACCCGGGGTCTCAAAGATTCTGGTGATATAGATGTCCCTGTTCAGAGTTCAAGGCCAGATAGATCTCTCCCACCTTCTGGTTGGTGAACATCTGCATTCTGTTCTGTAAGAAACTGGTGAAACAGCACATGATACAGGTGTAGAAGTAGTTGAGGTAGTGGTTTGAGAGGTATTTGTTAAACAGGTAGTGTTTTTCATATTAAAGAGAGAGATGTTGTATAAGGTGCGTTGAGGTTTGGTATGGGTAAGAGTTAAGTTAGTGGTGCAATAGGTTGGGATTGGAGTAGCTATGATGAGAGCTCAAGCCAGTGACAGACAAATCCTGCAGGGTAAAGAGAAGGAGGGATTGATGTTAGAGAGTAGATGAAGATTGTGTTGATGAGGGTGAGTAAAGGAGTAGACCCAGAGTTCGTGGGGTGAGAGAGAATGTCCTTTAGTGGGGAAGGGATACGTCAAGGATTAATATAGGTTTTGATGAGGACAATTATAACCCCAGGATCCCTGCCTCCTCCATCTATTCTAATTCCTGCTGGCTGAGGGGTAGATAGTATGACTGGGAAAGGCCCTTCCAATGTGGGTGTTAAGGATGTTTTTCCTTTTCTTGACATAGACCAAGTCCCCAGGGAGGACTGAGAGATGAGTAGAAGTTGTAGGAAAGGGACGGGGCAGAAGATTATCAGTATGTTGTTGTAAGAGTGCCCTCATATGGGCAAAAGCAGGGAAGTAGTCTCCCGGGGAAGGGAAATTGTCCTCCAAGGTTTGGAGAACAAAAGGCCACCCATACATGATCTCAAAGGGACTTAGAAGTAGTGGTTGTCGTGGCATGTCCCTCAGCCACATTAGTGCCAGGGGGAGTAGTTCAGTCCAAGGCATATGAAGCTCTAAGGATAGCTTGGTTAGATATGTTTTTAAGAGATGATTGGCCTTTTCTACTTTACCCAAAGACTGAGGGTGGTAGGAGATGTGGAGGTTCCATTTGATGTTTAAAGTTTGAGAGACCTTGAGAGACCGGCTGCATTATATGAGAGACAAAAGTGGGGCCATTATCAGATTGAGGAGACATCAGAAAACCAAAGTGGGGGATGACGTCAAGGGTGAGAGATAGATGAGAGTACAGGTTCCTGTCCAGCTGATGGAGAGACAGATGTATGTGTTTTCCCCACAGAAGAAGAAAAATCCCTGATCATGGAGAGAAGCTGAAAGGTGTAAGGAGAAGAGGTGGACTAAAGGGTATGAGATTCCCTTTCCCAGTTCCACCCTCCAAGCTGAGAGGGTAGTCACCATAGCGCTACCAATAAAGGGTGACAGATGAGTGATTGAGATTGTATTGCATTGAAAGTTGGAGGGAATGTTAGAATGGGCTTTTATCCAAGAGAAGAGAGAAAGGAAAGGAAAGGAGCAGTTGAGGCCAGGGGCCTAGATGGTTGGATAAGAAGTCATACACTGTGCTGGCTTAACTTCTTATTTTTATTGAACCTTAATCCTTGCTGTTTTTCTGAATATTTTGGTTTAGCTTAAGAAGTATCCAGCAACCTTGTCCTGCCAGGCTTGGAGACTGAAACCTCACTTTCTTGCTCAGAGTAAAATGGCCCTTTTACAATTCTTATAAATTGTTAATTTAGAGCTTCTTTCTTTCTTTCAACATTTCTCCTTTCCTTCTCATCACAAACGAAACCTTCACAAATTTCACACTTTCAAATTAGCCTTCAAACCTTTGTTCTACGTCCTTCAAAAATGCATAACCATGCTTCAAACCTTCCATTATTTCTACTCTAATATTCTTTCTTTCTTCTTTAAAATGTATTAGAATTCTTCACTCTTAGAAACCTTAATTTTTCAATAATAAAAAATAAACAGCCAACATTTATTAGACTGACATTTTTCAGAGCATTAAAGAGGGTGAGAATGTTGGCCTTGGGATCTAAAAGCTTAGTGAGGGGGTCCCTTCACCATGTCATGTTATAGAGGAGATTTGCAAGAAGACTAAAGTTGTGAACCTGGAGGAGAGAGTACCCAGTGAGCCTGAGGAAAGAGAAAATTTCTTGTTCAGAGGAGGGGACAGTCATAGAGGAGATAAGGAGATAAGGTGTTTACAGTCGAAGGAATGGCTCAGCCTTGTGGGGTGAGAGTGAAACTGAGGTAGGTGACTGTGGTTTGGGACAACTGGGCTTTATGAGGGGATACTTGGTAGCCCTGGGTGGGAACCAAGGCAGAATGAGAAAAGAGTGAATGGGGGAATTTAGTAAGATGCAATGTAGAGGTGAGGTGGCTAATGGCTGTGAGACTAATTCGTCAACCCCTATAATAGAGACTGAGGAGTGGACAAGGGTCCCAGCGAATTTGGAGAGGGCAGAATAAGTGGACTCAGTGTCAATTAAAAAGGAGATCGGTTTACCTGCCACCATAGTCATTACCCGAGGCTCTGTCCTGGTGATGTAAGTCTGTGGGGCCCTGCCAGGGCCTGGGCAGCTTCTTCGGTGGCCAGTCTCACAAGGTCTGGGAGCTCCAAACTGGATCCAGAGGGTGGCCATGCTGGACTGGCTGAGGCCTGACCTGGAGGGCCAGACTACAGTCTGATTTCCAGTGGCCTTCCCTTCCACACCTTGGGCAGGGCCCAGGTGGGAGTCTCGGGTTTGAGCAGGACTTGGCTCAACGTCTTTCCTTGCTGCATTTGAAGCATGGGCCTGGAGGAGGCTTAGCCCCTGACTTACCTGCAGTTGGAGGACCAGCACTTCCTTTGGGGTTCATGAGAGCAGTGGCTAGGAGCTGGAAGGCCTCCTTCTGGGCCTCAGCCTTGGCCTGATCTTGCTTTTGATTTTGGATTTGGGTCTCCTCATCTCTATTATTAAAAACCTTAAAGGTCAGGTTAACGAGGTCTTTTTGAGGGGTTTGTGGATCTGTATCTATTTTTTGAAGTTTGTGTCATGTCAGGGGCTGATTGGGATTTAACATAGGTGTTTAGAAGAAGGGCTCCCTCTGGGGAGGTGGGGTCTAAGGTGGTAAATTTCTATAGAGGAGGACAGGGGGACATAGATGTCATGTCAAGTCTGGACATAGGACTGGGTCAGGCTCCTTAGTAAAGGTGGTTGGGTCAGTAGAAAAAGACCTGAGATGCCTCTCAATCTGTGTGAGGCTGGATATAGGGAATGGGACGTGGACTCAGGCTATGCCCTCAGTTCCTGCTGCCTCTCTCAGGGGTAGAATGGACGTGGGAATAGAAAAGACTGTTGAGGAAGGCAGTCTTTGGGTGGCCTGAAAATGAGTGTTAGATGGGAAAGGCTGTTTTGGAGCTCACGTTCTCAGGATTTGGGCTCTCAGGGACTGGGAAGAAGGTGGTTGCTGGTTAAGAGGGTCTGGGTTTTGGGAATCTACTGCAGGTGAGGGAGAAGATGTATAAAGGGGGTGGAGGTTGGTGGGAGAGGTGGAGAGGAATGATCGTCTGAGTCAAAAGTGTCAGAAGACAGAGTAAGGGGCTGAGGACCGGTTTGAGGGTGTGAAGGGGACTTTGCGAGGAGGATCTGAGGGGTGGAACATGAGGAGCAGAGTGAGGGGTTGGAACAAAGGAAAATGAAAGCCTATATACAAGGGATCTTTGAGGCCTTCCCTGTCTGGTGACAGAAATTGTCTTGGTTCTTATTATCTAGGTTCTTGAGAATGTTAAAATTGAAAGTGCTGTTCTCAGCCCAATGAGAGCCATTATTGAGTTTATATTGTGGCCAGGCAGTGTTACAGAAAAAATGAGCTTTTTTGGTTTGATGAAGCTAGAAAGACCAAGGGTTGAGAGATTGGCTAGGAGACACCCTAAGGGTGTTTTTCAAGGGGGTTTGGATTGAGAGGTCCCCTTGACTGGAAGGAAGGGCTATCGGAGGTTGGAGAAGGAACAAGGAGCATCCTCCTGTTCACTCACCCAACCTGGAGAGAGAGAGAGAGAGAGAGAGAGAGAGAGAGAGAGAGAGAGAGAGAGAGAGAGAGAGAGCCGAAGGGAAGATTCTGAAGTCATCACCTCTGGAACGCTGTCCCGCATAGAAGAGTATTCCTGGCCAGGCGCCTGGGCTTTCGAGTATGAAAAGCCGAGTAGACGGGAAACCCTGAAGCCCTAATGCCCTTCCAGGTCACAGGGAGTGAGGAAAAAAAGGGGGGGGGGGTGTAAGCTGGGTCTGAAGGCCTACTGGAGGGTGGGAGGTGAAGGGATCCCCACGGGTCCTGGTCCGGCAGGGTTCGAGAGGTGGTCCGGGTTGGGCCTATCAACTCAGAACTGTACCACAGAGCAGAGCCAGAGAGTAAGCCCAGGATGAGCTTCCGCTGCCCACTGCTTCCCTGGCACGCTCAGGGCAAGGTCCAAGGATTATGTGTACTCCTGTGCACCGCCCACCCCCCGGGTTTTGGCACGAAAAATGAAAGATCAGTCAGAGGCCAAAAACCAGGTGACACAGGCTTTATTAGAGGAAAAACCTGCTGGGCTGTCTTGCGAAGGGAGAGCAGCAGCCCATACTGCAGTTAGAACTCTTTTTAAGGAGAATGAGGAAGGCATGAGGGCTTGGGGTACTTGGCGAAAGCTGGTTGGTTAGTCAATGTATATGTCCATACAAAGTGTTTCTTCTGGGTTGGGGCCATATCACATTTACAGTAAGTCGTCGCTATTCCAGGGACATGTGGGTTTAGTAATCGCATTCCAGGGAAAGGAGAGTCTATCAAGAAGAAAACAGTCTCTAGAGATGAACACATATGTGCTGTGAAAATAGTATTAAAATTGCAATTTTTTATTTTTAAAAGTCCTGTTAATATATTTTGGGGAGTAAGAGGAGGTTGTGATTGGAATGGAACACATGAAGTAGTTTCTGGGGTTACTAGAAGTATTTAATTTATTTACTTGGATGGTGATTACAGAGACATTTGTCTTATAATTCATTGGCACATATATATGATTAATTTTATGTATTGGTTTTATTTTTATAATAAAACTATTTTAAGATATACATGATGTTTCATGTGATTAACTATATGCACAATTTATTGTAAAATATGAAAGTATTTGCATATTATAAGGAACATCACAAGTATGCCTGCTCTGATCACTTTCATTTGGTGGTATAGTAATGAACCTAGCCAGCTCAATAAATCATGAAAAATATATATATAAAAAACAGAAAGTGAAAAAATGCAGTTATTATTCAAAAGAAATATTATTTTGTGCTTAGAAGATCCAAACAAACATAATAATCTATTAGATTTAGGATTGAATTTAGCTAGGTTATTGGATCTACAATGAATATTCAATTATCTATTGTATTTCTACTTTGAACTATAAACAACTAGTAATTAGATACTGGTACCATTTTCATTAAATATCAACTATTTAAATTTTAAATATCACATATCTGGGAATATATCTTACACTATATACAAGTCAGAAAGAAACAATGTATTGCTAAACAAAATTAAAGGAAACCTAAATAAATAAATATGCTGTTTATGGATTGATATTATTAAGATATTACTTAGACTCAAACTGATATTTAGATTCAATCTGTTACAGATTGGGGTTACTGGCTGGACCTCAATTCTCCTTGTCGACGCAGAAAAGATTTTAAGGTCAACAAAAATGAAAGTAAAACAAAGTGGGATTTATTGAAAATATACTCCATGCAAGGAGCAGGCCAGTTGAGAAAGACAATGGCACCGAACTCCTGGGTTATAATGTTTCAATGAAGGATTTTCTGGGTGGAGACTTTCATTTTTATTCAAAGATGATTGACAGAAAAGGGTTACATAACTATATTTCTTCTGTGCATGCCCTTACCCATAATGCTTACAGAAAAACCCATGGGGGGCATGATTTAAAATCGAAATGTAAATTTTATTGTAATAAGTCCAGGGCCCTAGTAAGGTCACACTGAGGTGATGCCGCTTTCTTCTGAGCTTGCACCCAGAACCTGATGGTTCTGAACCTGCCCGGAGGTGGCCTGCTGGCTGCTGGGCTGCCCATAGAGAGGCAGTCTGAAGGCAATGTTGATCTGACCTGACCCCAGTTCAGTACTCCAGGGCAGGCCCCACCCCAGCTGCTCAAGTCTAACTTCCTACTTACCAAATCTAGTTTCTTAACAATTCCAACAGGATTTTCTTGTGAAAATTAACAAGATCTTTCTCAAATTGTTACAAGAATTCCCAAGAAAAAAAATTAAAAAGAAAACAGTTGAATGAATAACACTACTAGATACTTACTATTCACTTATATTATATTAAGATAATGTGTTATTGATATAAAATAGACAAATGCTCCAATAAATTAATACAAGTTCTATAAATGAACTCATACTTGTATGCTCACATGATTTATGACATAGGTGACTTTGTAGTGCAGAAGGAAAAGATGATCTTTTCAACACATGGTACTATGTCATTGGTTAACCATACAAAAGAAAGAAATGAACCATGACCCATCTATAGACCCTGTTTAAAAATGAAATCCAGATAAACTATAGATCTAAATATTAATGGTAAAAAAATGTTTTTAGAAGAAATGATGATCTTTTAGAAAATATTTTAGAACAAATCTTGGAGTTATCAAAGATTTGTAAAACAGAACACTGAATGTCCATAAAAGAAAATAATAATTTAGATCTTAAATTTTAAAATCTTATTTTTATAAACAAATATGTGGCCCAACTGGCATGACTCAGTGGTTGAGTGTCAACCTATGAACCAGGAGGTCATGGTTGGATTCCCAGTCAGGGCACATGCCTGGGTTGTGGGCTCGATCCCCAGTAGGGGACATGCAGGAGGCAGCTGATCAATGATTTTTCTCATCATTGATGTTTTTATCTCTCTCACCCTCTCCCTTCCTCTCTGAAATCAATAAAAAAATATATTTCTAAAAATTTATGTGAATGAGTGATAATCAAGTCAAAGAGTTGGCAAAGTTATTAGTCATGCCCATATCCAACAAATGTCCTCTATTCAAGTTGTTACCAGTGAGACGACGAGACCTCAGTTCTTGACTTCTTGAAGGAAAAAAAAATCAGCTAAGAGACAAAATACAGCAAAGCAAGTAAGAATTTATTGGCCGCAGTGAAAGCACACTGTAATAGGACTGAGTAAGCACCTAGAGGGAGAGTGCCCTGATTAGTTAGAGTTCAGGTATTTATGGATTTTTTCTTCCTGGACTTCTCTGCTCTTGTTTCTTCAGCTTCCCCCTTTGGCTTAGCTGTATGAGCATGTGCTATTTTACTGAACAATGTCCTGAGATTGAATCAGAGGTCTGATGACCACAAGTCCAGGTGTGGTGAGGCCTGTTCTGGATTAAAGATTTACCTTAGGCTCTGTAGACGTGCAGGAATGAATTTTCCTTTGCATGCCTTGGCTCATGTTTAACTAGCTACCTATCTAACTAAAATATATAAAGAACACCTATTAACCAATCAATATAGTTAACGCAAACAATGCAATAGAAAAATGGGAAAAAAGCTTAAATATGCCATTTGCAAAATGAGTTATCCAAGTTAAAAAAGATTCTTAATTGTATTAGTCATTATAAAATTGCAAGTAAAAATTAGTACATAATAGCATTCACACGCATAGAGACACAATTCAGTAAATTAAAAAAAAAGTATTACCAATAATATGCAATAATGGAACACTCATACCTTTCTAGTAGACGTGTAATTTGTATAGTTACTTTTCAAAGTTATTTGGGAATATTTTCTAAAGCTGAAAATAAACACACATCTATGATCTGGCAATTTCAGTCCTAAACATATACACATTAGAAATGAATACATATACTTACCAAAAGATTTATGCAAAAAGGTCATGACATCACTATTCATATATTAGCAAAATAAAAACCATAAAAATTAAATTTGATATTTTCATACATTGAAATATTATATGATAATGAAGGCAAATAAACTAGGAAGACTCTCACAAACACTGAGTGTAAAATCTAGGTACAGTATAATAAATATGGTATGGTTACATTTTTATATTTTTCACAAACAGACAAAATAAGTTTCCAGTCTTAGAAATGAGGATACTTTTGCAATAAATGGAGGATTTTGAGGGGTTCTTGAGTAGCTAGTAATATTCATTTTTTTAAATTTTTTTTTATTGATTTCAGAGAGGAAGGGAGAGGGAGAGAGAGATAAAAACATCAATGATGAGAGAGAATCATTGGCCAGCTGTCTCCTGCACATACCCTACAAAGGATTGAGCCCAAAACCTGGGCATGTTCCCTGACTAGGAATCAAATCCCAACCTCCTGGTTCATGGGTTGACACTCAACCACTGAGCCACACCAGTTGGACAATATTCATTTTTTTATATTCAGTTTGGTTTAAATCGTTTGTTCACTTTGGGAAAATTCATCAATTGTATTTTTATGTGTTCTGTATGTCTGGTATAATTTGAAATACAGTTATTTAAATATACATTTGGTAAGTTCTTAATATCTATATATATTTACATTATCCTGAAAGTAAACACAAAGAATCTGGGGCAGGAACAGACTATCATTACTTAGTTCAAAGGAAAAATTTTCCTCCACCCACTTCTGTCCAGTGCTTGGGGGCCTGTGAATTCTACTGACAAAAGGAATTAACATGAGAAATTGCCAAGTTTTATTTATGTATGTAGGCAAAAGGTAACAGAAAAATGGAAGCTCAAAGTGTAATGGTCAGAATTTTAAGCTTACATAGCAGCTTAATAAGATAAAAGAAAAGGAAGGAAGGGCACTAATGGAAAAATGAATGAATTTAGAAAAGGTAAATGGGCCTTTAGGAGAATAGATGGAAAGTATAATCATTTTCTGACAATGTTTGTTTTGTACACTTTCTCATCCTAGTGATGACTTTTGGTTACTGGAGTTGGGAATTAATCTCATTCCCTGCCCCCAGAAAACAAAAAGCCTCTCTCAAAGGGGGATTTGTTAGAGTTTAATTCTTTTGAAAAGCTCCACTTTTAGAAAGATAATGGTGAGGAAATAAAAGGTATCCCAAAATTCACGCAAGAAGTAATTTTGATAGAAAACACAGGTTTATAATTAAAAATTGTAAATTTTTTATTGATTCATAAAGTATATAGTATAGGGTTATGTATGGAATAGCAAACTGGATTATCATGTCTCGATAGCGGGCACCATTAACTGTTATTGCCTGAGCAGCCGCATAGAAGCAGTTCGTGAGAGTGTTGCTGAGAGTCCAGGGACATCAATTAGGCACCGTGGTCAAGAATTGGACATTTTGAGAAGCTCTCTACAGCGTATTCTCACGAAAGATTTGCATTTTCATGCTTATAAAGTTCAATTGACTCAAGAACTGAAGCCTACTTACCACGCACAGCGAATAGCGTTCATTGAATTGATTATGGAACAACAACAAGTGGATGCTGATTTTTCGAACAAAATCATCTTCAGCGATGAGGCTCATTTTCATCTTTATGGCTTGGTTAATTGACAAATTTGTCGCATTTGGGGTTCAGAAAATCCATGAGTGATTGTTGAGAAACAAATGCATCCACAACGTGTCACTGTTTGGTGCAGATTTTGGGCTGGAGGCATCATGCTACCATTCTTCTTTGAAAATGTGGCTTCTCGGGCAATAACAGTTAATGGTGCCCGCTATCGTGACATGATAATCCAGTTTCCTATTCCATACATAACCCTATACTGTATACTTTATGAAACAATAAAAAATTTACAATATGTAATTATAAACCTGTGTTTTCTATCAAAATTACTTCTTGCGTGAATTTTGGGACACCATTTAGAAGCGGGCTAAAAGGTAGTCAGGGACCGGATCATGGGAGGGAGAATAGCATAAGGAAGTCCAAGAGTAACAGAATCTTGCAAAATAACAGGATGCAGTTTGCCCATGGCACCACAGAGACAAACAAAAGTACCTAGAACTGAACCCAGCTAGGCGGGAGTTGCTAAGACAACCCAGCTGGGTGGGGAAACAAGGGCTCAAGGGAGAGACCTGAGCTTTCAAATGCATGGATGTTACTAAGACAGCCTGCTTGCAGATAACCAATCACAAGGCAGTGAGGCATATAACCAACCCCAAGGATGTTACTAAGGCAGAATTCTTTGAAAGAACCAATCAGGAGTGAACAAAGCATATATCTACCCCTAGACCAAGAAGCACACTTGCTTCTCTCTTCTCTCTCTGGTGCACTGCATTCCTGGCTCTCCTGTGGCAGGGGATATGCTCCCCTGTGCCCACGTGGCTTATGGCCATGTGGGACTCCACACATGGACTGATGAACTTTCATTAGCTTGGACGCTGAACTACATCCCACTGCAACATGGAACAGAAGCTCTGGACACTGGCCTGCTTTGGCTCTCCTGGAACCCTGGCTGCACCTTTTCCAGGGGTGGCTTAAGGGGCATGAGACTTTGGAACCTGAGACAAAGAAGCTTCACCAGTAACTTTCTTTGGGCCCTTCTCTGCTGCTCCTTGCTGCTGGGAGTTCATTGATCTCTCAATAAACATTGCTTTCATTAACCGTTTTTGTCCACGAACTCATTCATCAGTTTTGCAAAACAGCAAACTTGGACCCAAACAGAAATTTTGGCATTAAGGGCAGTTAAAAAACAGTCTCTTCCTATATCTTTTTTTTTTTTAAATGATACTTTTTAAAAAATTCTCCCCCGAGGATATTTTTCCATTGATTTTTAGAGAGTGGAAGAGAGAGGAAAAGACAGAAATATCCATGTGAGAAACACATCAATTGGTTGCCTCCTGCATGAGCCCCGACCAGGGCCTGGGCCAGGGAGAAGCCTGCAACCAAGATACTTGCCCTTAACTGGAATCAAACCTGGGACCTTTCTATCTGCAGGGTAGCACTCTATTCACTAAGCAAACTGGCAAGGGCTCTTCCTATATCTGTTGATTATCAAATGTCTTCAGCTAAAAATTATCCTTATGTCACTATAATATGTTCTAGACTCCTTTAATTTACAGCAGTAAGTACATTAGCTCCCCTTGTCCCAATATATATATTTTGCTGGAAGCAATGCATTGAGAAACAGATGTCATCCTGCATACACCAGGGTTTGTATTTTAAAAATTATTTGAATATTTTATTATAAATTATGTTTATTTACTAGGGGCCCAGTGCATGAATTTGTGCACCTTAAAAGGAACTGTGGGGCACTAACCGGTTTGGCTCAGTGGATAGAGCATCGGCCTGTGGCCTGAAAGGTCCCAGGTTTGATTCCAGTCAAGGGCATGTACCTTGGTTGCTGGCACATCCCCAGTAGGGGGTGTGCAGGAGGCAGCTGATGGATGTTTTTAACTCTATCTCTCTCCCTTCCTCTGTGTAAAAAAATCAATAAAATATATTTTTTTAAAAAAGGAACTGTGGGCTGCGAGGCTGCAGTGGGCACAGGGGCGGGTCTTGGTCCATCCTCTGTGCCCCCACTGGCCCCTCCCACCACAGCCCCCGCCTCCCCCCCCCCCCCATCTGTCAGCAGCCCTTCTCCCACTGCTGCTGCTCCCACTCGTTAATGGCGCCAGCCCTGCTTGTACCTGCTGACTGTGTGGAGCAATTGGGGCCAGTGCCAGCAGCGGTGCCAGCAGGACCAGCATTGTCAGTGGGTGTGAGCGGCAGCTGCTGCTCCAATCACCCCTCAGAAGCAGGGGGAGGTGGAGAAGTCCTCAGGGGCAATTGAGGCTGGCAGCCGCCACTTGCACCCTGAGCAATCAGGACCGGTGCTGGGTGCTGGCAGCGGGTGCAAGCAGTGGCTTCAGTGCCAGTAGCGGGTGCAAGTTACAAAAGTAACTTTAAGTTGAAGTCCATGCTCATTTATTGTTCCAAAAACTTTTGACTGCTTAAGAATTATGCTAAATCTACCCTACTTGTGCTCCATAAGTGGAACTTCTAACCCTGCTTTCAAAACAATTTATTGAGTATTTTAAGCCCAATATTTAGACCTACTTCTCAGAAAAATAGATTCATTTTAAAATAATGTTGTTCATTAACAATGCACCTCATCAACCAATAGCTTTGATGGAGATATACAATGAGTTTAATCTTGTTTCCTTGACTCCTAACACAACATTCATTCCCAGCCCATGGATCAAGAGGTAGTTTTGACATTCAAGTTTTATTATTTAAAAAAATACATTTTTCCCTAGCTGGTTTAGCTCAGTGGATAGAGTGTTGGCATTTGGACTGAAGGGTCCCAAGTTTGATTCCAGTCAAGGGCACATGCATGGGTTGTGGGCTCAATCCCCAATGTGGTGTATGCAGGAGGCAGCTGATCAATGATTCTCTCTCATCCTGATGTTTCTATCTCTCTCTCCCTATCCCTTCCTTTTTGAAATCAATAAAAATGTTTAAAAAAATACATTTCATAAGGCTATAGACACCACACATAGTGATTCCTCTGCTAGATCTGGACAAAGTAAATTAAAAACTTTCTGGAAAGGATTCAACATTCTATATTTGTGATTTATGGGGAGAGGGCAAAATATCAAGGAGTTTGAAAGAAGTTGATTTCAACTGTCATGGATGACTTTGAGGAGTTGGAGACTTCACTGGAGGAAATAACTGCACACGTGGTAGAAATAGCAAGGTAACTAGAATTACAAGTGGAGCTTAAAAAATGTGACTGAGTTGCTGCAATCTCGTGATAAATCTGTAACAGAAAAGGAGTTGCTTCTTATGGATGAGCAGAGAAGGTGGTTTGTTGAGATGGATCTATTTCTGATGAAGAGGTTATTCAAATTGCAACAAAGGATTTACAATATTACATAAACTTAGTTGACAAAACAGTAGCAAGATTAGAGAGGATTTACTCTAACTTTGAGAAAAGTTCTACTGTGGGTAAAAGAAAGTTAATCAATGCATCAAACTTCATTGTTGTCTTAAGCACCTCAACCTTCAGCAACCACCACACTGATCAATCAGCAGCCATCAACATCTATGTCTCTCCCTCAACCAGCTTTTTGTTTTTGTTTGCATTTTTATATCTTATCACTTATTTTTTCTAGCATTCGTTTTATAATTTGAATGTAAGTTTAAGTATTCTACAATTCAAATTGTTAGTTTATTTGCAGAATTAAAAAGATGAAAAAAGAAAGGCTTATGTTTTGATTACCAAGAAATGGAGTAATGTAAAAGCAAATTAAAAAAAAAAATAAAACAAACAACAAAAAATAGCTCCTCAAATGAAGCACAATAATTAGAGAAGCAAAAATTGAGGATCTGGTAATGGCACTTTGCCAAGTTAGAGAAAGTAAAGTGCCTAGAGTTTATCATACTGTAAAGTACCTTGATAATTCCTGGGAGATATTTTACACTTTGAAACAAATTGAAGGAACACTCAGGAAGCTAGCACTAAACTCCCCTCTTGACGGAGTGGTGGCAGGTTGTGAGTAGGAAGTGTACAAAGTTCTGGCAAATTTAACTAATATAACCTTATTTGGCAGGATTGAGATGGAAGTGTGGCATGACAATAAGAGGAGACCAGTGGTATCTCAGAAACTTACTTGAATTTTTCAAAGATACATATATATTTTATAGAAATATACATAATTTTGTAAGATATATATGTTTTAAAAATTAAATAGACTAATGTAAAAGGAAAATATAAAAGACAATATCACAGAATTATTTCCCAATAAGATGGCTATCTAACAACCTAAGTATTTAAGATTTTTCATAGCATAGATGTTAAGAAAATGCTTTCCAATTCTTATATAAGTCTAGCATGATCCTGATGTGAACATCTTATAAAGCATGACAAAAAATAATCATAGCATATTCACTTATAAAATTATAAATCATTATTAAAATAAATCTAGATTCATATAAAATATAAAACACATGAACAATAAACTTCAGTCCACAAATTGAATCATGGCTTAATATTTGACTATATTTACATAATTCTTCATATTAACATATTAAAGAAAAAATGTATTTTCTTGATGGAGATTGTGAACTATTTTAAAGAATTCAAAATCAATTTCTGGTAAACATGTTGTAGTAAAATAGATAAGAATAGAAAAAAGATTCCTTAACAAACAGATTCATTGTAGATAAAATCACTAATACCCAGGTTTATGCTCAACAGTAAAACAAAAATGATTCTTCCTAATTTCTTGAGCAAGACAAAGGTTTCACTACTATAACATTGCTTGGAATTTGGAGCCAATGAAATTAATCAAACAAAAATAAATGTAATGCACATATGAAAAGGAGGTAAAATAGTATTATTTGTTGATGACAGACTAGATCAGTTATTCTGTAAAATAGAATGTCTTGAATTTATCTGTTTTATTTCCCTTATCTTTTAATATCTGTTACTCAATGTGCTGTAAGAAGGTAATAACATCAACATCACTAGGGAAATTGTTAGAAAGGCAGAATATTGGGCCTCACCCAGACTTACTAAATCAGAATTTGCATTTTAACAACATATTTTGTATGTATATAAATAATTAGTAACAGTGATTACTATATTCCTCTACCATTGTAACATATTTACATTGGAAGTTAGATGGAATAACGATTAGATTCAAGTACAGCACTTTTTACCAAGTGCTGCATATGCGGTGCTCTGTACCCAATACTGCATCACAGTATGCACATTATCAGGAAGCACAGTATGTCTGATTGTTCCATTCATAATGATGCTAAGTTTGATCAGTTTACTCAGGTGGAGGTCACCTTGTCCCTGCATTGTAAAAATGTATTTTCTTCCTTATGACCAACAGTTTGGAGAACAGTTTTAGCATCCTGCAAATAAACAATTCCCATTAAATTTCATCTATTGTTTTTAGCATCCATGATTACCTTTGATGAATAATATGATGGGGGAAAAAATTGACATATTCTTATTATAAAAGTTCTTCTACAAAAATTATTTGTAATTCTGCTGTAAAGAAAAGTCCTTATAAACTAGAAGTATTTGGTTAAATTGAAAAAGATTGCAAAGAAAAGGCAAGATAGAAAAATTACTGGGCTAGTTATCTTCTATATGAGATTTTTTTTTAATTGAGAATAAATGTGCCTTAAAGTTTTTTCTATACCTTTAACATAATTTTATAAATTTGTATGTAATATCAGTTAGAATTTTCATACTTTATGGTAGGAATTTTGAATGTTTTTCTAAAGTTTCCTTATCTTCAAGGAAAAGACATTTTTAAAGCCGTAAAATATGCTTGGTTTTTTGAACAGGCATTTTATGTCTGTGAAAAAAAATGAGCTTACATCGAACATACTCAATATTTTACAATTATATAACCAAATAGACCATTATAAACATAGATATATGATTAGTTGAGTTATGACAACTGTTTGAAAAACAACCTCAATTTCTTTTTTTAATCATTATTGTTGAAGCTGTTACATAAGTCTCCCTTTCTTCCCCTATTGACCTCTTCCAACTCTCAATGGTTCCTCTTCCCTCCTTCTCCCACAGGCCCTCAGTACCCCATTGTCTGTGTCCACATATTATACATATATGCACACATGTTCATTGGTTGATCTCTTCTCACCCATCTTCCCCTGCCTTCTCTCTGAGGTTTGACAGTCTGTCCATGCTACTACGTCTCTGAGTCTAATTTTGTTCATCAGTTTATTTTGTTCATTAGATTCCCCATATAAGTGAGATCATGTGATACTTATCTTCTTCTGACTGGCTCACTTCACTTAGCATATTCAGCATAATTCTCTCCAGGTACATCCATGCTATTGTAAATGGTAAGAGTTCTTTATTTTTTATTGCCGTGTAGTATTCCATTTTGTAAATGTACCACCATTTTTTTTTAATCCACTCATCTGCTGATGGGTACTTAGGCTGTTTTCCAAATCTTAGGTATTGTAAATAGTGCTGCTATGAACAAAGAGATACATATATTCTTTCTGATGAGTGTTTCGGTTTTCTTAGGATATATTCCTAGAAGTGAGGTCACTAAGTCAAATGGGAGTTCCATTTTTAATTTTTTAAGGAAATTCCATACTGTTTTCCATGATGGCTGCACCAGTCTGCATTCCCACCAGCTGTGTACTAGGGTTCTCTTTTCTCTACAACCTCACCAACACGTTGTTTGTTGATGATAGCCATTCTGACAGGTGTCAGGTGATACCTCAGTGTCATTTTGATTTGCATCTCTCAGATGATTAGTGACTTTGAACATTTTTACATATGTCTCTTGGCCTTCTGTATGTCCACTTTGGAGAAATATTTATTTAGGTTCTTTGCACATTTTTTAATTGGATTGTTTATCTTCCTTTTGTTAAGCTGTATGAGCTCCCTATCTATTTTGGAGATTAACCTCCTAACAAATGTATCATTGGCAAATATGTTCTCCCATGTTGTGGGCTCTCTTGTTATTTTGTTGTTGGTTTCTTTTGCAATGAAGAAGATTTTTATTTTAATGTAATCCCATTTTTTAATTTTCTCCTTAGTTTCCATTGTCCTAAGATATGTATAGGTAAACATATTGCTTATGAGAGATGCCTATGGTTTCTTCTAGAACTATTATGGTTTCATGTCTTACATTTAAGTCTTTTATCTATTTTGAGTTTATTCTTGTCTGTGGTGTAAGCTGTTGGTCTAGTTTCATTTTTTTTTTTTGCATGTATCTGTCTAATTTCCCCAAACTTGTTATTGAAGGAATAGTCTCTGCCACATTGTATGCTCTTGCCTCCTTTGTCAAATATTAATTAAGCATAGTGGCTTGGGTCAATTTCTAGGTTCTCTGTTTTGTTCCATTGATCTATATTCCGGTTCTTGTACCAGTACCAGGTGTTTTGAGTACAGTGGCTTTGTAGTATAACTTGATATTTGGTATTGTGATTCATCCAACTTTGTTCTTTCTCAAGATTGCTGTGGCTTTTTGGGTCCTTTATTGGTTCCATAAAAATTTTTGTAGAGGACGGAGAGAGATGGTGGCTGACAGGACTGAGGTGAGGGATAGGAAGTGAGTGAGTGAGGGGATGAAAGGAGAGTGAGTGGATGTGTGTGTTGTGTGTGTGAGTGAGTGAGGGACAGTTAAAACCAGCAGGAGCAGTAGAGGCTGGCAGGCCAGGCTCTCTGGGACAGGGAGAGACTACCACCGCTGAAGCACTTCAGGACTGTGGGACTCAGGCACGGAGCCCAGGTCATCTTAAAGGGGAGAGCAGCCTCTTCTAGGAACTCATCAGCACCACCACCCAGACAGGCCTGGGATATTGCCCGCCTGCGACCCTGCAGCCACTCCAGCCAAAATCCTGCAGCCACACCCTCAGACTCACAGGCCCTGGGATCTCCACCACAAAAGGAGCACCACGCCCGCCCACAGCAGTAAGTGCAGCCTCCCCCTCCCCAGCAGCAGACCTCCAACATCACATTCGCCCTTCTCCAGGGTGCAGGTCTCCCAGGCACACCACTCCATAGACTTCTCTTAGAAGTCTCTGTGAGCCTCAGCTGGGTGTGATTTTGTACAGACACAGGTGCACTGCCCCCCAGTAGAAATTCTGAATTCCTTCTGCCTGAATAACTACCCACACACACCCAGCTGCGCAACTTCAGCACCAGGGCCCCTCAGCACCAGGGCCCCTCAGAGTGCCTCAGAGCTCAGCACCTGCGAACTGCACTCCCCCTGAGTCCATCTATCCACAGGGCACTTTGGGAAGCCACAGTGAGCCTCTACTAGGTCCGATCTTGGACTAATAGGGACGCACTCCCATGGGCAGTAGAAATTCTGAATTCACCCACCCTGGATACAGGCCCAAAGATGCCTCGATTAAGCGATCCAGGGCCCTTCAGAGTGCTTCAGTGCACCTGCTCTAGCAAACTCATTGCAGGTGCCCCTGTGTACCACCACTGGGAACACAAGCTTATCTACCACAGGTGCTCAGCAAAAACTGAGTTACCCCACCCCACAGCTGCAGAACTCTGGACACTACAGTTGCATGCTTTTCCAGTGTGCAGGTCTCCCAAGACCACCACTCCACAGGCAGCCCTGGGGCCATGCTGCGAGCCCTGCTGGTCACACATTTAAACAAACAGGGGTGCACTGCTGGGCTGTAGAAACGCTGAATTCCCTCTTCTGGGATACCTGCCCACAGACACTGTAATCCAGTGGCTTCAGTACCAGGGCCCTTCAGAGTGTGTCAGTACACCCTGCTGGCAAATACACCACAGGTGCCTTGTGAGCTGCCCCTGGGATCACGTGTATCCAACCACGGAGGCAGCAGCAAAAGCTGAGTCTGCCCACACCACAACTACAGCACTCTGGACACCACAGACACGCTTTGCCAGAATGCAAGCTTCCTGAGCCCCATCACCCCAATAGACAGTTCCTGGGTGCCACTGTGTGTCCCTGTGGGGCACGCATGATTTCAACCAAGGGCATAAGACAGCAAAAATTGGAACACCCCCTCCATGGATGCTGACTTCTAGACACCTCAGTTGTGCCTTTCCAGCTCTCAGGCCTACATCAAGAGAACCAAATAGCTCAAGTAGGGAGCTACACTGGACTACCAAACCCAGAAGACCTGAGAGATCACACCAGTAGCACACATCCAAAATAAACTGGGTAGCAAAGCAATCTGAGCTACAACTAAAACATTACAGCAAAACATGGGAAGACAAAAAGGCAACCCACAAAGGAAAGAAAAAAAGAAATCACCAGAAAGGGAGTTAAATGAAATTGAGGCTACTAACTTATCAGAGAAAGAATTCAGAGTAATGGTTATAAGGATGCTCAAATGGCTGGATGACAAATACACACAACTCAATGAGAAATATAAGGAACTGAATGATAATGTCACCAAAATGAAGAGGAACCAAGAGGAAGTGAAGAACAACATAGCTGTAATAAAGAACACAATGGAAGGCTTAAACAGCAGATTAGAAGAGGCTGAGGACCAATCAGTGAATTAGAAGACAAGGTAGGAAAAAACACACAAACACAAGGGCAACTGGAAAAAAAAAACTTAAAAAGCAAAAGGAGAGCCTAAGGGAGTTTTGGGACAATGCAAAATAAAACAACATTCACTTAATAGGGGTACCAGAAGGAGAGGAGGAAAAGCAAGAAATAGAAAACCTGTGTGAAGAAATAATGACAGAAAACTTCCCTTATATTGGCAAGAAAAAAACTACACAAGTCCAAGAAGCACATAGAGTGCCAAACAAGATGAATCCCAAAAGACCAACACCAAGACACATCATAATTAAAATGGCAAAACACCAATGACAAGTAAGAACCTTAAAGGCTGCCAGAGAGAGACAGAAAGTTACCTACAAGGGATCTCCTATTAGAATATCAGCTGATTTCTCAACAGAAACACACCAGGCAAGAAGGGAATAGAATGAAATATACAAAGTGATGCAAAACAAGGGAAGAAATCCAAGAATACTATACCTAGCAAGGATATCATTCAAAATTGAAGGTGGAATCAGGAGCTTAACCTACAAAAAAGGTCTAAGAGAGTTTATTACCACCAAACCAGCAATGCAAGAAATGCTAAAGGGACTGCTGTAAAAAGAAGAAACAGAAAGACAAGAAGGAACACAGGCATAAAGAATAAAAATGACCACAAACAAGTACTTTTCAATAATAACATTAAATGTAAATGGATTAAATTCTCCAATAAAAAGACACAAGGTAACTGAATGGATAAGAAAACTTGACCCATATGTTTGCTGTCTGCAAGAGACCCACCTCAGAACAAAAGATTCACACAGACTGAGAGTGAAGGGATGGAAAAAAGTATTTTCAGGCAAATGGAAATGAGAAAAAAATGTGATACTTATATCTGACAAAATAGACCTCAAAGTAAAGGCCATAACAAGAGATAAGGAAGGGCACTACATAATACTAAAGGGAGCAATTCAACAAGAAGATACAACTCTGGTAAACATATATGCACCCAATACAGGAGCACCCAAATACATAAAACAACTTCTGGAAGATATCAAGGAAGATATTGATAGCAATATAGTCATAATAGGAAACTTCAATACCCCACTGACACCACTAGATAAATCCTCTAAACAAAAAATCATCAAAGAAACAGCAATCCTAAATGACTCACTAGATCAGAAGGACTTAATTGACATCTTCAGAATATTTCATCCTAAAGCTACAGAATATACATTCTTCTCCAGTGCACATGGGACATTTTCAAAGATAGACCATATATTAGGAAAAAGGCAAAGTCTCTTCAAATTCAAGCTAATAGAAATCAGAACAAGCATCTTCTCAGATCACAATGGCATAAAATTAGAAATCAACTACAATAAAAACATTGAAAAAAAATCAAACACTTGGAGGCTAAATAGCATGCTATTAAACAATGACTGGGTTACCAGAGAGGTCAAAGAAGAAATAGAAAGCATCCTGGAAACAAATGACAATGAAAACACAACAATCCAAAATCTATGGGACACAATGAAAGAAGTCCTGAGAGGGAAGTTCATAGCTCTACAGGCCTACCTCAAAAAACAAGAAAAACTGGCAATAAATGGTCTAACCCTACAACTCAAAGAGTTAGAAAGAGAGCAACAAGAAAAGCCCACAGTATCCAGAAGGACGGAAATAATAAAAATCAGAGCAGAAATCAACAACATAGAGACAAAATAATATACAAAAGACCAATGAAACCAAGAGCTCATTCTTTGAAAGGATTAACAAGTTTGATGAACCTTTCACCAGGAACACAAAGAAACAAAGAGAGAGGACCCAAATAAACAAAATCAGAAATGAAAGAGGTGAAGTAACAACTGATACTACTGATATACAAAGGATTATCAAAAAATACCATGAACAACTCTACTCCAACAAACTGGACAACCTCAATGAAATGGACACATTCCTAGAAAAAATACAAGCTTCCAAAACTCAATCAGGAAGAATCAAAAAAACCTTGACAGGCCAATAACTACTGATGAAATTGAAACAGTAATCAAAAAGCTTCCAGCAAACAAAAGCCCTGGACCAGATGGCTTCACAGGGGAGTTTTACTGAACATTCAAAGAAGAACTAAAGCCAATACGTCTCAGACTATTCCAAAAAATTCAAGAGGAAGGTACACTTCCAAGCTCTTTCTATGAAGCCAGCATTACCCTAATCCCAAAACCTGATAAAGACACCACAAAGAAAGAGAATTTCAGGACAATATCCCTGATGAACATAGATGCTAAAATCCTCAACAAAATTCTAGCAAACGAGACCGAGCATTACATTAGAAAGTTCATACACAATGACCAAGTGGGATTTATTACAGGAATGCAAGGCTAGTACAATATCTGCAAATCAATAAACATGATACATCACATAAACAAGTTGAGAGACAAAAATCACATAATCATAACTATTGATGCAGAAAGGCATTTGACAAAGTCGAACACCATTTTCTGATAAAAACACTCAGCAAAGTGGGAATAGAGGGATCATACCTCAACATAATAAAAGCCTTATATGAGAAACCTACATCCAACATCATACTCAATGGGCAAAAACTAAAACCATTTACCTTAAGAACAGGATCAAGACAGGGATGCCCACTGTCACCATTCCTGTTAGACACTGGAAGTTCTAGCCAAAGCGATCAGACAAGAAGAAGAAATAAAAGGTATCCAAATTGGAAAAGAAGAAGTAAAATTGTCATTATTCACAGATGACATGATACTGTACTTAGAAAACCCTAAATACCCCATCAAAAAACTATTAGACCTAATAAATGAATTTGGCAATGTAGCAGGATACAAAATTAACGCCAAGAAATCTATGGCATTTTTATACAACAATAGTGAATTTACAGAAAGAGAAATTTTTTAAAAATCCTATTTACCATTGCACCAAAAAAATTAAGATACCTAGGAATAACCAAGGAGGTAAAAGACCTCTACCCAGAAAACTACAAGACATTGAAAAAAGACATAGAGGGAGGCATAAACAGATGGAAGAACATACCGTGTTCATGGATTGATAGAATCAACATCATCAAAATGTCCATACTACCCAAAGCAATCTATAGATTCAATGCACTCCCCATTAAAATACCAACAGCATATTTCACAGATCTAGAAAGAACTCTTCAAAAATTCAACTGGAATAAAAAACAAAAAAACGAATAGCTGCTGTGATCCTGAGAAAGAAGAATGAAGTAGGAAGGCTCTCAATACCAGATATCAAGCTGTATTACAAAGCCACTGTTCTCAAAAGTGCCTGGTACTGGCACAAGAACAGACATATAGACCAATGGAATAGAATAGAGAACCCCGAAATCAACCCAAACCACTATGCTCAATTAATATTTGACAAAGGAGGCAAGAACATACAATGGCGTCAAAACAGTCTCTTCAATAAATGGTGCTGGGAAATTTGGTCAGACACATGCAAAAAAATGAAACTAGACCACCAACTTACACCATACACAAAAATAAACTCAAAATGGATAAAGGACTTAAATGTCAGACCCAAAACCTTAAGATTATTATAGGAATCCACAGGTAGCAAAATCTCAAATATATACCGAAGGAATTGCTTCAATGACACAACTCCTAGGGTAATGGAAACTAAATGGAAAATAAACAAATGGGACTATATCAAAATAAAAAGCTTCTTCACAGCAAAAGAAACCATCAACAAAACAACAAGAAAACCCACTGCATGGGAGAACATCTTTGCCAATGATATCTCAGATAAAGGTTAAATCTCCAACATTTATAGGAACTCATACAACTTAACAAAAGGAAGATAAACAGCCCAATAAAAAAAATGGGCAACCGACCTAAGTAGACATTTCTTGAAAGAGGACATACATAAGGCTGAGAGACATATGAAAACATGCTCAAAGTCACTAATCATCCGAGAGATGCAAATCAAAATGACAATGAGGTACCATCTCACACCTGTCAGAATGGCTATCATCAACAAATCAACAAATGACAAATGCTGGTGAGGATGCAGAGAAAAAGGAACCCTCTTTCACTGCCGGTGGGAATGCAGACTAGTGCAGCCACTGTGGAGAACAGTATGGAGTTTCCTCAAAAAACTAAAAATGGAACTTCCATTTGACCCAGTGACCCCACTTCTAGGTATATATACCAAGAAACCAGAAAAACCAATCAGAAAGGATATATGCATCCCTATGTTCATAGCAGCACAATTAACAATAGCTAATATTTGGAATCAGCCTAAGTGCCCATCAGCAGATGAATGGATTAAAAAATTTTGGCACATCTACACAATAGAATACTACGCAGCTGTAAAAAGGAAAGAACTCCTACCATTTGCAACAGCATGGATGGATCTGGAGAGCATTATGCTAAGTGAAATAAGTCAGTCAGAGAAAGATAAATATCACATGCTGTCACTCATTTGTAGATAATAATGAACAACATAAACCAATGAACAAAAACAGGTGTAGAGACAGAGAAGCATGGATCAGATGCTCAAAACTCAGAGGGAAGGCAGGGGAGGGTGGGAGTGAGGGGGAAAGATTAACCAAAGGACTTGTATGCATGCATATAAGTATAATTGATGGATGTGGACAACAGGGGGTGAGGGTGAGGGCAGGATTGGGGAGATGAGGGGACATTGGGGGGGATAAGAACACATTTGTAATATCTTATTAAATAAAGGGAAATATTTTTTTTAAAGAATGGCTTATTATTTCACAAATGAAGATATGCCAAGAGTCATACCATGTCTCTAAAAACAACTTAATGCAATAAAGTCTTAATAAAATGAAAAAAAAAATTGTAGTGTTTGTTCTAGGTCTGTTAAATATGCTGTTTGGCTTTTATTAGAGACTAGAGGCCCGGCGCACGAATTCATGCACGGATGGAATCCCTTAGTGTGGCCTACAGGGATCGGGTCCCACCTTTCTTCCCCAGGCTCTAAGTCCTAGCTGGCACCCCCAGCCTCACAGCCCCACAGCCCCACCTGGCACCCAACCTTGGATTGGCACCGCCCTGTCACTTGCATCACCATCCTGCCTGTGGGGCAATTGATAGGTGCTGGGGCCCCACCCAGCTCCCTCAGGTCCTGGGAGCCAGACAGCAGCCTCACCCCCTCCTGCTGCCACTGGTTACCATCTGCAGGGCAAGCAGCAGGGCGATTGGGCCCCAGCTCGCACCTGCCTTGCCTGGAACCGCTGGATCACCTGCTCCACCATTCTACCCTGGTACCGCTCTAATCAGAGCCCATTAGGGCCATCAGTGCCTCCACTGCTGCCTGCGGCCAGTGCTGTGTCACCGATGCCCACCATGTTTTGCACTGCCCCTTAGTAGTCAGTGCATGTCATAGTGAACAGTCAAACTCCTGGACGAGGGGATAATTTGCATATTAGGTTTTTATTACATAGAATTGCATTGGGTCCTCTCTCTGTTTCTTGTTGAGCCTGGCTAGAGATTCATCAATCTTGTTTATCCTTTCAAAGAACCAGCTCTTGGTTTCATTGATCTTTTGTATCATTTTTTTCTTGGTCTCTATGTCATTTATTTCTACTCTGATCTTTATTATCTCCTTCCTTCTGCTAATTCTGGACTTTGCTTGTTGCTCTCTTTATAATTCTTTAAATTGTATGGTCAGATCATTTATTACCATTGTTTCTTTTTTTTTTAATCAAATCTTTATTGTTCAGATTATTACATTTGTTCCTCTTTTTTCCACCGTAACTCCCCTCCTCCCAGTTCCCGCCCCACCCTCCGCCCTCACTCCCCACCCACTGTCCTCATCCATAGGTGCACGATTATTGTCCAGTCTCTTCCCGAATCTCCCACACCCCTTTCCCCCCCAAGAATAGTCACTCCATTCCCTTTCTATGTCCCTGATTCTATTATGATCACCAGATTATTTGTTCACTTGATTCTTAGATTCACTTGTTGATAGATGCATGTTTGTTGTTCATAATTTGTATCTTTACCTTTTTCTTCTTCTTCCTCTTCTTAAAGGATACCTTTCAGCATTTCATATAATACTGGTTTGGTGGTGATGAACTCCTTTAGCTTTTCCTTATCTGTGAAGCTCTTTATCTGACCTTCAGTTCTGAATGATAGCTTTGCTGGATAAAGTAATCTTGGTTGTAGGTTCTTGGTATTCATCACTTTGAATATTTCTTGCCATTCCCTTCTGGCCTGCAAAGTTTCTGTTGAGAAATCAGCTGACAGTCGTATGGGTATTCCCTTGTAGGTAACTGAGTTTCTTTCTCTTGCTGTTTTTAAGAGTCTCTCTTTGTCTTTTTTTTTTTTTTTTTTTTTTTTTTTTTTTTTAATTGCTTAAAGTATTACAAAGGGTATTACATATGTGTCCATTTTATCCCCCAGCCCTAGACAGTCCCCTAGCCTCCCCTATCCCCCAATGTCTTATGTCCACTGGTTATGCTTCTATGCATGCATACAAGTCCTTTAGTTGATCTCTTACCCCCCTACCTCCTGCCCCGCAACCCTCCCCGGCCTTCCTGCTGCAGTTTGACAATCTATTTGAGGCAGCTCTGCCTCTGTATCTATTATTGTTCAAAAGTTTATAATGGTCTCTATTATCCATGAATGAGTGAGATCATGTGGTATTTTTCCTTCATTGACTGGCTTATTTCACTTAGCATAATGCTCTCCAGTTCCATCCATGACGTTGCAAATGGTAAGAGTTCCTTCCTTTTTAGAGCAGCATAGTATTCCATCGTGTAGATGTACCACAGTTTTCTAATCCATTCATCTACTGATGGGCACTTAGGCTGTTTCCAGATCTTAGCTATGGTGAATTGTGCTGCTATGAACATAGGGGTGCATATATCCTTTCTGATTGGTGTTTCTGGTTTCTTGGGATATATTCCTAGAAGTGGGATCACAGGGTCAAATGGGAGTTCCATTTGTAGTTTTTTGAGGAAACTCCATACTGTCTTCCATAGTGGCTGCACCAGTCTGCATTCCCACCAGCAGTGCACAAGTGTTCCTTTTCCTCCACATCCTCTCCAGCACTTGTCGTTTGTTGATTTGTTGATGATAGCCAGTCTGACAGGTGTGAGATGGTACCTCATTGTTGTTTTGATTTGCATCTCTCCGATGATTAGTGACTTTGAGCATGTTTTCATATGTCTCTTGGCTTTCTGAATGTCCTCTTTTGAAAGGTGTCTATTTAGGTCCTTTGCCCATTTTTTGATTGGATTGTTTATCTTCCTTTTGTTAAGTTGTATGAGTTCCCTATAAATTTTGGAGATTAGGCCCTTATCGGATATGATATTGGCAAATATGTTTTCCCACACAGTGGGTTTTCTCGTTGTTTTGTTGATGGTTTCTTTTGCTGTGCAGAAGCTTTTTATTTTGATGTAGTCCCATTTGTTCATTTTCTCTTTAGTTTCAAGTGCCCTAGGAGCTGTATCAGTGAAGAAATTGCTTCGGCATATGTCTGAGATTTTGTTGCCTTTGGATTCTTCTAGAATTTTTATAGTTTCCTGTCGTACATTTAAGTCCTTTATCCATTTTGAGTTTATTTTTGTGTATGGTGTAAGCTGGTGGTCTAGTTTCATTTTCTTGCATATATCTGTCCAATTTTCCCAGCACCATTTATTGAAGAGACTATCTTGGCTCCATTGTATGTTCTTGCCTCCTTTGTCAAATATTAATTGAGCATATTGGTTCGGGCCGATTTCTGGGCTCTCTATTCTATTCCATTGATCTATATGCCTATTCTTGTGCCAGTACCAGGCAGTTTTGAGAACAGTGGCTTTGTAATACATCTTGATATCTGGTATTGAGATCCCACCTACTTTGGTCTTTTTCAGGATTGCTGCAGCTATTCGAGGTCTTTTTTTATTCCAGATGAATTTTTGGAGAGTTCGTTCTAGATCTCTGAAGTATGCCGTTGGTATTTTAATGGGAAGTGCGTTGAATTTATAGATTGCTTTGGGTAGTATGGACATTTTAATGATGTTGATTCTACCAATCCATGAACACGGTATGTTCTTCCATCTGTTTATGTCTTCCTCTATATCTTTTTTCAACGTCCTGTAGTTTTCTGAGTAGAGGTCTTTTACCTCTTTAGTTAAGTTTATTCCTAGGTAGCTTAATTTTTTTGGTGCGATGGTAAACGGGATTGTTTTTATAATCTCTCTTTCTGAAAGTTCACTATTGGTGTATAGAAATGCCTCGGATTTCTTGGGGTTAATTTTGTATCCTGCTACATTGCCAAATTCATGTATTAAGTCCAGTAGCTTTTTGATGGAGTCTCTAGGGTTTTGTATGTATAATATCATGTCGTCTGCAAATAAGGACAGTTTTACTTCCTCTTTTCCAATTTGGATGCCTTTTATTTCTTCTTCTTGCCGAATTGCAATGGCTAACACTTCCAGTACTATGTTGAACAGGAGTGGTGAGAGGGGGCATCCCTGTCTTGTTCCTGTTCTTAGGGGAAATGGTGTTAGTTTTTGTCCATTGAGTATGATGTTGGCTGTGGGCCTGTCGTATATGGCTTTTATTATGTTGAGGTATGATCCTTCTACTCCCACCTTGCTGAGAGCTTTTATCAAAAATGGGTGTTGAATTTTGTCAAATGCTTTTTCTGCATCAATTGATATGACCATGTGGTTTTCTTCTTTCAATTTGTTTATGTGATGTATCACGTTTATTGATTTGCGGATATTGTACCATCCTTGCATCCCTGGGATAAATCCTACTTGGTCATGGTGTATGATCTTTCTGATGTACTGCTGGATGCGATTTGCTAAGATTTTGTTGAGGATTTTGGCATCTATGTTCATGAGGGATATTGGCCTGTAATTCTCTTTCATTGTGTTGTCTTTCCCTGGTTTTGGTATTAGGGTGATGCTGGCTTCATAGAATGAGCTTGGAAGTGTTCCTTCCTCTTGAATTTTTTGTAGTAGTCTGAGGAGGATAGGTTTTAGTTCTTCCTTGAATGTTTGGTAAAACTCCCCTGTGAAGCCGTCTGGTCCTGGGCTTTTGTTTGCTGGAAGCTTTTTGATGACTGCTTCAATTTCTTCCATAGTTATTGGCCTGTTGAGATTTTTAGATTCTTCCTGATTGAGTTTTGGAATGTTGTATTTTTCTAGGAATTTGTCCATTTCCTCCAGGTTGTCTAGTTTGTTGGAGTAGAGCTGTCCATAGTATTTTTTAACAATCATTTGTATTTCTGTGGGGTCTGTTGTTATTTCGCCTCTATCGTTTCTGATTTTGTTTATTTGGGTCCTCTCTCTTTGCTTCTTGGTGAGTCTGGCTAGAGGTTTGTCAATCTTGTTTATCCTTTCAAAGAACCAGCTCTTGGTTTCATTGATTTTCTGTATTGTTTTTTTGGTCTCTATGTCATTTATTTCTGCTCTAATCTTTATTATCTCCTACCTTCTGCTCACTCTGGGGTTTTCTTGTTGCTCTCTTTCTAATTCTTTGAGTTGTAGAGTTAGATGATTTACTACCATTTTTTCTTGTTTGTTGAGATAGGCCTGTAGAGCTATAAACTTCCCTCTCAGGACTGCTTTCATTGTGTCCCATAGGTTTTGGATTGTTGTGTTTTCATTGTCATTAGTTTCTAGGATGTTTCGAATTTCTTCTTTGATTTCATTGGTAACCCAATCAATATTTAATAGCATGCTATTCAGCTTCCAGGTGTTTGAGTATTTTGGGTTGTTTTTATTGTAGTTTATTTCTAATATTATGCCATCGTGGTCTGCGAAGACGCTTTTTATGATTTCAATTTTCTTGAATTTGGGGATACTTTGCTTGTGACCCAATATATGGTCTAATTTTGAATATGTCCTATGAGCATTTGAGTAGAATGTATATTCCCTGGCTTTGGGGTGAAGTGTTCTGAAGATGTCTATTAAGTCCATCTGATCTAGTGAGTCATTTAGGATTGCTGTATCTTTGCTGATTATTTGTCTAGAGGACTTATCCAGTGCTGTCAGTGGTGTATTAAAGTCCCCTACTATGATTGTATTGTTGTCGATGTCTCCTTTGATATCTTCCAGGAGTTTTTTTATGAATTTGGGTGCTCCTGCATTGGGTGCATATATGTTTACCAGGATTATATCTTCTTGTTGTATTGATCCCTTTAGTATTATGAAGTGGCCTTCCTTATCTCTTGTTATGGCCTTCACTTTGAGGTCTATTTTGTCTGATATAAGTATTGCTACCCCAGCTTTCTTTTCCTTTCCATTTGCCTGAAAGATATTTTTCCATCCTTTCACTTTCAGTCTGTGTGAGTCCCTTCTAATGAGGTGGGTTTCTTGTAGACAGCAGATGTATGGGTCATGTTTTTTTATCCATTCAGCCACTCGATGTCTTTTGTTTGGAGCATTTAGTCCTTTTCCGTTTAAAGTTATTATTGAAAGGTGCTTGTTTGTAGGCATTTCTGTTTTTGTGTGGCTGTTTTCTTTCTGAGCTTTTTATTTCTTATTTTTATACCAGTCCCTTTAGCATTCCTTGCATTGCTGGCTTGGTGGTGATAAACTCCCTTAGCCTTTTTTTGTCTGTGAAGCTTCTTATTTCCCCTTCAAGTTTGAATGATAGCCTTGCTGGATAGAGTATTCTTGGATTCAGTCCTTTGCTTTGCATCACTTTGTAAATTTCCGTCCATTCTTTTCTGGCCTGATGTGTTTCTGTTGAGAAATCATTTGACAATCTAATGGGAGATCCCTTGTATGTAACTTTCCGTCTCTCTCTTGCAGCCTGTAAGATTCTCTCTTTGTCCTGAACATTTGCCATGGTAATTATGATGTGTCTTGGTGTGGGTCTTTTTGGGTTCACCTTGTTTGGGACTCTCTGGGCTTGTGTGACTTTTTTCTTCCCCACCTCAGGGAAGTTTTCTGATATTATTTCTTCTAATAGGTTTTCTAATCCTTGTTCATCCTTCTGTTGTTCTGGTACCCCTATTATTCGTATGTTGTTTCGTTTCATGTTGTCCCAAAGCTCCCTTAGGCTCTCCTCCTGTCTTTTCATTTTTTTCTCCAATTGCAGTACATTTTGGGTGTGTTTTGCTTCCTTGTCTTCTAAATCACTAATTCGGTCCTCCGCTTCTCCTAGTCTACTGTTGATACTTTCAATGGAGTTTTTCATTGCAGCTATATCACTCTTCATATCTTCTTGGGTCTTACTTAAGTTGTTGATTTTTTCATCTGTTTCTTCTAGCTTCTTCCATATGTTATTGATTTTTTCATCTGTTTCTTCTAGCTTCTTCCATATGTTATCGATTTTTTCATCTGTTTCTTCTTGCTTCTTGCTGAGGTTGTCGATTTTTTCCTCCATCCGGTTTATGCACTCTAGGACCCTTATTCTGAATTCTTTTTCTGTCATGTTGCATGCCTCTGTATTACTTAGCTGCTTTTCTGGAGAGTCCTCCTTCTCTTTCCTTTGGGGGTTTCTTTGTCTACCCATGTTTGATCTCACTGACATATCTAGACGTTGAGTCGTTCAGTGGCTGCTCCCTTGGTGGCAGTGACTCCTTGGTCTGCGGTTCCTCTTCGGGCGGTTGCGGTAGCAGCTGCTCTTCAGTTGGCAGCAACTCCTCTGGTGGGTGCTGTTCACAGCTGTGGTGGCTGTTCTGGCTGGTGGGGCGAGGTTTCACGTACAGCTGCTGTTCCTCAGCAGAGGGTGTGGTGCTCAGGAGGTTGCTGTTGCTTGGATCTGCTGTGTTGATTTAAAGGCACAAAATACAACACAACAAGGCACCACGTACCAGGCACTATACACAAATATATTCACGATATTAATAACCCCAAATAAAGGTGACCACCTGAATTAAGAGAATTAGGGGATAAGGAAGAAGGAAGAGAAAAAGAGAAAAGAGAAAAAAGAAAAGAAAATTAGGGACCAAAAAAAGGAGTGCAAAAATGAAAGTGGGAAAAAGGAGGGGGGAAAGTAAAAGCGAGAAAAGAAAGGAAAAGAAAAAAAAAGAGCGAAAAGAGAGAATGAAGTGGAAGAGGGGAAGAGACTTTTTATATGAGGAGAATGCTCCTATAGAACAGCCATTAATCCCAACAAATTCCAGCAACAGCTCCCTGGAGATGAATGCAAACTAGAAACAACCAATAATATAATGATGAAAATAGAATTGAGAACACTAATCCCAAAATAAAATAAAGAGAAAATAAAATGGCACTTTAAAAAAATGGTAAAATGGTAGCAGTAATAATACTGGTTAAAAATAAGAAGGTAGTAATTAAAAGTTTAAAATCACGTGATGGAAAAAAGAAGAAAAAAAAAAGAAGAAGAAGAGGAAAAGAAAAAAAAAAAAAGAAGAAAAAATTGGTTTCTTAGTTAAAAGGTGAAAAAAGAAAAAAAAAATATTGCAGTAGTGAAGGTCCTTCGGTTCTTCTATTCTTCAGTGTGGCTCGCCTTAGACCTGCAAGGTATTCAGGAGAGTGTTGAGTTTCCCTGCGATACACTGTTCCTCTGTGTTGTAAACCACAGTCCTTATTTTAAAGCAAGCCGCATTTGTTTCCCAGACTGCCTTATTTGGTGTTTAGCAAAGAGTCAGTTTGTGGGTCAGCCTCTGGGTGGCAGTGTTTTGGGGTTGGCCTCTGAGGCTACAGGGCCTCTCTGTCCAGTGGAAGTTCACTGCCCAGAGCTGGCTGCGTAAGAGTTACCAGTGCTGTGTTGTTGCAGGGATTGAAAATCCCTCTATAGGCCAGACCCTGTTAACTCCCAGGGACTGATCAGGTTATTTTAATCCTTGATCTCCTACAGGGTGGAATCTGGGTGTGGCTGTGCTCCTTGCCTGGGGGCTGGGGGGAGGAGTCTCACTCTCAGGAGAGAATGGCTGCCTCAGACCTGGGCTCAGGGGTGTCTCAGCACTCAATTCGCTGCCACCTCTCCCGGCCCCCCTTCTCTCCTCAGTCTCTCCCCAGATTCCACTCCTCCGCACACTCTCCCTCTCTTCAGCACAGGTGAATGTCTGTATCCGAAATGACCCATGAACAGGGTTCAGTGAAAACAAACAAACAAACGCCGGCCGCGGAAACGGGGAAGGCTTGGTTTCTGTAAGCTTCTTCTCTTACCGGGACTGCATGGTCTGATCAGCTCTTCAGGCTGCCCCCTTTAGGCTCAGTCCTCTGTGATCACAGACCGAGCTCTCAATTCCCCCGGCAGCGCCAAGAATCCCGCGGTTCTCCTTTCCCCTGTTAGGGGCTGTGCCTGTCCCAAGGGACGCGGCTGTCTGCCACGCGGTCTCCCTCCGACTCTCTGGGCTCAGAGGTCTGGCAAACTTTCCTGCCCAAATCCCTGGTTTTTTTACCTTTCCAGGGGAGTTCTGCTCTTCCCGGCTGTAAACTGTCTCGCCAGCTGAGGAATTTCGCCAATTCGGGGTGGATGTTACTAGTTTCAGCTGCTCACTCCATTTGCTCAGGGACACGACCTGGGACGCGTCTGCCTATACCGCCGCCATCTTCCTGAATCTCTCTTTGTCTTTTGCTCTTGGCATTTTAATTATGATGTGTCTTGGTGTGGTCCTCTTTGGATTCCTTTTGTTTGGGGTTCTCTGCGCTTCCTGGACCTGTAAGTCTATTTCTTTCACTAGGTAGGGGAAGTTTTCTGTCATTATTTCTTCAAATAGGTTTTCAATATCTTGGTCTCTCTCATCTTCTGGCACCCCTATAATTCTGATGTTGGTACGCTTGAAGCTGTCCCAGAGGCTCCTTACACTATCTTCGTATTTTCGGATTCTTTTTTCATTTTGCTTTTCCGGTTGGGTGTTTTTTGCTTCTTTGCATTTCAAATCTTTGCCTTGATTCTTGCGGTCCTCTGGTCTGCTGTTGGGAGTGTGTATAATATTCGTTATTTCAGTCCGTGTATGTTTAATTTCTAGTTGGTTCTTTATCATAACATCGAGGGTCTCATTAGATTTGTTGAGGATCTCAGTAACTTTATCGGCGGCTTCTAGACAGTTCTTGAGAGACCTTCAAAGTGTGGTTCTGAACTCAATATCCTCCATTGACAGTTTTGTCCTGTTTCTTTGTCTCCGCATTTTTTATGCTTTCTTGGTGCACCCCCTAGTAGTCTTTGTGTGCAGTCTTCCTGTAGTTAAGCCTTGATTGTTGTAGTTAATACTAGCAGGATTTGACCTCCAGGCCAATTGGCTGTGAGAATCAGCTGTGTCTGCAGTGGGAAAACTTCTGTCCTCTAGGGAGGTGCTAATCTATCCTTTGCCTGAGGCTATCTGGCAATTGGCTCTGCACAGGGCTTGGGCGGGGTGGGTGGGTCGCTTGGGATCAACAGGATGGGCCGGAGCGAGCAGTTATGGTGGCTCTCAATTCCGTCCCAGGGGCTCTGCCTCTCCGAGTCCCAGCAACCGCTGCAAACCTCGGAGAGAAAGCTGCCTTCAAGTTCCGACTGAAGCCAGACAGTCCCTCTTCTCCCGTTTGAGTCTGGGTCCCTAGAGACTCGCCCGGATCTGGAGCTCAGAATCTGAGACTCCCTCCCAATTGAAAACACCAACCGCACCCTCTACCGCCAGCCTGCTCCGTGCACACTCCGTACCTGAGTATTTCACTTCTGCACTGCGACTCCTCTGAGTCTGGGTATGATATTCTCTTTCCTCCTAGTTGTAGAATTTCCACTCAGCCAGCCTTCCTGTGGTTCTGGATGATGTCTGTTCCATCTTTTAGGTGTATTTTGATTTGGTTGTTCAAGGCAGCAATCTCCGGCGTTAACCTATGCCGCCATCTTCACCATTGTTTCTTGTGTGTTTTTTTTTGTTTGTTTGTTTTTTGAGATAGTCCTGTGGAGCTATGAACTTCCCTCTCAAGACTGCTTTCACTGTGTCCCATAGATTTTGGATTGTTGTGTTTTCATTGTCATTTGTTGCCATGATGCTTTTTATTTCTTCTTTGATCTCTTTGGTAACCCAATCATTGTTGAATAGCATGCTATTTAGCCTCCAGGTGTTTCATTTTTTTATTGTTTTTATTGTAGTTGAATTCTAGTTGTATGCCATTGTGATATAAGAAGATACTTGTTATTATTTCTATCTTCTTGAATTTGAAGAGACTTTGCCTGTGTTCTAATGTGTGGTCTGTCCTTGAAAATGACCCGTGTGCACTTGAGAAGAATGTATATTCCGTGGCCTTGGAGTGAAATGTTCTGAAGATGTCAATTAATTCCATCTTATCTAGTGAGTCATTTAGGATTGATATTTCTTTGCTGATTTTTTGTTTAGAGGATTTGTCCAGTGGTGTTAGTGGGGTATTAAAGTCCCCTACTATGACTGTATTGCTGTCAATCTCTCCCATGATATCCTCCAGAATTTTTTTTTTATGTATTCGGGTGCTCCTCTATTTGGTGCATATATGTTTAGCAGAGTTATATCTTCTTGTTTAATCGCTCCCTTTAGTATTATGAAGTGGCCTTTCTTATCTTTTGTTATGGCCTTCATTTTGAGGTCTAATAGGTATTGCTACCTCAGCTTTTTTTCATTTCTATTTTCCTGAAAAACCTTTTTCCACCCCTTCCCCATCAGTCTGTGAGTCCTTTGTCCTGAGGTGGGTTTCCTGTAGACAACAGATATATGGGTCATGTTTTCTTATCCACTCAGCTACCCTATGTCTTTTGTTGGGGCATTTAATCCATTTACATTTAAATTTATTATTGATAGATAGGTACTTGTTTGTTGCCATTTTTATTCTTTATGCCTGTGTTCCTTCTTCTCTTCCTAATTCTTCTGTTTACACCAGACCCTTCAGCATTTCTTGCATTGCTGGATTGGTGGTAATAAACTCCATTAGTCCTTTTTTTGTCTGTGAAGCTCCTGATTTCACCCTCAATTTTGACTGATAGCCTTGCTGGGTACAGTATTCTTGGATTCAGACCCTTCCTTTGCATGACTTTGTATATTCCATTCCATTCTCTTCTGGCCTGATGTGTTTCTCTTGAGAAATCACTCGCTAGTCTGATGGGAGAGCTTTTGTAGGTGACTTTCTGTCCCTCTCTGGCAGCCTTTAAGATTTTTTCTTTGTCATTTGTGTTTGCCAATTTAATTATAATGTGTCTTGATGTCAGTCTTTTGGGATCCATGTTTTTTGGGACTCTGTGTGCTTCTTGGACTTGTGTGAGATTTTTCTTCCCCATATCAGGTAAGTTTTCTGTCATTCCTTCAAACAGGTTTTCTATTACTTACTCAGTTTCCTCTCCTTCTGGCACCCCTATTATGTGCATGTTGTTTTGTTTCATGTTGTACCAATGTTCCCTTAGGCTCTCCTCCTGTTTTTTATTTTTTTTTTTCTAGATGCTACTCTGCTTGGGTATTTTTTCCTACCTTGTCTTCGAGCTCACTGATGCAGTCCTCTGCTTCTTCTAGTCTACTTTCATGCTTTCTAATGAGTTCTTCATAACAGTGATGTCATTTCTTCTTGGTTCTTCTTCATTTCCTCTTGGTTCTTACACATGGTGTTGAATTTTTTCTCAAACTTTTTTCAGGGACCTTATGACCATTGCTCTGAATTCTTTCTCTGACATATTGCTTTCCTCAGTTTTGGTTACTTCCTTTTCTGTTGATTCCTTTTCTTTCATATGTGGGGTGTTTGTTTCCCCATGATCACTCCTCTCTGAATGTCTGGTTATGTAGCTCTCTCTGTCCTTTGTTGACTTTCCCTAGGTGATATCTGACCTTTCCATCCATGGATAGCCTCAACAGCTGTATTTAATTTGCCAATTCTGGGTAGATATATTTGATGTAATTGATTCAGCTGTTCCTTCTATCTGCTCTGTGAGAAGGTGCAGGGCTCGTTCGTGTATTTACACCACTTTGTCTGCTCCTGGACAGACTTTCTAGGTGCCTGCGGTCAGAGAGGCTGGAGGCTTGGTGTTTCTGGGTTCACAGCTGAGGCAGCTTGTCTCTGGTGGTTGTGGTTGTAGGGTCCCGGGAGGTATCCGATGTCTGCCCGGTTGAAGATAAGGCTGGGCTTCAGATCACCACGAGTCTCTCCTTCAAGATAGCGTGGTCTCTGTGGCAGAGCTGGCTGCTCTGGGAGAGATTTCAGCAGCAGTAGAGGCTTCCCAACAAGGGGAGCCCCATACGGCAGTCCCCAACAATTCCTTGGAATATAGCTGTCCCTCACTCACAAATATTGACAATCCCCACCCACTCTCCTTTCATTCTCTCACTCACACACTATCTTCCAGCCTGCTGTCCCATTAGCAGCCATCTTGGATCCTCCCAATCATTGTTTAATAGCATGCTATTCTGCTTCCAAGTGTGTGAATTTTTTTATTGTTTTTTATTTTTAATATTATGCTATTGTGGTCTGAGAAGATGATTTATATGATTTCAATCTTCCTAAATTTGGAGAAACTTTGACTGTGACCCAATATGTGGTCTATCTTGGAAAATGACCCATGTGCACTTGAGAAGAACATATATTCCGTGGCTTTGGGGTGAAATGTTGTGAAGATGTCAATTAAGTCCATCCAATCTAGTGAATAAATTAGGATTGCTGTTTCTTTGCTGATTTTTTGTCTAGAGGATTTATCCAGTGATGTCAGTGGTGTATTAAAGTCCCCTACTATGATTGTATTGTTGTAAATCTCTCTCTTGATATCTTCCAGGAGTTTTTTTATGTATTTGATGCTCCTGCATTGGGTGCATATATGTTTATCAGGATTATATCCTCTTGTTGTATTGATCCCTTTAGTATTGTGAAGTGGCCTTCCTTATCTCTCTTTATGGCCTTCACTTTGAGGTCTATTTTGTCACATATAAGCATTGTTATCCCAGCTTTTTTTCATTTCATTTGCCTGAAAGATATTTTTCCATCCCTTCACTTTCAGTCTGTGTGAGTCCCTTGTTCTGAGGTGGATATCTTGTAGACTGCATATATATGGGTAATGATTTTTTATCCATTCAGCCACTGGATGTCTTTTGATTGGAGCATTTAGTCCAGTTACATTTAAAGTTATTATTGATAGGTACTTGTTTGTAGCCATTTTTTTTGTGCCTCTGTTTCTTCTTCCCCTTTTATTTCTTCTTTTTACACCAGTCCCTTTAGCATTTCTTTCATTGCTGGCTTGGTAGTGATAAAGTCCCTTAGCATTATTTTTGTCTGTGAAGCTCCTTATTTCCACTTCAATTTTGAATGATATCCTTGCTGGATAGAGTATTCTTGGATTCAGTCCCTTGCTTTGCATCACTTTGTAAACGTCCTTCTATTATTTTCTGGCCTGATGTGTTTCTGTTGAGAAATAATTTGATAATCTAATGGGAGATCCCTTGTACATAATTTTCTGTCTCTCTCTTGCAGCCTTTAAGATTCTCTCTTTGTCCTGAACATTTGCCATTGTAATTATGACATATCTCGGTGTGGGTTTTTTTGGGTTCATCTTGTTTGGGACTCTCTGTGCTTGTGTGACTGTTTTCTTCCCCACCTCAGGGACATTTTCTGAAATTATTTCTTCAAATAGGTTTTCTAACCCTTATTCCTCCGCTACTTGTCATTCTGTCACCCTTATTCTTCCTATGTTGCTTTGTTTCATGTTGTCCCAAAGCTCTCTTAGGCTCTCCTCCTTTTAATTTTTTTTCTCCAATTGCAGTTCAGTTTGGGTGTGTTTTGCTTCCTTGTCTCCTAATTCGCTAATTCAGTACTCTGCTTCTACTAGTCTACTGTTGAAACTTTCCATGGTGTTTTTATTGCAGCTATATCACTGTTTATTTCTTCATGATTCTTACATAAGTTGTTGATTTTTTCATTCATCCACTTTATGACCCTTATTCTGAGTTCTTTTGATGACGTATTGAATGCCTCCTTTTCACTTTGCTGCTTTTTTGGCGATTCCTGCTTTTCTTTCCTTTGGTTTTTTTTTCTTTGTTTGTTTGTTTTTGTCTACCCATTTTTGCTCTCTCCGAAGGATCTAGGTGTGCAGTCATGCAGGGGATGCTCCTTCAGTGGCAGTGGCTCCTTGGGTCATGGCTGCTCCTTGAGTGGTCATGGCAGCAGCTGCTCCTCAGTTGGCAGCGGCTCCTCTTGTGGGCACTGTTTGCAGCAGTGGTTGCTCTTCTGGCTGGTAGGGGCAGGCTGCTCACACAGCTGCTGCTCTTCAAATGAGACGGGTTGCTCATGAGACAGCCTCTCCTGTGATGGTGGCAGGCTGCTCATTCAGCTGCTGCTCCTCTGACAAGGGTGGGCTCTTCACGGAGCTGCTATTCCTTGGACGGGGCCTGGCTGCCCATGGCTGCTGTTCCTCAGATAAGGGTAAGCTGCTCGTTCAGCTGCTGCTCCACAGATAAGGGAGGGCTGCTCATGGGGCTTCTGTTCCTCATACAGGGGTGGGCTGCTCGGGGGCTGCTGCTCCTGTGATGTGGGCAGGCTGCTCGCGAGCTGCTGCTCCTTGGATGGGGATAGGCTTCTCATGAGGCTGCTGCTCCTCAGTTGGGGGCAGGTTGCTTGCAGGACTGATGCTCCTCATATGGGGGTGGGCTGCTTGTGAAACTGCTGCTTCTTGGATGTGGGTGGGCTGTTTGTGCGGCTGCTGCTCCTAGTACGGGGTTGGGCCACTCACGAGGCTGCTGCTTCTCAAATGAGTGTGAGCTGTGTGTGAGGCTGATGCTCCTCGGATGGGGGCCAGGCCACTTTCACCGTGCTACTCCTTGGAGAGGGGCAGGCCGCATGAGGATGCTTCTCCTTGGCCTGGGGTGGGCTGCTCATGAGGCTGCTGCTTGCGTGGTCATAGTGCCCTGGGCTCTGTTGTTTGGTCTGGAGTGTTATTGACCCATTCTTGGATGAATTCTCCTCTTCGGGTGTCTGGTTTTATGGCTTGCTCTCTAGCACATTGGCTGGACAGGATAAAATTCACCTTGACAAGACACAACACAAAGGGAACAAAACACAGTTATACTCATGACACTCATAACCCAATATAAGTGACCATCACAGAAAAGAGAATTAGGGGAGAGAAATGAGAGCACAAACGATATCAAAGAGAGAAAAAATGGTATGAGAGGAAAAAAAAGGAAGAAAAAGGGAAAAAAATATATGGGGAGAAAACACCATAGAACAAACAGGTAAACCAAAGCAAACACCAAATACCCAGTAAAGTGGGTGGGGGCAGAATTGTATATACAGAAAGTGAGCTTAAGAATTGGATAAATATGGGAAGGACCTCAGTTCAGTATAGAGGAAGTAGAAAGAGGATTAGTGGATAAGAAGAAAGAGAAAGAGAAGAAAATGATCTACACTAATAAAAGAGTAATATGCAAATTAACCATCACTCCACCACTCCACCACTCCACTACACCCACCAGCCAATCAGAGTGACTATGCAAATTAACCCAACAAAGATGGAGCTTAATTTGCATATGCAGGCACTGAGTGAAGACTGAAGATGACTGAAGATGGCAGCAGCCACAGAGCTAGAGCGAGCAGGAGGCTTGGGTTGCTCCCAGTGATGGAGGAAGCCAAGTTTCCCACTGGCCCTGGACTCTGCTCAAGGAGTTGCTGGGGCTCTGCTCAAGGAGTGGATGGGGGCCTGGGTCGCTGGAGGCCTGGGTCACCAGGGGCAACCCAGGCTTCCAGTCCTCCCTGGGCTCTTTTGGAGGATCTGGAAAAAAAAAAGGAGGGGCTGGGAGCAGCCAGAGCGGAGAAGCTAAGCCTCGTTGCTGTGGCTGGACCAAAGGCTTGGGTCCTGGGTGCCAGAGGAAAACTGGTGCCGGCACCCAGGGGAAGGAAGGCCTATTGCACTAATCTTTGTGCAACGGGCCAGTAGTAATAATAATAAAAATTTTAAAAATGATTAAAAATGGAATAAAAATTTAAAAAATAAAATAAGTTAGAATGATGGAAAAATAATGTGGAAATAAATAGAAAATAAAGAAACAAATGAAAAAAGAAAAATAAAGAATAAAAGGTAACAAAATAATAATAAAGTAATATAAAAATGAAAAAGTGATATGCTGTTCCTTTGGCTGGTTTAAGATCTCACTCTTTTATACTGTCTGTGGCTTCTCAGTTTCCTGTTGCTGGGACTAAAAGCCTCTCTTTAGCCTAGTCCCTGTGGATTCTCAGAGACTACTCAGATTTTTTTTTTATCCTTTTTACCACTCCGGCTGTAGTCTGGGTATAGCTGTATTGGTTGCCTGGAGACTGCAGGGAGGGGCTATCTCTTCAGGAGAAAATGGCTGTCTAGGTCCCTCACATCAGGTATGACTCAGCGCCAGATTTGCGGCCACCTCTCCCCGATCCTATCCTTTTCCCAGCCTCTCCCCAAACCTCACAAGCCCACACCTCCTCTTGAACCTCAGCCACGGGTGAGTGTCCATATCAAAAAGGTCCTTTGAACTAGTTTCTGCAAATAAAAGCAAAGGTCAAAAAGAGGGGAGAGAGCTGCGCTTCTGCAAGCCCCTCTTTTTCCATTATGGTGCGGTCTGGGCAGCCATCCATAATGCCCCCTCTGGGCTCAGTCTCTCATGACTGTGGACCCAGATCTAGAATCCCCTGCTACCAGCAGACCTGCAGACCTCCTTTTCACAGTCAGACACTATGCCTTTCCCAAGAGACACAGCCTCAGTGCCATGAAGTTTCCCTCTTACCCTCTGGGCTCTGAGGTCTCGCAGTTCTCTCCAGCCCAGATCCCTGATTTTACCATTCTTCAGGTGTCCTCTGCCCTTCCTGGATGCAGATTGTCTCACCAGCTGTGTCTACTTTGCCAATTCAGGGTGGATGTTATTCGATTTAGTTGCTCATTCTATCTGCTCTGGGACAAGGCTCAGAACAGGTCTGTCTATTCTGCTGCTTTTTTGTCTCCCTGGACAGACTTTTAGGAGCCCACAATCGGGAAGGCTGGAGTCCCAATGTTTGTAGGTTTGCAGCTGAGGCAGCTGGTTCCCTGGGCATTGTGGTTGTAGGGACCCAAGAGGTATCTGAAGTCTCCCTGGATGAAGGTAAGCCTGGTCTTCCTATCACAGCAAGTGTCTCTTTCGAGATAGCACAGTCTCTGCGGCAGAGCCTCTGGGAGAGATTTCAGCAGCAGTAGAGGCAGCCTGGCCAGGAATGCCTGGTCTGCCAGTCCTCAACCATCCCATGGAATATCGCTGTCACTCTCTCACAAATACAGAAACTCCCCACATGTCCTTGCACTCTCCTTTTGTTCTCTCACTCACACACTATCTTCCAGCCTGCTATCCCATCAGCAACCTTGGACCCCCTCTTTGCTGAGAATTTTTATCAAAAAAGGGTGTTGAATTTTGTTGAATGCTTTTTATGCACCAATTGATATGATCATGTGATTTTTGTCTTGCAATCTGCTTATGTGCTATATCACATTTATTGATTTGTGAATATTGTACCAACTTACATCCTGGAATAAATCCCACTTGGTCATGGAGTATGATCTTTTTAATGTACTGCTGGATCTGATTTGCTAAGATTTTGTTGAGGATTTTTTTCATCTGTGTTCATAAGGGATATTGGCCTGTAATTTTCTCTTTTTTTGTAGTGTCTTCATCTGGTTTCAGAATTAAGATAATTCTAACCTCATAGAAAGAACTTGGAAGTTTTCCTTCCTCTTGGATTTTTTGTAATAATTTGAGAAGAATAGGTATTAGTTCTTTGAATGTTTTGTAAAACTCCCCTGTGAAACTGTCCACACTAGGACTTTTGTTTGCTGAGAGTTTTTTGTTTGTTTTTTTGTTTTAATTAGTGCTTCAATTTCATTAGTAGTTACCAGCATATTCAGTTTTTCTGATTCTTCCTGGCTGAGTTTTAGGAGGTTGTATTTTTTTAGGAATATGTTGATTTCATCCAGGTTGTACCATTTGTTGGAATAAAATCTTTCATAGTATTTTTTTTTTCTTTTTACAATCTTTTGTATTTATGTGGGGTCAGTTGTTACTTCACTTCTTTCATTTCTGATTTTGTTTATTTGGGTCCTGTCTGTTTGCTTCTTGGTGAGCCTGGCTAGAGGTTCATCAATCTTTTTTATCCTTTCAAATAACCAGCTCTTGGTTTTATTGATCTTTTATATTATTTCCTTCCTTTTATTTACTCTGGGCTTTTCTTATTGTTCTCTTTCTCATTCTATCAGTTGTAGTGTTAGATAAGTTATTACCACTTTTTTTTTTGTTTTGTTTTGGTTTTTTTTTGAGGTAGGCCGGTAGTGCTATGAACTTCCTTCTCAAGACTGCTTTTTTCACTGTGTCCCATAGATTTTGGATTGTTCTGTGCTCATTTTCATTTATTTTCAGGATTTTTTCACTTATTCTTTGATCTCTTTGGTAACCTATTCGTTGTTTAATAGCATGCTATTTAGCTTCCATGCTTACAACCTCTATTTTAAATGCAGACTTAGTTCATGCTATTGGGCTTGGTAGTTTCATCAGCTGAATTAATATTTTTGGCTACATTACATTTAAATTTTAAAAAGGCCCAGCAATCCTAGTTCTGGGAGTGTATTCTAAAGCCTGAAACACCAATCATAGCGAGTATAGGCACCTCTATGTTCATAGCAGTATTTTTTATAATAGCCAAGATCTGGAAACAGTCCAAGTGCCCATCAATAGATGAATGGATAAAAAAATATGTGATTTATTTACACAATGGAATACCTTTTGTTACAGCATGAATGGACCAGGAGATTATTATGTTAAGCGAAATATACCAGGCAGAGAAAGACAAGTTTTATATGATCTCATTAATATGTGGAATCTAATGAACAAAATACACTAATGAACAAAATATAACCATAGGCATATGTACATGGATCAGTCTGACAGAAATCAAAGGGAGGAGGGTCAGGTTGGGGAGGGGGGACTGGAGGTAAAGTGATTATCAAAAAATTATTAAAAATATTTTTTAAAAGACATAATATTTGAATAGCTAATGTGGTTGAGTTATCTAGAGGACCAAAATAATATAGCTTTGGTATGGTGTCAGTTTTCATCAATAAATAGATTATATCAACCTTTTTCTAATCAAAATAAAACATGAATAATTACAATGTCTTTATTTAAGATAGGACATTAGTGGCTAGGGTGGTATCTGCCATGGGGGTCCTGAACAGAGACTAGACCAACCTTGCTTTCAGACCACCTCTCTATGGGCAGCCCAGAAGACTGCCAGTAGACCGCCCCTGGGCAGGTTTGGAGCCAGCTGGTTCTTGGCACAAGCTCAGGGGAAAATGATATGAACTCAATACCAATGTGACGTACTAGGGCCCTGGGATAAGTATAATAAAATTTGTACTTTGATTTTGACCCCATCCCCCATGGGTTTTTCTGTATACAATGTGGGTAAGGACATGCCCTGAAGAAATATAGTTATGTAACCCTTTTCTGTCAATCATTCCTGAATGCAAATGAAAGGCTCCACTCAGAAAATCCCTCCTTTAAATCCAGGAGTTGGGGGCCATGCTCTCTTCCTTGAACATACTCTACCTCCAAGGAGAATGCCCATGCCATTTCTTTCCCTCTACCCTTCCCCATATACCCCAATTTCTAAGGGACCACATGAGACTTGCAACCAGGGGAGAAATGGATAGCTGCAGCACCTCGCAGGCTAACCCACTGAACCTGTCTCCAACACCCCCCTTTCTCTGATTTGCCAGTGAGCTAGAGCAGCCTGGCCATTGTTTCTCTCAAATGACCCGTTCCTCATTTGGAATGTAAGCAGCCCAGTCAGTTTCTCTCTCTCTCTCTCTCTCTCTCTCTCTCTCTCTCTCTCTCTCTCTCTCTCCAACTGGCCCATTCTTCATTTAGAATGTATCTTCAATATACTCCATTTTGTTTTACTTTGATTTTTGTTGACCTTAAAGTCTTTTCTGTGTTGACAAAAAGAACTGAGGTCCCAGCTGGTAACCCCAATTGGTAACATTTATCTCCAAAACTTATCGTAGAGAAGAAGAATATCTTGAACTGGCAGAATATCTTGAACTGATAAACTATCAAAATGGCATACTCCTTTAAACCTTCATTATATAAAAAAAGTCTAGACAATAAATATCCTAGTTTATACAAAATGAGTACTTTTCAATGAAGGAATTAATACTCTTAATTAAAGGACTTATAAAAGCAGGCTTGGAAAAACAGTGAAGGAGGCAATAATCCAAAACATTGATGACTTGACAACATAATTTCCTGGGTAAGTAAATCATTAAAAAGCTTCATTTAAATATAATGACGCATTATGGCCCAGAAATATGTAGAATCATATATATTTAAAAATCAATTACTTGGTTCTTGTGGAGTGATCCAATACAGGAGCATCCAAATGCATTAAAAAAAAAATAATACCTCATTGACACCACATGACAAATCCTCTAAACAAAAAATCAGCAAAGAAACAGCAATCCTAAATGAATCACTATATCAGATGGACTTAATTGACATCTTCAGAACATTTTACCCTAAAGCTACAGAATACATATTTTTCTCAAGTGCACATGGGACATTTTCAAAGATAGACCACATATTGGGACACAGGCAAAATCTCTTCAAATTCAAGAAGATAGAAATCATATCAGGCATCTTCTCAGATCACAATGGTATAAAATAATAAAAACAATGACAAATAATCAAAACTTGTAGGCTAAATAGCATGCTATTAAACAATGATTGGGCTAACAAAAAGATCAAAAAAGAAATAAAAAGCATCCTTGAAAAAAATTACAATGAAAAAAACAATAATCCAAAATCTATGGGACACAATGAAAGCAGTCCTGAGAGGGAAGTTCATACCTCTACAGGCCTACCTCAAGAAAAAATGGCAATAAATTATCTAACTCTGCAACTTAAAGAATTAGAAAGGGAGCAACAAGAAAAGCTCAGAATAAGCAGAAGGAATAAAATAATAAAGATCAGAGTAGAAATATACAACATAGACTATGAAGAGCGGCTAAAGTGTTTGGAGAGATACAAGCCTTGAACTAATGAGAGGGCATGGCCCTCTCATGGAAATGCCACATGCAGGTCCCAACTTGGAGGGCAAAGCCCTCCCATCACAATTATAGCCAAAGGCTATGGTTGTAAGCTTGACCTTATGGTCCGAACTTGTAGTCCCAGGTGGCTGAGTGATGTAGGCTTAGGGAGGTACAGCAAGTGCTGCCAAAACAAAGCTTAATAGAGTTCTTAGGTGCACGTAATTGAGTAGATTCAAAACCCACGAGAACATTGTAAACATCTTAACCACGCTTTTACTTTGCCTCATGAGATCTGACTATAAAATAAAGATGTTGGAGATTCAGGAAGATGGCGGCGGTATAGGCAGACGCGTCCCAGGTCGTGTCCCTGAGCAAATGGAGTGAGCAGCTGAAACTAGTAACATCCACCCCGAATTGGCGAAATTCCTCAGCTGGCGAGACGGTTTACAGCCGGGAAGAGCAGAACTCCCCTGGAAAGGTAAAAAAACCAGGGATTTGGGCAGGAAAGTTTGCCAGACCTCTGAGCCCAGAGAGTCGGAGGGAGACCGCGTGGCAGACAGCCGCGTCCCTTGGGACAGGCACAGCCCCTGACGGGGGAAAGGAGAACCGCGGGATTCCTGGCGCTGCCGGGGGAATTGAGAGCTGGGTCTGTGATCACAGAGGACTGAGCCTAAAGGGGGCAGCCTGAAGAGCTGACCAGACCATGCAGTCCCAGTAAGAGAAGAAGCTTACAGAAACCAAGCCTTCCCCGTTTCCGCGGCCGGCGTTTGTTTGTTTGTTTTCACTGAACCCTGTTCATGGGACATTTCGGATACAGACACTCACCTGTGCTGAAGAGAGGGAGAGTGTGTGGAGGAGTGGAATCTGGGGTGAGACTGAGGAGAGAAGGGGGGCCGGGAGAGGTGGCAGCGAATTGAGTGCTGAGACACCCCTGAGCCCAGGTCTGAGGCAGCCATTCTCTCCTGAGAGTGAGACTCCTCCCCCCAGCCCCCAGGCAAGGAGCACAGCCACACCCAGATTCCACCCTGTAGGAGATCAAGGATTAAAATAACCTGATCAGTCCCTGGGAGTTAACAGGGTCTGGCCTATAGAGGGATTTTCAATCCCAGCAACAACACAGCACTGGTAACTCTTACGCAGCCAGCTCTGGGCAGTGAACTTCCACTGGACAGAGAGGCCCTGTAGCCTCAGAGGCCAACCCCAGAACACTGCCACCCAGAGGCTGACCCACAAACTGACTCTTTGCTAAACACAAAATAAGGCAGTCTGGGAAACAAATGCGGCTTGCTTTAAAATAAGGACTGTGGTTTACAACACAGAGGAACAGTGTATCGCAGGGAAACTCAACACTCTCCTGAATACCTGGCAGGTCTAAGGCGAGCTACACTGAAGAATAGAAGAACCGAAGGACCTTCACTACTGCAATATTTTTTTTTTCTCTTTTTTCACCTTTTAACTAAGAAACCAATTTTTTTTCTTTATTTTTTTTTCTTTTCCTCTTCTTCTTTTTTTTTTTTCTTCTTTTTTCCATCACCTGATTTTACCCTTTTAATTACTACCTTCTTATTTTTAACCAGTATTATTACTGCTACCATTTTACCATTTTTTTTTTTAAAGTGCCATTTTATTTTCTCTTTATTTTATTTTGGGATTAGTGTTCTCCATTCTATTTTCATCGTTATATTATTGGTTGTTTCTAGTTTGCATTCATCTCCAGGGAGCTGTTGCTGGAATTTGTTGGGATTAATGGCTGTTCTATAGGAGTATTCTCCTCATATAAAAAGTCTCTTCCCCTCTTCCACTTCATTCTCTCTTTTCGCTCTTTTTTTTTCTTTAACTTTCTTTTCTCGCTTTTACTTTCCCCCCTCCTTTTTCCCACTTTCATTTTTGCACTCCTTTTTTTGGTCCCTAATTTTCTTTTCTTTTTTCTCTTTTCTCTTTTTCTCTTCCTTCTTCCTTATCCCCTAATTCTCTTAATTCAGGTGGTCACCTTTATTTGGGGTTATTAATATCGTGAATATATTTGTGTATAGTGCCTGGTACGTGGTGCCTTGTTGTGTTGTATTTTGTACCTTTAAATCAACACAGCAGATCGAAGCAACAGCAACCTCCTGAGCACCACACCCTCTGCTGAGGAACAGCAGCTGTACATGAAACCTCGCCCCACCAGCCAGAAGAGCCACCACAGCTGTGAACAGCACCCACCAGAGGAGTTTCTGCCAACTGAAGAGCAGCTGCTACCGCAACCGCCCGAAGAGGAACCGCAGACCAAGGAGTCACTGCCACCAAGGGAGCAGCCACTGAACGACTCAACGTCTAGATATGTCAGTGAGATCAAACATGGGTAGACAAAGAAACCCCCAAAGGAAAGAGAAGGAGGACTCTCCAGAAAAGCAGCTAAGTAATACAGAGGCATGCAACATGACAGAAAAAGAATTCAGAATAAGGGTCCTAGAGAGCATAAACCGGATGGAGGAAAAAATCGACAACCTCAGCAAGAAGCAAGAAGAAACAGATGAAAAAATCGATAACATATGGAAGAAGCTAGAAGAAACAGATGAAAAAATCAATAACATATGGAAGAAGCTAGAAGAAACAGATGAAAAAATCAACAACTTAAGTAAGACCCAAGAAGATATGAAGAGTGATATAGCTGCAATGAAAAACTCCATTGAAAGTATCAACAGTAGACTAGGAGAAGCGGAGGACCAAATTAGTGATTTAGAAGACAAGGAAGGAAAACACACCCAAAATGTACTGCAATTGGAGAAAAATAATGAAAAGACAGGAGGAGAGCCTAAGGGAGCTTTGGGACAACATGAAACGAAACAACATATGAATAATAGGGGTACCAGAACAACAGAAGGATGAACAAGGATTAGAAAACCTATTAGAAGAAATAATATCAGAAAACTTCCCTGAGGTGGGGAAGAAAAAAGTCACACAAGCCCAGAGAGTCCCAAACAAGGTGAACCCAAAAAGACCCACACCAAGACACATCATAATTACCATGGCAAATGTTCAGGACAAAGAGAGAATCTTACAGGCTGCAAGAGAGAGACGGAAAGTTACATACAAGGGATCTCCCATTAGATTGTCAAATGATTTCTCAACAGAAACACATCAGGCCAGAAAAGAATGGACGGAAATTTACAAAGGGATGCAAAGCAAAGGACTGAATCCAAGAATACTCTATCCAGCAAGGCTATCATTCAAACTTGAAGGGGAAATAAGAAGCTTCACAGACAAAAAAAGGCTAAGGGAGTTTATCACCACCAAGCCAGCAATGCAAGGAATGCTAAAGGGACTGGTATAAAAATAAGAAATAAAAAGCTCAGAAAGAAAACAGCCACACAAAAACAGAAATGCCTACAAACAAGCACCTTTCAATAATAACTTTAAACGTAAACGGACTAAATGCTCCAAACAAAAGACATCGAGTGGCTGAATGGATAAAAAAACATGACCCATACATCTGCTGTCTACAAGAAACCCACCTCATTAGAAGGGACTCACACAGACTGAAAGTGAAAGGATGGAAAAATATCTTTCAGGCAAATGGAAAGGAAAAGAAAGCTGGGGTAGCAATACTTATATCGGACAAAATAGACCTCAAAGTGAAGGCCATAACAAGAGATAAGGAAGGCCACTTCATAATACTAAAGGGATCAATACAACAAGAAGATATAATCCTGGTAAACATATATGCACCCAATGCAGGAGCACCCAAATTCATAAAAAAAACTCCTGGAAGATATCAAAGGAGACATCGACAACAATACAATCATAGTTGGGGACTTTAATACACCACTGACAGCACTGGATAAGTCCTCTAGACAAATAATCAGCAAAGATACAGCAATCCTAAATGACTCACTAGATCAGATGGACTTAATAGACATCTTCAGAACACTTCACCCCAAAGCCAGGGAATATACATTCTACTCAAATGCTCATAGGACATATTCAAAAATAGACCATATATTGGGTCACAAGCAAAGTATCCCCAAATTCAAGAAAATTGAAATCATAAAAAGCGTCTTCGCAGACCACGATGGCATAATATTAGAAATAAACTACAATAAAAACAACTCAAAATACTCAAACACCTGGAAGCTGAATAGCATGCTATTAAATATTGATTGGGTTACCAATGAAATCAAAGAAGAAATTCGAAACATCCTGGAAACTAATGACAATGAAAACACAACAATCCAAAACCTATGGGACACAATGAAAGCAGTCCTGAGAGGGAAGTTTATAGCTCTACAGGCCTATCTCAACAAACAAGAAAAAATGGTAGTAAATCATCTAACTCTACAACTCAAAGAATTAGAAAGAGAGCAACAAGAAAACCCCAGAGTGAGCAGAAGGAAGGAGATAATAAAGATTAGAGCAGAAATAAATGACATAGAGACCAAAAAAACAATACAGAAAATCAATGAAACCAAGAGCTGGTTCTTTGAAAGGATAAACAAGATTGACAAACCTCTAGCCAGACTCACCAAGAAGCAAAGAGAGAGGACCCAAATAAACAAAATCAGAAACGATAGAGGCGAAATAACAACAGACCCCACAGAAATACAAATGATTGTTAAAAAATACTATGGACAGCTCTACTCCAACAAACTAGACAACCTGGAGGAAATGGACAAATTCCTAGAAAAATACAACATTCCAAAACTCAATCAGGAAGAATCTAAAAATCTCAACAGGCCAATAACTATGGAAGAAATTGAAGCAGTCATCAAAAAGCTTCCAGCAAACAAAAGCCCAGGACCAGACGGCTTCACAGGGGAGTTTCACCAAACATTCAAGGAAGAACTAAAACCTATCCTCCTCAGACTACTACAAAAAATTCAAGAGGAAGGAACACTTCCAAGCTCATTCTAGGAAGCCAGCATCACCCTAATACCAAAACCAGGTAAAGACAAAACAATGAAATAGAATTACAGGCCAATATCCCTCATGAACATAGATGCCAAAATCCTCAACAAAATCTTAGCAAATCGGATCCAGCAGTACATCAGAAAGATCATACACCATGACCAAGTAGGATTTATCCCAGGGATGCAAGGATGGTACAATATCCGCAAATCAATAAACGTGATACATCACATAAACAAATTGAAAGAAGAAAACCACATGGTCATATCAATTGATGCAGAAAAAGCATTTGACAAAATTCAACACCCATTTTTGATAAAAGCTCTCAGCAAGGTGGGAGTAGAAGGATCATACCTCAACATAATAAAAGCCATATATGACAGGCCCACAGCCAACATCATACTCAATGGACAAAAACTAACACCATTTCCCCTAAGAACAGGAACAAGACAGGGATGCCCCCTCTCACCACTCCTGTTCAACATAGTACTGGAAGTGTTAGCCATTGCAATTCGGCAAGAAGAAGAAATAAAAGGCATCCAAATTGGAAAAGAGGAAGTAAAACTGTCCTTATTTGCAGACGACATGATATTATACATACAAAACCCTAGAGACTCCATCAAAAAGCTACTGGACTTAATACATGAATTTGGCAATGTAGCAGGATACAAAATTAACCCCAAGAAATCCGAGGCATTTCTATACACCAATAGTGAACTTTCAGAAAGAGAGATTATAAAAACAATCCCGTTTACCATCGCACCAAAAAAATTAAGCTACCTAGGAATAAACTTAACTAAAGAGGTAAAAGACCTCTACTCAGAAAACTACAGGACGTTGAAAAAAGATATAGAGGAAGACATAAACAGATGGAAGAACATACCGTGTTCATGGATTGGTAGAATCAACATCATTAAAATGTCCATACTACCCAAAGCAATCTATAAATTCAACGCACTTCCCATTAAAATACCAATGGCATACTTCAGAGATCTAGAACGAACTCTCCAAAAATTCATCTGGAATAAAAAAAGACCTCGAATAGCTGCAGCAATCCTGAAAAAGACCAAAGTAGGTGGGATCTCAATACCAGATATCAAGATGTATTACAAAGCCACTGTTCTCAAAACTGCCTGGTACTGGCACAAGAATAGGCATATAGATCAATGGAATAGAATAGAGAGCCCAGAAATCGGCCCAAACCAATATGCTCAATTAATATTTGACAAAGGAGGCAAGAACATACAATGGAGCCAAGATAGTCTCTTCAATAAATGGTGCTGGGAAAATTGGACAGATATATGCAAGAAAATGAAACTAGACCACCAACTTACACCATACACAAAAATAAACTCAAAATGGATAAAGGACTTAAATGTACGACAGGAAACTATAAAAATTCTAGAAGAATCCAAAGGCAACAAAATCTCGGACATATGCCGAAGCAATTTCTTCACTGATACTGCTCCTAGGGCACTTGAAACTAAAGAGAAAATGAACAAATGGGACTACATCAAAATAAAAAGCTTCTGCACAGCAAAAGAAACCATCAACAAAACAACGAGAAAACCCACTGTGTGGGAAAACATATTTGCCAATGTCATATCCGATAAGGGCCTAATCTCCAAAATTTATAGGGAACTCATACAACTTAACAAAAGGAAGATAAACAATCCAATCAAAAAATGGGCAAAGGACCTCAATAGACACCTTTCAAAAGAGGACATTCAGAAAGCCAAGAGACATATGAAAACATGCTCAAAGTCACTAATCATCGGAGAGATGCAAATCAAAACAACAATGAGGTACCATCTCACACCTGTCAGACTGGCTATCATCAACAAATCAACAAACGACAAGTGCTGGAGAGGATGTGGAGAAAAAGGAACACTTGTGCACTGCTGGTGGGAATGCAGACTGGTGCAGCCACTATGGAAGACAGTATGGAGTTTCCTCAAAAAACTACAAATGGAACTCCCATTTGACCCTGTGATCCCACTTCTAGGAATATATCCCAAGAAACCAGAAACACCAATCAGAAAGGATATATGCACCCCTATGTTCATAGCAGCACAATTCACCTTAGCTAAGATCTGGAAACAGCCTAAGTGCCCATCAGTAGATGAATGGATTAGAAAACTGTGGTACATCTACACGATGGAATACTATGCTGCTCTTAAAAGGAAGGAACTCTTACCATTTGCAACATCATGGATGGAACTGGAGAGCATTATGCTAAGTGAAATAAGCCAGTCAATGAAGGAAAAATACCACATGATCTCACTCATTCATGGATAATAGAGACCATTATAAACTTTTGAACAATAATAGATACAGAGGCAGAGCTGCCTCAAACAGATTGTCAAACTGCAGCAGGAAGGCCGGGGAGGTTTGCGGGGCAGGAGGTAGGGGGGTAAGAGATCAACTAAAGGACTTGTATGCATGCATATAAGCATAACCAGTGGACATAAGACATTGGGGGATAGGGGAGGCTAGGGGACTGTCTAGGGCGGGGGGATAAAATGGACACATATGTAATACCCTTTGTAATACTTTAAGCAATAAAAAAAAAAAAAAAGATGTGGCTTGCAGGCTGTGTCACTGTCTCTCCAGCTGAGAACAGTGATCCACCTGGCCCCAACTGTATTCTCTTGTCCATCTTCTTTAATCTTTCACCGCCCCTCCTCAGGTTCACCCCTGAGTGTGCTGGAAGCGGTTCATAGAGACAAAAAAAAAAAAAAAAAAAAAAAACCCACAAAAACAAAAACAAAAAAACATACAAAAGATCAATAAAACCAAGAGCTGGTTCTTTGAAAGAATAAACAAGATTGAAACCTCAAGCCAGTCTCATCCTATATAATAAAAGGCTAATATTCAAATAAACTGAATGGCAGAACAACCGAACAACCAGTTGCTATGATGTGCGCTGACCTCCAGGGGGCATGCACGGAACATGATGGGCTTCAGGCATGGTGGATGGCGGAGCAAGTGAATGGGGGCACCAGACTAAGGCAGGGCACTGGTTGCCAGAATTTCCTTAATCCCAAAAAAAGATAAAGACACTACAAAGAAAGAAAATTATAGGCCAATATTCCTTATGAACACAAATGCAAAAATCCACAACAAAAGCTTAGCAAATCAGATCCAGCAATACATTAGAAAGATCATACTCCATAACAAAGTGGGATTTATTCCAGGGATGCAAGGGTGGTACAATATTCACAAATCAATAAATGTGATGCATCACATAAACAAATTGAGAGACAAAAATCACATACTCATATCAATAGATGCAGAAAAAGCATTTTACAAAATCTAACACCTTACTTTTTTATTTACTGATTTCAAAGAGAGGAAGGGAGGGAGAGATAGAAACATCAATGATGAGAGAGAATCATTGATCGGCTGCTTCCTGCACACCCCCTTACTAGGGATCAAGCCCGCAACCCAAGCATGTGCCCCTGAACAGAATCAAACCCGGGACCCTTCAGTCCTCAGGCTGACACTCTTTCCACTGAGCCATACCAGCTAGGACATCAACACCTTTCTTGATAAAACCTCAAAGCAAAGTGGGAATAGAGGGATCATACCTCAACATAATAAAAGCCTTATATGACAAACCCATAGCCAACATCATACTAAATGGGCAAAATCTAAAATCATTTCCCCTAAGAACAGGAATAAGACAGGGATGCTCACTTTCATCACTCCTGTTTGACATAGTACTGAAAGTGCTAGCCATAGTCATCAGAAAATAAGAAGAAATAGAAGGCATCCAAATAGGAAAAGAAGAAGTAAAATTGTCATTATTCACAGATGATATGATATTCTATGTAGACAACTCTAAAGACTCCATAACAAAACTACTAGACCTAATAAATGAATTCAGCAATGTAGAAACGTACAAAATTAACACCCTGAAATCTGTGGCTTTTTTATACACCAATAATTAACTCAAAGAAAGAGAAACTAAAAAAAAAAAAAATTCCCATTTACCATTGCAACAAAAATATTTAAGATATCTAGGAATAAACTAAACTAAGGAGGTAAAAGACCTCTACTAAGAAAACTACAGAAGATAGTAAAAAGAGATAGAGGAAGACATAAACAAATAGGAGAACATACCGTTTTCATGCATTGGTAGAATCAACATCATTAAAATGTCCATACTTCCCAAAGCAATCTATACATTCAATGCAACACCCATTAAAATACCAAGGGTATATTTCACAGACCTAAAAAAAAAAAACTCTCCTAAAATTCATAAGGAATTTAAAAAGACTCCGAATAGCCACAGCAATCCTGAGAAAGAACAAAGTTGGAGGGATCACAATACCAGATATTAAGCTATATTACAAAGTCATCGTTCTCCAAACTACCTGGTACTGGCACAATGGAACAGAACAGAGAACCCAGAAATTGACCCAAGACATGATGCTCAATTAATATTTGACAAAGGATGCAAGAACATACAATGGAATCAAGACAGTCTCTTCAGTAAATGGTGTTGGGAAAATTGGACAGATACATGCAAAAAAATGAAGCTAGACCACCAACTTACACCATACACAAAATAAACTCAAAATGGATAAAGGACTTAAACATAAGATGGGAAACCATAAAAATATTAGAAGAATTCATAGGCAGCAAAATATCAGACATATTTCCTAGCAATATCTTAAGTGATACAACTCCTAGGGCAATGGAAACTAAGGAGAAAATAAACAAATGGGACTACATCAAAATAAAAAGCTTTTGCACAGCAAAAGAAACCATCAACAAAACAAGAAAGCCCACTGCATGGGAGAACATTTTTGCCAAAGTTATCTCCGAAAAGAGTTTAATCTCCAAAATATACTGGGACCTCATACAACATAACAAAGGCAGATAAACAATCCATTCAAAAAATGGGCAAAGGACCTAAATAGGCATTTTTCGAAAGAGGACATGCAGAAGGCCAAGAGACATATAAAAACATGCTCAAAGTCACTAATCATCCAAGAGATGCAAATCAAAACTACAATGCAGTACCATCTCACACCTGTCAGAATGGCTATCATCAACAAATCAATAAACGACAAGTGATGGCAAGGATGCAGAGAAAAAAATAACCCTCTTGCACTGCTGGTGGGAATGCAGAGTGGTGCAGCCACTGTGGAAAACAATATAGATTTTCCTTAAAAAATTAAAAATGGAACTCCCATTTGACCCAGTAATACCACTTCTAGAAATATATCTCAAGAAATCAGAAATACCAGTCGTTAAGGATATATCCACCCCTATGTTCATAGCAGCGCAATTTACAATGGCTAAGATTTGAAAACAGCCTAAGTGCCCATAAGCAGATGAGTGAATTAGAAAACTGTGGTACATCTTCACAATGGCATACTACGCTGCTGTAAGAAAGAAGGAAATCTTACCATTTGCAACAGCATGGATGGACCTGGAGAGCATTATGCTAAGCAAAATAAGCCAGTCAGAGAAGAATAAATCTCACATGATCTCACTCATTTGTAGAATATAATGAATGACATAAACTGATGAATAAAAATAGAGCCAGAAGCAACAAACCATCAAACGTCAGAGGGAAAGCAGGTGTGGGTGAAAGGGTAAGAAATCAACCAAAGGACTCAATTACATGCATTTTGTTAAAACTTTTCATGGTTTCCCATCTTGTATGAGAATAACCAATGGACACAGACAGTGGCGTGGGGGGGCAGGGGCGGGGGGGTGAGGGTATGTGCTGGGGAATGGGAACTCCCAGGGAGAGGTCAATGGTAGACAGAGGAGACTTATGTAATACTTTAAACAAAGAATTTAAATTAAAAATATATACTTACATCATTGTATTATGAAACTTTTTAACATAAAAGGAAAAATGAATGGGCCTTCCAGTGAACATTTATATGTCCACCATCAAGATTTTATCATTAACACTAGAGGCGCTGTGAATGAAATTTGTGCATGGGGAGGGGGGTCCCTCAACCCAGCCTGCACCCTCTCACAATCCAGGACACCTCAGGGGATGTCTGTCAGTTTAGGCCTGATCCTGGGATAGCTGGCTCCTAACCACTTACCTGCCTGCCTGCCTGATCACTCCTAACCACTCACCTGCCGGCCTGATCATCCCTAACCACTCTGTCTGCATGCATGATCACCCCTAACCCCTCTGCCTGCCTGCCTGATCACTCCTAAACACTTGCTTGCCTGCCTGATCACCCCTAACCATTTGCCTGGCTGATCGCCCCTAACCACTCGCCTGCCTGCCTGATTGCCCCTAACTGCTCACCTGCCTGCCTGATCACCCCTAACTGATCGCTTGCCTGCCTGATTGCCCCTAACCACCTTTGCCTTGGCCCATTTGTCAGGAAGGATGTCCTGAATGACGTCCGGAAGGTCAATTGTCCAGTCTAATTAGCATAGTACATTTTTATTATTATAGATTTTACTATAAGTACCATGACAGTTACCTATCTTTCCATCTATCTCAACTCATTTTCTTATAAATTCTAAAATAAATTGCAATCATCAGTACACTTTCTAAATATTTCTGCATTTATATACTTATATAGGTTTAAACATTTATTTATAGTTTTGAAAACTGTTATCTAAAATTTATATTATATGAAATGCACAGATCTTAAATGGCATTTTCTGGGTTCTAATAAATGCATATACCTATTTAATCCAGATATTATAATCACTCCTAAATTTCCCTAATCTGTCTTCCCACTAAATATTGCCCATACTCTCACAGAGACCACCAATATTCTGATTTTTACTAAAAAAAAAAAAAGTGATTAGTTTAGCTTTTCCTATAAGTTATTGTAAATCCCACCTTACAATTTATAGTATTTCGTGTAGGGCTTCTTTCACTCAACAAAATATTATGACTGAAATTAATTTTAAAATATATAGAAATTGTTGAGCCTTCAGGCATCTGACAGAGACAAATAAAGTTCCTCTTTATGGCCACACTACTATGAATAAATTCTTAAGGAAATAAGTAGATTTCAAATATCACTAAAAACACATATAACAGGATACCATGAAGAAAAACCTGCAAAAATGCAGTAGAGTAAGATTAACAGAAGCATCATATATTGAAATTATCAGATACAAACATAAACTTGTAACATTTACTCAACTTCAAGTGTTCAAAGACAAGTTATAAAATATGTGCATGATAAAAGAAATAATGAGCAAACCTATCTTGAGGTGACATTAAGATGGAGATCTAGGAGCTTGTGGAGCTCCTCTCCACTACAAAAAAACAAAACAATAAATAACAACTACATACTGTCAAAAAATATTTCAGAGAAAGTTCTGGACTATAACAAAGAAGCATGGAACAATATAAATGCTCTTGGATGCATGGACAGATAAAAGGAAATGCAATATCTGTCATCTATCTAACATCTATCTAACATCTATCTATCATTTATCTATATCTATCTAGATATAGATGATTAGATAGAGATAGAAATAGAGATATAGAGATAGAGATATTATATATATTACAAACACAATGAGATATTATTCAAACACTCGAGGCCCATTTCACAAAATTTGTGCAAAGGGCTCAGCCCCTGCCACCGTGGAAGCTGACTCTGCCTTGGCCCCCATCGCTGGGGCTTTGTCCGGAAGGTAGTCCAGTCTAATTAGCATATTATGCTTTTATTATTATAGACTAGTGGCCCAGTGCACGAAATTTGTGCATGAGGAGGGGGTTCCCTCAGCTCAGCCTGAACCCTCTCCAAATGGGGACCCCTTGGGGGGTGTCCGACCGCTGACCTAAACTGCAATCTGGGACCACTGGCTCCTTACCACTCACCTGCCTGCCTAATTGCCCCTAACTGCCCTCCCCTGCCCGCCTGATCTCGCCCTCAACTACCTCTGCCTACCTGATCAACCCTAACTGCCCTCCCTTGCTGGCCTGATCTTGCCCCCAACGGCCCTCCCTGACTGGACTGGTTGCCCCAACTGCCCTCCCCTGATGTCCTGATCTCACCCCAAACTGCCCTCCCCTGCTGTCCTGATCTTTCCCTTAACTACTCTCCCCTGCTGGCCTGATCACCCCTAACTATCTCTCCCTGCCTGATCGCCCCCAACTGCCCTCCCCTGCTGGCCTGATCTTGCCCCCAACTACCCTCCCCTGCCATCCTGATTGCCCCTAACAGCCTCTTCCTCAACCCCCACTACCATGGCTTTGTCCGGAAGGAAGTCAGACATCCAGAAGATAGCCAGTCGACCTAGTCTAATTAGCATATTATCCTTTTAGTAATATAGATAGATTATATAGGATAGGGTTGCTTAAATGTGTGTGTGGGGGGGGGATCCTTTTTCATCAGGAAGAGATGCTCTTGGCAGACAAAAATACATAATCCCTATATCTGGACTGAGAGCCAGCCATATGCACTACGCTGCCAAACCAGTCATTAAAAAATTGAACTGCTTTCTTACACCTTACACCAAACAGCTATTGCCCTTAAAATCCCTCCTCAGGCCCCACCTTAGGTTCTGCCTTCACAGATCATCCAGATTAGGTTCTGACTGGTTGGTTTCTATGCCAGTCAGCATCTAAAGCTCTGCCTCCTAGGCAGCCATTGGTTCCTCAGAGTTCACCCAGATTTGGTTCTGATTGGTTGGTTTCTATGCCATTGAGCATCAAAAGCTCCTCCTCTTAGGCAGCCATTGGCTCCTTGCACTTCACCCAGATTTGGTTCTGATTGGTCGGTTTCCATGCCAGTCAGTGTCTCTGGGCCTATCAATAGGCCTGATCAGAGAGGCAGGGCTGATCAGCAACCTCAGCCGAGGCCGGAGAGAAAGAGAGGCATGGCTGCTGGCCAGGCCCCGAGAGAAAGAGAGAGGGAAGGGCTGATCAACAGCCGTCACAGAGGCTAGGGATCAGACCCTGCTTTTCTCTCTAGGCCTCTCTTCAGGCCTGATCCACAGCCCCCTGGGAAGTCAGTGTTGAGTTGCAGCACCCAGAGGGTAGCAGTCAGTGCTAGGTCGCCATGGCAACCCAGCATTGACTGCAGAACTGACTTCCGGTAGGTCGAGCCTTCTGTCATTTTGGACATTACGGACCCTGGGTTTTTATATATTAAAGAAGGAAATCCTGCCATTTGCAACATCAATGTACTTAGAATGCATATACTAAGTAAAATAAGTCAAGCAGAGAATAACAAATACACTATGATATTACTGATATGTGGAATCTTTTTTTAAAAAAATCCAATTTCATAGAAACAGAGAATAGAATAGTGTTGGGTGATGTAGGTTGCAGGATTTTATGGCTTCATATGACACAAAGACTAGGATACAGATTTCACATTTTCAGTTATAAGAAGAAAGTCTTCTACCTAATGTAGAACATGGTGACTATAGTTATAATACAGTATTGTATACATGAAAGTTGTTGAGAGTAGATATAAAGCATTCTCACCACACCAAAACAAGGTGCCAACTATGTGAGGTGATGGTTGTATTAATTATCTTGATCTTGCTAAGCGTCCCACAATGTGTATGTATACAAAGTCATTACATTGTAAAGTTTATATACAATTATATTTGCCAATTATTCCTCAATCAAGTTAGAAAATAAATGAGAAAATAAAGTTAGAAATAAACTAGAACAAACTTGAAAGATAAAAAACAAATGGAAAATATTATTACTGAATTTAAAAATAGAATAGAAAAAATATTCTTACAACTGAGAATTTGTTACTTAAGATCAAACTTGTTTTTTGAGACCAACTACTATGTTAAATGGATTTATCCTATCTAATAATAGAGAAACATGGTAATTAACCATAACTTTGCTACCCTTCCCATTGGCTAATCAGTGAGATATGCAAATTAACTGCCAACCAAGATGGCGGACAGCAGCCAGGCAGCTGAAGCGAACAGGAGGCTTGCTGTTCCAGTGATGGAGGAAGCCAAGGTTGCCCGCCTGCCGCTGCCGGCCTCTGAGCTGCACTCTAAGAAACAATGTTGCAATTATAGAAGCTAAACCATCCCCAGAAACCTGTTTTCAGCCAGCTGGGATCTCAGAGCTGGATTAGCAACAGTGTTACAATTATAGAACCCAAACAAACCCAGATACCTGCTTTCAGCAGCCAAGGTCTCAGAGCTGGAGCTAATCCACAGAGCTAAAGCCAGCTCTCAGCTCCAGTGACAGCCATAGAAGGTAAATAAATCCCAGAATAAAGAAAAAAAGGAGAGGTTGGGAGCTTCAGTCACCCACCCGCCTTAAAACGGCCCTCATCCTCTCATCCAGGCTGGCCAGGCACCCCAGTGGGGACCCCCACCCTGAAGGGGGTGTGACCAGCTGCAAACAGCCATCATCCCCTCATCCAGGCTGGCCAGGCACCCAAGTGGGACCCCCACCCTGATCCGGGACACCCTTCAGGGTAAACCAGCCGGCCCCCACCCATGCACCAGGCCTCTGTCCTATATAGTAAAAGGGTAATATGCAAACTGACCCTAACAGCAGAAAGACTGGGAATGACTGGTCACTATGACACACACTGACCACCAGGGAGCAGACTCTCAATGCAGGAGCTGCCCTCTGGTGGTCAGGGCACTCTCACATGGGAGGAGCTCTGCTCAGCCACAAGCCAGGCTGATGGCTGCCAGTACAGCAGTGGTGGTGGGAGCTTCTCCTGCCTCCTCATCAGTGCTAAGGATATCCGACTGCAGTTTAGGCCTGCTCCCCGCTGGCAAGTGGACATCCCCTGAGGGCTGCCGGGCTGCCAGAGGGATGTCTGGTTGCCATTTTGGGCCCAATCCCCCGGGGAGCGGGCCTAAGCCAGAAGGTGGTCATCCTCTGAAGGGTCCCAGACTGCAAGAGGGTACAGGCCGGGCTGAGGGATCCCCCCCCCCCCCCCCGAGTGCACAAATTTTTGTGCACTGGGCCTCTAGTTATAATATATATTCAGAGATAACATAGAACCTACAAATAGTGAGGAAGTGTTTAGCCAAAATCCAGAAGGAAATAAGAACCATGATGTCAACTCTAGTATTCAAAGGTACTTTTCCCCTGAGGATCTTTTATAATCTTGAAAAAAAAACAACAGTTGATAAAGTGAATTATTCTTTTGGTGGCCTTACAAGACTAGTGACATCAATCAAAGCCTACTGTTTATCAAATTATTGTACCCTAAGACAACCCTATACTTCAAACAGCTATTCAAAGAGCTATAAATCCTTGGTAAGGGAGAGCTGAAAGTCAATAACCCTTCATAAGAGCTTGTAGTCCATCTTCATATCATTAAGATGCTCTGGACCAGTAACACTGGCAGTAATTTCTGGAGGAAAATAGAATCATCCTAAGACTTTAATTATTTCTATAAATATATTTTTAAAAACATTTATTCTAGTGTAAAATCAAATAAATCCAGGCAAACAAACAAGGCACTTGGAAAAAACAGAATTATAGACAGTAAGGCTATATAATTTGAGGAGGAGCAGTAATCAAGAATTTCAAAATGGCAGGTATGGGGCTCTTCTAAGTACGGAGCCCTGTGCAACTGCATAAGCCACACACCAGTGAAGCTGGTTCTAGCCATAAACAATAGAGACACATAAAATTTGAGGTACCAGGATAGTGAAACACAGATTATGCAATAATTCTACTTGCCTTTTTAAATAAATATAGGCTAATATTTAAAATTGTGATCATAACCAGCAAATTACAAAGGTGTCATAAAATATTTAAAGAAGTATGATATAGGAATTTGGTAAATGAATACTGTAATGGCTACAACAAATGATAAGGTTTGAGAGGATGACATAAAGTTTTGAAAAAAAAACTGTTGCTATAAATAATCAGAGGAATTCTTCAAAATGTACTAGAGATACAATTGAGAAAAGAAACAATAAAAATATAGTTAATAGCTCAATTATATATAAAGGAAAGAGCAAGAAAATTTATTCTATATTTAATTGTTGTGCCAGGTGAATGGGAGAAGAAAATGCAATGCAGAAAATAATTTGAGAGCAAAAGCTAAAATATTCCCAGAACACAATATGTTCATTCAAGAAGCCAAATGGATCCCAAACAGGGTAAAAAGAAGTTTATATTGCTCTGTTTAATAATAATTATGCATAAAACACTAACTCAAAATTTAGTGGGTCCATAAATTGACTGAGTTGCTTCAAATGATGTCATCCATATAATGTATGTAAACTGGTACCAGGCATACAGTTAATTTTCAAGAAAGTATTAGCCCCGTAATACATTTCACACATGCTTCTTAAGTCAGTTGTAAAGTAATGGCAAAAAAATCTTAGTTCTTTGTGGGTGGTTTTCTAAGCCCTCACTCGAATCATATTCCTTATTAAGCTCTAATTCTCTAGGGCCATTATTCACATACCCCAACTCTCTTTCTAATTGGAGTCCCATTCTTGAAGGCTACAGATTATATACCTCAACCACACCCTTTAGCCTGCTGCCACACTCTAAGACCAGGCACTAGACAAGTAGTCAGAACTCTTGTGCCCCAGAGATCACAAAATTATTCAAATTAGTCAATCCATAGCGAATCTGAGAAACCAGCTAAAGGGAACTGGCTTGCCATACATAGGTTGCTCCCTACAGCTCCATCTTGCCATTGCCATGTCCTCAGTGTACAACTGCCTGTGTGGCCCTGCCTGATAGACTTCTCTTCTTTGGAGTAACCTATGTAACACAGAGCTCTGTCTTTCATTTAATAGGAGTGTCAGTACATCGTATCCTGTCATAAAAAGAATGTTTGGCCCTGGCAGGTTTTGCTCAGTGGATAGAGCATCTGCCTGTGGACTGAAGGGTCCTAGGATCTATTCTAGTCAGGGGCACAATCCACAGTGGGGGGCGTGCAAGAGGCAGCCGATAAGTGATTCTCTCATCATTGATGTTTCTATCACTCTCTCCCTCTCCCTTCCTCTCTGAAATCAATAAATATATTTTTTTGTAAAAGAATTTTTAAATCTCGCCTGGCTAGTGTGGCTCAGTGATTGAGCTTAGACCTATGAATCAGGAGGTCACAGATCATGGTTCAATTCCAGGGCAGGGCACATGCCTGGGTTGGGAGCTCAATCTTCAGTGTGGAGCTTGCAGGAGGAAGCCAATCAATGATTCTCTCTCATCATTGATGTTTCTATCTCTCTCATTTCCTCTCTGAAATCAATAAAATGTTTTAAAAATGAATTTTTAAATATAAAACAACCTGTTATTGATATTATTTCAATTACTAGGTCCATACCCATAAATTATATCAAATGGTGTTGTAGAGGTCTAGCTATCAAGCAGATCTTTGATTTGGAAAGATTATCTAGAGGTCTACTTATGCCAAGACAATAAAACATTACATATCTAGTTTAGTTAATATATATAATTAAGTCATATCTCATTTCTAGTCAGATTAGTAACTCTTTTGAGATAGCCTCAGACTTCTATGCAACTCAGATAAGACTGGAGCAAGATATTAAATGGAGAGATATTTGAACTTAAAACTTTCTTAGTTATGACTAAAATGAAGTTCTGAGCTTAACAAATTATAACAGGCATAAAGTATAAGCTTTAAAACAGGGATTTGCAAAGACAGCGTACCCATTGTAACTTGATTTTATGTCCTTGGCATACCTTTGTGTTGATGTTGGCATTGATTTTTTGTCATTTTATGGAAAATAAAATTTATTTTTATTTTAATGTATCCTTTCGCTTTTTTCATATTATTTCTGTATCTTGTTCATTGGATAAAACAAAAAACACAGCTTTTAATGAAAAAAAATTGCCCAATATAAAGATAATTGGGAATATTTACTAACTGATTTTGAAAATAAAAAGGCAATGAAAATCAGGCAAAATGATAGTACATGTAAGGATGGCTTTTATAATAAGAAACTGGAAATCAATCATGACCAAATTCACCTAGTACTCTTTTGACAAGGAGAATTATAAAATGGAGTTATTGTGTTTCCAATAACCCACTATATGTGAAAATATTTAAAATTTTACAAATCTTTAACTATGCAGAATATAACCTGTATGTCACCTTATTTTGTTTAGAATCAAATAGTTTTAAATATTTATAAAAACATTCTTTATCTCTCTTTCTCAAAAATAATGGATGAACTATATTAGTCTTTTGTCTTAAGAAAATATGGCAGTATGTCATTCAAGGTGAACTCAGCAATTCTTTATTTATTTATTTATTTATTTATTTATTTATTTATTTATTTATTTATTTATTACAGGTAATACAAGTGACTTATTTTGTAAGAGCTAAACAAATTAATAAAGATATAAAATCAGTAGACATACTTCCAAATGCAACAGGAAAATATTTCGGCTATCCATGTAAAAGAAAACAATGCTAATTAGTTTGCAAACTCAAATTAGTTCAAAACTCAAACATTGGCTGATATTTTTCAGAGAAGGATGATGAAACTTATATAATAAGAGTCCTGGTCAATTTTCCAGTTTTATAGCATAAACAACCACTGGAACCCAGTCCAGTCTATCCATCCAGAGACCACTGAAGTGAATTTGATCACTGGCAATTGAATTATTACTAGTCACAGATTAAACACATAGGGCATGTTCCCCTATCAGCAACAGAAGAGAGAAAGAAGAGTGTGTGTTGTTTTTCTTAAGCCACTACTAGAAAAGGTGCATGCTCTCTCTATTTTTTTTTATCTTATTTTATTGAATTTTCTTGGGGTGACATCCTACATAATGAAGAGCTAATATGCTAATTAGATCTAACAGCAGAATGACCATCCAGATGACCATACGGACAACCTTCTGGACGAAGCCGGGGCTGCGAGGGCCTGCTGAGGCTATGAGGGGCTGTGAGAGCTGAGCCTCTTGCATGAATTTCATGCATCAGGCCTCTAGTTGGTTAACAAAACAATATAGGTTTTAAGTATATGGCTCAATAAAACATCATCTGCATACTGCATTGTGTGCTCACCACCCAAAAAGTTTCTTTTTGTCCCCAATTATTCACCCTTTGCCCACTTACACCTCCCCCCAACCACTTTCCCTCTGACTATCACTATACTGCTGTCTGTGTCTCTATGTCATATATATAATTTTTTCTTAATCCCTTCACCTTTTTTCACCCAGTCCCCCAACCCTTCTCTCCTCTGACAGCTGTCAGGCTGCTCTGTGTATTTATGCTTCTATTTCTATTTTTTTTTATTATATTCCACATATATGTGAGATCATATGGTATTTCTCTTTCTCTGACTGGCTTATTTCACTTAACATAATAATCTCCCTGTCCATCCATGCTGTTGCAAAAAGTTAAGATTCCCTTCTTTTTCATGGCCCTGTTGTATTCCACTGTCATACCACAAGTTTTTTATTCATTCATATATTAATGGGGACTTGGGCTTTTTCCAGATCTTGGCTATTGTAAATGATGTTGGAGTGAACATAGGGGTGCATATATTCTTTAGAATTAGTGTTTCAGGTTTCTTTGGATACATTCCTAGAAGTGGGATTGCTAGGTCAAAAGGCAGTTTCATTTTTGATTTTTTTGTGGAAACTCCATACTCTTTTCCACAGTGGTTGCACCAGTCTTTATTCCCACCATCAGTGCATGAGGTTCCCTTTTCTCCACATCCTGGCCAGCACTTGTTATTTGTTGATTTGTTGATAATAGCCAGTCTTACAGGCATGGAGTGATATCTCATTGATTGATAATTTGCATTTCTCTGATGATTAGTGACATTGAGCATCTTTTCATATCTCTATTGGCTATCAGAATGTCTTCTTGGGAGAAATGTCTATTCAGGTCCTTTGCTCTTTTTTTCAATTGGATTGTTTGTCTTGGTGTTGAGTTTCACAAGTTCTTTATGTGTTTTAAAAATTAATCCTTGAAAAGAGAAAATGGCGGAGGTATAAACGGACGTGTCCTGTGCCTTGTCCTGGAGCAGATAAGGGTGAGCAGCTGAAACGGGTAACATACAGCCCGAATAGGCAGAAGATATTCAGCTGAGAGACAGTCTGCAGCTGGGAAAGACAGAGAGCTCCTAGAAAAAAAAAAGGACAGTTGGAGACTGCGACTGAAAACTCTCCCAGTGCACCGGCTCAGCAGCGGAAACTGCGCCATCTTGAGTGGCTGTTACCAGCATCCAGAGATCAGCTACTAACCTGGAAACAAGGGATCTCAAGCAGCGTGACTGCGTGAACTCAGACAAGCACTGCTTCTTCTCACGGAAAGGTTAGACTTCCCCTAAAGATGCGGTTTGCAATTCAGGTTGGAGAGAGAACACAGAGTCCGCGGCCATTGGGACCAGCTTGACCCTCGAGTGGGGAAGACCCACAGGGCTGCTGGCAGAAGAGAATGCTAAAAATAAGCCCATAGCTGGACTGGATGCAAAATAGCAGCCTCGGATTTTGCCAGTCTGCCGGCTGCTTGGTGCCAGGGGCGAGAGGGCACGAGGAGTCTGAGCGCAGACCTGGAAGGTGGAGGCTTGCGAATTTGCACAACCTATCAGGCTCTTGTGGTTACAGTTCCCCTTAGATCCGTGGGTTTGATTATTAAACCCAGTGCATGGGATTCCCCAGTTGGGGTCATTCGCAGAGCCTGTAGGGGAAAGTTCTTCATGGGGAACCTGGGAAACAGAGCAGGGAGTAACGATTAAAGAACCAGCTCTGGGCAGTGGACTTTCCCAAACCAGTTTCAAGCACCATAGATAAAATAAACCCTACTGATAGAGAAGACTTACAGCCTCGGAGGTCAATCCAGACACACTGCCACCCAGAGGCAGAGCCACGAACTGTCTCTTCTGTGATCACAAATACAGGCAGTCTGGTAAACAAATACAACCTGCCTTAAAATCAGGACTGTGGTTTACAGCACGGAGGGACAGTGTATCACAGGGTAATTCAACACTCTCCTGAATGCCTGGCAGGACTAAGGCTTGCCAAAAAGAAGAGTAGAAGATCTGAAGCACCTTCACTACTGCACATTTTTATCTTTTTTTTTTAATTCTTTTTTCACCATTTCATTAAGAACCTAATTTATTATTTTTTTTATTTTTTTCATCACCTGATTTTACATTTTCAATTACTACATTTTTTAAACCAGTATTATTGCTATCATTTTACCATTTTTTCAAGTGTCATTTTATTTTTTTCTTTATTTTATTTTGGGATTAGTGTTCTACACTCCATTTTCATCGTTCCTTTAGCATCATTTCTCTCTATCTCACCTTTACCCTTAAGCCAAAACTCTCTTCCTCACTTTTCCCCTTTTGTTGTCCTGTTTCTCTTACCCTATTCCTGCTTTAGATTCTCCCTAGTCCTTCTTTTTACCCACTGTCTAAATTTCACCCTACTTATATATCTAATTTCCAATCCCTTGCTCTAAATTCATATACACCGCTCTTATCTTTCTTCACTATCCAATTTTTCTTTCTTTCTCTCTCTCTCTCTCTCTCTCTCTCTCTCTCTCTCTCACTCTCTCTCTCTCTGTCGTTTTGCTAGTGTTTGCTTGATTTTGAGTATATTGGTTTTTTTTATGCTTGTCAGAGAGATTGTTTTGTTTTTCATTTTCATTTTTCTGTTTTGCTTATTTTTTCTTTCGCTGGTTATTTTTGTGCTTCTGTTTTCCCTTGCCTCGCTTGATATCAGTGGTTGTTTGTAGTTTGCATTAATCTCCAGGGTTCTGCTGCTGGAATTCATTGGGATTAGTTGTGGTTCTATTAGAGTTTTCTCCCCATACAAATAGCCTCTTCCCCACCTCTATTTCATTCTCTCTCTTACTTTTTTTTTTCTTCTCTCCCTTTTCCCAATCTCATTTCGGTATACTCCTTTTTGTTTTTTTCTTTTTGTCTTTTTTCTGCTATATCCCTTAATTCTCTCCACTCAGGTGGTCACCTTTATTTAGGGTTATTAATATCGTGAATACATTTATGTTCAGTGCCTTGTATGTTGTGCCCTGTTGTGTTGTATTTTGTGCATTTAAATCAATGCAGCAGAGAGAGAACTACATAACCAAACACCTGCAGAAGAGAGATCATGGTGAAACAAAGAACCAACCCACTTATGAAAGAAAAACAGGCATCATAAGAAAAGGAAGTAAACAAAATGGAGGCAATGGAGGCAAGCAACCTGTCAGAGAACAAATTCAGAGAAATGGCCATAAGGTGGATGAAAAGAATGGAAGACAAATTCAACAATATGTGTAGGAACCAAGAGGAAATGAAGAAAAACCAAGAAGAAATGAAAAAATGACATCACCGCTATAAAGAACTCAATAGAAAGCATCAACAGTAGACTAGAAGAAGAAGAGGACTGCATCAGCAAGCTAGAAGACAAGGTAGGAAAAAATGCCCAAACAGAACAGCTTCTAGAAAAAAAAATTAAAAAGCAGGAGGAGAGCCTAAGAGAACTCTGGGACAACGCTAAACGAAACAACATCCGAATAATAGGGGTGCCAGAAGGAGAGGAAACTGAGCAAGGAATAGAAAACCTGTTTGAAAAAATAATAACAGAAAATTTCCCTGATATAGGGAAGAAAAAACTCACACAAATCCAAAAAGCTCACAGAGTCCCAAACAAAATGAACCCAAAAAGACCGATGCCAAGGCACATAATAATTAAATTGGAAAACACCAACGACAAAGCAAGAATCTTAAAAGCAGCCAGAGAGAGACAGAAAGTTACCTACAAAGGATCCCCCATCAGACTAGCGACCGATTTCTCAACAGAAACACATCAGGCAAGAAGGGAATGGAATGAAATATACAAAGTCATGCAAAGGAAGGGTCTGAATCCAAGAATACTGTACCCAGTGAGGCTATCAATCAAAATTGAGGGTCAAATCAGGAGCTTCACAGACAAAACCAGCAATGCAAGAAATGCTAAAGGGTCTGCTGTAAAAAGAAAAAATAGGAAACAAAGAAGGAATGCAGAGGTAAAGAACAAAAATGGCGACTAACGAGTATCTATCAATAATAACTTTAAATGTAAATGGGTTAAATTCCCCTGTCAAAAGACATAGGGTAAATGAGTGGATAAGAAAAACATGACCCATATATCTGCTGTCTACAGGAAACCCACCTCAGAAAAAAAGACGCACACAGACTGATGGTGAAGGGATGGAAAAAGGTTTTTCAGGCCAATGGAAGTGAAAAAAAAGCCGGGGTAGCAATACTTATATCTGACAAATTAGATCTCAAAGTGAAGGACATAAAAAGAGATAAAGAAGGCCACTTCATAATAGTGAAGGGAGCAGTCCAACTAGAAGAAATAACTCTGGTAAATATATATGCACCCAATATAGGAGCACCCACATACATAATAAATCTTCTGGAGGAGATCAAGGGAGAGATTGACAGCAATACAATCATAGTAGGGGACCTTAACACCCCATTATCACCACTAGACGAATCCTCTAAACAAAAACTCAGCAAAGAAACATCAATCCTAAATGACTCACTAGATCAGATGGAATTAATTGACCTCTTCAGAACATTTCACCCCAAAGCCACAGAATATACATTCTCCTCAAGTGCACATTTGGCATCTTCGAAGATAGACCATATATTGGGTCACAGACAAAGTTTCTTCAAATTCAAGAAAATTGAAATAATATCAAGCGTCTTCTCAGACCACAAAGGCATAAAACTGGAACTCAACTACAACAAAAACAATCCAAAAAAATCAAACACATGGAGACTAAATAGCATGCTATTAAACGACGAATGGGTTACCAGAGAGATCAAAGAAGAAATAAAAAATATGATGGCAACAAACGACAATGAAAACACAACAATCCAAAACCTATGGGACACAGCGAAAGCAGTCTTGAGAGGGAAGTTCATAGCTCTACAAGCTTACTGCAAGAAACAAGAAACAATGAGAATAAATGACCTAACTCCACAACTCGAAGAGTTAGAAAGAGAGCAACAAAAAAAGCCCCCTGTAAGCAGAAGGAAGAAAATAACAAAGATCAGAGTGGAGATAAATGACATAGAGACCAAAAAAAAACCAATACAAAAGATCAACAAAACCAAGAGCTGGTTCTTTGAAAGGATAAACAAAATTGATACACCTCTAGCCAGGCTCACCAAGAAACAAAGAGAGAGGACCCAAATAAACAAAATCAGAAATGAAAGAGGAGAAATAACAACAGACCCCATAGAAATACAAAGGATTGTTAGAAAATACTATGAATAACTCTATTCCAACACACTAGACAACCTGGAGGAAATGGACATATTCCAAGAAAAATACAACCTTCCAAAACTTAATCAGGAAGAATCTAAAAATCTCAATAGGCCAATAACTATGGAGGAAATCAAAGCAGTAATCAAAAAGCTTCCAACAAACAAAAGCCGAGGGCCAGACGGTTTCACAGGGGAGTTTTACCAAACATTCAAGGAAGACCTAAAACCTATCCTCCTCAGACTATGTCAAAAGATCCAAGAGGAAGGAACACTTCCCAGCTCATTCGATGAAGCCAGCATCACCCTAATACCAAAACCAGATAAAGACATTACAATGAAAGAGAATTATAGAGCAATATCCCTTATGAACTTAGATGCCAAAATCCTCAACAAAATCCTAGCAAATCGGATCCAGCAGTACATCAAAAAGATCATACACCATGACCAAGTAGGATTTATCCCAGGGATGCAAGGATGGTACAATATCTGAAAATCAATAAATGTGATACATCACATAAACAAATTGAGAGAAAAAAACCACATAGTCATATCAATTGATGCAGAAAAAGCATTTGACAAAATCCAACACCCATTCTTGATAAAAACTCTCAGCAAGATAGGAATTGAGGGATCATACCTCAACATAATAAAAGCTATATATGACAAACCCACAGCCAACATCATAATCAATGGGCAAAAACTAAAACCATTCCCCCTAAAAACAGGAACAAGACAGGGATGCCCCCTCTCACCACTCCTGTTCAACATAGTACTGGAAGTACTAGCTGTTGTGATCAGACACATAGTTAGAATGTGAAGAATAAATAAAAGGCATCCAGAATGGAAAAGAAGTAAAACTGTCCTTATTTGCAGATGACATGATACTGTACATAGAGAACCCTAAAGACTCCATCAAAAAATTATTAGACTTAATAAATGAATTCGGCAATGTAGCAGGATACAAAATTAATGCTAAGAAATCCATGGCATTTCTTTACACCAATAGTGAACTTACAGAAAGTGAAACTAAAAAGCAATCCCATTTACCATTGCACCAAAAAAATTTAAATACCTAGGAATAAACTTAACTAAGGAGGTAAAAGGCTTATATGCAAAAAACTACAGGACACTGAAAAAAGAGATAGAGGAAGACATAAACAGATGGAAGAACATACCGTGTTCATGGATTGGTAGAATCAACATCATCAAAATGTCCATACTACCCAAAGCAATCTATACATTCAATGCAATTCCCATTAAATTACCAACGGCATATTTCACAAATCGAGAACAAACGTTCCAAAAATTCATCTGGAATTAAAAAAAGACCCCAAATAGCTGCAGAAATCATGAGAAAGAAGAACAAAGTAGGTGGGATCTCAATACCAGATATCAAACTGTATTACAAAGCTACTGTCCTTAAAACATCTTGGTACTGGCACAAGAACAGACATATAGATCATTGGAATAGAATAGAGACCCCAGAAATCGACCCAAACCACTATGCCCAATTAATATTTGACAAAGGAGGCAAGAGCATACAATGGAGACAAGACAGTCTCTTCAATAAATGGTGTTGGAAAAATTGGACAGATACATGCAAAAAGATGAAACTTGACCACCAACTCACACCATACACAAAAATAAACTCAAAATGGATAAAAGACTTAAATTTTTATGGGAAACCATAAAAATACTAGAGGAATCCACAGGCAGCGAAATTGCAAACATATACCAAAGGAATTTCTACTCTGATAATACTCCTAGGGCAATGGAAACTAAAAAGAAAATAAACAAATGGGACTACATCAAAATAAAAAGCTTTTGCACAGCAAAGGAAACCATCAACAAAACAACAAGAAGACCCACTACATGGGAGAACATATTTTCCAATGATACCACTGGTAAGGGTTTAATTTCCAACATTTACAGGGATCTCATGAAACTTAACAAAAGGAAGATAAACAATCCAATAAAAAAAATGGGCAACGGACCTAGGTAGACACTTTTAGAAAGAAGACATACAGAAGGCCGAAAGACATATGAAAACATGCTCAAAGACACTAATTATAGGAGAGATGCAAATCAAAATGACAATGCGTTATCATCTCACACCTGTCAGAATGGCTATCATCAACAAATCAACAAACAACAAGTGTTGGAGAGGATGTGGAGAAAAGGGAACCCTTCTGCACTGCTGGTGGGAATGCAGACTGGTGCAGCCACTGTGGAGAACAGTATGGAGCTACCTCAAAAAACTAAAAATGGAACTCCCATTTGACCCAATGATCCCACTACTAGGAATATATCCCAAGAAACCAGAAACGCCAATCAGAAAGGATATATGCACCCCTATGTTCATAGCAGCACAATTCACCATAGCTAAGATTTGGAAACAGCTTAAGTGCCCATCAGCAGATGAGTGGATTAGAAAATTGTGGTTCATATACACAATGGAGTACTACACTGCGGTAAAAAAGAAGGAACTCTTGCCTTTTGCAACAGCATGGATGGAACTGGAGAGCATTATTCTGAGCATTATGCTAAGTGAAATAAGCCAATCAGAGAAAGAAAAATACCACATGATCTCACTCATTTGTGGATTATAGAGAACAACATAGACTGATGAAAGGGACAGATCCAAAGACTGAGAAACAGTGATCAGGCTATCAATCCCCAGAAGGAAAGTAGGGGAGGGTGGGGGTAAGGGGAAGAGATCAACCGAAGGACTTGTATACATGTATATAAGCCAAACCAATGCACATGGACAACAGGGGGATAGGAGCATGAGTGTGTGGGGCGGGGGCGGGGGGAGGTTGGGGGTTAATGGGAGGATGAGGACACATTTGTAATACCTTAACTAATAAAAAAAAATTAATCCTTTATCAGATGTATGGTAAGTATGTTCTTTCATTAAATGGATTGCCTTTTCATTTTATTGATGGTTTCTTTTGCTGTGCAAGAGCTTACAGTTTGATGTAGTCTCATTTGTTTAATTTTTCCTTTGTTTACCTTGCTCAAGGAAATATATCGGCAAAAATATTGGTATGAGAGATGTCTGAGATTTCATTGCCTATTTTTTCTCTTAGAATTTTTATGGTTTTGTGACTTACTTTTAAGATTTCTTTTAATTCAATCTGACTTTATTCTTGTGTATTATATAAGGTGTTCGTCTAGTTTTATATTTTTAACAACACCACTTACTGAATAGTCTGTCTTTACTCCATTGTTTGTTCTTGCCTCCTTTGTGAAATATCTATTGACCGTAAAGGTCTGGGCTTATTTCTGGGATCTCTGCTCTGTTCCATTGAATAATATGCCTGTTCTTATGCCAATACAAACCTGTTTTAACTACTATGGCCTTATAGTGTGATACTTCCAACGTTGTTCTTCTTTCTCAAGATTGCCGAGGCCATTTGGGGTTTTCGTGATTCCATATAAATTTTTGAAATATTTGTTCTATATTCACAAAATACACCATTGGTATTTTTGGTATTTTAATAGGCATTGCATTGAATTTATATATTAGTTTGTGTAATATGGACATTTTTATTATGCTAGTTCTTCCAATCCATGAACATGATCTATGCTTTCACTTATTTGTGTCTTCCTTAATTTCTTTCTTAGGTATCTTATAATTTTCTGAGTACAACTCTTTTACTTCCTTGGTTACATTTATTCCTAACTACCTTATTACTTTTTTTTTTTTTAATAGCAATTGTGATAGTTCATTATTGGTGTACTAGAGGCCCAGTGCACAAATTCGTGCACCAGTGGGGTCCCTTGGCCTGACCTGTGGGATTGGGCTGAAACCGGCTCTCCGACATCCCCCAAGGGGTTCTGGATTGTGAGAGGGTGCAGGCCAGGCCGAGGGACCCCACTGGTGCACAATTAGGGCCAGGAAAGGCCATAGGAGGTTAGCCAGCCAAGGAGGGGCTGTGGGTGGGCTCCAGGGCATGTCCAGCCTGTCTGGCTCAGTCCCAATTGGCCAGACCCCAGTAGCAAGCTAACCTACTGGTAGGAGCATCTGCCCCTGGTGGTCAGTGCACGTCATAGCAAGTGGTTGAGCGGCCTTAGCATATCATCAGCATATTATGTTTTGATTGGTTGAATGGACAACTGGACAACTGGACACTTAGCATGTTAGGCTTTTATTATATAAGATAAAAATGCCACTGGTTTCTGAATATTAATTTTTATCTGGCTACTTTACCAATTTCATTTGGTGGAGTTTTTAGGGGTTTCTACATACAGTATTATGTCATCTGCAAATAATGACATAATTTTATTTCCTCTTTTCCAATTTGTATGCCTTTTATTTCTTCTTATCTGATTGCTGTGGCTAGAACTTTCAGTCCTGTGTTGAATAAAAGTGGTGCAAGCATACATCCCTGTCTTGATCCTAATCTTAGGGAAAATGATTTAACTTCTGCCCATTGAGTTTGAAGTTGGCTGTGGATTTGCCATATTTGGCCTTCATTGTGTTGAGGTATAATCCCCTCTTTGCACTTTGCTGAGAGCTGTGTTTTTTTTTTCTTTATCATAAATAAGTACTGGGTTTTATCACATTCTTTTTCTGCACCTATTGATATTATGTTATTTTTTATCCTTCATTTTATTTATGTGATGTATTGTGTTAATTGATTTGTAAATATTATACCAACCTTTCATCCCAAGAATTAATCCCCCTTAATCATGGTGTATAACATTTTAAATGTATTGCTGTCTATAGCTTTCTAATATTTTGTTGAGGATTTTAGCTTCTATGTCATTGGCCTATACTTTTGTTTCTTTTTATTTAGTTTGGGAAATAGAATAATGCTGGCCTCATAAAAAGAGCATGGAAGCCTTTCCTCTTAGTGAATATCTTGGAATAGTTTGAGCATGCTAGGTGATAGTTCTTTGTATCTTTGATAAAATTTGCCTTTGAAACCATTCCTTTTAGGACTTTTTTTTTTTTTTTTTTTTTTTTTGCTGGAAGTTTTTTTTTTTTTTATTGCTCAGATTTCATTAGTTGTAATTGGTTTATTCAGGTTTTCTGATACTTTCTGATTCAGTTTTGAAAATTGTATGCTTCTAGGAATTTATCCATTTTGCCCTGGTTGTCAAATTTCTTGGCACATATTTGTTCATAGTATTTTCTTACAAACCTTTGGAATTCTGTAATGTCAGTTGTTACTCCTCCTCTTTCATTTCTCATTTTACTTATTTGGGTCCTCTCTTTTTTTTTTTTTTCTTTTTTTGATGAGTCTAATCAAGGTTCATCAATCTTGTTTATCTTATCAAACAACCAGCTCTTGGTCTCATTGATCTTTTGTATTGTTTTTGTTTTGTTATGTTTTTATTCTCTATATCATTGATTTCCTCTTTGGTCTTCATTATTTCTTTCTACTAACTCTCATCTCTGTTGTTATATTTTTTAGTTCTTCTGAGTGTAAAATTAGATTATTTACTTATAATGCTATAAACTTCCCTCTCAGGACTGAATTTTCTGTGTCCCATACGTTTTGGGTTTTGTGTGTTCATTTTCAATTGTTCCCAGGTAGCTTTTGATTTCTTCCTTGATCTCATTGTTAACCCATTCATTGTTTACTGACATGGTATTTAGCCTCCACAAGCCCACAGCTTTGAGTGTTTTTTCAGTTGTTTTCCTGTGATTGACTTCTAGTTTCATAGCATTTTGGTCAGAGAAGATGCTTGCTATGATTTCAATCTTTTAAAAATTATTGAGGCTTATTTTGTGTTGTAACATGTGGTCTATCCTAGAAAATGTTTCAGATGCACTTGAAAATAATGTATATTTTTCTGCTTTGGGATGAAATGCTATGAAGATATTAATTAAATCCATCTAATCCTGTGTGTCATTTAGGGCTGTTGTTTCTTTTGATTATCTGTATGGAAGATCTGTACATTGAGGTCTATGGGGTGTTAAAATCCCCTACTATGACTGTATTACTGTCAGTCTTTCCCCATTATGTCCATCATAATTTGTTTTATATACACTCTGATGTTGGGTGTATAAATGTTTACAAGGGTTATATCCTCATGTTGGATTGCTCCCTTTATCATTATGTAGTGCCCTTATTTGTCTCTTGTTATGTCCTCTTTTTGAAGTCTATTTTGCTTATAAGTATTGCTACCCTAGCTTTTTGTTTGTTTCCATTTGCAAAAATATATTATTTCCATCCCTTCACTTTCAGTCTGCTTGCATCTTGTGTTCTGAGGAGGAGGCCTCTTGTAACCCACATATATACATGAATCGTGTTTTCTTGTCCATTCAGCTACCCTGTCTTTTGATTAGAGCATTTAATCCTTTTAAATGTAAAGTTATTATCAATAGGTTCACATTTGCCATTTTAATTTTTATACTTATATTTCCCTTGATTTCTTTTTTCTTTCTTTTTTTTAAAGCAGGCCCTTTAACATTTCTAGCAATACTTCAATACTTGTTGAGTAGTAATAAATTCCTTTAGATTTTTTAAGAGGAGGAGCTCTTTATTTCACTTTCAATTTTAAATGATAGCCTTACTGGATAGAGTAGTCTTGCTTCTGTTGAGAAATCAGCTGGCAGTCTTATAGGAGCTCCCCTGTAGTAACTGTCATTTCCTTGCTGCTTTTAAAATTCTCTCTTTGTGTTTAACCTTTGCCTTTTAATTATTATATGTCTTGGTGTGGGTCTCTTTGGGTTCATATTAATTGGGAATCTCTGAGCTTCTTGAACTTGGATATAATAGTTCTGTTCAGTAGTCCTTCAGTTGGTCAGTCAGGTATACTGCACTATAATTTAGCTATAATCTGATTTGGTGTTGGGAGGAGATGTGTGTAGCTTCCACCTACTCCACAGCCACTTTAGGATCATGTCACTTCTTTTAATTATGAGACTGAAATAAGTCAGATGCATTATTGTGTCATATCAAACTGAATAATTGTTTCTCTTGTTTCACAGGTGTAATACTTCTTTTATATTCTTATCATACTTTGCTTTAGTAAGAAAATAAATGAGAAATTGTACACAAATCAAGCACATTTATATTCATTTCAAATTACTCTAAGGAAGTCAGTTATGAGGGTTGTGCTCTGATATTGAAAGATGTTTTAGCATGGAACGGACACAGGTTTTCTCTTACATTTTGTTTCCATATACTTACAATTCTGATTTAAGCTTACCTAAAGTGGTATGGATATTATTTGAACATATGGCTTTTATTATGCTCATTTTTATAATATACCTGTGGAATATTAGAAATCAACTACATTTGTATCCTTGGGTGTAAAAAAGCATATGGCTAATGTACTTGTAATTCCAAAAGGATTTTAGTTGTTTCTACCATGAATTTTGAAAGAGAATACAGAAGTATTTCCAGAAATATATTTATTTGACATCATATTTCCCAGAATTACTCTATACAACTTACCAGCTTCTGTGGAGTCTGAAGTTTATAGAATTTTGGGATCCTTGAATAAGAAAAGAATATAGTATTACCAAGGCAAAATTAAGTACAGGGTCTTTGAACAACCTGTACAAGCGAGAAGCTCTGAAATTCAAGCTTTATTCATTTCACAGTAAATCCGTATCTCTCTGTTATTTTATATCAGAATAAAATTTTCTTACTATACGAAAAGCAAGTGTGTTTCTAATCTTCTTTGATGTTTATATATTGATAGAGCTTTTACTTAAACCATGGGTATCATTAAAGAAATTAAAAAACCCAAATAAGAAACTAGAGGAGTATGTGAGTGTGGGAAGGGAGGAAGGGTCCTAGATGCCGCCATCATTTACTACACATTTCATTCTTTGGACATAACATCAAAGATAATGTCATAAGTATTTCAATGTAGTTCCTTAGCCCTTGCTCCAAACCCATCTTTTCCCTCCTTCAATTCATGCTGAATCCTCTCCTCTCCATGTTGGTAAGATCTGAGCTTTCTGGAGTGAAATCACCATACCCTTACATGGCAAGTCTCCATAAACTAGATTATTTTACGTTTCAGGTACTAACAAACAATTGGATCTGGCTCAGGTAATCTGGTGGTTTTGATTTTGCTTTCAAAACTACCATTTTTAAGAATTACATTGCTAGCAAAAATATTCAAATGCTACAAAGACTCCTGAAGAAAAATGCCATTTTTTAAATATCAATAATGAAAAGTCAAATTTATTTTTTTATTAAATTCTATAATTTTCATGACCATATTAAAGAAACTAATGTTAGATAGAAACAAAACATCAATTCTAATAAATCTTACATTAAATTTATAACAATGTGGATTTTCTGTTTGACACCTCTTCCAGATCCATTCTTCACAATTCTGAGTTGATTCTGTGTCCTAAAAGGCAGGTAAATAGAAAGGTTTCTTGCTAGGTGGCAGTTGTTTGATTCTGGCAATGGGAGGTACGAGTACTGGATCAGGTACTGGAGGGAGAGAGAAGTTAATATATTTTGTCCCAGTCTCTCTCAGCATCTGATGGAGAATCTTTGGCAGTTGTGTTACTCCACTACTAAAACTTCTTCTGGCAACTCCTTCCCCAAAGTCACATATTTACCTAGTCCACATTAGCTTTAATTTCTCATTACTTGGTACTATTTCCAGTTGTCTTTTTGGTTCCTTGGGATTTTTTTTTAACACTGCCTAAAGTTTTTCTTCATTTAAGTATCTTCATTTGAACCATCTGTTGTAAAATCTGTCCTTCACTGTGTTTCTGCTATCATATTTAAGCTCAAAATAGGCCCTCAGCATTATACAGCATTCCTATCATATGTCCCTGGTCAATTTACCATCACATTATCTAAGATAAATATTTCACAGCATCTGCATTCTAATAGAATCCATAAGAACTCCTCCTCTTCTATACTGCCAGTTGATGATCTTGCTCTTTAATTCAATAAGCTAATAGAAGCAAAGGAAAAACATTATTATTTCACCACTGAAATCTAATAAATATTTTTATCCATGTATTGTAATTTTTATCTTGTTGATAATACACAAATTATTTTTATATTTTCTATATTTTTCTCCAGTCACATACTTCATATATGGACTAAATCCCATATACTCCTGATACATTGATGCATAATTTATCATCAAAACATAAACTTTTAAAAAGTGTACAAGGACCCTAATAATAATTACAACAATATAACAAGAAAAGCTTAGACAGAATTTATAAAGGGTATGCATGACTACTGTATACCTTACCTGTTCTGTAATTTTTCTATTGAATGGATATAAAGTTTTGGTAGTGCAAGAGTTTCTAGATCTGCTCTACAGCAATATTCATATAGTTAACTATATTGTGTTATAAATAAAATATTGTTGGGAGTAAATTTCATGTTGTCTTTTTATCATAATAAAATATAAGTATTTACATATACAGATGTTATTCAAACTTATTTCCTTTTTATATAGGCAATTACAGCTATACATTTTATTTTGAACACTGCTTTCACTACATCTCATAGACTTTTTGTATTTTGTGTTTTGTTTTAATTGATGTCAATGTATTTTTAATTGCCCTTGTATTTCCTTTTTTGATTCATTTTTTTTTTATCAAGGAATATCTGCTTCAATTTCTACATATTTATAGAATTTTCAGAAATTTTTCTCTTTTTAAAAAATGAAATCTTTACTGTTGAAAGTATTACATATGTCCCCTTTTTTCCTTCATCGACCTCTTATAGCCTGCTCCCATACCATGCCCCAGGCACTCACTATCCTATTGTCTGTGTCTATGGGTTATACATAAATGCATACAAGTTCTTTGGTTGCTCTCTTCCCACCCACCCACCCACCTCTGCCTTCCCTCTGACATTCCACAGTCTATTCCATGCTTCTATGTTTCTGTATCTATTTTGTTCATCAGTTTATTTTGTTCCTTAGATACCACACATAACTGAGATTATGTGATACTTGTTTTTCTCTTATGGGCTAATTTTGCTTAGCATAATACTCTCCAGGTCCCCCCATGCTGTCTCAAAACTTAAGAGATACTTCTTTTTTACTGCTCCATAGTATTCCAAGGTGTATATGTACCACTACTTTTTTATCCACTTATCTACTGATGGGCACTTGGGCTATTTCTAGTTCTTAGCTAGTGTAAATTGTGATGCTATGAACATAGGGGTGCATACATTCTTTTTGATTGGTGTTTTGGGTTTCTTTGGATATATTCCTAGAAGTGGGATCACTGAGTCAAATGGAAGTTCCATATTTAATTTTTTAAAGAAACTCCATACTGTTTTACATAATGGCTGTACCAGTGTGCATTCCCACCAGCAGTGTATTAGGGTATTTTCTACCCATCTTCACCACTTGTCATTTGTTGATGATAGCCATTCTGACAGGTGTGAGGTAATACCTCATTGTCATTTACATCTTTCTTATCAGTCACTTTGAGCATTTTTTTATATGCTTCTTGGCAGTTTGTATTTTTATGCTTTGGAGAAGTGTCTATTTAGGTCCTTTGTACATTTTTTTTTAATTGGATTGTTTTTCTTCCTTTTGGTAAGTTGTATGAGTTACTTATATATTTTGGTTGTTAACTTTTTATCATATGTATCATTGACAAATATGTTCTCATTTACAGTCAGCTCCCTTTGAATTTTTTGGTTGTTGTTGTTGTTTTTTTATTTTTTTTATTGCTTAAAGTATTACAAAGGGTATTACATATGTATCCATTTTATCCCCCCGCCCTAGACAGTCCCCTAGCCTCCCCTATCCCCCAATGTCTTATGTCCACTGGTTATGCTTATATGCATGCATACAAGTCCTTTAGTTGATCTCTTACCCCCCTACCTCCTGCCCCGCAACCCTCCCCGGCCTTCCTGCTGCAGTTTGACAATCTGTTTGAGGCAGCTCTGCCTCTGTATCTATTATTGTTCAAAAGTTTATAATGGTCTCTATTATCCATGAATGAGTGAGATCATGTGGTATTTTTCCTTCATTGACTGGCTTATTTCACTTAGCATAATGCTCTCCAGTTCCATCCATGATGTTGCAAATGGTAAGAGTTCCTTCCTTTTTAGAGCAGCATAGTATTCCATCGTGTAGATGTACCACAGTTTTCTAATCCATTCATCTACTGATGGGCACTTAGGCTGTTTCCAGATCTTAGCTATGGTGAATTGTGCTGCTATGAACATAGGGGTGCATATATCCTTTCTGATTGGTGTTTCTGGTTTCTTGGGATATATTCCTAGAAGTGGGATCACAGGGTCAAATGGGAGTTCCATTTTCAGTTTTTTAAGGAAACTCCATACTGTCTTCCATAGTGGCTGCACCAGTCTGCATTCCCACCAGCAGTGCACAAGTGTTCCTTTTTCTCCACATCCTCTCCAGCACTTGTCGTTTGTTGATTTGTTGATGATAGCCAGTCTGACAGGTGTGAGATGGTACCTCATTGTTGTTTTGATTTGCATCTCTCGGATGATTAGTGACTTTGAGCATGTTTTCATATGTCTCTTGGCTTTCTGAATGTCCTCTTTTGAAAGGTGTCTATTTAGGTCCTTTGCCCATTTTTTGATTGGATTGTTTATCTTCCTTTTGTTAAGTTTGATGAGTTCCCTATAAATTTTGGAGATTAGGCCCTTATCAGATATGACATTGGCAAATATGTTTTCCCACACAGTGGGTTTTCTCGTTGTTTTGTTGATGGTTTCTTTTGCTGTGCAGAAGCTTTTTATTTTGATGTAGTCCCATTTGTTCATTTTCTCTTTCGTTTCAAGTGCCCTAGGAGCTGTATCAGTGAAGAAATTGCTTCGGCATATGTCTGAGATTTTGTTGCCTTTGGATTCTTCTAGAATTTTTATGGTTTCCTGTCGTACATTTAAGTCCTTTATCCATTTTGAGTTTATTTTTGTGTATGGTGTAAGTTGGTGGTCTAGTTTCATTTTATTGCATATATCTGTCCAATTTTCCCAACACCATTTATTGAAGAGACTATCTTGGCTCCATTGTATGTTCTTGCCTCCTTTGTCAAATATTAATTGAGCATATTGGTTCGGGCCGATTTCTGGGCTCTCTATTCTATTCCATTGATCTATATGCCTATTCTTGTGCCAGTACCAGGCAGTTTTGAGAACAGTGGCTTTGTAATACAAATTGATATCTGGTATTGAGATCCCACCTACTTTGGTCTTTTTCAGGATTGCTGCAGCTATTCGGGGTCTTTTTTTATTCCAGATGAATTTTTGGAGAGTTCGTTCTAGATCTGTGAAGTAAGCCGTTGGTATTTTAATGGGAAGTGCGTTGAATTTATAGATTGCTTTGGGTAGTATGGACATTTTAATGATGTTGATTCTACCAATCTATGAACACGGTATGTTCTTCCATCTGTTTATGTCTTCCTCTATATCTTTTTTCAACGTCCTGTAGTTTTCTGAGTAGAGGTCTTTTACCTCTTTAGTTAAGTTTATTCCTAGGTAGCTTAATTTTTTTGGTGCGATGGTAAACGGGATTGATTTTATAATCTCTCTTTCTGAAAGTTCACTATTGGTGTATAGAAATGCCTCGGATTTCTTGGGGTTAATTTTGTATCCTGCTACATTGCCAAATTCATGTATTAAGTCCAGTAGCTTTTTGATGGAGTCTCTAGGGTTTTGTATGTATAATATCATGTCGTCTGCAAATAAGGACAGTTTTACTTCCTCTTTTCCAATTTGGATGCCTTTTATTTCTTCTTCTTGCCGAATTGCAATGGCTAACACTTCCAGTACTATGTTGAACAAGAGTGGTGAGAGGGGGCATCCCTGTCTTGTTCCTGTTCTTAGGGGAAATGGTGTTAGTTTTTGTCCATTGAGTATGATGTTGGCTGTGGGCCTGTCATATATGGCTTTTATTATGTTGAGGTATGATCCTTCTACTCCCACCTTGCTGAGAGCTTTTATCAAAAATGGGTGTTGAATTTTGTCAAATGCTTTTTCTGCATCAATTGATATGACCATGTGGTTTTCTTCTTTCAATTTGTTTATGTGATGTATCACGTTTATTGATTTGCGGATATTGTACCATCCTTGCATCCCTGGGATAAATCCTACTTGGTCATGGTGTATGATCTTTCTGATGTACTGCTGGATCCGATTTGCTAAGATTTTGTTGAGGATTTTGGCATCTATGTTCATGAGGGATATTGGCCTGTAATTCTCTTTCATTGTGTTGTCTTTACCTGGTTTTGGTATTAGGGTGATGCTGGCTTCATAGAATGAGCTTGGAAGTGTTCCTTCCTCTTGAATTTTTTGTAGTAGTCTGAGCAGGATAGGTTTCAGTTCTTCCTTGAATGTTTGGTAAAACTCCCCTGTGAAGCCTTCTGGTCTAGGCTTTTGTTTGCTGGAAGCTTTTTGATGACTGCTTCAATTTCTTCCATAGTTATTGGCCTGTTGAGATTTTTAGATTCTTCCTGATTGAGTTTTGGAATGTTGTATTTTTCTAGGAATTTGTCCATTTCCTCCAGGTTGTCTAGTTTGTTGGAGTAGAGCTGTCCATAGTATTTTTTAACAATCATTTGTATTTCTGTGGGGTCTGTTGTTATTTCGCCTCTATCGTTTCTGATTTTGTTTATTTGGGAACTGTCTCTTTGCTTCTTGGTGAGTCTGGCTAGAGGTTTGTCAATCTTGTTTATCCTTTCAAAGAACCAGCTCTTGGTTTCATTGATTTTCTGTATAGTTTTTTTGGTCTCTATGTCATTTATTTCTGCTCTAATCTTTATTATCTCCTTCCTTCTGCTCACTCTGGGGTTTTCTTGTTGCTCTCTTTCTAATTCTTTGAGTTGTAGAGTTAGATGATTTACTACCATTTTTTCTTGTTTGTTGAGATAGGCCTGTAGAGCAATAAACTTCCCTCTCAGGACTGCTTTCATTGTGTCCCATAGGTTTTGGATTGTTGTGTTTTCATTGTCATTAGTTTCCAGGATGTTTTGAATTTCTTCTTTGATTTCATTGGTAACCCAATCAATATTTAATAGCATGCTATTCAGCTTCCAGGTGTTTGAGTATTTTGGGTTGTTTTTATTGTAGTTTATTTCTAATATTATGCCATCGTGGTCTGCGAAGACGCTTTTTATGATTTCAATTTTCTTGAATTTGGGGATACTTTGCTTGTGCCCCAATATATGGTCTATTTTTGAATATGTCTTATGAGCATTTGAGTAGAATGTATATTCCCTGGCTTTCGGGTGAAGTGTTCTGAAGATGTCTATTAAGTCCATCTGATCTAGTGAGTCATTTAGGATTGCTGTATCTTTGCTGATTATTTGTCTAGAAGACTTATCCAGTGCTGTCAGTGGTGTATTAAAGTCCCCAACTATGATTGTATTGTTGTCGATGTCTCCTTTGATATCTTCCAGGAGTTTTTTTATGAATTTGGGTGCTCCTGCATTGGGTGCATATATGTTTACCAGGGTTATATCTTCTTGTTGTATTGATCCCTTTAGTATTATGAAGTGGCCTTCCTTATCTCTTGTTATGGCCTTCACTTTGAGGTCTATTTTGTCCGATATAAGTATTGCTACCCCAGCTTTCTTTTCCTTTCCATTTGCCTGAATGATATTTTTCCATCCTTTCACTTTCAGTCTGTGTGAGTCCCTTCTAATGAGGTGGGTTTCTTGTAGACAGCAGATGTATGGGTCATGTTTTTTTATCCATTCAGCCACTTGATGTCTTTTGTTTGGAGCATTTAGTCCGTTTACGTTTAAAGTTATTATTGAAAGGTACTTGTTTGTAGGCATTTCTGTTTTTGTGTGGCTGTTTTCTTTCTGAGCTTTTTATTTCTTATTTTTATACCAGTCCCTTTAGCATTCCTTGCATTGCTGGCTTGGTGGTGATAAACTCCCTTAGCCTTTTTTTGTCTGTGAAGCTTCTTATTTCCCCTTCAAGTTTGAATGATAGCCTTGCTGGATAGAGTATTCTTGGATTCAGTCCTTTGCTTTGCATCACTTTGTAAATTTCCGTCCATTCTTTTCTGGCCTGATGTGTTTCTGTTGAGAAATCATTTGACAATCTAATGGGAGATCCCTTGTATGTAACTTTCCGTCTCTCTCTTGCAGCCTGTAAGATTCTCTCTTTGTCCTGAACATTTGCCATGGTAATTATGATGTGTCTTGGTGTGGGTCTTTTTGGTTTCACCTTGTTAGGGACTCTCTGGGCTTGTGTGACTTTTTTCTTCCCCACCTCAGGGAAGTTTTCTGATATTATTTCTTCTAATAGGTTTTCTAATCCTTGTTCATCCTTCTGTTGTTCTGGTACCCCTATTATTCGTATGTTGTTTCGTTTCATGTTGTCCCAAAGCTCCCTTAGGCTCTCCTCCTGTCTTTTCATTTTTTTCTCCAATTGCAGTACGTTTTGGGTGTGTTTTGCTTCCTTGTCTTCTAAATCACTAATTCGGTCCTCCGCTTCTCCTAGTCTACTGTTGATACTTTCAATGGAGTTTTTCATTGCAGCTATATCACTCTTCATTTCTTCTTGGGTCTTACTTAAGTTGTTGATTTTTTCATCTGTTTCTTCTAGCTTCTTCCATATGTTATCGATTTTTTCATCTGTTTCTTCTTGCTTCTTGGAGAGGTTGTCGATTTTTTCCTCCATCCGGTTTATGCACTCTAGGACCCTTATTCTGAATTCTTTTTCTGTCATGTTGCATGCCTGTGTATTACTTAGCTGCTTTTCTGGAGAGTCCTCCTTCTCTTTCCTTTGGGGGTTTCTTTGTCTACCCATGTTTGATCTCGCTGACATATCTAGACGTTGAGTCATTCAGTGGCTGCTCCCTTGGTGGCAGTGACTCCTTGGTCTGTGGTTGCTCTTCGGGCGGTTGCGGTAGCAGCTGCTCTTCAGTTGGCAGCAGCTCCTCTGGTGGGTGCTGTTCACAGCTGTGGTGGCTCTTCTGGCTGGTGGGGCAAGGTTTCACGTACAGCTGCTGTTCCTCAGCAGAGGGTGTGGTGCTCAGGAGGTTGCTGTTGCTTGGATCTGCTGCGTTGTTTTAAAGGCACAAAATACAACACAACAAGGCACCACGTACCAGGCACTATACACAAATATATTCACGATATTAATAACCCCAAATAAAGGTGACCACCTGAATTAAGAGAATTAGGGGATAAGGAAGAAGGAAGAGAAAAAGAGAAAAGAGAAAAAAGAAAAGAAAATTAGGGACCAAAAAAGGAGTGCAAAAATGAAATTGGGAAAAAGGAGGGGGGAAAATAAAAGCGAGAAAAGAAAAGAAAAGAAAAAAAAAGAGCGAAAAGAGAGAATGAAGTGGAAGAGGGGAAGAGACTTTTTTATATGAGGAGAATACTCCTATAGAACAGCCATTAATCCCAACAAATTCCAGCAACAGCTCCCTGGAGATGAATGCAAACTAGAAACAACCAATAATATAATGATGAAAATAGAATTGAGAACACTAATCCCAAAATAAAATAAAGAGAAAATAAAATGGCACTTTAAAAAAAATGGTAAAATGGTAGCAGTAATAATGCTGGTTAAAAATAAGAAGGTAGTAATTAAAAGGGTAAAATCAGGTGATGGTAAAAAGAAGAGGAAAAAAAAAGAAGAAGAAGAAGAAAAAAAAGAAAAAAAAAAGAAAAAAAAATTGGTTTCTTAGTTAAAAGGTGAAAAAAGAAAAAAAAAATATTGCAGTAGTGAAGGTCCTTCGGTTCTTCTATTCTTCAGTGTGGCTCGCCTTAGACCTGCCAGGTATTCAGGAGAGTGTTGAGTTTCCCTGCGATACCCTGTTCCTCTGTGTTGTAAACCACAGTCCTTATTTTAAAGCAAGCCGCATTTGTTTCCCAGACTGCCTTATTTTGTGTTTAGCAAAGAGTCAGTTTGTGGGTCAGCCTCTGGGTGGCAGTGTTCTGGGGTTGGCCTCTGAGGCTATACGGCCTCTCTGTCCAGTGGAAGTTCACTGCCCAGAGCTGGCTGCGTAAGAGTTACCAGTGCTGTGTTGTTGCTGGGATTCTGTAATTTTTATTCTTAATGTTTGTGTTTCTTCTTGTCTTTCTGTTTATTCTTTTTACTGCAGTCTCTTTAGCATTTTTTGCAATGCTGGCTTTGTGGTAATAAACTCTCTTAGCCCTTTTCTATCTGTGAATCTCCAGATTCCGTCTTCATTTTTGAATGATAGCTTTGCTGGGTATAGTATTCTTGGATTCAGTCCCTTGCTTTGCATCTCTTTGTACATTTCATTCCATTCTCTTCTGGCCTGATGTGTTTCTGTTGAGAAATCAGTTGACACTCTAATGGGAGATTCCTTGTCGGTAATTTTCCGTCTCTCTCTGGCAGCCTTTAAGATTCTTACTTTGTCATTGATGTTTGCCAATTTAATTATGCTGTTTCTTGGGGTTTGTCTTTATGGGTTCATATTTTTTGGGACTCTATGTGCTTCTTGGACTTGCGTAGTTTTTTTCTTGGCAATATCAGGGAAGTTTTCTGTCATTATTTCTTCAAACAGGTTTTCTATTCCTTGCTCAGTTTCCTCTCCTTCTGATTCTGCTATTATGTGGATGTTGTTTCATTTTGTGTTGTCTCAAAGCTTCCTTAGGTTCTCCTCTTGCTTTTTAAGTTTTTTTTCCAGTTGTTGTTGTGTCTGTGTGTTTTTTTCTACCTTATCTTCAAATCACTGACGCAGTCCTCAGCCTCTTCTCATCTACTGTTTAAGCCTCCCAATGTGTTCTTTATTGCAGCCATGCCATTCTTCATTTCCTCTTGGTTCCTTTTCATGTTGGTGACATTCTCATTCAGCTCCTTATAATTCTCTTTGAGTTGTGTGTATTTGTCATCCAGGCATTTGAACATCCTTAAAATGATTACTCTGAATTCTTTCTCTGACATGTTGCTTGCCTCTCTTTTATTTAATTTTTTTTCTGGTGATTCCACTTTTTCTTTTATGGGGGGGTTTGTCTCCCCATTTGTTTGCTGTAATGTTTTAATTGTTTCTTAGATCCAACTTCTTTGCTATGCAGGTACTTTTAGGAGTGGTCCTAGAGGTGCAGTCTCTCAGGTCTCCTGGGCTTGGTGATCTAGCGGAGGTCCCTACTTGAGCTATTTGGGTTCTCTTGAAGTAGTTGGATCTTGAATGTTAGTTTCTTATTCATGATGAAGTCTCATCTCAGGTTGGCAATGTGACTCACCCCCAGCTTCATTGTGCAAGCTGTTTTGGCTGTGATTGTGGTTCTGGCTCTTGTGGTCTGAGGTCTCACTGGTATGTGCTCATTGTGGGTTCTCAGAGTCCATGGCCTGGGAGGAAGGAGTCTCGTGGTCTTAGGCTCAGGTACTGTAGTTTTGGACAGTGTTGTGTGACTTTTTCTGGACTAGCATCACTCTGCAACTCACTATGAGCGGCCCGGAGCCTGTGACAGAGGGGGATGGGTTTCTCATAGTTTGTGGTTGAGGCAGTGGAACTCTGGCCAAAGTGATTTCTCTCTCTGAATCACAAAAGGGTTCAGGATCTAGCAGCTGGGGATGTGTGAATCTCAGGGTCTGTGGCTAATACAATATGACCTTGTCCAGGGAGGCAAGTCCCCGGTAATTCACCAAGCTGTCCAGAGGTAGGTAGCTGGAAGAGGGATGCCATGGATCCTACTGAGGGAGCTGTGCATCTTTGGTTGGAGAGGCACACGCCCAGTGGCAGCACACAGAGGGGCCCTGGAGGCATCAGCAAGGGGTATGTGCTTGTGGGGCCCACAGCTGGATGAGAGTGATTGTGGTGTGCCACCGGCCCCATGAAAGGAGAAGTCCCAGTTTCTGCTTCAGAAAATGTGCGCTCTTGGTTGGATATGCATGCCCAATGGCTGCTTATATAAGCATCCTGGAGCCGTCTTCTGGGGAAGTGGGCTTAGGGGCCCTTGTGCCAGGGGGGCACTACTGCGGGGACTGGATGCCAGTGGCCAGGTTGTGCCTTGTGGTGGTTTAGAGAAGCACCCAGGGGTTGCCTGCCGGGACAGTGGGCTTAGGGGGCTTGAACCCTGGATCGGTGCAACTGCAGTGACTGGAGATTAGCAGCTGAGGAGAGGGAAGTCTGAGTTTCTGCTGCAGGGCTTTGAGCCCTTGGTTGGACATGAGTGCACCTAGTGGCAGCTCACAGAGGCACCCGGGAGTCACCTGCTGGGGCGGTGTCCTTAAGGGGCCTGCATGCTGAAACCATTCGACCATGGTGTCTGTGAGTAGGCAGCCAGGAAGGGGGAAGTCCAAATTTCTACTGCTAGAGCCATGCACCCTTGTTTGGATACAAGCACACCCAGCTGGGGCTCAAGAAGGCACCTAAGAGCCTCTTATAGGGGCAGCAGGCTCAATAGGCCTGCGTATTGGAAAGGCGCAACTGTGGTGTCCACAGGTCAGCAGCCGGGGAGGGGGATGTCCCCATATTTACTGCCTTGCACCCTTGGTTGAAATCACACATGCCCAGCAGGGGCTCACAGTGGCACCCAGGAGCCATCTGTCGGGGTGGTGGGGCTCAGGAGGCCTGCACTCTGGAAAGGCACAACTACAGTGTCCAGAGGTTGGCAGCTGTGGAATGGAAGACTTAGTTTTTGCTGCTGGGGCCTTGCGTCCTTGGTTGGATTCACATGTGCCCAGCGGTGGTTCACAAAGGCACCCAGGTGCCATTTGCCAAGGCATCGCACTCAGAGCGGCCCTCGCATTGAAGCTGTGTGACTGAGGTGTCTGTGGGCAGGAAGCCAGAAGGGGGAGAAGTCCAAATTTCTATTGCCAGGGCTGTCTATCCTTGTTTGGATATGAGTGCACAAAGCGAGGGCTCACAGAGGCACCCAAGAGCCACCTTTGGGGTGGTGGGCTCAGGAGGCCTGTGCGCTGGAAAAGCACAACGGTGGTGTCCTGAGGTTGGCAGCTGTAAAGTGGGAAGACTCAGTTTTTGCTGCTGTGCCCTTGTTAAATTTGTGAGCTCCCAGTGGTGGCTCATAGAGGTGCTCTGGGGTCTTTTCCCAGGGCAGTGCACTCAGAGAGGCCCTTGCACTGAAACTGCATGACGGATGTGTCTGTGGGCAGGCAGCCGGGGATGAGGAAATTTTGAATTTCTACTGCCAGGGGCCTTGTGCCCTTTTTTGGGTTTGTGTGTGCCCCGTGGCAGCTCACAGAGGCACCCAGGGTCCTTTTGCCAAGGCAGAGCACTCACACACTCAGCAGGGGCCCTGGTAACCAAGGTGTCCGGAAAGGGGGAATTCTGAATTTCTATTGCTCAGGCAGTGTGCCCTTGTTTGGTTAAGAGCACTCCCAGTGGGGCCTCACAGTGGCACCCAAGAGCCACTTTTGTGTCCTGGGGCTCAGGTGGCCTGCGTGCTTAAAAAGCGAGTCTGGTGTCCAGAGGTCAGCAGCTGTGAAGTGGGAAAACTCAGTTTTTGCTGCTTAGCCCTTGGTTGAATTTGCGTGTCCCCAGTCATGGCTCACAGAGGTACCCTGGGGCCAATTGCCAGGGTGGTGAACTCAGATAGGCCCTTGCACTGAAGCCATGTGACTGAGGTGTCTATGGGAAGGTAGCCAGGAGTGGAGGAAGTTCGAATTTCTATTGCTGGGGGCCTTGTGCCCTTGGTTGGGTTCATGTGCACCCAGTGGCTATATGCGCACACTCACTCAGAGGGGCCCTGGTGCTGAAGCCATATGACCCAGGTGTCTATGGGCATGTATCCAGGAAGGGGGAATTCAGAATTTCTACTGCAGGGACAGTGAGCCCTACTTTGCATAGGAGTGTGCCCAGCAGTGGCACCCAAAAATGGCCTGTGGGGTGGTGGGCTCAGGAGGCCTGCACACTTGAAAAGCGTGACTATGGTGCTGGAAAAGTGCAACTGTGGCATCTGGAGGGGAAGTCGCACTTACTGCTGCAGGAGCGGTGCACCTTTGGAGGTGGAGTTCCTAGGGTCTGCAGGTGTGCGGGTGTGGCAGCAGGATTTTGGCTGGAGTGGCTGCCAAGTTCTGGGCAGTGTCCAAGGTCTGTCTGGGTGGTGGTGTTGATGAGTTCCTAGAAAAGGCCGCTCTCCCTTTCAAGATGGTGTGGACTCCATGCCCGAGCCCCATAGCCCGGGGAGTGCCTGCAGCGGTGGTAGGTGCTCCCTGTCCAGGAGAGCCTGATCTGTCAGCTCCTGCTACTCCTGCCAGATTTAACTGTCCCTCACTCACTCACACACACACCACACACTCTCCTTTCACCCCTTCACTCACTCACACCCTCTACCTCACCTCCATCCTGCCCGCTGTCATCTTCCACCCTCTGTCCATTTCCTTTGTCATTGTTGATTTGTTGATGATAGCCATTCTGACAGGTGTGAGACGGTACATCATTGTTGTTTTGATTTGCATCTCTGGGGTGATTAGTGGTCTTAAACTTTTCAATCCAATTACGTTTTTAGTAATTATTGATAGTTACAAACTTGCTATCAACATTTAATTAATTTGTTCTTACTTTTTGGTAATTGCTCTGCTCTTTTCTTTCTCTCTTGCTATCCTCTATAGTGACTTCTTGATTTTCTTTTTGTAGTAGTGTGCTTTGTTTACTTTCTTTTTTTTATTTTATTTTCTTTTTAATTAAATCTTTATTGTTCAGATTATTACATTTGTTCCTCCTTTTTCTCCCCATAACTCCCCTCCTCCCAGTTCCCACCCCACCTTCCGCCCTCACTCCCCACCCACTGTCCTCATCCATAGGTGCACGATTTTTGTCCAGTCTATTCCCGCATCTCCCACACCCCTTTTCCCCCAAGAATAGTCAGTCCATTCCCTTTCTATGTCCCTGATTCTATTATGATCACCAGATTATTTGTTCACTTGATTCTTAGATTCACTTGTTGATAGATGCATGTTTGTTGTTCATAATTTGTATCTTTACCTTTTTCTTCTTCTTCCTCTTCTTAAAGGATACCTTTCAGAATTTCATATAATACTGGCTTGGTGGTGATGAACTCCTTTAGCTTTTCCTTATCTGTGAAGCTCTTTATCTGACCTTCAGTTCTGAATGATAGCTTTGCTGGATAAAGTAATCTTGGTTGTAGGTTCTTGGTATTCATCACTTTGAATATTTCTTGCCATTCCCTTCTGGCCTGCAAAGTTTCTGTTGAGAAATCAGCTGACAGTTGTATGGGTATTCCCTTGTAGGTAACTGAGTTTCTTTCTCTTGCTGCTTTTAGGATTCTCTCTTTGTCTTTTGCTCTTGGCATTTTAATTATGATGTGTCTTGGTGTGGTCCTCTTTGGATTCCTTTTGTTTGGGGTTCTCTGCGCTTCCTGGACCTGTAAGTCTATTTCTTTCACCAGGTAGGGGAAGTTTTCTGTCATTATTTCTTCAAATAGGTTTTCAATATCTTGGTCTCACTCATCTTCTGGCACCCCTATAATTCTGATGTTGGTACGCTTGAAGCTGTCCCAGAGGCTCCTTACACTATCTTCGTATTTTCGGATTCTTTTTTCATTTTGCTTTTCTGGTTGGGTGTTTTTTGCTTCTTCGCATTTCAAATCTTTGACTTGATTCTTGTGCTCCTCTGGTCTGTTGTTGGGAGTATGTATAGTATTCTTTATTTCAGTCAGTGTATGCTTAATTTCTAGTTGGTTCTTTATCATAACATCGAGGGTCTCATTAGATTTCTTGTAGATCTCATTAAGTTTATCAGCAGCTTCTAGACAGTTCTTGAGAGACCTTAAAAGTGTGGTTCTGAACTCTATATCTTCCATTGACAATTTTGTCCTGTTTCTTTGTCTGCGGATTTTTTTTATGCTTTCTTGGTGTACCCCCTAGTGGTCTTTGTGCACAGTCTTGTTGTAGTTAAGCCTTGATTGTTGTAGTTAATACTGGGGGGATTTGACCTCCAGGCCAACTGGCTGTGAGAGTCAGCTGTGTCTGCAGTGGGAAGACTTCTGTCCTCTGGGGAGGTGCTAATCTAGCCTTTGCCTGAGGCTATCTGGCAAATGGCTTTGTGCAGGGCTTGGGCGGGGCAGGTGGGTCGCTCAGGATCAACAGGGCAGGTGGAGCGAGCAGTTATGGCTGCTCTCAGTTCCGTCCCTAGGGGCTCTGCCTCACAGAGTCCCAGCAACCGCTGCAAACCTCGGAGAGAAAGCTGCCTTCGAGTTCCGACCGATGCCAGACAGTCCAGCTTCTCCCATTTGAGTCTGGGTCCCTAGAGACTCGCCCGGACCTGGAGCTCAGTGTCTGAAACTCCCTACAGATTTAAAACAACAACCGCAACCTCCGCCGCCAGCCCACTCCTCATGCACTCCGCACCTGAGTATTTCACTTCAGCACTGCGCCTCCTTTGAGTCTGGGTATGATATTCCCTTTCCTCCTAGTTGTAGAATTTCCACTCAGCCGGCCTTCCTGTGGTTCTGGATGATGTCCGTTCTGTCTTTTAGGTGTTTTTTGAAGTGGTTGTTGAGGCAGCAATCTCCGGCGTTAACCTATGCCGCCATCTTGGTTTTTTCCTGTTTACTTTCTAGTATCTTTTTTGTAGCTATAAAAAAGATATAAGTTTTTACTTTGTGATAACCATAAGACTTACATGAAACCTCTTTTAGTTATGACAATTTTTAAGCTGATAATAACTTCAGTTGTATATAAACCTGTTTTACTTATTTTCCTCACATTTATTCTATTGTTCACAATTCATCTTTTATAGTATTTATTAACAAATTATTAGAGCATGGTTATTTTAATCCTTTTGTCTTTTAACTTCCATAGTAAAATTAAAAGTGATTAACACTCTACCATTATAGTATTAGAGTTTTGTGACTATTTTATTTACTTTTAATGGAGAGTTTTATATTTTCATAGGTTTTCAGGTTATTACTTAGTGTCCTTTCTTTTCAACTTGAAGATCTCCCGTTAGCATTTCTTTTAAGGCAGGTCTAGTGGTGATAAATTCCCTCACATTTTTTGGTCTGGAATTTCTCTATTTCCCAATGACATTTTGTTATGTATTATATTCTTGATTTTAAAGGTATTTTTTTCTCTTTTAAAAATTTAAATATATCAACCTACTATCTCCTGTCCCATAAGGTTTCTATTAATAAATTCAGTGACAGTCTTACGTGTGTTTCCATGTATAGGACAAATCATTTTTGTCTGACTTGTCTCATAATTTTCTCTTTGTCTTGACTTAACAATTTTTATTATATTTTATCTGGACTAATCTTCTTTGGCTTGATCTTGCTTGAGTCCTTTGAGGTATATAAACATCTCGATACATGAAAATCAAAGGACTCAAGCAAGATCAAGCCAAAGAAAATCATCTAAGACACATTGTAATCAAATATTAATAATAATAAATGCGTAATATGGTAATTAGACTTTACGCCCTTCCGGATGACCTTTCTGATGAAGCCAGAGCTGCGAGGGAAGCCTGGGTCCCAGGTGCCTGCCCACAGCTGGACGGAAGCCCTGCACAGAGCTACCAGAAAACAAAAGATAAAATGGCTATAGGAAATCCTCATACCTCAATAATTACCCTAAATGTAAATGGACTGAATTCACCACTAAAGAGACACAGAGTGGCAGATTAGATTAAAACAAAATAAAACAAAACAAAACCCAACTATATGCTGCCTTCAGGTGACACATCTAAGCTGCTGCAAAGGGAAAGGTAGATTAAAAGTGAAAGTGTGGAAAATGATTCTCCAAAAAAATAACATCCACAGAAAAGTAGGTGTTGAGTAAGACTCCCTCCACGTTCTGCATGGAGTAAGGTTCGGTATCTGAAAGAGGAGCCGCACAGCAAATGAGAGAAAAAGACACGAGATAATTTTGCAATATTGGGGGACCAGGCGGCAAGTCCCGAAGGACTTCCTCCTGTGCTCAGGCCTCACCAAGCTTTTATTGATCTGGGATGCACCCATAGCATAGCCCTTAGGCAAGTGACCCCCTAGTAACAAGCAGACTAGCCCATCAGCAAGGATTTACATAATAATAAATGGGGGAGTAGTTTTAGCTACCACTGTCTGGACAAACAGAGGTGGCGCCTAGCTCCGAGCTTTGCTAGGGCTTCAAAGGCACCCAGCCTTCGGGGGTTTCAGGGAGTTCTCTGTCTATGCTTATCAGATAGTGAAGGCAATAAACAGTTTCCCACAAGTAGCTGTAGCCTACCTTTTTAAAGCTGATACTTATACCTGACAAAAATAGATTTCAAGCTAACAAGGAATAAGTTGGATATTTTATTATAATAAAGGGGACATTACTTCAAGAAGACATAACACTTCTTAATATATATATATGCACCTAATCAGGTAGCACTGAAATATATAAAGCAACTACAGACAGAACTACAGGGAGAAACACAGAAAAACACAATCATAGTTAGGGACCTTATTACTCCACTGACAGCTCTTGATAGATCATTCAAACAGAAAATAAATTAATAAATATCACCTTTAAATGACACATTAGACCAAATGGACATAATTTATATTTACAGAGCCTTTCATCCCAGAACATCAGATTATACAGTCTTCTCCAGTGCACATGGAACATTAATTTGTTGAGTCACAAAACCAACCTCAAAAAACTCGAGGATTAGAATTATTCCAATCATACTGTTAGGTTAGGTGGCTCAGGAGGCGGCGCAAGAAATAGAGTCCAGTGAGTCAGAAAAGAAAGGAAAGGAAAAGGTTTATTCTGCGTCCCCGGGAGACCCACGTACCCCAAGGACAGGGCACGTGGATTCACGCCAACAGGGAGGGGGGCGCTTTTTTTATACTGCGGTTGGGTGAGGGGCGGGGACATGAGCTGAGGAATTCTCTGCTGCAGGGAATGGGCGGAATATTCAGGACGAAGTTCTTATCTGTGTGGGGGTATGTGAATTCAGGGAGAAGAAGCTGGTATCTGTGTCTGGCACCTTGATCTGTGAGAAATTCCAGGGGAAGTCCATTATCTTGTCATGTCTGCATGTATCCGATCCTGGGCTCTCTCCGACCTAACATCCCGGCCTTTTGGTGATAAGGGACGGCGACTCGTTCTGGCTGCTTCCAGCTGACCACAGGCGGCGAAGGGGGGGGGGGGGGCGTTTAAAGGCCAGGGTTAGGCAGAGGCAGATCGGAGGGGAGCCGAGTGTAGGGATGGAGCAGGAGCTGATTCACATTCACTTGTGACATCTCCGCGATCCGGGAGTGGATGAACTTGAGGAGGCAGGGGGCTAGGAGAAAAAAGAACACAGATGAGAATCAGGGGCCCTATCATGGGTAGGACCCAGGTGGCTAAGGGGCTTTGGAACCAGCCGGAAGGAGAGTTGTCCTGGAAGTCTCCTGCATGTAGTTCTTCAGTCAGCTTAGTCAGGGTCTGTACGTTTTGTTTTGCTCCACTACTCCGGACTCGATGTAGTAACAGCATTCTTCCTGAAGGAATATGCAGGGTCCTCCTTTTTCTGCAGTCAGAAGGTCTGAGGCGAGCTGGTTCTGCAGGGCTACTTGGGCTACTGATGTCACTTGTCACTGTAGGGAGGCTAAAAAGAGGCGGTAGTAGACTCCAGGGCTAACTGGAGCTTGTCATTAAAGTACTGAGCAGTGACCAGACTGTTCCCGAGGGCCCCCTAGTGAGGCCTACTGAGGCAGGGGGTTACTCACCCCTAACATGATAGGGAGGAAGGCAGCCCAGCGGGTCCAGGGATGGGATGGAGGGAGCAACCAGTGAGCTCCGACTCTCCATACAAGGTTAGTTGGGGAACTACTGTGACCACGAAGCAAGGCCCGGGGTCAGAGGAGTTCATGCAGTTCCTTAAGGTGCCGTTGCACCAAAAGAAGGTACCTGGGCTGGCCTTGGTGAGACTGGCTGCAGTGTGGTATGACAGTCTCTCCCGTGGCATCCCCATAGGTGTTGACATCTTGATTACACCTGTCTGGGTTCCGCTGCCAGGTGACTTGTTTGCCGTTCTGGTAGTAGGTTTCACGGACCTTGAACCTCCACACATAAGCGGGTGGGGGTGGGTGTAGGTTGCTCAGGGCCAGGAGGAGAAGGGGGAGGGGAGGGCGGTTAAGGCAGACCTTAGTGGGGCCCAACACCTCACATTTATAGAAGTCATGCTGCTCCGGGGTCCTCTTGAGTCTGGAGAGGCGGTGCCAGGACAGGTTGCCAAGCAGCTTGGCCACGGTGGGGGCTGTGAGGATTACAGTGTGAAGTCCCGTCCACCTAGGCTCCAAGGCTTGTGGTTGTAGGTTCTTAAGGAGGACCGAGTCACCAGGGTGAAGGGTTGGTCTTGGGAGTCCTGGTTGGTCGGCTCTGGCTTGGGCAGAAACCTGTTCTCGTGTTCTCGGAGCAATTGCCTGGTTAAAGACAGATATGGGAGAGACGTACCCAGGGGAGGGGGATCAGTAAGAAGACAGTGGTTGAGCAAGAAGAATTAAAAGGGCTCAAGAAAATGGGGCTCCTTGGTGTAGCCGGAGTTTGGTCAGGGCCATGGGCAGGAGGTCCGGCCAGGAGCTGCGAATTCTAGAGAGAGTTTAGTTAGATGGTTCAATAGGTTGGAATTGAGTGGCTATGATGAGGGTTTGAGCCAGTGACAGAAATCCAGCAGGATGTAGAGGAGGAGGGATTGATGTTAGAGAGTAGATGGGAAGTTGTGTTGATGAGGGTGGGCATAGGAGTAGGTCCAGGGTTCGTAAATAGAGAGCGACACTAGAGGATTTCCCATCCAGACAGTAGAATTGATGATTCCCTCATCATTCCGTGTCTGTTTCACCTGAAAATATGAAAAACCTGAGCAAAATTGGAGGGTCCCTTGCCAGGTAAGAGCCTGTGAGGAATGATGGGTCATCCGGTCCTGGATGGTGTCGGGTCCTGGATGGTGTCGCCGAATCTTCTTCGGGGATGGTGGGAGGCACTCGGCGAGCCTGAGAGAGGTAGGTATTGCAGCGAAAGTGGGAGAAAACATTAGAATGCGCTGATATCCAAAGGAAAATGGAAGGAGCAGTGGAAGCCAGGGACCTGGAGGCTGGAGAAAAGGTGGGGAGAGGGAGGGAGCAGGTCGCGCAGCCTGTTCCCAGGCCTCTAGCCGCTTGGATTTTAAAACTGCCACATTTTTCCTTTGGGGAGGGTGGAGGGGGATGGGGCGAGGTCAGAGCAGTTTTCAGTTCAGAGGAGGGGACAGTTGTGGCGGAGAGAAGGAGAAAAGGCGTTCACAGCGAAGACTGAGGTAGGCGACGACTGAGCTAGGCTACTGTGGTCTGGGACAACTGGGCCCCATAACAGGCCGCAAGGCAGTGGAGAATCGGTGTCCCTGTAAAGGGAGGGGGGCAGGAGTGGGAGGAGCAGGGAAGCTGAAGGGCTCAGAGTGAGCTGCAGAGTGGCCACTAGGATGGTGAGGATGTCTCGTCCTAACAGGGGCATGGAGCATGCTATCATCAAGGAGGCAGGGAAGGGGTCCAGTGGCCAGAGGGCAGGTGGATTTGCCGTCAATACCCATGTCCGAGATCTTGGAAGGATAAAGGGGCCCTAAAAAGGAGGGCAGGACAGAGAAGGCAGCCCCTGTGTCAACCGGGAAGGTGACCTACTACCTTCATTGTGACCCGAGGCTCAGAGAGGGGATTGGAGTCATCGAGGCTGGGCTTCTTCAGTCTTCAGCCAGTTCCAACATGGCCAGCGGGTGGGTCCTGGACTGGAAGGGTGGTCCCCCTATGCTGAGGCGTAAGGGGCCCGCCACTTTTCCAGGGACACTCTTCCAGTGACCATTTTGACCTCATGCCGGGCAGGGCTTGGTCGGAGCTCGGGGCCAGGGGCACTGCATTGCCCAGTGGCCTTCATTTCCGCATTTGAAGCATTCTCCAGGCGGTGTGCGTCCTTTCGTTTCACCCCCACCGCGCACAGCCCCCTTAGGGCCATGGCGGCTGCCGTCCACCTCAGGGCCACAAACAACTAAGGCATGTCTGCAGGTCTACCTCCTGTGGAAGGCAGGCCTCCCATTCTGACTGTGCCTGCTCCTCCAGGGCATTAAGAACCTTCAAGGCCATTTTTCACTCGATCTCGGACCTGGGTTTGAGGACTAATAAAGACCTTAAAGGTCGGGTTAGAGAGGCTGTTTTGGAGCTGACGTTCTTAGGAGTTGGGCTCTAGGGGAGAAGGAAGCTTCTCGTTAAGAGGGTCTGAAGAGAGCACAGCTGCAACCTCTCGCAAAGGGAACTGGTCGGCCACCTGTGAACTAAAGTGCTGGCAGTCATGGTGGCGGAGTTTCAGCGGAAGGCGGACGGTTAGACCTTACAGAGGGCACTGAGTGGGGTACAGGTTACTAAGGCAGGCCTGTAATGGAAGGGGAGAGAGCGGGAGAGGTGGCCTGGGTGGGTTTGGGAGAGGTATTGGCAGTTGAGTTTAAAAGCTGCAACCTCCCAGGGGCAGAACGGGGGAGGAAGGACAGAAGGAAGGTAGAGCCTATGGAGGCGTGTGTGCACCGACTGGGAAAGCAGGCAGAGGCGGCAGGGGACTTGAGTTGCCAGCTCCCGCAGTGGCTACGGCTTTAGCGGCTGCGGCGGTGCGCGGACGGACAGACCAACTGCGCGGAGGAGGGCATGGGGTTGTAAAAGGCGGTTTGAGTTCCCGGCCGCTGTGGGGCGGGCAGAAGAGGGGAGGCGGGGCCAGGGGTCGACGGAAGGCGTGGCTGGAGGAAGGTCCAGCAGGGAGGAGGAGGGGAGAGTGTGGATGGACAGGGGCACGAGGCCGGTGGGAGAGCGGCGGCTTATGCCGGGGGAATTTGTGGTGGCCTCTGGTGAAGGGGGGGTGGGAGAGCACAGAGACAATGATGATGATTACGGCGCTCCGCCACCCACACACAGCACATGAACCCACCCCCACATGCACCACACACACCGCGGGCTCAGCGGTGCGGGGAGCGGCACGGCGCAGGGACAGCCCGGAGGGAGGAGGAAGGACAGGAGGAGGAGAAATGGCAGAAGGAACTTTGGGGGGGGGGGGGGCCGGGGAACGCAGAGAGATGGAGAGAGGCTGAAAGAGAGACTGAGAGAGACTGAGAGAGAGACTTGGGCAAATTTCCCAGTTCGCTGGCAGAAATTACTGAGGTCGGTGTGACGGTAAAGTCAGGGTCCCGTTTTCATACTGAGGACGCAGGTCCGGGACAGGCCCCGTGTTTAGCCAGATCGGTGAGCCGGCACCCTAGAGGTGTGCTCAGGTCAGGTTTGGAATTTGGATTCCCCCTGTGCTTGACCCCTGTGGCCTGTAGCGGGGCTAAAGGCTGGCGTCCCAGCGGTTCAACCCACGCTACGGAGGGACGGAGGGACCGTGGGTGGGGTAGAGGCGTCCTTGCTACCCCCCCAGGTCCGGAGGAGCCTTCCTGGAAGGGTCCGGAGAGGCAATCTCTGACGTGGCCACGGTTTACGGACAGAGATGCCGGCGGGTGGCCACCGGGGACCGGCACGGGGCGGGGCGGGACTCACCGCTGATGCTGCCAAACTGGGAAAAGTTGCTGAGCTGAAGAGATGAGGTCCTGATGGGTCCAGAGCCACGAGGAGGGAGAGGCGGGCACCCCGAGCCGTGGAGGGACGGCCAAAGGGAGTGCTCGCGCCACCCGGGTTTCAAGGCACCAAATGTTAGGTTAGGTGGCTCAGGAGGCGGCGCAAGAAATAGAGTCCAGTGAGTCAGAAAAGAAAGGAAAGGAAAAGGTTTATTCTGCGTCCCCGGGAGACCCACGTACCCCAAGGACAGGGCATGTGGATTCACGCCAACAGGGAGGGGGGCGCTTTTTTTATACTGCGGTTGGGTGAGGGGCGGGGACATGAGCTGAGGAATTCTCTGCTGCAGGGAATGGGCGGAATATTCAGGACGAAGTTCTTATCTGTGTGGGGGTATGTGAATTCAGGGAGAAGAAGCTGGTATCTGTGTCTGGCACCTTGATCTGTGAGAAATTCCAGGGGAAGTCCATTATCTTGTCATGTCTGCATGTATCCGATCCTGGGCTCTCTCCGACCTAACACATACTTTCTGAAATTATAAATGCTTTGACATTAAAAATCAACTTCAAATAGGAAGTAAAGAAACCCACAAATATGTGGAGATTAAATAACATTCTACTAAAACATGACTGGGTCAAGAAATAAATAAAAAGTGAGATCAAAAGGTATAGAAACAAATGAGAATGATAATATGATATCTCAAAACTTCTGAGATGCAGCAAAAGCAGTAATAAGAGGTAAGTTTATATCATTACAGGCCTATCCCAAGTAAACAACCTAACATTACATTAAAAAAAAATATTGATTTTTAAGAGGAAGGTAGAGAAAGAAAAACATCAATGTGAGAGTAGAACATCAATCAGCTGCCTCTTATGTGCCCCTCACTGGGGATCAGGCTTGCAGCCTGGACATGTACCATGACCAGGAATCAAACCAGCAACTTTTCAGCGCACAGGAGGACACCTAACCAACTGAGCCACACTGGCTAGGGCATAACATTACATCTTAAAGAAATAGAAAAAAAAAAAGAACAAAAGCAATCCAAAGTCAGCATAAGAAAGAAACTAATAAAAATTAAGGCAGAATTTAATGAATTAGAAAAGAAAAGACTATACAAAAATTAATGTATCAAAGAGTTGGTTCTCTGAAAAGTTTAATAAATTTGACAACCCCCTGACTAGGATCACTAAGGAAAACAGAGAAAAAACTCATATAAACAAATCAGAAATGAAAGAGAAGTTACAACATACAACACAGTTACACAAAGGCTCATATATTCAAATACCATGAAAGACTATATGCCACCAAATTCAATAACCTAGAAGAAATGGACAAATTTCTATAAATATATAAGCTTCCTAGACTGAATCATGAAAAAATGGAAAATCTAAATAGACCGATAAACAGAGAGGAAATTAGAACAACCATAAAAAACCTCCCAAAAAATAAACATCCAGGATCAGATGGCTTCACTAGTGAATTCCATGAAACATTCAAAAGAGATTTAATAACTTTTCTTTTCAAACTCTTCCAAAAAATTGAAGAAGAGGCAATACTTCCTAACATATTTGATGAGGCCAACATAACCCTGATACCAAACCGGGTGAGGATAATACTAAGAGACAAAAAACAAAACAAAACAAAACAAAACAAAAACTACAGGCAAATATGTCTGATGAATATAGATGCAAAAATTCTAAACATAATTCTAGCAAATTAAATAAAATAATACATTAAAAAATAATAGATCACAATAAAGTAGAGTTAATTTCAGGGGCAAAAGGATAGTTCAAAATATGCAAATCAATCAATGTAATACACCACATTAACAAAACAAAGGATAAAGTTATATGATCTTATAAATAGATGCAGGAAAAGCATTTGATAAGGTAAAACATTCATTTTTTATTAAAAACTCTATAAAATGAGTATAGAAGGAAAGTACCTCAACATAATAAAGGCCACGTATGACAAAACCTCAGCTAATACACTCAATCCTGAAAAATTGAAATTCTTTTCTCTAAATTTAGAAAAAGACAAGAATGTCCATTCTCACCACTTTTATTTAATACAATTCTGTAAGTCTTAGCCAGAACAATAAGGCAAGGGAAGGAAAAAAAAATTATCCAAATTTGGAAGGAAGAATTAAAAGTATCACTTTTTGCAGATGACATGATTCTGTATATAGAAAAACCTAAAGCCTCCACCAAAAAAACTATTAGAAACACCAAAAAAATGCAGTACAATTGCAGGATACATAATCACTGTACAAAAATTCCCTGATTTCCTATATACTAACAATGAAACTTCAGAAAAATAAATGGAAAAAAATTCTTTTGCAATAGCAACCAAAAGAATTTTTTTTTTTCATTTATTTTTCTGAAGTTTCATTGTTAGTATAGAGAAAATCAGGGAATTTTTGTACAGTGATTATGTATCCTGCAATTGTACTGCATTTTTTTGTGTTTCTAATAAACTTGTGAAGGACCTATATATTGAAAGCTACAATGCATTATTAAAAGAGATTGAAAAAGAGACAATGTAATGGAAAGATATGCCATGTTCATTGCTTGAAAAAATCAACATAGTTAAATGATCATATTACCCAAAGCAATAAACAGATTTAATGCAATCCCGTCAACGCCCCCAATGTCAGTTTTTAAAGAAATAGAACAAAAATTCATCATATTTGTATGAAATCACAAAAGACCTGAAATAGCCAAAGCAATCCTCAGAGAAAAGAATGATGCTGGAGGTATATCTAACTTCAAATTATACTACAGAGCAATGATAATCAAAAGAGCATGGTATTGGTAGAAAAACATCCACAGAGACCAATGGAATCAAGTTGAGAGCCCCAAAATAAAACCACAGTCATATGGACAAATAATTTTTAACAAAGTAACCAAAACTATACAATGAAGAAAAGAGAATTTTCGATGAATGGTGCTGGAAGAATTGGAAAACCACATGCAAAAAATGAAACTGGATTACAATTTTTGTTGTTGTACGAAAATTAGTTCAAAATGGATGAAAGACCTAAATATAAGATCTGGAATAAAGTACATAGAAGAAAGCACAGGAAATAAACTATGGACCTTGGTCATAGAGAACATTTTATGAATTTTATCCCAAAGGGAAGGGAAGTAAAGGCAAAAATAAATAAATGTGACTATATCAAACTAAAAAGTTTCTACAAAACAAAAGAAACCAATAACAAAACAAAAAGGCAACCAACCAAATGGGAGATAATATTTCCAAACAGCAGTTCCAACAAGGGGCTAAATCCAAAATATATAAAGAACTCGAAAAAAAAAAACAAACAACAAAAAAAACCAAGATGGCGGCATAGGTAAACACCGGAGTTAGCTGCCTTGAACAACCACTTCACAAATACAACTAAAAGACGGAATGGAAATTGCCCAGAACGACAGGAAGACTGGCTGAGGGGAAAATCTTCAACTAGAAGGAAAGAGAACAGCATACGAGACTCAGAGGAGGCGCAGTGTGGAAAATACAAAGGTGTGGAGGTACGTGCGGAGCGGGCTGGTAGCTGAGGGCGCGGTTGTCGTTTTCAATCGGAAGGGAGTCTCAGATTCTGAACTCCAGTTCTGGGCGAGTCTCTAGGGACCCAGACTCAAACGGGAGAAGCGGGCTGTCTGGCATCAGTCGGAACGCGAGGGCAGCTTTCTCTCCGAGGTTTGCAGTGGTTGCTGGGACTCTGAGAGGCAGAGCCTCTGGGAACGGGACTGAGAGGAGCCATAACTGCTCCCTCCACCGCCCTGTTGATCCCATGCGACCCACCCCGCCCAAGCCCTGCACAGAGCCATTTGCCAGATAGCCTCAGGCAAAGGCTAGATTAGCACCTCCCTAGAGGACAGAAGTTTTCCCACTGCAGACACAGCTGATTCTCACAGCCAGTTGGCCTGGAGGTCAAATCCCCCTAGTATTCACTACAACAATCAAGGCTTAACTACAACAAGACTGCGCACAAAGACCACTAAGGGGTGCACCAAGAAAGCATAAAAAATGCGGAGAAAAGAAACAGGACAAAACTGTCAATGGAGGATATTGAGTTCAGAACCACACTTTTAAGGTCTCCCAAGAACTGTCTAGAGGCCGCCGATAAAGTTAATGAGATCCTCAAGAAATCTAATGAGACCCTTGATGTTATGATAAAGAACCAACTAGAAATTAAGCATACACTGACTGAAATAACGAATATTATACAGACTCCCAACAGCAGACCAGAGGACCGCAAGAATCATGGCAAAGATTTGAAATGCGAGGAAGCAAAAAACACCCAACCAGAAAAGCAAAATGAAAAAAGAATCCAAAAATATGAAGATAGTGTAAGGAGCCTCTGGGACAGCTTCAAGCGTACCAACATCAGAATTATAGGGGTGCCAGAAGATGAGTGAGACCAAGATATTGAAAACCTATTTGAAGAAATAATGACAGAAAACTTCCCCTACCTGGTGAAAGAAATAGACTTACAAGTCCAGGAAGCGCAGAGAACCCCAAACAAAAGGAATCCAAAGAGGACCACACCAAGACACATCATAATTAAAATGCCAAGAGCAAAAGACAAAGAGAGAATCTTAAAATCATCAAGAGAAAGAAACTCAGTTACCTACAAGGGAATACCCATACGACTGTCAGCTGATTTCTCAACAGAAACTTTGCAGGCCTGTAAGGAGTGGCAAGAAATATTCAAAGTGATGCATGCCAAGAACCTACAACCAAGATTACTTTATCCAGCAAAGCTATCATTCAGAATTGAAGGTCAGATAAAGAGCTTCACTGATAAGGAAAAGCTAAAGGAGTTCATCACCACCAAGCCAGTATTATATGAAATGCTGAAAGGTATCCTTTAAGAAGAGGAAGAAGAAGAAAAAGGTACAGATACTAATTATGAACAACAAATATGCATCTATCAACAAGTGAATCTAAGAATCAAGTGAATAAATAATCTGATGAACAGAATGAACTGGTTATAATAGAATCAGGGACATAGAAAGGGAATGGACTCACTATTCCTGGTGGGGAAAGGGGAGTGGGAGATGTAGGAAGAGACTGGACAAAAATTGTGCACCTAGGGATGAGGACAGTGGAGCGTAATGGCAGAGGGTGGAGTGGGAACTGGGTGGAGGGGAGCTATGGGGGTAAAAAAAGAGGAACAAATGTAATAATCTGAACAGTAAAGATTTACTAAAATAAAAAAAAATAATTAAAAAAAGAACTCATATAACTCAACAGCAAACAAAGAAACAATCCAATTAAAAAATGGGCAGAGGACTTTGTTAACATAATAAACATTCAGCCCTAACCGGTTTGGCTCAGTGGATAGAGCGTTGGCCTGTGGACTGAAGTGTCCCAGGTTAGATTCTGGTTAAGGGCATGTACCTTGGTTGCGGGCACATCCCCAGTAGGGGGTGTGCAGGAGGCAGCTGATTGATGTTTCTCTCTATCCCTCTCCCTTTCTCTCTGTAAAAAATCAATAAAATATATTTTTTAAAAAAGGAACATTCAAACCTGTAAATAATTATTGTGAGTTTATTTGAGCCAACCTGTCAACAATTGCTGGAAAGCAGAATCTCAACTCATTGAGAAGATGCTCTGGATAACAGCAGTTTTTCACTTTTATACATTACAAGGAGGAGACGTAAGTGGGTTACATGAAATCCATTGGTGATAGATTAGGGAGGCAGGAGGTAGCAAAATGAGGAAGCCTCTGGGATTTAATATAAAGTAAAATGATAGACAGATGCTTCTTTTACATAGGTGGGTACAGGATAGTTAACAGTCAACAATAACAATGAGGGAATTTGTGGTCTCTTCCCTGACACCCTGGTGCATTGGTTGTGCCCCGAGCGTCCAGAAAAAGGGAAGTTACAAGTTACCCTGACATTCCACAGGTATGTTATCATAGATGCAAAAACAGGCTCAGTTAAGATCAAAGTTGATATTTGTCAGGGAAGATACTGGCCTAGGACATGACTACCCAGTATAAACTACTTTTTAATTAAAAATATTTTAATTTCAGACCATCCTTTGTGGTTACTTTAGGTCTCTGAGTTTGCAAGGATGCCACACAGGCCTCCCCTTTAGTTAGTTACGGTTAGTACGTGGCCCGTTTTTGTCCACAACTTGAACAGACACCTTTCCCAAAAAGATATAAATGGTCAGCAGATGTATGAAGAGATGTTCAACTTCACTAGCTATTAGGGAAATGCAAATAAAAACTGTAATGAAATACCACCTCACAAGTGTTAGAATGACTGTTATCAACAAGACAGGTAATAACAAATGTTGAAGAGGTTGTAGAGAAAAAGGAACCCTCATTCACTGCTGATGGGAATGTAAACTGGTACAACCACTATGGAAAACAGCATGGTGGTACTTCAAAAAACGAAGAATGTAGTTACCATATGACCCAACAATCCCTCTTCTGGGTATTTACCCCCAAAACTCAAAAATACTTTTTTGTAAAGATATATGCACCCCTATGTTCATTGCAACATTATTCACAGTGGCCAAGAATGGAGACAATCCAAGTGTTCTTCAGTAGAAGATTAGATAAAGAAGATATGGCACATAATATACTATGGAATACTACCCAGGCTTAAAAAAAGATGAAATATTGCCGTTTATGGCAACATGGATGGACCTTGATAACATTATGCAAAGCAGAATAAGTCAGCCAGAAAAAAGCTAAGAACCATAAGATTTAACTCATATGTGGGACATAAACCTAAAACTCACAGACATAGACAACAGTATAGTGATTACAAGAACAAAGGGAGTATGGTGGTAGTAAAGTGTGCAGGGGGCCAAAATATGGTAATGGAAGAGGATTTAACTTTTGGTGATGGGCACACAATGCAGTATACAGATCATGTATCATAGTAATGTACACTTGAAACCTATATGACCCTAAAACCAATGTCATCCTAATAAAACTAATAACATAAAAAATCATGGACCACCTTTTATTGATGTCTGTGTGCCTTTTTAATATTGTTTGGAATGATGTGAATTCTTAATTAAAGCTTCTGAAAAATGAATAATTAAAGTAATAAAATATTTTTCATTGAAACATAACATGAGATGAAGAAAATTAATAAAATACAGAATATATAAATAATTTTTGAAAGTCTTACAAAGTAGATGTTACTGCACACTTTAAAATTCACCCATTTAAAGCAGTTTAAACACATACACTAAGTTTTTAAACTAACCAGGAAGACAGCCTTGTAGATTATTTTGTAATCAAGTTCTAAGCATTGTTATTTAACAAATACTTCTTTTTTTCTTTTTCCTTATATATTGAACTTATTGGAGTGATATTGGTTAATAAAATTATATAGGTTTCAAGTGTACAGTTCTATAACACATTACCTGTATATCATATTGTGTGTTCAAGACTTTAAGTCATCTCTTTCCATCACCATTAACAAATACTTCTTAAATATCTATTGTATTCCAAACAATGTGGAGCATTCTCATATTTTAAAAAAATACAAAAAAAACTATAGAGCTAGACAAAACATTTATAATTTTAGTTGAGACTTATATTTAATATAATAAAAGTATGTACCAAACATCAATGGTCTATATGCACAATTGGACATATATTACTAGCATTTTGGGGTATAATACAGCCTGGGGAGGAAGATAAGTTAGGTATTTGTCAGGCATACTTCATGGAGAAGGTCAGAAAGAGGTTTAAAAAGGGCATTTCATAGAAAGGGAATGATATGTGTGAAGACATACTCATGAAGAAGCAAGACTTATTTAGGGAATTCAACAGAAATTGAATATTATTTTATTGCAAGGTATCATGAAGCCAGCAGTGAAATAGAAATGATAGAGACATAGGCAGTGACAAAATCATAAAAGGTCTTGTATAGTCTATTAAAAACTTCGAATTTTATCTTAAAAATTTAAGAGTACCACAAAAAATAGTGAGCAAGGGAATAATGTAGCTGGTTATATATGTTAGAAAACCAATCTGGAGACAAGTGGAGAATAGGATGGAGATGAGCAAAATAAAGTTCATTTAAGTGAGTTAATTCTAATTCTGATAAGAAATCATTAATGCTTTGAAAAAGTATGTGTCAGAATGAGGAAGCAGGTGTCCAATTTAAAAGATTACTAAAATATATAATTAATAGTATTTAGTGGAAACTTCAAGTAGAAGAGATAAGGGGTGAAGGATTGAGAAGAGTCTAAAATTTTAAAAAGTGATTTAAAAATTTTTGAAATAATTATGGTTTAAATGTTATGTCTTCTTGGCAAAGTGACCATTATAGTATTACGTAATGCACATTTTTTGACCTTGTAATTTTCTTTGCTCTGACATCTACTTTATATAATATTAATAAGGCTACTCTTGCTTTCTTTTGGTTAATATTAGCATGGTATATTCTTTTCAATCCACTTACTTTCAACCAACCTATATCATCAAATTTGAAGTGAATTTCTTCTAGACAGTCTCAAGTTGTTTTAAATCCACTCTGCCTATCTCCATTAAAAAATATATATATTTTCAGTTACATTTTACATTGAACTTTATTTTCTATTAGTTTCAGGTGTACAACATAGTGGTTAGGCCAGGGGTTCCCAACTTTTTTTGGCCATTCCCCACCTAAGCATCTCTAAAATCCTGTAACATGTACATGTAATTCTAATTATTCAAAAAATGAACTCCTATTCATGTGGGGGAAGCCTAAAAGGCCATTAACTTGGTCTAAATAAGCTTTCAAAGAACAATTGCATCCATGAAAGAGAACAATTAAAAAATGAAAAGACAGTTGAAATACTGAGGAAGAAATCACTAAGAAATTGTTAAAATAATAATAATAATATAAAGTGATATAAAAATAGCAAATAAAGTTTCAAAACATATAATAGAGAACTGAAATTCATAAATATGTCACAACATATATTTATATACTATATATGAGGCCCCTAAAACCATAAGAAATGCAAAAAATTCACTGTTAATAACTCATTCTCAAATTGCCCCCCTTAAAGTTCAAATTTCCCCCCTGTGCGTGTGCCCCACATTGGGAACCACTGGGTTACGCACTCATATACTTTACAAATAGTCTCTTGGTATCAATTTCAATCTTTTAGTTGGCATATTGACTATTTAAATTTAAGGTAATTATAGAAGTATTAAAGCTTAAGTCTTTCATTTTATTAATAATTAGAGGCCTGGTGCATGAATTCATGCATGGCTGGGGTCCCTAGGCAGGGCTGGCAATTGAAGTCTATGGGGGCTGATCAGGGCTGGCCAGCCAGGGGGAGGGACAGTGGGAGGTTGGCCAGCTGTGGGAGGTTGGCTGTGGGAGAGGACTGACCATCAGGGAGCAGCTCCTGCATTGAGCATCTGCCCCCTTGTGGTCACTGTGATCATAGCTACTGGCTGGTCATCTGGTCATCCAGTCACCCAGTTGTAACAGTCGCTTAGGCTTTTATATATATACTAGAGGCCCAGTGCACAAAAATTTGTGCACTGGCGCGGGGAGGGGGGGAGTGTCCCTCAGCCCCACTTGTGCCCTCTTGCAGTCCTGGAGCCCTCGGGAGATAACGACCTGCTGGCTTAGACCTTCTCCCGGGTGGCAGAGGGCAGGCCCAATCCCTAGGTGCCTGCCCCACAGCCCCTGGTCGGGCTCAGAGCAGGGCCGATTGGGGAGTTGGGGCACCGCCCCCTGTCATGCACAGAACAGGGTGGATCAGGAGGTTGCGATGCCACCCTCAGTCACGCTCAGGGTAGGGCCGATTGGGGGGTTGGGGTGCCACCCCCTGTCACACTCAAGGCAGGGTAGATGGGGAGGTTGCGGTGCCACCCCCTGTCATGCACAGAGCAGGGCAGATCAGGGGGTTGTGGTGCCACCCTGTCACATACAGAGCCGGCTGATTAGGGGGTTGGGGTGCTGCCCCCTGTCACGCACAGAGCAGGGCCCATCAGGGGGTTGGGGCTCCGTACACTGTCACCCACAGAACAGGGCCATTCAGGGAGTTGGGGAGATCCCCCTGCCATGCACAGAGCAGGGTGGATCAGGAAGTTGCGATGCCACCATAAGTCACGCTCAGGGTAGGGCCAATTGGGGGGTTGGGGAACCACCCCCTGTCACACTCAAGGCAGGGCCGATGGGGAGGTTGCGGCTCCACCCCCTGTCACACACAGAGCAGGGCCAATCAGGGGGTTGGGGAGCTCCCCCCTATCAGGCACAGAGCAGGGCCGATCAGGGGGTTGGGGCGCCTTCCCCTGTCACGAACAGAGCAGGGTGGATAGGGAGTTGTGACCCCACCCTCTGTCACACACAGAGACTTAGGGTGATCAGGGGTTTTGGGCGCTGCCCCCTGTCACGCTGCTCCAGGGGCCAGGAGGCCTTGCGGCTCTGCTGATCCCAGTGCCGGGAGGCCTCGCGGCTCCGCTGATCCCAGTCCTGGGAGGCATATTACCCTTTTACTATATAGGATGGAGGCCTGGTGCACGGGTGGGGGCTGGCTGGTTTGCCCTGAGGGGTGTCCTGGATCAGGGTGGGGGCCCCGCTTGGGTGCCTGGCCAGCCTGGATGAGGGGATGATGGCTGTTTGCAGCTAGTCACACCCCCTTCAGGGTAGGGGTCCCCACTGGGGTGCCTGGCCAGTCTGGGTGAGGGGCTGAGGGCCGTTTTCAGGCTGGCGGGTGACTGAAGCTCCTAACCTCTCTTTTATTTCTTTTTTCTTTTTTACTCTGGGATTTTATTTACCTTCTATGGCTGTCACTGGAGCTGAGAGCCGTCTTTAGCTCTAAGGCTCGGCTCTAGCTCTGAGACCTCGGCTGCTGAAAGCAGGTTTCTGGACTTTCTTTATCTTCTGTATTTGAAACTTTGTTGTGACTCCAGCTCTGAGATCCCGGCTGACTGAAAGCAGGTTTCTGGGGATGGTTTAGCTTCTATATTTGTAACAATGTTTCTTAGAGAGCAGCTCAGAGCCCAGCAGGCAGGCGGGAACCTGGCTTCCTCCGTCACTGGAGCAAGCAAACCTCCATGTTCACGTCAGCTGCCTGGCTGCTGGCCGCCATCTTGGTTGGCAGTTAATTTGCATATCTCGCTGATTAGCCAATGGGAAAGGTAGTGGTTATGGCTAATTACGATGTTTCTCTTTTATTAGATAGGCTAGAGGTCCAGTGCACCAATTCATGCTTGGGTGGGATCCCTCGGCCTGGCTGGCGATCAGGGCCATGGAGGGCACAGGAGTTTGGCCAGGGGGGAGGGGCCCTGGGACGTTGGCTAGTAGGGGGTGGAGGGGCTGCAGGAGGTTTTTCAGCTAGGGGGAGGGGCTGCAGGAGGTTGGCTTTGGGAATGCACTGATGACCAGGGGGCAGCTCCTGCATTGAGCATCTGCCACCTGGTGGTCAGTGTGCATCATAGCGACTGGTCAACCAGTCATTCTGGTCATTGGCTAGCAACGGTCAATTATGCTTTTATAAATATAGATTAGAGACCCAGTGCACAAAAATTTGTGCACTCTGGGGGGTCCCTCAGCCCAGCCTGTGCCCTCTCGCAGTCTGGGACCCCTCGGCAGATGACCACCTGCTGGCTTAGGCCCACTCCCTGGAGGATTGGGCGTAAGCTGGCAGTCAGACATCCCTCTGGCAACCTGGAAACCCTCGGGGGATGTCCACTTGCCAGCAGGGAGCAGGCCTAAGCTGCAGTAGGACATCCTTAGCACTGCTGAGGAGGCAGGAGAGGCTCCCACCACTACTGCTGTACTGACAGCTGTCAGCCTGGCTTGTGGCTGAGTAGAGCTCCCCCTGTGGGAGCGTACTGACCACCAGGGGGCAGCTCCTGCATTGAACATCTGCCCCTGGTGGTCAGTGTGTGTCACTATAGTGTTTGACTAGTCATTCCCAGTCATTCTGGTGGGTGTGGCTTGGGACGTAGCGAAGGTATGGTCAATCAGCATCTTCGTCTTTCATTAGTATAGATTACTAGAGGCCTGGTGCACAAAATATGTGCACTCAGGGTGTCGTCTCTCAGCCTGGCCTGTGCCCTCTCACAGTCCAGGAGTCCTTGGGGAATGTCTGACTGACAGCTTAGGTCCGCTCCCTATGGCCGTCAGTCAGACATCCTTAACACTGCCACAAAGGCAGGAGAGGCTCCTGCTACCACCGCTGTGCTTGCCAGCCATAAGCCCAGCTTCTGGATGAGCAGCAATACTCCTGTGGGAGTGCACTAACCACCAGGGGGAAGCTCCTGCATTGAGCGTCTGCCCCCTGTGTTCAGTGTGCGTCATAGTGACCAGTTGTTCAGCCGTTCAGTCAATTTGCATATGTGCCTTTTATTATATAGGATAGTATTATTTTCCATAGGAACAACTGTAAGCCTTCCTTTACCCTACCTTGGATACACTTATGTAATTTTATTAATATGTTGCTCTACTGGCTCAAGTCTAACTCTTTTTGGGAGGCAGTGGGGGAAGGGGGAATCAACATTTTGAGCAAAACATAATAGTCCAGAAGAAAGAAAGAAAGCTGGGTCTTGAATTTTCACATATGCATTCTTGAAAGTAAATAAGGCCCTGGGCGGTTTGGCTCAGTGGATAGAGCGTCAGTCTGTCGACTGAAGGGTTGTGGGTTCAATTCCGGTCAAGGGCACATACCTTGGTTGCAGACCAATTGATGTGTCTCTCTCACATTGATTCTTTTCTCTCTCTGTCTCCCCCCTCCTTTCCACTTTCTCTAAAAATCAATGAGAAAGTATCCTCAGGTGAGGATTAACAAAACAAAACAAAAAAATAATAGGTGTTTCTGTAGCTAATCATATTTTCCTGGTTACTTTCCTTCTATTTTAACAAATTTATGAACATTTAAAAACAATTAATGACAATGTGTAATTTATCAGTATATACTGATGAGAATGTTATATCCATAAAATCTAAGAAAGAAATTGATCAAATTGGTATCCTTGATCTTTGCACACTCAGTGAAATGCATCTATAAAAAGACATTATCACCCTGACTGGTTTGGCTCAGTGGATAGAGCGTCGGCCTGTGGACTCAAGGGTCCTGGGTTCGATTCCAGCCAAGGGCATGTACCTTGGTTGTGGGCACATCACCAGTCAGGGGTATGCAGGAGGCAGCTGATCGATGTTTCTCTCTCATCGATGTTTCTCACTCTCTATCCCTCTCCCTTCTTCTCTGTAAAAAATCAATAAAATATATATATATTTTTCTTTAAAAAAAAACATTATGATCCATTCCCACTTCATTTATTTTCATGGGATTTGAATAGCCAGTAGAACTGCAACATTTTTTGATATTCATACTATGTATTCAAACCCTAAATAGTTAGCAAGAACATAGGGAATCTGTGTACATTTACTTAACACTAAAGGAATAAATACCCCTTAAATTCTCTAATTTTTATTTAATGTTATAGTTAACAACGATTCTTAAGAACTCCTTACACATAAAATATCTATAACTAGGGGCCCAATGCATAAATTCGTGCATCTTGAAAAGATCTGTGGGCTGCAAGGCTGTGGTGGGCAGAGGGGTGGGTCTCGGCCCATCCTCCATGCCCCTGCCCAGCCCCTCCTACCACGGCCCCTGGTAACCTTTCTACTGGCATCCCGCTTCTGCCTCTGCCACTCCCATGTGCTGACAGCACTGGCCCAGCTCACACCTGCTGATGGCATGGGGCCAGCATCGGCAGTGGGTATGAGGGGCAGCTGCTGGCCCTGATCGCCCCTTAAAAGCAAGCGGAGATGGAGAAGCCCTGAGGAGTGATCAGGGCCAGCACCAGGTGCTGGCAGCAGGTGCAAACAGCAGTTCCAGTGTTGGAAGTGGGTGCGAGTGGGGCCGATGTTGGCAGCAGGTGCTAGCTCTAGGCAGGACTGCAGCACACAGGAACAAAGAATTTTCAGTAACCACCAGAGGCTTGTCCCAATGACAGCGACTGGTGTCCCACCCCAACTTGGTCTGGCGCCCCCGCTCACCTGCTCCACCATCACGCCGCAGCTGACGCCCAACGTGTGCCACACTCTCCCACCTGCTGCCTAGGCTGACCATGTTCCGCGCATGCCCCCTGGTGGTCAGCGTATGTCATAGCGACTGGTTGTTCAATTGTTCCGCTGTTTGGTCTATTTGCATATTAGGGTTTTATATATATATAGATAGTGATAATTGATCCAGTTTTTTTATTTGTTTTTTTTAAATAATTGATTACATTTGCAATAAACTAACTTGGTATTACTGCATAAGCACTTGATTATAGTAATTTTATATCTTAATTAAACTTGATCAGACTTAGTTCTGACATACTATATGTTGAAATAATACAAAGCTGAATCTGTTTTTCCCACATATTAGACACTTTTCATAGTCTTGATGCATAATTTTTCATAAAAATATATAAGTATATATCGTCTGCTATATATATTTCGGTATCTTTGTACTCTGTTGTGTAAAGCTGGTTAATGTCTTTATATATTTACTAGTGGCTTGGTTCACCAAATTTGTGCAAGGGGGGGGGTCCCCTCAGCCCATCCTGCACCCGGTCCAATCTGGGATCCCTCAGGGGATGTCCGACTGCCAGCTTAGGCCCCATCCCGGGGAACGGGCCTAAACAGGCAGTTGGATATCTCGCTCACAATCCTGGACCGCTGGCTCCTAATCACTCATCTGCCTGCCTGCCTGGTTGCCCCTAACTTCCACCCCTCCTGGCCTGATTGCTCCTCACTGCCTCTGTGTGCTGGCCTGATCACCCCTAACTGCCCCTCCTGCTGGCCTAGTTGCCCCTCACTGCCCCCCCTGCCAGAGTAATTGCCCCCAACTGCCCCCATGCTGGCCAAGTTGCCCCCAACTGCACCCTCCTGCTGGCCTGGTCACCCCTAACTGGCCCCCATGCTGGCCTGGTCACCCCTCATGGCCCCCCCAATTGCCTGGTTGCCCCACGCAGCTTGCTGTTCAGTTCTTTGGTTGCCCCTCACGGCCCCCCTCACAGCCTGGTCGCCCCATGCAGCCTGCTTGTTCAGTCATTTGGTCATCCCTCACTAACCCCCCTGCTGGCCTGGTCGTAGGCAGCCACCTTATGAGGGTGTGAAGGTTAATTTGAATATTATCTCTTTATTATATAAGATATATATAAATAAATATATATATATATATATATATATATATATATATATATATAGAGAGAGAGAGAGAGAGAGAGAGAGAGAGAGAGAGAGAGAGAGAAAGAGAGAGAGAGAGAGATTTCTGCATTTTTCCTCTGGTTTTTATTCTTTTTCTTGCCTTTCTATGAGTTACTCAAACATTATTTAGAATTTCACCTTGATTTATTTATATTTTGACAGCTATAGTAACATAAAACTGGCATTTCATAAAATTCAAACATGCAAACTGTACAAGTGAATTGTTTTAATACCTTCATAGAAATCTGCAATAAACACTACAGTCAATTTTTGAACATTTTCATTACCCAAAAACAGAAACCTAGAACATTTTAGTAGTCACTCTTCATTTCTTATCTCTCTAGCTCCACAGAACGACAAATCTACTTTCTGTCATTATATACTTTCTTACTCTTTCTATTTCATATTAATGGAATCATAATTTATGCATTTTTTTGTAAATGCAATAGTTTCTAACTCAGTGACTTCTTTTATTTTGCAAAATGTTTTCAAAAGTTCATCCCTGTTTTAGCAGTTGTCAGGGCTTTACTCCTTTGTATTGCTGAATAATATTCCATTTGTGTATCCATTCATCAGTTGATAGACATTTGGTTTATTTATAGTTCTTGCTTATTATGAATAATGTTGTTATAAACATTGTTGTAAAATTTTATATATAAATGTATATGTTCATATATATATCTATATCTGGGAGTGGAATTGCTGGGTTGTGTGGTAGCTTTATGATTCCCATTTTGAGGATCTGCAAAACTGTTTCAAAATTGGCTGCACCATTTTACCATTTTACATCCCCCCAGCAGTGTTTGAGTATTTCAATATTTCCACATCCTCACCAGCACTTGACACCATCTGTGGTTTTATTCATTATAGCCATCTTATTATGTGCATGATGGTATCACATTGCATTTTTAAAACTATTTTCTGTACAACTTTATTGAGGTAGCTTATCCTATCTAATAATAGACAAACATGGTAATTAACCATACCTCCGCTATGCTTCCCATTGGCTAATCAGCAGGATATGCAAATTAACTGCCAACAAAGATGGTGGCCGGCAGCCACACAGCTGAAGCGAACAGGAGGCTTGCTTGCTCCAATGATGGAGGAAGCCAAGGCTCCCCGCCTGCCGCAGAACAGTTCTGAGCTCCGGAAGCAACAATGTTTCAATTATAGAAGCTAAACAAACCCCAGATACCTGCTTTCAGCCAGCTGCAGCCTCAGAGCAGGAGTTGGGCCTCAGAGCTGGAGCCGGCTCTCAGCTCCAGTGACAGCTATAGAAGGTAAATAAATCCCAGAATAAAACAAAAAAAAAAGAAAAAAAAGTGGCTGTGAGCTTCAGTAGCCCGCCAGCCTGAAAACGGCCCTCAGCCCCTCACCCAGACTGGCCAGGCACCCCAGTGGGGACCCCCACCCTGAAGGGGGTGTGGCCAGCTGCAAACAGCCATCAGCCTGTCATCCAGGCTGGCCAGGCACCCAAGCGGGACCCCCACCCTGATCCGGGACACCCTTCAGGGCAAACCAGCTGGCCCCCACCCATGCACCAGGCCTCTATCCTATATAGTAAAAGGGTAATATGCAAACTGACCCTAACAGCAGAAAGACTGGGAATGACTGGTCACTATGACACACACTGACCACCAGGGGGCAGATGCTCAATGCAGGAGCTGCCCTCTGGTGGTCAGTGTGCTCTCACAGGGGGGAGCTCTGCTCAGCCACAAGCCAGGCTGATGGCTGCCAGTACAGCGGTGGTGGTGGGAGCCTCTCCCGCCTCCTCTGCAGCACTAAGGATGCCCTACTGCAGCTTAGGTCTGCTCCCCACTGGCAAGTGGACATCCCCCAAGGGCTGCCAGGTTGCCAGAGGGATGTCTGATTGTCATCTTAGGCCCAATCCCCTGGGGACCAGGCCTAAGCCAGCAAGTGGTCACCCCCAAGGGTTCCCAGACTGTGAGAGGGCACAGGCTGGGCTGAGGGACACCCTACCCCCAAATGTACAAATTTTTGTGCACCGGGCCTCTAGTATACCATGAAATTCACCCATTTAAAGCCTGAAATTCAGCAGTGCCAGCATGGACAAAGAGGCTTCTTGGGCTGGGGCACTTATGTATGACAGAATCCCTCTGGCCTCTGCTGGATACTCACTTGGTTTCTTTAGGAAAGTAGGAGCTTCAAGTTCCTGGGGGAGGAAGAGCAAGGGAAGGGGCTTTTTTGAATGAGCCCTTTATTGTGACTAGGCTCCCCACTGTAGGTATAGAGGAGGAGGGCTTCAGACCAGTGGGGATGAAGAGACACCCCAGGATGAATTGCTCCTCTGCCTGCGTCTGCCAGTCCTTTCTGGTGTCTCTGGATGAGAAAGTGTTGTCAGGCTCACAGTCATAAAGACTTCCTGGATAAGCTCTGGAAACACCTCAGGATCTCTCAGTGTGTGGAAAGATGTATTAGGCCCTATGGTGCAGAGCACTTCCTTTGGCCATTTATTTTTAGCCAATCTATCCTCCTTGCTTGTGGTGCAAGGCTCACTTGGTGTTCTAGGCAGGGCTGCCATCCATTAGGGAGTTGGAATGAACCTACTTGAACTGCCTTCTTTTGCTAGGTTGCCAGCCAGAAAATTCTGGCTTAGGTTCACTTTCTGTTATTAAATGGGACAGATGGAATGTGTCTTGCCTCTGTGTTTTTTCTCTAGTCCTGGAGTCACGACCAAACTTCCTACTTCATATCACCTTTCAGAATTCTCCTCTGGTTGCTTCCTGTTATTTCCAGGGTTTATATTTGTACTTGGCAAGCAGGTGCATCTGTACCATCTTGACGGGACCAGAGGGTTTAAACTAATATTTTAAAATTATATTTATTAATTGAAAGTAAAAATGAGACAAAAATAGATTTGCATTTGTTAGGGTAGAGCAGGAATGGAAAATTATCATGTAATGGGTATAGAGTTTCATTTTGGGAAGACAAAAAACTTCCAAAGATGGATGGTAGTGATGGTCACACAACAATGTGACCATACTTAATGCCACTGAACTTACACTTAAAAGTGGTTAATGTGGCCCAACCAGTATGGCTCAGTGGTTGAGTGTCGACCTATGAAATGGGAGGTCATGGTTCTATTCTTAGTTGGGGCACATGCACGGGTTGTGGGCTCAATCCCCAACGTGTGAGGTATGCAGGAAGCCCACATTGATGTTTCTCTCTCTCTTTCCCTTTCCCTTCCTCTATGAAATCAAGAAAAAAAAAATTTTTTTTTGGTTATTTTTTTTGTAGTTTTTTTTTTTTTTTTATTGCTTAAAGTATTACAAAGGGTAATACATATGTGTCCATTTTTCCCCCCCGCCCTAGACAGTCCCCTAGCCTCCCCTATCCCCCAGTGTCTTATGTCCATTGGTTATGCTTATATGCATGCATACAAGTCCTTTGGTAGATCTCTTACCCCCCTCCCTCCTGCCCCCCAACCTTCCCCGGCTTTCCTGCTGCAGTTTGACAATCTGTTTGAGGCAGCTCTGCCTCTGTATCTATTATTGTTCAAAAGTTTATAATGGTCTCTATTATCCATGAATGAGTGAGATCATGTGGTATTTTTCCTTCATTGACTGGCTTATTTCACTTAGCATAATGCTCTCCAGTTCCATCCATGCCGTTGCAAATGGTAAGAGTTCCTTCCTTTTTAGAGCAGCATAGTATTCCATCATGTAGATGTACCACAGTTTTCTAATCCATTCATCTACTGATGGGCACTTAGGCTGTTTCCAGATCTTAGCTATGGTGAATTGTGCTGCTATGAACATAGGGGTGCATATATCCTTTCTGATTGGTGTTTCTGGTTTCTTGGGATATATTCCTAGAAGTGGGATCACAGGGTCAAATGGGAGCTCCCTTTTCAATTTTGGGGGAAACTCCATACTGTCTTCCATAGTGGCTGCACCAGTCAGCATTCCCACCAGCAGTGCACAAGTGTTCCTTTTTCTCCACATCCTCTCCAGCACTTGTCATTTGTTGATTTGTTGATGATAGCCAGTCTGACAGGTGTGAGATGGTACCTCATTGTTGTTTTGATTTGCATCTCTCAGATGATTAGTGACTTTGAGCATGTTTTCATATCTCTGTTGGCTTTCTGAATGTCCTCTTTTGAAAGGTGTCTATTTAGGTCCTTTGCCCATTTTTTGATTGGATTGTTTATCTTCCATTTGTTAAGTTTGATGAGTTCCCTATAAATTTTGGAGATTAGGCCCTTATCAGATATGATATTGGCAAATATGTTTTCCCACGCAGTAGGCTTTCTTGTTTTGTTAATGGTTTCTTTTGCTGTGCAGAAGCTTTTTATTTTGATGTAGTCCCATTTGTTCATTTTCTCTTTAGTTTCAAGTGCCCTAGGAGCTGTATCAGTGAAGAAATTGCTTTGGCATATGTCTGAGATTTTGTTGCCTTTGGATTCTTCTAGAATTTTTATGGTTTCTCGTCGTACATTTAAGTCCTTTATCCATTTTGAGTTTATTTTTGTATGGTGTAAGTTGGTGGTCTAGTTTCATTTTCTTGCATGTATCTGTCCAATTTTCCCAACACCATTTATTGAAGAGACTATCTTGACTCCATTGCATGTTCTTGCCTCCTCTGTCAAATATTAATTGAGCATATTGGTTCTGGTCGATTCCTGGGCTCTCTATTCTATTCCATTGATCTAAATGTCTGTTTTTGTGCCAGTACCAGGCAGTTTTGAGAACAGTGGCTTTGTAATACAGCTTGATATCTGGCATTGAGATCCCACCTACTTTGTTCTTTCTCAGGATCACTGCAGCAATTCAGGGTCTTTTTTTATTCCAGATGAATTTTTGGAGAGTTCGTTCTAGATCTGTGAAATATGTCGTTGATATTTTAAAGGGAAGTGCGTTGAATTTATAGATTGCTTTGGGTAGTATGGACATTTTAATGATGTTGATTCTACCAATCCATGAACACGGTATGTTCTTCCATCTGTTTATGTCTTCCTCTATCTCTTTTTTCAATGTCCTGTAGTTTGTCGTTTGTTGATTTGTTGATGATAGCCAGTCTGACAGGTGTGAGATGGTACCTCATTTTTGGTGCGATCTTGAATGGGATTGTTTTTATAATCTCTCTTTCTGAATGTTCACTATTGGTGTATAGAAATGCCTCAGATTTCTAGGGGTTAATTTTGTATCCTGCTACATTGCCAAATTCATGTATTAAGTCTAGTAGCTTTTTGATGGAGTCTCTAGGGTTTTGTATGTATAATATCATGTCGTCTGCAAATAATTTACTTCCTCTTTTCCAATTTGGATGCCTTTTATTTCTTCTTCTTGTCTAATTGCAATGACTAATACTTCCAGTACTATGTTGAACAGAAGTGGTGAGAGTGGGCATGCCTGTCTTGTTCCTGTTCTTAGGGGAAATGGTGTTAGTTTTTGTCCATTGAGTATGATGTTGGCTGTGGGGTTGTCATATATGGCTTTTATTATGCTGAGGTATGATCCTTCTACTTCCACCTTGCTGAGAGTTTTTATCAAAAATGGGTGTTGGATTTTCTCAAATGCTTTTTCTGCATCAATTGATATGACTATGTGGGTTTTTTCTCTCAAGTTGCTCATGTGATCTATCACGTTTATTGATTTTCAGATATTGTAGGATCCTTGCATCCCTTGGATAAATTCTACTTGGCCATGGTGTATGATCTTTCTGATGTACTGCTGAATCTTATTTGCTAAGATTTTGTTGAGGATTTTGGCATCTATGTTAATGAGGGATATTGGCCTGTAATTATCTTTCATTATGTTGTCTTTACCTGGTTTTGGTATTAGGGTGATGCTGGCTTCATAGAATGAACTTGGAAGGGTTCCTTCATCTTGAATTTTTTGTAGTAGTCTGAGGAGGATAGGTTTTACTTCTTCCTTGAATGTTTGGTAAAACTCCCCTGTGAAGCCATCTGGTCCTGGGCTTTTGTTTGCTGGAAGCTTTTTGATGACTGTTTCAATTTCTTCCATAGTTATTGGCCTATTGAGATTTTTAGATTCTTCCTGATTGAGTATTGGAATGTTGTATTTTTGTAGGAATATGTCTATTTCCTCCAGGTTGTCTAGTTTATTGGAGTAGAGTTGTCCATAGTATTTTTTAACAATCATTTGCATTTCTGTGGGGTCTGTTGTTATTTTGCCTCTATCATTTCTGATTTTGTTTATTTGGGGACTCTTTCTTTGCTTCTTGGTGAGCCTGGCTCGATGTTTGTCAGTCATGTTTATCCTTTCAAAGAACCAGCTCTTGGTTTCATTGATTTTCTGTATTGTTTTTTTGGTCTCTATGTCATTTATTTCTGCTCTAATCTTTATTATCTCCTTCCTTCTGTTCACTCTCGGGTTTTCTTGTTGCTCTCTTTCTAATTCTTTGAGATGTAGAGTTAGATTATTTAGTACCATTTTTTCTTGTTTTTTGAGATAGGCCTGTAGAGCTATAAACTTCCCTCTCAGGACTGCTTTCATTGTGTCCCACAGATTTTGGATTGTTGTGTTTGCATTGTAATTAGTTTTCAGGATGTTGTTAATTTCTTCTTTGATCTCATTGGTAACCCAATCAGTATTTAATAACATGCTATTCAGCTTCCAACTGTTTGAGAATTTTGGGTTCTTTTTATTGTAGTTCATTTCTAATATTATGCCATCGTGGTCTGAGAAGATGCATGGTATGATTTCAATCTTCTTGAATTTGGGATACTTTGTTTGTGATGCAATATGTGGTCTATTTTTTATGTGTCTTATGAGCACTTGAGTAGAATGTATATTCCGTGGCTTTGGGGTGAAGCATTCTAAAATGTCAATTAAGTCCATCTGATCTAGTGTGTCATTTAGGATTGTTGTTTCTTTGCTGATTGTTTGTCTAGAGGATTTATCCAGGGATGTCAGTGGTGTATTAAAGTCCCCTACTATGATTGTATTGTTGTCGATCTCTCCTTTGATTTTTCCAGGAGTTTTGTTATGTATTTGGCTGCTCCTGCATTGGGTGCATATAAGTTTATCAGGGTTATATCTTCTTGTTGTATTGATCCCTTTAGTATCATGAAGTGGCTTTCCTTATCTCTTGTTATGCCCTTCACTTTGAGGTCTATTTTGTCCGATATAAGTACTGCTACCCCAGCTTTCTTTTCATTTCCATTTGCCTGAAAGATATTTTTCCATCCCTTCAGTTTCAGTCTGTGTGAGTCCCTTCTTCTGAGGTGGGTCTCTTATAGACAGCAAATGTGTGGGTCATGTTTTTTTTATCCATTCAGCCACTCTATGTCTTTTGGTTGGAGCATTTAATCCATTTACGTTTAAAGTTATTATTTAAAGGTACTTGTTTGTAGCCAATTTTTTTTTTGTGTGGCTGTTTTCTTTCTGAGCTTTTTATTTCTTCTTTTTTACACCAGTCCCTTTAACATTTCTTGCATTGCTGGCTTGGTGGTGATAAACTCCCTTAGCCTTTTTTTGTCTGTGAAGCTTCTTATTTCCCCTTCAATTTTGAATGATATTCTTTCTGGATAGAGTATTCTTGGATTCAGTCCTTTGCTTTGCATCACTTTGTAAATTTCCGTCCATTCTTTTCTGGCCTGATGTGTTTCTGTTGAGAAATCATTTGATAATCTAATGGGAGATCCCTTATATGTAACTTTCCGTCTCTTTCTTGCAGCCTGTAAGATTCTCTCTTTGTCCTAAACATTTTCCATTGTAATTATGATGTGTCTTGGTGTGGGTCTTTTCGGTTTCATCTTGTTTGGGACTCTCTGGACTTGTGTGACTTTTTTCTTCCCCACCTCAGGGAAGTTTTCTGAAATTATTTCTTCGTAGAGGTTTTCTAATCCTTGTTCCTCTTTCTGTTGTTCTGGCACCCCTATTATTCGAATGTTGTTTCGTTTCATTTTGTCCCAAAGATCCCTTAGGCTCTCCTCCTGTCGTGCACCCCACATGCACGAGTACAACCCTTCAAGCTGGTGGGGACAGTGTTTTGGTTTGGGGCATGTTTTTCTGGCATGATTTGGGCCCTTTAATTCATGTGGAACAACGTCTGAATAGCACAACATACCTAAGTGTCGTTGCTGATCAAGTTCATCCTATCATGTTGATGGCGTATCCCAATGGAGATGGCTTCTTCCAACAAGACAATGCGCCATGCCACGGTGCTCGTATTGTGCAAGAGTGCTTTCAAGAACATGAGGAAGACTTTACCTTGCTTAGGTGGCCCCCACAATCACCATATCTCAATCCAATTGAGCATTTGTGGGACGAAGTTAAAAGAGCCATCAGGCAGCTGGTTCCACAACCATAAAATCTCACAGAACTGGACAGTGCTATTCATCAGGCATGGTGTCAGATTCCTCACATCACCTTTCAACATCTCGTGGCGTCAATGCCAAGAAGAATCACTGCAGTATTGAAGGCAAAAGGTGGCCCAACAAAGTACTGAGGGGGTGGTCATAATAATCTTGCCACTCACGTTCAAATATATCCCACATTCAAAGGCTGTTAAATTGTGCTGTTTACCCATATCTTCAGAAAAAAATCACTTCTACTGTCGTGGTAAACAACCTGCTTCCATATTTATAATGATCTGGCCCTCTAGCAAGTTCAGCACAAAATTATAGCTAATTTATCTACAAACGTCAGGTGGTCATAATAATCTGGCCCCTCAGTGTGACTGTATATATATATATATATATATATATATATATATATATATATATATATATATATATATATTTTAGAGAGAAGAAGGAAGAGAGAGGAACATCAATGTGAGAGGGAAACATTGATACCTTGCCTCCCAGATGTGCCCTGACAGGAGATTGAACCCACAGCGTATGTATGTGCCCTAACTAGGAATCAAACCCACAATTTTCTGATGTATGGGATGACGCTTCAACCAACTGAGCCACCAAGCTAGGGTGCATAAATAAGTTCTATTTATTCCATTAATTCAATGCCAAAGAGATCCTTTTGCACACGACTAGATTTAATATTTAAAATTCAGTAATGAAGAAAGAGGATTAAAATTCATATAAGGCATAAAGAATATAATGCAAATGGTGAAAGTAAATCCTAACTTTTCAATAATTACATTAATGTTAAATGAATTATTTGCTCCAATCTGAAGTCAGTAATTGGCAGAATTGATAACAATAAAAAAAAGAAAAAAAAATGATCCAACTATATGGTCTGTAAAAGACAAAGATTCAATTCAAAGACACAAGCATATTGAAGGATGAAAAAAGGTATGCCATGCAAACCATAACAAAAGATAGCTAGAGTGGCTATAACAATATCATACAAATGTAAATTTTAAAATAAAAATTGATTCTAGGGACAAAGGACATTTAAAAATGATAAAAGTTTCAATCACTGAAGGCAATTCACAAAAGAGCTGTATAATACATGAAGAAAAAACTGACAAAATAAAGAGGAACTTACATAAATTGTACTTATAAATACTAGTTGGAGACTCTAATACTCCATTTCCAATAACATGTAGAATTGTTGAGGAGAAACTCAATGGGAAATAGAAGACTTGAAAAACTCTATTAACTAACCAGATCTAACTGACATAAATCGCATATTCAACAGCAGCAGAATAAATACTTTTCTAAAAGGGTCATGAAATATTTTCTAGGACATATTTGTTTTTATTATAAAAAGCATCAATTTATTTAAAATATTTGAAATAATAAAATCATACAAAGTATATTCTCCAATGACAAAATAAATAAAATATGTTAAAAAATAGAAGAGTCCAGCCAGTGTGTCTCAGTGGTTGAGCATTGAGCTATGAACCAGAAGGTCAGGGTTCAATTCCTGGTCTGGAGACATACCCAGGTTGCAGGCTCTATCCCCAGTAGAGGGCATGCAAGAGGCAGCCAATCAATGATTCTTTCTCATCATTATGTTTTTATTTATCTCTCCCCATCCCTTCCTTTCTGAAATCAATAAAATATCTATATTTTTTCTGTTCATCAGATTATTTATTCACTTGATTCTTAGATTCACTTGTTGATAGATGCATATTTGTTGTTCATAATTTGTATCTTTACCTTTTTCTTCTTCTTCCTCTTCTTAAAGGATACCTTTCAGCATTTCATATAATCCTGGTTTGGTGGTGATGAACTCCTTTAGCTTTTCCTTATCTGTGAAGCTCTTTATCTGACCTTCAATTCTGAATGATAGCTTTGCTGGGTAAAGTAATTTTGGTTATAGGTTCTTGGTATTCATCACTTTGAATATTTCTTGCCACTCCCTTCTGGCCTGCAAAGTTTCTGTTGAGAAATCAGCTGACAGTCGTATGGGTATTCCTTGTAGGTAACTGAGTTTCTTTCTCTTGATGTTTTTAAGATTCTCTCTTTATCTTTTGCTCTTGGCATTTTAATTATGATGTGTCTTGGTGTGGTCCTCTTTGGATTCCTTTTGTTTGGGGTTCTCCGCGCTTCTTGGACCTGTAAGTCCATTTCTTTCACCAGCTGGGGGAAGTTTTCTGTCATTATTTCTTCAAATAGGTTTTCAATATCTTGGTCTCTCTCATCTTCTGGCACCCCTATAATTCTGATGTTGGTACGCTTGAAGCTGTCCCAGAGGCTCCTTACACTATCCTCGCATTTTTGGATTCTTTTTTCATTTTGCTTTTCCAGTTGGGTGTTTTTTGCTTCCTCGCATTTCAAATCATTGACTTGATTCTTGCGCTCCTCTGGTCTGCTGTTGGGAGTCTGTATAATATTCGTTATTTCAGTCCGTGTATGCTTAATTTCTAGTTGGTTCCCCAATATAACATCGAGGGTCTCATTAGTTTTCTTGTAGATCTCATTAAGTTTATCGGCGGCTTCTAAACAGTTCTTGAGAGACCTTAAAAGTGTGGTTCTGAACTCTATATCTTCCATTGACAATTTTGTCCTGTTTCTTTGTCTCCGCATTTTGTTATGCTTCCTTGGTGCACCCTCTAGTGGTCTTTGTGCACAATCTTATAGTTAAACCTTCATTGTTGTAGCTAATACCAGGGAGGGTTTGACCTCCAGGCCAAGTGGCTATGAGAATCAGCTGTGTCTGCAGTGAGAGAACTTCTGTCCTTTAGGGAGGTGCTAATCTGGCGTTTGCCTGAGGCTATCCAGCAAATGCCTCTGTGCAGGGCTTGGGCGGGGCGGGTCACACAGGATCAACAGGGTGGGCCGGAGAGAGCAGTTATGGCGGCTCTCAGTCCTGTCCCCAGGGGCTCTGCCTCTCTGAGTCCCAGCACCCGCTGCAAACCTCGGAGAGAAAGCTGCACTCGCTCTGACCGAAGCCAGACAGTCCCGCTTCTCCCATTTGAGTCTGGGTCCCTAAAGACTCGCCTGTATCTGGAGCTCAGAGTCTGAGACTCCCTCCCGATTGAAAACGCCAACCGCGCCCTCCGCCGCCAGCCCACTCCGCACACTCTGCACCTCAGAATTTGACTCATCACTGCGCCTCCTCTGAGTGTCCCTATGCGTTTCTCTTTCCTCCTAGTTGTAGGACTTCCACTCAGCCAGTGTTCCTGTGGTTCTGGGTGATGTCCGTTCCGTTTTTTAGTTTCACTTTTGAAGTAGTTGTTCAAGGCAGAAAACTCCGGCGTTAACCTATGCCGCCATCTTGGTTCTCCTCTCTAAGTTCTGTCTTCTAAGTTCTGCAATAAAATATGTTTTTTTTTAAAAAAAAGAGAAGAGATTCTAAAGTGATGGCATAGTAAGTGGAAGCTACACTGACACTCTCAGGACCAATCTGGGAAAAACAATTAAAATACAGAAAAACCATCCTGAAAAATCAACTTAAGTCTAGCTGAAGAGAACCCAGATAACTAAGGATGGAAAATGAAAATTGCATTGGGACTGGTAGGAACTGTGGAGGTGCAAAAGGACTGGCTAGAGTAGCTGAAGTTCCAGAGAGAAATCTTGGCTTTGGAGAGTTACCACTGAGAACTCTGGGGTCTAAACCCTAATCTTGGCTCTCCAGCCCAAAGCATGAGAACTGAGAAAGGTATCCACATAATATCAGCCTGTGAAAAGCAGCAGGGTTGCTGTCTGCCAGGGGGAGACAGTTGGAAATGCAGGCACGCTCTTAAAGGGACAATGCACAAAATTTCATTTACAGCCACTCACCTTTGATTCTGGCAGAGGGAGGGCAGAGGGACTGGAGATGTGGGAGCAGAAGCAAGTATTGGGACTTCTCAGGTTGGAGTTCAGAGGGCAGCCACCCCAGTTTCCTGTGCTGAGTCATTCCCTCATGCTGTATAGGAAATCTTTCTCCAGCAGGCCTTTCCTATCCAGGCTGTTTTTGCCTGGAGGTTAGAAGTTGTGCTACCCTATTGGAACACTTCTCACTCCAATATGTGGTCCATAGCCTGAGGCTAATATAGTCTGAGTGTCAATGGGCCTATAGGCAGAGGTGGGTCTCTGGAGGCTTTGAATCTTTGTCTGAATTAATGCTGGTGCAAGGCTAGGAAAAGCAGACCCTGGTGCATATCTTGGTTCTTTCCAAAGACACCCAGCCCCAGCAGAGGGGGCCGCAAGCTGTGAATTGCTGTTAGCTCCAAACAGGGTACTCAAGGCCAATCACAAACAGCTTTTGATATTGTCCTGCACTAGAGATGGGGAATCATAGCAAATCTACCTAATACACAGGGACAAACATCCAAAATAGGCAGTCAAAATGGGGAGAAAAAAACGAACACAAAACACGCACACAAAAACAAACAAAAAACAAGCCCCAAATGAAAGAACAAGAGAATTCTCCAGAAGAAGAGAGGTAGTTAAAATGGAGATAAGAAATTTATCAGACATTGAGTTCAGAACAAATGATGTCAAAGATGCTCAACAGCATGAGAAGATATAGTAACTATGAAGAAAAATATAGCACTAATAAAGAACACAGAGGAAGGAATGCATAGCAGATTAGGGAAAGCTGAGGATCAGATCAGTGAATTAGAAGACAGGGGAGAAAAAACTCACTCAATCAGAGAACCAAAAAGAAAAAAAAAATTAAAAAACAAGAGGACAGCTTAAATGAGCTGTGGGACAATATTAAACATAACAATAGTTACATAATAGAAGGGGAAGAAAGTGAATAAAGGATAGAGAACATGTTTGAAGAAAAAATGGTGAAAACTTCCCTAATCTGAAGAAGGAAAAAAATCAAAAAAGTCCAGGAAGTACAGAGTCCCAAGAAAGAAGAATCCAAACAGGCCCACACCCACCCACATTATAATTTAAATGCCAAAAATTAAAGACAAAGAGAGAATCTTAAAGGAAGCAAGAGAAAAGCAATTTGTTACCTACAAAGGAGATCCCATAAGGCTGTCAGCTAATTTCTCATCAGAAACAATACAGGATAGAAGGGAATGGCATGAATTATTCAAGAGACAAGAATCTGAAACAAAGAGTACCCTATCCAGTAAGGCTATAATTCAAAACAATTGGTGAAATAAAGAGCTTCCCTGACAAAAATAATAATAAGTAAATAAAATAAAATAAAATAAAAAGGCTAAAGGAGTTTATCACCACCAAACCATCATTGCAAGAAATGTTAAAGGAACTAAAATAAGAAAAGAGAAAAAGAAGCACAGCCATAAGGAATAAAAATTACAATAAATAACTACCTATCAATAATAATCTTAAATGTAAATGAATTAAATGCTCCAATCAAAAGACAAAGGGAAGCTAAATGGATAAGAAAACATGGCTCAACTATATGCTGTCTGCAAGAGACCCACCTCAGAACAAAAGACTCACACAGGATGAGAGTGAAGGGTTGGAAGATATTGTTCATGCAAATGGAAAAAAAAAGTGGGGTAGATTCTGAGATCTGGAAAAATAGACTTCAAAATGTAGGCCATCACAAAAGACAATAAAGGACACTACATAATATTAAAGGGATTGATCCAACAAGAGGATATATAACCCTGATAAACATATGCAACCAATATAGGCACACCTAAATATATATTAAAAAAAACTCTGGAGGACTTTAAGGGATAGATCAATAGTAATACACTAATAGTAGGGGACTTTCAAAATCATGCTGACTATACTGGATAGATCTTTCAGACCACAAATTAAGAAGAAAAGAGACTCTAAATGATACACTTGTTCAGATGGATTTAATTGACAGTTATAGAACATTTCACCACAAAGCTGAAGAATATACATTATTCTCAAGTACACATGGGTCATTCTCAAAGATAGACCACATGTTAGGACACAAAACAAGTCTCTACAAGTTTAAGAAGATTGTAATCATATTAAACTCCTTGGATCACAATGGAACGAAATTAGAAATCAACTATAGTGAAAACATTAAAAAACATTAAAAGACATGGAGGCCAAATAGCATGTTATTAAATGATAAATGGGTTACCAATGAGATCAATCCTATATAATAAAGAGGTAATATGCAGATTGACCATCACTCTAACACACAAGATGGCTCCCCCCATGTGGACACAAGATGGCCACCACAAGATGGCCAGGGAGGGCAGTAGTGGGCAATCAGGCCAGCAGGGGAGGGCAGTTTGGAGGGACCAGGCCTGCAGGGGAGGGCAGTTAGGGGTGACCAGGCCAGCAGGGGAGGGAAGTTAGGGGTGACCAGGCCTGAAGGGGAGGGCAGTTAGGGGCAACCAGGCTGGCAAAAGAAGGAAGTTAAGGGTGACCAGGCCAGCAGGGGAGAGCAGTTGGGGGCGACCAGACCTACAGGGGAGGACAGTTAGGGGCAATCAGGCCTGCAGAGTACTAGTTAGACATTGATCAGGCTGCCAAGGGAGTGGTTATGGGGTGATCAGGTTGGGAGGCAGAAGCGGTTAGGGGCAATCAGGCAGGCAGGCAGGAGAACGCTTGGGAGCCAGCAGTCTTGGATTGTGAGAGGGATGTCCAACTGCCCAATAGGGCCTAAATGGGCAGTCGGATATCCCTCGAGGGGTCCCAGATTGGAGAGGGTGCAGGCTGGGCTGAGGGACACACACACCCCCATGCACGAATTTCATGCACTGGGCCTCTAGTAAAGAAATAAAAAAAACTTCCTGGAAACAAATGAAAATGTACATACAACAACCCAAAATCTCTGGGACACAGTGACAGCAGCCCTGAGAAGGAAGTTCATAGCACTACAGGCCTACCTCAAAATATAAGAAAAAATCAACACTAAACTATCTAACCTTACAACCTAAATAACTAGAAAGAGAACAAAAAAGAAAAGTCCACAGTAAGTACCAGGAAGTTAATAATAAAGATTAGAGCAAAAAATAAGTGACATAAATGTTAAAAAAAATACAAAAATTTAATGAAACCAAGAGCTGTTGCTTAGAAAAGTTAAACAAGATTGATGAACTGTTAGCCAGACTCATCAAGAAATAGAGAGGACCTAAATAAATAAAATCAGAAATGAAAGTGGTGAAGTAACAGCTGACATGAGAAAAAATCAAGATATTGTAAGAAAATACTATGAACAACTTTATACAAACAAGGTGGAAAATGTGGAAGAAATGGACAAATTAAAAACAAAACACTATCTTCCAAAATGGAATAAGAAAGAATCAGAAAACCTGAATAGACAAATAACAACTTAGGAAATTGAAGTAGAAAAACAAACAAACAAAAAACCTCCCAGCAAACAGAAACCCGGGTCCAGATGGCTTCACAGGGGAGTTTTACTAAACCTTCAAAGAACAACTAACATGTATCTTTCTCAAATTATTCCAAAAAAATTCAAAAAGAAGGAACACTTCTGAGCGCTTTTTATGAAGCCAGCTTTATTGCAATTCCCAAGCTAGATTGAGACACTGAAAAGAAAGACAACTACAGGCCAGTATCTCTGATGAACATAAGTGCTAAAATACTCAACAAAATATTAGCAAGTAGGATCCAGCAATATATTAGATCATACACCATGACCAAGTGGGATTTATTCCAGGGATGCAAGGCTGGTACAATATATGCAAATAAATAAACGTGATACATTACATAAAGAAATTAAAAGACAAAAATCACATGATCATATCAATAGATGAAGAAAAAGCATTCAAAAAAATCCCAAATCCTTTTTTTAAATAAAAAAATCTCAGCAAAGTTGGAGTAAAGGGATCATTACTCAACATAATGAAGGCCATATATAGCAAACCTACAGCCAACATCAATCAGCAAATATTAAAATAATTTCTCCTAAGAACAGGAGCAAGACAGGGGCGTCTGCTTTCCACATTTTTATTCACCATTGCACTAGAATAGAAGTGCTAGCCACTGCAATCAGACAAGAAGAAATAAATGGCATCCAAATTGGAAAGGAGAAAGTAAAACTCTCATTATTCATAGATGACATAATATTGTACATAAAAAACCCCAAAGACTCCACCAATAAACTACTAGATTTAATAAAGAAGTATAGCAATATAGCAGGATACAAAATTAACACCCAGAAATTGATGCTTTTTTATACACCAATACTGAATTATCAGAAAGAGCAACTAAACAAACAATTCCAATTAACATTGAAACAAAAAATTAAGGCCCTTGGGAACAAACTTAACCAAGGAGGTAAAAGACTTGTACTCAGAAAACTACAGGAGTTTGAAAAAATTGATAGAGGAACATTTAAACAACTGAAAGAATATACCGTGTTCAGGGATTGGTAGAATTAACGTCATTAAAATATCCATACTACACAAAGCAATCTTACAGATTCAATGCAATCCCTATTAAAATACAAATGTCATATTTCACAGATCTAGATAAAATACTCCAAAAATGCATATGGGGGAAAAAAGTGAATAGTTGAAGCAATCTTGAGAAAGAACAACAAATTTGAAGAGATCACAATACCAGATGTCAAATTACACTACAAAGCCACTGTAATCAATACATCCTGGTACTGGCACAATAATTGCCATATAGATAAATGGAACAGAACAGAGACCCCAGAAATTGACCCGAGCCATCATGCTCAATTAATATTTGACGAAGGATGCAAGAGCATACAACGAAGTCAAAACAGCTTCTTCAATTAATGGTGTTGGGAAAATTGGACACATACATGCAAAAAAGCGAAACTAGACCACTAATTTATACCATACACAATAATAAACTCAAAACATATAAAATAATTAAATGTAAGATTTAAAACCATAAAAATCTTGGAACAAACCTTAGGCAGCAAAATCTCAGACATCTCTCATAGTGCTATGTTTAGGGAAACATATCCTAGAACAAAGGAAACTAAGGAGAAAATAAACAAATGTGACTACATCAAAAAAAAACCTTATGCACAGAAACCATCAACAAAATGAAAAGGGAATCCCAGCAACAACACAGCACTGGTAACTCTTACGCAGCCAGCTCTGGGCAGTGAACTTCCACTGGACAGAGAGGCCCTATAGCCTCAGAGGCCAACCCCAGAACACTGCCACCCAGAGGCTGACCCACAAACTGACTCTTTGCTAAACACAAAATAAGGCAGTCTGGGAAACAAATGCGGCTTGCTTTAAAATAAGGACTGTGGTTTACAACACAGAGGAACAGTGTATCGCAGGGAAACTCAACACTCTCCTGAATACCTGGCAGGTCTAAGGCGAGCCACACTGAAGAATAGAAGAACCGAAGGACCTTCACTACTGCAATATTTTTTTTTCTTTTTTCACCTTTTAACTAAGAAACCAATTTTTTTTCTTTTTTTTCTTTTCTTTTTTTTTTTTTTCCTTTTTTTTTCTTCTTCTTTTTTCCATCACCTGATTTTACCCTTTTAATTACTACCTTCTTATTTTTAACCAGTATTATTACTGCTACCATTTTACCATTTTTTTTTAAAGTGCCATTTTATTTTCTCTTTATTTTATTTTGGGATTAGTGTTCTCCATTCTATTTTCATCGTTATATTATTGGTTGTTTCTAGTTTGCATTCATCTCCAGGGAGCTGTTGCTGGAATTTGTTGGGATTAATGGCTGTTCTATAGGAGTATTCTCCTCATATAAAAAAGTCTCTTCCCCTCTTCCACTTCATTCTCTCTTTTCGCTCTTTTTTTTTCTTTTCTTTTCTTTTCTCACTTTTATTTCCCCCCTTCCTTTTTCCCAAATTCATTTTTGCACTCCTTTTTTTGGTCCCTAATTTTCTTTTCTTTTTTCCCTTTCTCTTTTTCTCTTCCTTCTTCCTTATCCCCTAATTCTCTTAATTCAGGTGGTCACCTTTATTTGGGGTTATTAATATCGTGAATATATTTGTGTATAGTGCCTGGTACGTGGTGCCTTGTTGTGTTGTATTTTGTGCCTTTAAAAGAACGCAGCAGATCCAAGCAACAGCAACCTCCTGAGCACCACACCCTTTGTCTGAGGAACAGCAGCTGTACGTGAAACCTTGCCCCACCAGCCAGAAGAGCCACCACAGCTGTGAACAGCACCCACCAGAGGAGCTGCTGCCAACTGAAGAGCAGCTGCTACCGCAACCGCCCGAAGAGCAACCACAGACCAAGGAGTCACTGCCACCAAGGGAGCAGCCACTGAACGACTCAACGTCTAGATATGTCAGCGAGATCAAACATGGGTAGACAAAGAAACCCCCAAAGGAAAGAGAAGGAGGACTCTCCAGAAAAGCAGCTAAGTAATACACAGGCATGCAACATGACAGAAAAAGAATTCAGAATAAGGGTCCTAGAGTGCATAAACCGGATGGAGGAAAAAATCGACAACCTCTCCAAGAAGCAAGAAGAAACAGATGAAAAAATCGATAACATATGGAAGAAGCTAGAAGAAACAGATGAAAAAATCAACAACTTAAGTAAGACCCAAGAAGAAATGAAGAGTGATATAGCTGCAATGAAAAACTCCATTGAAAGTATCAACAGTAGACTAGGAGAAGCGGAGGACCGAATTAGTGATTTAGAAGACAAGGAAGCAAAACACACCCAAAACGTACTGCAATTGGAGAAAAAAATGAAAAGACAGGAGGAGAGCCTAAGGGAGCTTTGGGACAACATGAAACGAAACAACATACGAATAATAGGGGTACCAGAACAACAGAAGGATGAACAAGGATTAGAAAACCTATTGGAAGAAATAATATCAGAAAACTTCCCTGAGGTGGGGAAGAAAAAAGTCACACAAGCCCAGAGAGTCCCAAACAAGGTGAACCTAAAAAGACCCACACCAAGACACATCATAATTACCATGGCAAATGTTCAGGACAAAGAGAGAATCTTACAGGCTGCAAGAGAGAGACGGAAAGTTACATACAAGGGATCTCCCATTAGATTGTCAAATGATTTCTCAACAGAAACACATCAGGCCAGAAAAGAATGGACTGAAATTTACAAAGTGATGCAAAGCAAAGGACTGAATCCAAGAATACTCTATCCAGCAAGGCTATCATTCAAACTTGAAGGGGAAATAAGAAGTTTCACAGACAAAAAAAGGCTAAGGGAGTTTATCACCACCAAGCCAGCAATGCAAGGAATGCTAAAGGGACTGGTATAAAAATAAGAAATGAAAAGCTCAGAAAGAAAACAGCCACACAAAAACAGAAATGCCTACAAACAAGTACCTTTCAATAATAACTTTAAACGTAAACGGACTAAATGCTCCAAACAAAAGACATCAAGTGGCTGAATGGATAAAAAAACATGACCCATACATCTGCTGTCTACAAGAAACCCACCTCATTAGAAGGGACTCACACAGACTGAAAGTGAAAGGATGGAAAAATATCTTTCAGGCAAATGGAAAGGAAAAGAAAGCTGGGGTAGCAATACTTATATCAGACAAAATAGACCTCAAAGTGAAGGCCATAACAAGAGATAAGGAAGGCCACTTCATAATACTAAAGGGATCAATACAACAAGAAGATATAACCCTGGTAAGCATATATGCACCCAATGCAGGAGCACCCAAATTCATAAAAAATCTCCTGGAAGATATCAAAGGAGAGATCGACAACAATACAATCATAGTAGGGGACTTTAATACACCACTGACAGCACTGGATAAGTCCTCTAGACAAATAATCAGCAAAGATACAGTAATCCTAAATGACTCACTAGATCAGATGGACTTAATAGACATCTTCAGAACACTTCACCCGAAAGCCAGGGAATATACATTCTACTCAAATGCTCATAGGACATATTCAAAAATAGACCATATATTGGGTCACAAGCAAAGTATCCCCAAATTCAAGAAAATTGAAATCATAAAAAGCGTCTTCGCAGACCACGATGGCATAATATTAGAAATAAACTACAATAAAAACAACCCAAAATACTCAAACACCTGGAAGCTGAATAGCATGCTATTAAATATTGATTGGGTTACCAATGACATCAAAGAAGAAATTCGAAACATCCTGGAAACTAATGACAATGAAAACACAACAATCCAAAACCTATGGGACACAATGGAAGCAGTCCTGAGAGGGAAGTTTATAGCTCTACAGGCCTATCTCAACAAACAAGAAAAAATGGTAGTAAATCATCTAACTCTACAACTCAAAGAATTAGAAAGAGAGCAACAAGAAAACCCCAGAGTGAGCAGAAGGAAGGAGATAATAAAGATTAGAGCAGAAATAAATGACATAGAGACCAAAAAAACAATACAGAAAATCAATGAAACCAAGAGCTGGTTCTTTGAAAGGATAAACAAGATTGACAAACCTCTAGCCAGACTCACCAAGAAGCAAAGAGAGAGGACCCAAATAAACAAAATCAGAAACGATAGAGGCGAAATAACAACAGAACCCACAGAAATACAAATGATTGTTAAAAAATACTATGGACAGCTCTACTCCAACAAACTAGACAACCTGGAGGAAATGGACAAATTCCTAGAAAAATACAACATTCCAAATCTCAATCAGGAAGAATCTAAAAATCTCAACAGGCCAATAACTATGGAAGAAATTGAAGCAGTCATCAAAATGCTTCCAGCAAACAAAAGCCCAGGACCAGACGGCTTCACAGGGGAGTTTTACCAAACATTCAAGGAAGAACTAAAACCTATCCTCCTCAGAATACTACAAAAAATTCAAGAGGAAGGAACACTTCCAAGCTCATTCTATGAAGCCAGCATCACCCTAATACCAAAACCAGGTAAAGACAACACAATGAAAGAGAATTACAGGCCAATATCCCTCATGAACATAGATGCCAAAATCCTCAACAAAATCTTAGCAAATCGGATCCAGCAGTACATCAGAAAGATCATACACCATGACCAAGTAGGATTTATCCCAGGGATGCAAGGATGGTACAATATCCACAAATCAATAAACGTGATACATCACATAAACAAATTGAAAGAAAAAAAACCACATGGTCATATCAATTGATGCAGAAAAAGCATTTGACAAAATTCAACACCCATTTTTGATAAAAGCTCTCAGCAAGGTGGGAGTAGAAGGATCATACCTCAACATAATAAAAGCCATATATGACAGGCCCACAGCCAACATCATACTCAATGGACAAAAACTAACACCATTTCCCCTAAGAACAGGAACAAGACAGGGATGCCCCCTCTCACCACTCCTGTTCAACATAGTACTGGAAGTGTTAGCCATTGCAATTCGGCAAGAAGAAGAAATAAAAGGCATCCAAATTGGAAAATAGGAAGTAAAACTGTCCTTATTTGCAGAGGACATGATATTATACATACAAAACCCTAGAGACTCCATCAAAAAGCTACTGGACTTAATACATGAATTTGGCAATGTAGCAGGATACAAATTAACCCCAAGAAATCCGAGGCATTTCTATACACAATAGTGAACTTTCAGAAAGAGAGATTATAAAAACAATCCCGTTTACCATCGCACCAAAAAAATTAAGCTACCTAGGAATAAACTTAACTAAAGAGGTAAAAGACCTCTACTCAGAAAACTACAGGACGTTGAAAAAAGATATAGAGGAAGACATAACAGATGGAAGAACATACCGTGTTCATGGATTGGTAGAATCAACATCATTAAAATGTCCATACTACCCAAAGCAATCTATAAATTCAACGCACTTCCCATTAAAATACCAACGGCATACTTCAGAGATCTAGAACGAACTCTCCAAAAATTCATCTGGAATAAAAAAAGACCCCAAATAGCTGCAGCAATCCTGAAAAAGACCAAAGTAGGTGGGATCTCAATACCAGATATCAAGATGTATTACAAAGCCACTGTTCTCAAAACTGCCTGGTACTGGCACAAGAATAGGCATATAGATCAATGGAATAGAATAGAGAACCCAGAAATCGGCCCGAACCAATATGCTCAATTAATATTTGACAAAGGAGGCAAGAACATACAATGGAGCCAAGATAGTCTCTTCAATAAATGGTGTTTGATGAAATTGGACAGATATATGCAAGAAAATGAAACTAGACCACCAACTTACACCATACACAAAAATAAACTCAAAATGGATAAAGGACTTAAATGTACGACAGGAAACCATAAAAATTCTAGAAGAATCCAAAGGCAACAAAATCTCAGACATATGCCGAAGCAATTTCTTCACTGATACAGCTCCTAGGGCACTTGAAACAAAAGAGAAAATGAACAAATGGGACTACATCAAAATTAAAAGCTTCTGCACAGCAAAAGAAACCATCAACAAAACAAGGAGAAAACCCACTGTGTGGGAAAACATATTTGCCAATGTCATATCTGATAAGGGCCTAATCTCCAAAATTTATAGGGAACTCATACAACTTAACAAAAGGAAGATAAACAATCCAATCAAAAAATGGGCAAAGGACCTCAATAGACACCTTTCAAAAGAGGACATTCAGAAAGCCAAGAGACATATGAAAACATGCTCAAAGTCACTTATCATCCGAGAGATGCAAATCAAAACAACAATGAGGTACCATCTCACACCTGTCAGACTGGCTATCATCAACAAATCAACAAACGACAAGTGCTGGAGAGGATGTGGAGAAAAAGGAACACTTGTGCACTGCTGGTGGGAATGCAGACTGGTGCAGCCACTATGGAAGACAGTATGGAGTTTCCTTAAAAAACTGAAAATGGAACTCCCATTTGACCCTGTGATCCCACTTCTAGGAATATATCCCAAGAAACTAGAAACACCAATCAGAAAGGATATATGCACCCCTATGTTCATAGCAGCACAATTCACCATAGCTAAGATCTGGAAACAGCCTAAGTGCCCATCAGTAGATGAATGGATTAGAAAACTGTGGTACATCTACACGATGGAATACTATGCTGCTCTAAAAAGGAAGGAACTCTTACCATTTGCAACGTCATGGATGGAACTGGAGAGCATTATGCTAAGTGAAATAAGCCAGTCAATGAAGGAAAAATACCACATGATCTCACTCATTCATGGATAATAGAGACCATTATAAACTTTTGAACAATAATAGATACAGAGGCAGAGCTGCCTCAAACAGATTGTCAAACTGCAGCAGGAAGGCCGGGGAGGGTTGCGGGGCAGGAGGTAGGGGGGGTAAGAGATCAACTAAAGGACTTGTATGCATGCATATAAGCATAACCAGTGGACATAAGACATTGGGGAGTAGGGGAGGCTAGGGGACTGTCTAGGGCGGGGGGATAAAATGGACACATATGTATTACCCTTTGTAATACTTTAAGCAATAAAAAAAATGGAAAAAAAAAGAATAAAAATTACAACAAACAAGTACTTATCAATAATAACATTAAACATAAATGGATTAAATGCACCAATCAAAAGACATAGGGTAGCTGAATGGATAATAAAGCATGACTCATATATTTGCTATCTGCAAGAGACCCACCTCAGAACAAAAGGATTCACACAAACTGAAAGTGAAAGGATGGAAAATTTTTTTTCAGGGAAATGGTAATGAGAAAAAGCAGGGGTTGCAATACTTATATCTGACAAAATATACCTCAAAGTAAAGTCCATAACAAGAGATAAGGAAAGCCACTTCATAATACTAAAGGGAGCAATTCAACAAGAGGATATAACTTTGGTAAACACATATGCACCAATATAGGAGCACCCAAATATATAAAACAACTTCTAGAAGATATCAAGAGAGAGATTGATAGCAATACAGTCATAGTAGGGGACTTGAATACTCTATTGACAGCACTGGACAAATCCTCTAAAGAAAAATCATGAATCAGCAACCCTAAATGA